>NC_047068.1:9641650-10247452 GCF_902459465.1 Asterias rubens | reverse complement strand
CCTTAAAGGGGTTATGTAACTTTTGTAGGACAAAAAACACAATGTCCACAGATTTACACTAAACTTACACAGTTTGAAGATAATGATAGTAGAAAGCTTCCCTAAAAATACTACGTGCTGAGGTGCTGTAGTTTTGGGGAAATGAGTAAAACAATGTCATGAGACGAAAATTATTTTAATCATTTACAAACACATTTTCATGACATTGTTTTACTCATTTCTTAAAAACTACAGCACCTCAGTAAGTAAGATTTGAAGGGAAGCTTTCCACTATTATTATCTTCAAACCCTGTAAGTTTAATGTAAATCTATGGACATTTTGAAAAAGTACCCAAATCCTTTAACCAAAAGCCTGGTAGGTCATGTTATGGTCTGTCGTGCCAGTAAACATAGGAAATAAATGATGCCAATCAATCCTTTTGACTTCTCTGAGCGAGTGGCATCGCATAAAGGGGGTCTATTACAAACAACACAAAGCAGAGAAGTTGGTCCCAATACAAAATCATAATCAAGTTAGGGAATGGAAACATATACTTATTCAGGAGAAAATTTATAGATGAACTTTCTTGAGCACACTTTACGATTGAACTCTTTCATGTGCTGACCAGTCGCTAGCCTTCAGACAAATAATTGTAAGGTAAAAAAATACAGATCGCCAGCCCAACAGTTTTCAGAGTAGTGAAGAGGACTCTTGAGGATGATATTTTACTGTGACCAGTTTTGAGTTGGGTTGTCATTTGTAATAATAATAATAATTTATTTTTATATAATGCTTCATCACAGCCTGAAGGGCATATCAAAGCGCTCCTGACACTACTACCCCATGTCACTGGTCCATGCATCTCATTCCTTAAACCATCTCAGCCCCCTGGGGAGTCAAGTCAACAGTTAATATATTCACAAGATCAATTTATCACTAAAATATGTGACTCGCTACGTGCAAAATGAGTCAGATGTTGACAATTTCAAGAATTGAGTTGTACGCATGGCTGGAAAGAACACACCAGCAGCAGTAATTTGGTATATGTCTAAGCTTTGGGGAGTGTCGCGTTGCTGAGTAAATCCCGTTTGAAATTAGCCCATCATCATTTTTTCTGAAAAACAAATTACAAGTAAAGTGATGTTTTAACCTACCATTGCGCACGAAAGGATACAAATTAGACATAAGTATGATCAAAAAATTGTTGTATTCATAGCTTTATGAATAAGTGTTTCTCATGCAAATAAAGATCTTAAAAAGTAAAACAAAATTAAATTGTTTTTTTTTCTTTTTTTTTTCTTCTCAACTTTAAACTGTCCATAACTTAATAATGCATTGGGCGACATCTGACTCATTTTCACGTAGCAGGTCACATATATGCTGTATGAAAGGGTTTTAAAAATCTATTCAGTGCTGTGTGTATTCACCTTTAAACAGACCTCCACCATACGCTCCAGTGTAGACCCATGGGGTGTTGTCCATGCCCAGTCCCCATACCACGCCCGCTGGACACGCCTCTATCCTGGTCATGTGACCTCCGATCTGCCTCCAGAACCTGAAGAAGTATTTATGTGTATGTTATTGTTTCTGAATTTAGTACCTAAGCATTTAGTATCTCTGGAATGATCTGCCACAACCTCTCAGGAATTCCATCTCACTTTCTCAGTTCAGAAAGAACTTATAAACTTACCTCTTCAGCCATTAAGTTCCTTCTTTCTCGTTTGCGCTTTGTATCCTTGGGAAAAGGCGCTTTATCAAGTTCTTTATTTGTATTTAACATACTGATCGGACCCACGTGATATGACGTGATATTTAGAAAGACTCTGCTAGGGTGGCAAGGTCAGGCTGTTTACTATTTGTTTGCATTTATACCAAACGTCCTTTTTGGTTGGTATGCAGTTTACAAACAGTATAATTCTATTTTCTCAATTGCCAGTCTACTTACATAAGAGATGATGGGGCAGTCTCCATATTTGGCAAGGTATCATACACAAAGATGTCACCTCTACATGTGATAAACCAAGCAGCTCTTGGCGAGGGTGGACCTGTGATACCTCTACTCTCACAACAGGCAAGACTGATGGTTGACACCTGGGTAATTCAGAAGAAAATGATACATCAAGGTGATAAACGAATTTGTATAAAAGCTTAGTATTCAACTGAAACTCAATGAAGACAGTCTATATTTGATGATTAAGTGAAGAAAGTATAAAAATCGCATCATTTCAACACTTTTTCAGCTACTGAAAGAAACCAGAGGTCTAAAGTGTAAAGTATAAAACGCTCCAAATGTGTTGTCCCTAACGCCATATTTTGTGCTACTGTATAGAGACCAACGCGACAAATTCTGTCAAATGTACCTCCACATCTTTTACACAGTATCTAATTGACTATTTGGTACTATTTTGGTACCAAAAATACATTGATGGGAACCCAAAACTCACAGACGTTTGTCCAAATGTAAAGGGTTGTCAAATGGCTTCAAGTCTGAAAAATGTAATGTCCGTAACGGCAGCATTAATTAGTAATATCTAATAACTAAATAAGAGATACAGACTGGAATTCACAGTGTATGCTCTCCATACGGACTACTATGATGTGGTAACGAAAGATTTTAGATACAAATTTGGCAGATGTGTTTGCTGAGCTTTTGAGCTTCTGAAAACTGTTTAAAATGTAATGTCCATAATGCTGGAATTGCCCACCTGTTAAAACAATGGCAGTTAGGAGTTACGAGTTATACATGTACTATTTAATTTGACTGAGTTTTATCGTGCTTCTATTTGTGATCTTTTAAAAAATATTAAATTTATAGAAGCACTTATCAGAGTTTATGCAGCAAGAAGTATGTTATCCCTTCCCAGTGGACAGTATTTTTGTATTTGTCTTTGGAAATCTTGTATTCTTGAAATTGTACTTAAATAAATATTTTTATATTTCTTAATGTTTTGCTGTAATTTTAAAAATGGTATATATATTTTCTTATAATCTGTAATTTTATACACAAATCAGCCCCTGGCTGCCAAGTTCGAATGTTTTTTAATAATCAATAATAATGAGTTGAGAGACTGTTTAACAACTCACCCATTCTTGGAGCTCTTTTTCGTTGCCTACCCTCAGTTTGACGGGGCGGCGTTCTAGCACACGCTTGGCGGTGTAAATGGCAAAAGCTGGACGGTCAAAGTTATTCACCTCAAGCACACAGGTTATTTCACTCAATAAAATCTGGATTTGCTGAGATTGGAGAAAAGAAAAAAAATCAAAACGTTTTTAAATGAGCCACTTTGTCCCAATGGAGCTTCACAACCAAATTTGTTTGTTTGTTTGGTTTATTTCCATTTGCACAACTTGAAAAAACATTAATAACAACAGTTATGATAGTACTGAATAATGTAATAATTACGGTACAAATGGAGCTAACATCCCCACAGCAACTTGTAAACCATTACATTGTACTATGTAAAAGGAGTATAGGTCTCATAAACAAAGTGCCCTGATGAGTGTCATCATGGAGGAAGGAAGAGAAGGAGTTCGAACGGAGGGACTTCAAAAGTCGAACCTGCGGTACCGCGGTCGTTTAACGACACCTCATAATCACCCACATACCTTACACAGACAATGGGCGACCCCTGGCGTATGTGAGTTTGCGCGTGCGCACTTGGTTCTTCACTCAACTATGGTGTCGTATGTCGTATGGATATAATACAGAAAAACAACTTTTTTGAGACCTGATAAAAATTGTGTACACTTGTGCTCACCAAATCGAAAAACACAATTGAATACCTATACCTCTGCCTATACCCAAATTTTGATCCACCGCTATTGACCGGAAAGTCACAAAAAATGTAAAAATATGCCATGATGTTTCAGCGAAACACCACAAACGGTAAATGAAAACGTGTATATTCACAATTCTTTTCTCCAATGATTCAACTTTACACGCAGGCAAGAGCGCAGACTGGCGGTACCGCACGTTCTGTACAAAGAGATTTAATCCTACTCTTTGATCGGCCGTCCAGCTGGAGGTCTCCTATCTTTTTCCACTGGCCAGACAGGGGCATTGTCAGAGTATTCTTTTGTTACTCTGCGGTTTTGTGGGTCGTTCGAGCTCCTTCTTTTCCTTCCTCCATGGTGTCATCGAGTAACGGATAAGGCGCTATATCCAGCACACAGGTGTCACGACTGGGACTCGAACCGTCACTCTGCTGATCAGGTACACTAGAGTTTGAATTCGGTGCTCTTTAACGGCTAGGCCATGACACGCTAATTTCTTTAACATATCTTGATTGATGGTGATGACAATAGCAACAATTATTATCCTTGACTGTACCTTGACTTTCCCTGAGAGGTTGTAGTGACATGTAAACGTTGTTTCTTCTAATCCTTTTCCATCCATTCCTCTCTGTAGCTCCACTGTGCAGTCAGTCCATAGTCTACGCTTCCCTTCAGTGTACCATTGCATACGGCCTACCTTCACCCACGACGTCTGACAACAATAAACACACATAACATGTCAGGAATTCATGAGTTATGGACGCCCCATACCAGATTTTCAACAGAATTTCAAAAACGGGACCACCTTTTGAAATGAAATTTGCACAGGTTAGTTTTATTGTGTATTTCTCTAAATTTACACAGGATTTTTAAGAACTCAAACACTTCTAAAAAACCGAAGGTATACAAATATAGATTCCTGTTAATGAACTTAAGAGATTCTTGAATAGATTCATCCATCTTCTGGGGGATGATACCTACATGTACATCCGTTTATGGATTGTAAAGGGGGTAACCCTGATTCGGCCTTAGGAGTGAGTGGTAACGGCCCCTTGAAAAAAATAGTTGATTGTAGTCCACACCTTGAAGTGGCCTTTAGGCCTTGTGTGTCAGGTGACTTGCCCATAAATTTTTGGCCATTAAAATCAGTAAAGATGTTCAATTTACCAATTCCAGTATACAAATAAAAAGTGGAGACAAAACTAACCAAAAAAAAGAAAGAAAACAACCCGACAAGACTTGATATTCAATACCCCATCGTCTTGAAACTTGATGACCTACCCTTTCCACAGCCAGGGGTGTATTTGCAAAGCCAGTCGTCTCTCTGTCATGTCGCTTCTTAAGCAACGTCAATATCTGCCACCTCCAGGATCCGTCTCTCAGTTTGTGTTTCAAACTCGCATTACTTACAACAGCTGTAAGAAAAGAAACAACATTCCCGAAATGTACAAAAGTTTCACAAGGCGTGTGAGGTTATGACTTTATAACAAGGGATGTTAACAACTGATGTTGCTCGGGAGTGTACTTTCTTTAAAGGGTTTGGTAAACTTTGGTCAGATTGAAAACAAACTTGCATGGTTGGTACTTGAAGATGGTCAGTGCAGGAAAACTTGCCTTCAAATTTTGTTGCTTGATGTGCTGTAGTTTTTGTAAATTTGGTAAAACAATAGCTTTGATCTCACGAGTTTGAAAACAATGAAAACATGTAGGGTGTTTTCTAGTATTTTCTTGTGACTCTGGTGATCGGTTGATGTTATTTTATGTAAATTTAATGTTTTCATGGTCACATAAAGAGCAGTAACTGGTCTTTGATAGTTACTGTGTGCTTTTGTAGTGGTGCTGAGCCAAAGGCCACTGAAAGAATGCTTGCAAAAATTTGATAACACTGAAATGTATTTTACGTACTTTGTTCGAACCATTTGGGAGGTTCCAATGGGTCGATGACACACCCAGCTCCACTGACAGACACCCACAACAAGCAGCCACCTTCACCCGATGATGTAAAGTCAGACAAGCTACTGTCCTGGTAGGGCGCCAGTAAGCTTATATCCGACGCTGAGCTGTCTTGTCTCTGGACGTCATTCATCTCAGAGCTAATACTTCTCATGGGTTTATTCAAAAGGGTCGGTGGGGTACACTCAGACAGGGGTTGGTTGTCATCAACGGTAATCGCCGGTGTTGACATGGGGCAGGTTTTGCTTCGGCCCCTGTAGGAAGTGATCTGCTCCGCGCTGGCAGTAGAGTTCAAAGATTCAAGTGAGTTTTCATTAGCACGTTCTGAAGTGTCCATGACCTCGGTCTGTGTGGCTTTATTGTTGGCAGTATCAAGATTCTCTGATGAGCCACTCTCACCGAGGCTCCCAACAAAATTTATGACTGTGTCTGAGAACTCTGATGAGTACGAGTCTTGTCTATTCCGTTCTGGCTTCTGATATTCCTCGTGGAGTTGATTCAACGTCAACCCATCACAGGAGGCATTATAGCTAATTTTAGAAGGCTCCGAGGCAAAACCGCTGTCTTCAGCTGAACTGCTTAGCGATGGGTCACTGGCAGTGTTACGAGCCAATCCACAAGTCTTGTCTTCGATGTCTTCGGTGATGTCCACGCTATCATCAACTGTTTTATGAGTCTCTCTGCCTAACAGTCCCCTGCTGTTCCTTTTTTTAAATGCTGGTTTGGTGACCTTTCTCATACCGTCGCTTTGTAAGCTGCCTTCATTTGACGCCGACCACACTGCTCGAACGAGCATCGGATGCAAATTAACTTTTGCCTTTGGTTCTTTCTCCACACAAGATACCTCTGGAGCCTTCACGGCATCTGTCTGAATGGCCAAAGTTCTGACCAATCTCCCTGATTGATTCCTCGAGACGGTCTCGCTGCCCCTTCTGAGCGGTCTGGCACCCAATGCCAGGGCTGGCATGGTGACACTGCGTGCTGTACGCTGTAAATCCTCACTGTTGATAGGTGACTCCCGACCAAATCCTCGACCCATGCTCTCACTGAGTATGGACAGCGATGACATACTTCCATACAGACTACTCTCATCGTAGCTGCTTCCCGTGGTACTTCGTTTCCTATCGTGAATATCAATCAGTTTCCATGAGCGACCGCAAGGCTCGTCGTGGGTGACGGAAGCTCGGTAATAAATCTGTCTGTCCACAAACCCAAGAGCCCATACCTAAAGAAGGTAAAGAATATAAACATTAATCATTGGGTACAGTTTGATAAAAATTGTTTAAAAAATTGGTGGGCTTTGCTTCAAGTCATACGATTTTACGTATAAATGTCGAAGACTAACATGGCATGCCAATTTGTGGAGTCAAAATTTTGACTCCATAAAGAAGTTGTTCTTTACGCACAAAGAACCTCCTTTATCTCTGTAATGCTTTTTGAGCTTGTGAGGTCACATGCAAGGGGTCAGGGAGGTGAGGCTGTTAAAATATATCCTTGAACTACGAGCGCAAAGCGTGAAAGCTTGCGAGGGCAAAAGCTTGCTGGTACGAAGCCTGCCGACATACATTTACCTTTGATTTTGAAAGCCCTACTCTACAATCTGGGTTTGTTTCCACATGGTTTTGTCTTTTTCCAATGAATTTGATCTAAGATATTAAATGAAAAAAATAATTTGGAGGGTGGGGCTTAACAAAAACAAATTCTGATTAAAAACGGAGAAATTGAAACCTACCTGGTCATTGGGACCAATTGATATTGCTGCCATCTTCCCAACCATCTCAACCCAACTGGTTCCCGTGCATGCTTCATTGTCTACAAGCGCTCGAATGGCCTCAAAACCCTGACGAAAAAAAACCTAAGGGAGGCAGAACAAAATAATAAATAATATTATGTGCTCAAACATATAGCATTTTTTTCAAAAGAGGCATGATCAAAGCGCTTTACAAAATGAAATCCTCCTGAAAAAATAGTTACACAAAAATTGTGAAAATAAACACAGCAAACCAATCATAAATAAAGATAAACAAAGCAATCATAGATGACTTTCATTAACAGAACAGGTGTGTCTTCAAATGGTGTTTGAAAGTTGTGGCAATATTACAAGACTGTATGGTTTGTTTTTTTCATTCATATCTAGTTGATTTTCCTGCATAAACAAAAATATATATATATATATAGCTACTTTTGAGTGATTTCTGTCCCTGCCTTTCATCTCTGTGTGGACCCAGTTCGTTAACTGGACCAAGGCCTTGCATTTGGATAGGGTTTTCATTGGGTTTTCCTCCCTAGTCTAAAATATATTCATTGTCTTCTTAACAACAGTTGGTGTGATGTTTCCATCAAGATGCTTTGCCGATTATATAATTTCTGAGTCGGAGGTGTAATTGTCATATTTAATAGTAGAAGAGAAGAGAAGGCGTTTGCCTGGTGTTCCTACTAGTTAGATCGGCAGCATATTGCACCACAGCACCTTGTAAACCATTACATGGTGCTACTTGTATGTAAAGGAATTGGTCATACACTACCAAATGTAGCTCCAAATACCTTGCAGGACAAAATACTGAGCACTTTGATACGCCCCTAGAGGTGTGATAGAGCACATTAAAAGAACCCAGTGTTATTATTAGTAGTAGTAGTAGTAGTGGTAGTATGGCGAATACCTTATTGTCTCTACTGATTGCCCACACTGCATTGACGCCTACAGACACCTGGCCAAGTCCAGTTTCCTCAGGGGGTGCTACATACTGCCAACCAGTTCCTGCTCAAACAACACAGAAAAACATACTCAAACTTCAATGTACATAAAAACTATTATGGTTGTCAAACTAAGACAATAGAAATAATGTTATCATAAAGCAAACAAAATATATTCTTATGAAAGGACTTAGGTACTTTTTATAACACAAAACACAATGTCCACAGATATACATTAAACTTACACCGTTTGAAGATAATGGTAGTTGAAAGCTTACCTTAAAATATTAGGTGCTGTAGTCTTTGAGAAATGAGTGAAACAATGTAACGAAAATACGTTTTACATGCTAAAATAATTTGTGTGACTTGTTTTACTCATTGCTCAAAAACTACAGCAGCTCAGCTAGTAATATTTTAAGGGAAGCTTTCTACCATCAATATCTTCAAACTGTGAGAGTTTGTGTTTTGTGTCCCACAAAAAGTACCTATATACCCTTTATATAGGATTTCAAACTCTGCAAGTTGGAAATCCGGTATGGTAAGGTTTGCGGTAACACCATGTAATGACAATCTCCAATGAGTTTGGGTGGTTCTGAAAAGAACCGTTGGTTTCAACTCGACGTTTCAATCAGTTTGCTCTAATCGTCTTCTTATTAAACAACTCTTGGTTAATACAGCTCATTGATCATACCTAGTGGCTTGTCTCTTGAAACACCAGTTCTCACGATGCCAAGACCATCCCATGTTACACCCCATACAACACCAGTAGGTCCCACAGATATCTGCACCAGGCCTTTATTCTCCGGTGTCTTTATCTCATTCCAGTCTATCCCTTCTGGGCACTTGCTATTCACTCCAGTACGACAATATACCTAGACATTAGTACGAGGTACAGCCAACATTCAAATAAATTTATAATTCAAAAATGATGTAGGTAAATAAGGTATTTATAAGGTGTTTTTAAACATCATACCAAAGCGCCTTACACTTTTACTACCCCTGTTTAATGCAGGCATGTAACTTTTCAGCTGATTTCCTTTTTCTTTTCAAAACAGTGCCATAGAAAACAGAAAAACACTGTACAGAAATTAAGTGTGATCAGCCCTTTCGTTTTTGTTTTGCAATTAGAAAGTTGCATGTCTGCTATTTGGCATTTCTGAACAATCTAATTTCCTTTGGAGTGTGCAGCACCGGCAGCCAAATGGATGCTTCGTTTGCTAATCGTTCACTTTAGCAATCTCTACACTGACACGTACATGTACCTAAATGTACCCATTTACTCCTGGGTTATGAGAAGCAATAGTATAGTTAAGTGTTTTGCCTGAAAACAGAAGAGTTCTGACCAGGATTCGAACCCACCCTCTGGTAACTCAGCTGTTAGAACTTAAGTTCGATGCTCTAGGCTACTTTGCCACGTCACGCAAGACCACTTCACTCCAAAGTTTATCCCAGGAGAAAACTTTCAAAACGAAGCAAACCGGCCTGGGAACCTTCTTTTGTGTCTTGGATGATGATAATAACAATAATAATACAACAGTTTATATGGCACATAATGCAGGTGCCTCTATGACACACACAAAACATCAAACAACAAAAGGAAATATAAAAAGCAATTTGTTGCAAAAATAAAGATTCAAACAAATAACTCTTTAAATAAGAAGAGAAAACACAAATCAAAACCGAGAATTACTATACTGTTTATTTTTTCAAACAAATGGATGAAGACAAATAAATTCTTAAATTACTGTACCTTGCCGAGAGCTGTTATTGTCCATACAGAGAGGTATCCTTCAAGTTGGCCTGGTAACTCGTATCCCCCTATAGCTATGTCATGGAAAGGTTCCTCCAGTGCATCCGGGAACAGACTAGGTACCTGTCCAAGTGATGTGAAAATAAGCTTCAGTTATGCGGCTCAGGACTAAAAGGTAAATTTTACTTTTTGGAGCTCCTGGTAACTCCTTTTAAATAGTGTTTATAAATTAAGAGTGGTCTTCCAATTTTGTTTTGGGCAGAAAGATAATTTAATTTTAATTCAGTAAAACATTTATTTGAAGATTGTGGCTAATTTGTTCACATGCATGTTATATTTAATGACCTTTAGATCATGCTTTACGCCTTGAGTCATGATTATGCTTTACACTTAGTAAAATAATTCTGGAGTGTACTATAGTGCAGGTGCCTATCAATAAGGTACTCAAGATGCTCCAACAAAGTGAAACATTTTAAGACCGGTTTTTGAATTATGTGAACGTTTTACATAGCATCTTGTAAAGGTTTACAAGGTGCTGGACAGCACACTCAACAGCCACTGGTACAAACACCAGGGCAAAACCATTCTCTTAGGGATAAATGTCACGGGCCCTTTGACGTGTATTACACAATGCACGGGACCAACTGTATACGTGCCATTTGAAGGACAAAGCAATATTGGTGAGGTGTCTTGTTTAGCCAGTGTATATGAAAAGCTAACAAGAGCATACTCAACTGAAATCTTTGGTTATACCATCTCTTCCAGGTGCAGGGTATCCCATGACACCCGGTTATACCCATCAAAAGTGTTGCATATCAGCTGAGGTACCTTTCTGTACCCAGTTATCCCCACTTACCGCGGCCCATACACCAGTGGCCTTAAACCGTCTATAGCGGATCCACTTCCTCCGTCGGACACATGAGTTCCAATGCTTCTCTGGAGTGAAATTCTCTCTGGAGTTAAAATTGACTGCATATTGCCATCCCTGAGATAAAACAAAAATTGAGAATAAAAATTTCATTGCTCATTTACCCCCATTGGATAAAAGAAAAAATATACCTTGGGTTTTAGAACTATTCGATTGTTTTAATACTATATAAATATTGATACATACAATAAAACTAGCCTGTGAAAATTTATTTCAAAAGGGGGTTGCTTTTTTGAGATATCACCGAAAATCCGGAGCGATTATGTCCACTTGGTTTCCCCAAGTGAAAATACTGGCCTTTGACAATTACCAAAGGTGTCCGTTGCCTTTAAGGGGATCCCCTGGCTGCTGCTTCCCAAGTTGTATTGTAAACTGGCGTGATCTTTGGTGTTCAAGACAACTAACGGTTTTAAGGGTTTTGACTGGCACCCCGAACAAGATATTGACAAAATAAGGAGACCTCAGTTGGTAGAGCTCTGGCATGTTAATACGGAAGTTGTTGGTTCAAATCCTGCTCTGGTAACTTTTTTTTTAACCCCAAATTATTTTACAAAGTAAAAGCAAACAGCAACACTCTGTTCAAGAGTCACAATGCCTTATTCTTACCCCTTTTCCAGTTGGTTTACCCCTGATGCTCTCGTCAACATGCCAGTCCGATTCCCACGCCCAATGGCTCGACGGGAGCTTAATACCGTGGGGCTTTGGCAGGGGGTGAGCACCCTTCTCATCCGTCCAGCCTCCGCGGTCCGTCGGAAACAGTCCCTTCTCGGAAAAACCATGAACTGGATTCCACCTCTGCAGATAAAAAAAGAAACAATCTCTGGATTTTTACTTTAGGATAATGATAATGAGTGTTCTTGTTTTAATCCCTTTCAGTTTACACTCGACAAACTGCCAGAAAAAGTTCTGAAAGAATTTGAGTGACATGTTCATACATGTACTTAAATTGCTTACCCTGCAAACTCCTGGGAAATAACTAGCCCTGCTTGGAATTTGAGTCAAGCGAGATAACATCCGGATTAGCAAAATTAATGCTCCTTTCTTGTGAGCAGTGTGTTTTTGCACAGTGCTTTGCCCGGTGCTTCAGAGCCTTAGCCAAGGTTTGATAAAAGCGCCAGGTAACCACTGTCTTGAGGTTGTCTTCTTGAGAAACTAATATGCACAGAATTTTGAGTGATTATAGGTCTGGTTCATACTTTCTACATATGCGAAATGCGAACACGATACACATTTGACCTAACAAATTCACAGCGAATAATTCGCAACAGTTTAAAAGTGTTCAACTTTTGCAAAACATTCGACATTAAAATTTGCGGTGCATAATAGCAGGAAGTGACGGCCTGATACTTTAAAGAGGCAAGAAGCAGGTCTCCATTGCCCCTGGTCATTGCCTTGGTGTCTTTGAAATGCTCCAGTAGAATATTACATTTTGCTCAATGGGTGCCCTTTACCAAGGAGAAAATGCCTTGGTACCCTTGCTATTTAAAAATTAAAGCATACAGGCCCGAGTATGAGCCGGGCTTGACTGGGATACCTGATTCTCGTAGGTATACTCAAGACATCTTATAGGCACGTCACTTGGGAAGACATAAGCATACAGCTCTTGGTCACATCCTAGCGCCCACGCACACCGTCTGCTCGACGTCACCTTCTTAAACTCAACAAGATGGCCGTCTGAGGCGTGGCTTCGCTGTTGCCAGAGCTGGAAGTTGGTGGACAGGGTGTGGGTGTGGCCGCAGTTATCCACGGCCCAAAGGTAGTTTTGGGATGCCATTGTTAACGGCTACTTTCTTGACCAGTGGTTCATACTTTCATAGCCTGTACAAATGAATCATATTTTCTATGTTAATTAAAAAAGCATTTATTGTGATAAAACGGCAATGTTTTTGTGTAACAAGTAAAATCAAAATCATAATTGGATGAAATAGGCCCCTTATTGGTCCTTCATTATATTTGAGAAACATAGTAACAAATACTTCAACCTCCTATTGAATTATTGCATTCTATACAGAGTCATGTTCGCCATGCTTTCTTAAAAATAAAAGAGTTTTGTTTATTTATTTGTTTGTTTGTTTACATGACCTTCCCGTTTAAAAGGATACTCATGACTCAGCAAACTAAGTTAGTACAGTGAGTAACCACACTTTACTGCGTCACTGCGGCCACATTTTGCATCTTTCTGCCACCTGGATTTTAAGGTCTCGTCTAGACGTGCAGCAGAAGTTGGGGTGCTGTACTCCTTTTTTTTTTTAGAAACAAGTTGTTTGACATTTTTGGCATGTTCAATCGTAGGTCTACCCCAGTGTTGTGTGTGTAGACCAAAACTTTGCAAAAGAAGATCATTCTTTAAATCATCATTGCAGAAATTATTTAAAAATCATTCATAATCATCAGAGGTGTCATTCTTTATCTGAGCACAGCCGCAGCGGCCGAAGTTACTTGTCTCATGGAGGCTTGTCTAGTAGAGACTCTATTCTCTCGATTGACTGTCTGTATCTGTCTCACTCTCAGCCTCTGTAGTGTAGTTGAGCCGGCAAACAAATTTCTAAACACAACACATCACACCACCACTGTGTCCCATCCAACCTCACGTAATTTAGTTTCTTTATAAAATAATGCCAACTGTCCATTGCCATGCATGGGTTACAAGCCACCTGCCCTGTCATAATGCGTGTGTGTGGAGTTACTGATATATATTGTGTGCAGTGATGTTGATGTTCATGAGGATGGTGATTGAATTGAAATTAAAATTAAAACGACCATCACGTCTGGACTGAAAAATTACAATCGGCAATTACAATTTAATATTATTTCTATGGGAATACAATACACACACGGTGGCGGGAATGATCCACAATAAATTGTCATCATCGACCTCAACATGAATTTGTAAACATTAAAAGAAGAATACTACCTGAACATGATTATTCGGAACAACCTCCATCCATCCACCAGCCAAGCAACGATGATCAGATAAAGTTTACGCATCCGGTGAACTTTGACCAATTCACAAAGGTCAAAGGAGCAGCAGGCTTTGAAGGTCAATTCTTAGTCACGTGCTTCAAATAGCTTCACCATTCCCCACACAAACGTGGCTCAAAAACATACCACATCCAAATTTCAGAAATGTTGGTAAATCTGCATTTGTTTCAAAAAGTGCCATTCCTAAAAAACACACAAAAAAATCACATAATTGCGTTTTGAGTAGGCTGCACGCGTAATGCATTGGAGCGCGTACACAATATACGGGTAGTTGTCAATTGGTTACATCCCAATCATAGAATCTGCCGAACTATAGCTGGGCCAAAGCCCAAATGGTGTTTCTGTTGGAAAATCTGAATCTTATTTATAACCGGATTGAATGTAACTTCACCACCAAATAAAGGCACTGTATGGACACATTTGGTAAAAATAACAACTCTTTGAAAATGTGGGACTCATGCACAATAAGTCATCGAAGTTGCAAGAAAACATATTGACAAAATAGGGATACCGACAATAATAGATAGCAATTGGTAGAGCGCCGGCACGTTAATCCGGAGGTCGTTGGTTCGAATCCCATCGCACTCTAGTCAATTCTTTGTTCAACCCCAAAAAACAAAATAAAAAGAAAGCACACCCTTGTTCCACCAAATAATGTGTGTCGATGAAAAGGCTAAGTGCGTGGTTTATTATTCGAAACTTTGTTTTCCTCAAAAACTATGACTTCAGAAATGTTTCAACAGCTATCCAGTGCTCGTTATTACCATGATACCAAGTTTTTATGCTAACAATTATTATTGAGCTCTATAGCTGCGTCGCGTAAAATTGACATCCAGTGGATCCCGAAAATCTCAATCGCCATGCACTTTGCATATAGGCCCGAACCGAAAACGGCGCAGAAAATTATTAAAGTGTGATTTCATGGAAACTGCATTAAATATGCCCAGTGACATCATCCGGCCGGGAGGTGGTGACATCAACAACAGCCTGGAGTTTTTTCCGGCAGAATTTCTATTTAAAACTAAAAGTTTAAAATATTCAATATGTTCAATACCATTTTGTAAATGTGCGATGATAGGGGAAAACACTCATTCACATAAAACAAATTTTTAAAAGACCACTTACGGCTTCATATGTAACGTGAACGTGTTTATAAACAAATATGAATGAATGAATTGAAATTGTGCTGCTGCAGCTAGCTCCAGGCAGCGGCTACGTACCCCCGGCATGTTCATCAGTAGAGCGTAAAACCGCGCGGGCCGCAGAAATGACTGTAAAAAGGATTGGTTTGTTGTTTTGTTTTAATAGATGTTAAATTTGCATCGGGGATAAAGAATATTAATTTTGGTTTTTACCCATACACCGATGTGTGTTAGCACTGTATACTCAGTACTTTGTTTTGTTTTGTTTTGTTTTCTCATTATTTTTTCAGACGCGTGACTCTCAAAAGGGGTTTCTAAAAAGTTAGGACCAAAGCAACCTTGTCACATAGCTTTAAAGTTTTTGTCAGCGACCATTTGGAACTTTCGTTTATTACGTCATCGACTCTCTGAGGCGAGAAAGAGCACGTGTCTACTCTTTCGAGACGTCCACTGGCAGCGCCCGTCTCGAATACGTAATCGGGTCATGCCCAACTGTAGTTAGGCAGGTTCTGCAGTTGGGGAAGAACGTGTGAGACGTCGTGTGACACTGATTCATCGCACCAACTGTGTGTCAATGTCATACCATTATTTTCGCCAAAACACCATTGTCATATGACAACATCGTAAACAGTGGCCATTTTTATTCGTTGATAGAGTGTGCTTACGTTCGTGAAATTATCAACCTTTGTTATTAATTTAATCTACACAAAGACTGTGCAAACTTGGGAACGTGGTATTCTTCTGACGTACAGCCCGAACCAGGCAAAAGTTTGATGCAGGTATGGTAAAGCAACTTGTCATTTTTCTGTCATTATTTATGGAAATGAAATGGTTGGGTCGGGCATGGAGGTAGAATTAGATCGGGTAGTCATGATATTGGGATAACATTCCGTATGGCGCCACCACTTTTCACTAATTTTTACAAAAAGGATATCTCATTGAGGTAAATTAGATACTATATTATTTCATATCGAATGAAAAAGTGGTGGCGCCATACGAAAACTTTTCCACCATTTTGGCTGCTGTTTTTAACTGTCGTGCTGTTTAATACTTGTTAATAAATATCCTGATTTTATTGTCACGAAATAACCATTGTTGTATAAATAATGTATTGATCATGATGTATTAATTATTAAATATTAAATCATTGTGACTGTAAGTGTGAGGGATACCGAACTGCGTAGTAAAGTTTGTACTTGTACCTGAGACAGTTGGGGGAAATTGCCATTTTGTGGTTATTCAAATACATTCTGTGAATCACTCAGAGGCTTATCAATAAACGTAGACCCAGTGACTGGGGCGCTAGATTCCTTTTTTCGAAATTTTGACATTATTGCATGACCGATAATGTCAAAATTTTGAAAGAAAATTGACATTTTCGCATGACTGATAATGTCAAAATTTCGAAAAAAGGAATCTAGCGCCCCAGTCACCGGGTCTACAATAAACATTGCATATCAATCTGCATTGGATAGACAGAAGTGGAACTCCATCATAACCAGGGTCACAAAGGGTCAGCCATGACTCATAGGACGACGACGACATTACATTCAATGATTTATTGGTTGGGCTAAGCTGCTGTGGTAGTTTCACTTAGTTTTCAAGTGTTGGGTATATTTGTTTTGTTAGCTTGTAATTTTTCTGGACACCTTTGATAATTGTCAAAGACCAGTCTTCTAACTTGGTGTATCTCAACATATGCACATAAAATAACAAACCTGTGAACATTTGAGATCGATTGGTCGTCGGAGTTGCGAGACAACTATGAAAGAAAAAGCACCCTTGTCGCACGAAGTTGTGTGCTTTCAGATGCCTGAATTCGAGACCTCAAATTCTAAACTTGAAGTCTCTAAATCAGATTTGTGGAAAATTAATTCTCGAAAACTACATCACTTCAGAGGGAGCCGTTTATCACAATGTTTTAAACTATCAACCTCTCCCCATTACTCGTTAGCAAGTGAGGTTTTATGCTGATAATTATTTTGAGTAATTACCAGCAGGGGATGTGAAAAGTAGGCCTACCTATGTATGGTATACCACTAATTGTAGTAACATGCTTCTTAAGAGGCCTATATTACTATGTACAGTACTCAGCTCGAAAAAGTACAACACACATTTATAAATACCTCAGAGAGTTCATGAAAACACACTCATTCTCTTTTGTTGATTGCATACATTTAGATGAGCGACTGCAGCAAGAACTAGTAATTTTACTGTCAAGTTCAGCCCTCCTCTCCTCCCCCGATGTCTCACCCAATCAACTCAAGCGGAGACAAACCTCCCGCTTACAGTCCACCAAGTGGTCAGGCTTACGGAGAACCTCCTCCGAGTGGCCAACAACCTTATGGACAGCCCCAACCTGTGAACTATCCAGCAGGGACACCATACCAAGGTAATATTTTGAGTTAGTTAAAGACAGTGGACACTATTGGTAATTGTCAAAGACTAGTCTTCACAGTTGGTGTATCTTAACATATGCATAAAACAACAAACCTGTGAAAATTTGAGCTCAATCGGTCGTCAAAGTTGCGAGATAAGAATGAAAGAAAAAAAACACCCTTGTCACACAAAGTTGTGTACTTTCAGATGCTTGATTTCGAGACCTCAAATTCTAAATCTGAGGTCTCAAAATCAAATTCGTGGAAAATTACTTCTTTCTGGAAAACTAAATTACTTCGGAGGGAGCCATTTCTCACAATGTTTTATACTATCGAGCTCTCCCCATTCATTGCCATTACTCGTATTCAAATAAGGTTTTATGATAATAATTATTTTGAGTAATTACCAATAGTGTCCACTGCCTTTAACACATGGTGATCAAATGCGATGTAATATTTTTAAAGAATATATATAGGGCTTGGGCCTATGCCACAGGAAAACATAAATTTGAAGCTTAAATTTTGATCAACTCTTATTGATTCCATATAAGTCCATCATAATGTTTTGTTCTATCCATCAAATATTATTATTGTTATAATTATAACTATAAAATGGGACCAACAATTTACAGAGAGATAAAAAATATGTAATTGAGAATGGGAACGCATTTAAAAAAAAAGTGATATACTAATGCTTTTAATGTTTTATTGTCGCATGTAAAACAAAATTGTACAGTGAAATGCGTTTTGGTTTTGCTAATCTAAAAAGTATTACAATGATTATTATATGAAAGATAAAAACAGCAGGATTGAATTAAAATCAGAAATAGACATTTGATTAAAATCCTTCATTAAGAACACAAACAGCTGTGGGATTAAAACTGTAAAGTACTATTGGATCCAGATATAATTGAATGGAATCGATTCTTTGACCGCATGGGCTTTAAGAGGTCATGTGCTGTGTGAAACTTGTCATCTACTATAGAGAGCGCTTTTTTACTCGAGAGAGATATGGAGATGTGAAAGTACCTCTTTTGACAGCTTAATCTTCGTCGTTCTCTCAGTCCCATAAGCGTAAATTCCAAAGGATGTGTTCATAAAAAACGATAGGCCTAAGAGTAAAATAATGAGAGCACGCAAAACCGTGTCGCAATACAACGGCACCATCCTTCATGTACTCGATAATTTCCCGAGTCCTGTGAAAAAAATCACAAGCATTATACTCAAATCCATGACCCTTGCAATTCTAGAGCAGTGTCTTGTACCAACTAAACCACCGAGATTGCCCGGTAGCTAGAGGTGGTTCACATCCTATAAATTATAATAATATCAACGTTTTATACAGCGCACGTATCTACCAAACAAGGTACTCAAGGCGCTGAGTACAAACTTTCAGAAAGATAGGTTATTGCAGTGATGAATTCTGAGACCCAATTATTTAGCACCTTGTAAGGGTTTACAAGGTGTTATGGAGCAGTAAGCAGCCACAACCAGGAGGCGAACCCCTTCTCTTTTCGATAAGTGCACTGGGTTCTTTTACATGCGTTACACAACACATGGGACCAACACCTTTTTGCCCATCAGAAGGATGAATACAATGGTAAAGTGTCTTGCTTAAGGACACAGTATCACGACTGGGGATTCGAACCCAAACTCTGCTGATCAAAACCACCAGAGTTTGAATTCAGTGCTCTTAACCGCTCCGCCACCACACTTCCACAGTTTTAGCAGTGGGTACCGCAACGATTTTAATATATTTCAAAATGTGTGGTATTGCTAACACACATCGGTGAGTACAAGATGGCTACTTGCTTGCATGCTCTGTGTTTGGCTCTCCCATTATTGATAAATTTTGCTGTCCACAGCCCTCTATGCAGTGTAAATTTTATACCAGATGAAAGGTTAGTGGTTGCTGATCAGAATGGTTGCTTTCCTGATGGATTTGCTGCTGAGAAAGATGGGTTATGTCGTGTTTTCCCATCAGAATTTCCTCAACTTCTACCAGTCTTCAAAGGCAGTTGCATCATGCAGTCCACACCTGGCCGATTCCATTGTCACGACCATGCCACCCTTTGTCCACTCCTGCATTCAATGGACTACACCAAGCTACATGTACATGTACCTGCCTGTGTGCATCCAATATGGCTGACCATCAAACTATCTATTGGATACCACAGCTCTAGAAGTAAGTTTGGCAAAGCTTCAATTAACTATTATCCAAACTCTACAGCTACATTTAATCTACCCCTTGCAATGTCTGGAGACATTGAAGTCAATCCTGGTCCTGTTAAGGACCCCTGTGGTAATTGTAATCGCCCAGTCAAATCCAACCAAAGATCTCTCCTATGTGAAGATTGCAGCCTGTATTGGCATCAGAAGTGTATTCCTGAGATGAACATTACCCAGTACACCCTGCTCATCTCAAGTACAATTGACTGGTTTTGTCCCAACTGTTTGAGTGCATCACTGCCATTTTCTTCATGCAGTGACACTTCATTCCAAGAAGCTTTTGCCGACTTGCCAAACTCCTCTCATCCATCAGTTGACATCAGAAGACTTCCAAGTGTATCCGATAGCACCCTATCAGCCCCAACCGCATCCCGTAGTCACCTATCTGGGCTGTTATTTAATGCTCGCAGTGTCCGAAACAAGGGTTTGGATCTTGCCACTTCAATCGCCTCTTCGACCCCACCTGACATCCTGGCTCTGACGGAGACTTGGCTCAAGGAACATGATTCAGACGCCATCTTGGGACTCCCTGACGACTACTTGATCTTCCGTAAGGACCGTCCCTCTCGCGGTGGTGGCATCTTGACTGCAGTCAAAGCAAACCTTCATCCTGTCCACCATGCCGAGTTTGACTCCCCCGATCTTGAACTCTTGTGGGTGTCGTTATCCTGCCAGCGAGGTAGATGTCTTCTTGGCACATTATATCGCCCTCCCTGTGCCACTACTTCGTTTTGGGATGATCTCAACGCCGTGGTCTCAAGTATGGATCACTTTCTTCCCAAATTTGACTGTATTATTTTCATGGGAGATTTCAACATTGACTGTAATCCTGCGGTAGCCGACTCCCCGAACCGTTCTCGTTTGTTTGAACTTGCCGACTCGTTGAACCTATTTCAGCTTGTCACCGACATCACTCATCCCCCTTGTAGTGATGATACCATTTCTTCTGGGTCCACTATCGACTTGGTCTTCAGTAGTTCTCCACATAACTTTGTATCCGTTGAGACTGTTCCCAACCCTGTTACCAGCGATCACCTTGCCGTTCAGTTCGTCACTCGTCTGAACACTTCTCCTCCGCATCCCTCTGTTGTTAGACAGTTTTTGTCTTACAATCCTGATTCTATCTCTCATCTCAACGCTCTCCTCCAATATGCACCCTGGGATCTTGTTTTTGACAAAGATGACATCAACTCTTCATGGGAAGGTGTTTTGGATCTGATTAATGCTGCTGTCAAAGACGCCATTCCTGGTTCTAGGAAGCGGACAAGGAAAAGAAACAATTCTCCATGGGTTGATGCTGACCTGAAACATTTGTGCTCTGTAAAGCGTAAACTGTTTTCCAAGGCTAAGCGCTCTGGATCTCTTGTTGATTGGAACACTTACAAACTTGTACGTAATCAGCTAAAATATTGCTCCCGCAAGGCTTATAAACACTTTGTTGATAACATGTTTTCATCTAAGGATAACAAAAAACGGTTTTGGTCCTTTGTTCGTAGTAGAAAACGATCACCTACCCCATTGTCTTTTAAACATGGAGCCCAAACACTAGTCAACCCCCATGAAATAGCTTGTGCTTTTAATACTTATTTTGCTTCAGTTTTTTCTGCTGATGTCCCCGTTTGTCAAGACCCTCCCACATGTGATTTTCCCATTCCAGCTCTGTCTAGTATTAACTTCTCAGTTGATGATATTCAGCGTACCTTATCTTCCTTACCTCTGGGGAAGGCTCCTGGGCCAGATGGAATCAACGCTAAATTCTTGCGTAACACAGTTTCTACAATCTCTCCGGTTCTCTGTAGAATCTTCAATGATTCCATTGCCTGTGGACGCCTTCCCCGTGGTTGGAAGCTTGCCAACATCACCCCTGTGTTTAAATCTGGTGACCGTTCCCTTCTTAGTAACTATAGGCCTATTGCTCTCACTTCTCTCGTTAGCAAGATCATGGAGAGACTGTTAGCTAATGCTGTTAAAGATCATTTAAATTCTAATTGTTTATTGTCTGATAAGCAGCATGGTTTTGTTCCTAACAAATCTTGTGTCACCCAACTTATGAATGTGTATCATTCATGGGCTACAACTTTAGATAAGCGTAGTCCCCCAAGGATTGATGCAGTTTTCTTGGATATGAGCAAAGCCTTTGATCGTATGCCCCACCATATACTTGTTCGTAAACTTGCCAGTAACTTTAACATCCGTGGATCTCTCTGGAGCTGGATAAAAGATTTTCTGGTTGATCGTCAACAAAGAGTCACATTTGTTGGTATGAACTCCTCATGGTCCGTAGTTAGCTCTGGTGTTCCTCAAGGAAGTGTTCTTGGGCCTCTGTTATTCAATTTATTCATCAATGATATATCTTACAACCTCAGTTCTAACTGTGTTCTTTTCGCTGATGATGTATTAATTTATCGTCCAATCCGTTCCTGTTTAGATGTAAGTTCCCTCCAGCATGACCTCGATGAGCTAAGCACTTGGAGTGTTTCCAATGGTATGACGTTCAACCCTACAAAGTCCAAAATCATGCATATTTCCCGTAAACACTCTCTCGACCCCCCTGTTTACACTCTTTCAGGTTTTCCTGTGCAACCCACATCCTCTGTCAAATACCTTGGAGTCACTCTGAATGCTCAGCTCTCTTGGAATAACCATGTAAAAAATGTTGTTTCAAGTGCCAACAGAACATTGGGCCTTATTAAGACCATTGCTTTCAATTCTTCTGTTTCAGCTAAGTTCTGTCTTTATAAATCCCTAGTTCTCCCAATTTTAGAATATGGCATGCCAGCTTGGCTCCCTCATACATCTCTCCAGACTCAGGCCCTCGAACGGGTACAAAAACGTGCTACTCGGTTTATTCTTGGGCAGAGGATGGGTGAGATGTCCTACCCCGATAGACTTAAGTCCCTCAACTGGTCGTCTCTGTCAATTCGTCGTAATTTTTCTGTTTTGTATTTTATCATTAAGTGTAAGTTTAACCTTATTCACTGTGATGTGGCAGACATCATTTCTGTCAACCATAGATATCCTAATGTTCTCACCTTCAAACACCTGTATGCTAGAACCGATGCTCTGCACTTATCTGCTCCTCATCTTTTTCCCAGACTTTGGTCTAGTTTGCCAGAAAACATTCGTAATTCACTACTGCTCTTGCCCTTCCACAGCTTTCTCAAATCACTTAGATTTTCTGTCTGTCAACCTCATGAATCTACTGAATAGTAGCTTTAGCCCTATCACTTGTGCAATATTTTAAGTCGTTTTAATTTATCTACAAGTTTAGGTTTTTGTTATTTATTTATTTCCCTTTATTGTTTATCCTTACCCCATCTGTTATTTTTACTTATTTATTTATTTTTAATTTAATTTATAATTTAATTTATTTTTTATTCTTAATATATATTTAGCATTTTCTATTGATTTTTAAATTTCTGCTTTTATTATTGCTTTGTGTACTATATTATGTTAAATCTATATTAATTTTATTGTGTACCCCAGATGTGGGGCAACAGATCTACGGATCATAGTATGTATTTGCTTTTGTTGTCCCTTGCCCATCTTGGGGTATAATGTTGTCAATGTATTTTGTTTTGTACTGTTATGGCGAATAAAATAATAATAATAATAAAAAAAAGTAAGGTTGAAACCAAAATTATAATTCTTTTTCCCTGATGCAAATTTAACATCTATTGTTCATTTCTGTTAGGAGGATACCAGGCAGGTGCACCCCCGGGCTACCAGCAAGCAACCGGTGCCCCACCACCACAAGGCAGCTACGTCCCCGCTCAACCCATCACCCTCTCAACAACCAACGTGGTGTTGGTCGGAGGTTGTCCGGCGTGTCGTATCGGCATATTGGAAGATGACTTCACGTTGCTTGGTGTTTGCTGTGCTGTGTTGTTCTTCCCTCTGGGCATTCTGTGCTGTCTGGCCATGAGACAACGTCGATGTCAAAACTGCGGTGCCGTCTTCGGATAAGTATCATAATCTTCGCTAAGGAAGGGTACAACATGGGTCTGTGGGTGTTGGGGAAGCACAAACAGGGAAGTTTATTAGAACCTAGCTCCATGATTTGTTGGGTCCAAATAATAACAGCAACGCAGCTTTTGATGATTTGTCATCAGAGCTTTTAAATTGGGAAAAAAGGAAAGCAATTGCTACTTGTTAGTGAAATTTGTCATCTGACTCATTGAATTGTAATCACGTTGTAATATTCCTTGGAGATGAAAACTAACTTCATGTCTTGAACCATTTCAAGGTGGAGGGGTCCTCACACGCTGCTATCCTGTCCGCCATCAAGGGAGGCAAAATGTACGCAAAGGAATTGACTCCCAAAATGGAAGACGCGTCATGTGCAAGGGGTCATGATTGTGTAGATAGCATTGCCTAAGTCCTAAGTTAGGACTGGTCCTATCTCTTAGCATTGCCTAGGACTAGTCCTAAGTTAGGACTACCTTTGTGAAATCCACCCCTGGACCACCACACCTCAAAAGGAAATGTTATTCACATGGTGTCTCTCTCTTCACAACTTCTTGATTTTCTCATATCTCGTACTTTTTCCGGAAATGATATAAGGAATATCTTGTTGCGCATGTGTTATTATATATGGATCAAGTAATATATATTAATAAATAGATTTATATTTTTCTTGATGATGTAATGATAGAATGTTCAGTTGCTGCCTATAGACCTTATGCATTGAAGTCATTGAGGCGCCATCTTGGATGTGCAGTGATGATGAAAGAGGGCGCCCTACTCAAATGGTGTCATTTGCATAAGGTCTGTGCTTTAACTAGGAACTTTTAAAAATGGTTCAGACATTTCTACAGTTGATGAACATGCACTGTATGTTTTCAATTTCGACAAACCTAACATGACGAAAAATATGTTTTTACCAATTGATGCAAAATAACCACTTGAGATATAAATGTACTTGCAGACAGCATTGTTTGCACAGCTGACCTTGGTACCACTCATTGACTGCAACAAGTACCACACCTTCAAGGTTAGCATTGGGTTCATTGATTTCTCGTTTGCATGACTGGTACTGGTACCACAGACTGCCACAGAGTACCATACCTACTAGGCTAGCATTGGGTACATGGGCCTCTTCAGTTGTACATAGATCTATAGCGGAAACTAATACCACAGACTATCACAAAGTACCACACCTTCTATGCTTATAATGCTGGAATGTGGTGCATGGGCTTTCTCTGTTTCACCAGTCTTCTGGGGTATTTCGTGGCATGAGTCAGCTGGGTTGTTCAGACCTGATCCTTCACAGACATCAGGAGGCAATTACCTCCACCACCTTGTTTTCTCTTGAAATGTCCCGGGTACAGATTTACATTTTGTCCATTGACAAACCCTTTGTTACAGTAAAGCTGCCTTGCCCTCACAAGGACACAGTAAATGCTTAATAATAATAATAATAATAATTAGGTTTGTTCAGTAATGCTGTATCTGTATGCCCACGTGTGCCTTAATGAGATGTCAGTACATGATATGAGTGCCTGGCTTCAGTAATTTAAAAGGCCAATGTATTTGCACATGTTTTCACTCAGATCTGCATGGCAGATAATACCTGTAAACAGGGCTAGGTATCCTATCTTAAGCAGAATTGTTTGTGAATGTTTATATTAATACTTAGACTAGAGTTAGCTTTGGAATTCTAAAACCTTAGCACAACGGTAAACATTTGAACTTGTTGCATTCAATTTGCTTCTGGTTTGATACTGTTTGATTAGAACTTTTGGTTGCATAATGCAGAGCTGTCAACTCTCTGATTCTGCAGAAAGTGCCCTGAAGTTAAACCAATCTTTCCGAGTTCTGATGAACAAACTTGAAAGTCCATCTGACTATTGACCCATTTCACCTGACGTCAGCAGCAGAAAATCTTGAATGCGCCATACTGGTGGGCAATTTCACTGTGCGTTTTTATAGGTAACTCTATGCTGCGCGTTATGCAGTAAAGTGTGCATTTTAGGCGACGCAGCGTTAATACACGTAAACCTAACTGCCCACCAACATGGTGAGCGTGGCATCAGTCGCCGCGTGTGATACGCGTGCAAGGGGTCAATAGAAACTTTGTCCTTGAATGTTCATATAATTCTAAATATCTCCCCGATGGTTGGACACAATCTCCCTGATTGCCAGATGCATATGATGGCATCTCTGATAGTGCCTCACTTTGAATGGTCTTAATGGGCTATGTTTATTGTTTATAATAATTATGCCTTAGTCATTATAATTTTTCCTTTTGGTCTTTACTTTTGGGGATACATGAGGTTGATGTTTAGCTTTGCCTTGCAATTCATACACTTTGGTGGATTTAATATGTTCTTGGTGGATTTGAAGGAACACGCGTTGGATTGGTCGAGTTGTATGTTGAAAAATGTTTGAAGCTGTTCGTAAAAAAATGCAATTGGTTAGATAGATTGCCTCAAAATTGCACGGTTTTTACTTTTGTGTCGCCAAGAAACATGGTCGTCCATTTTGTGGAGTCAATATTTTGACTCCATAAAATGGCTGACAGCGTAAGTTAGGACGAGCGTTTCATAAAATCGGCTGCTGGACACCTTTGGTATTTGCCAAAGAAGACCAGTGTTCTCACTTGGTGTATCCCAACATAAAAAAAAATATGCGTTAAATAACAAACCTGTGAACATTTTGACTAATGGTCATTGTAGTTGGAAGGAAATAGTGAAAAGAAAAAAAAACTTGTAGCACAAGTTTGTGTGCTTTCAGATGGCTAGTAAAAGGCTTCAGCCGAAGTCTTTTAATATCGTCGTGAGACAACCTCTTTCTCAAAAACATTTATCACAATGTCTTACCATAGAGCAAGGATAATGGTCTTACAATAACAAGTGAGTTTTTATGCTTACAATGCTTAATTGAGCTCAACGAATATTGATTTGTATATTTTTCGCATATTATTATTTTAAAACAGAAAATAGTCTTGGGACATCAATCTTTTTTGCAAATTTATTGAACTTGTCCTTCTTTTGCAAGTGCTCCACCATTACAGTCTATTTTTTCCTTTTCATGACTTGATCTAATTTCCTTTTATTTGTGAATTTTTCTTTCTATATTTCTACATTTATGTTAGGGTTGAAAGAGTTGTTCTTTGCGTCTGTTTATTCTCTAATTTTGCCAATTTGATTTTATTTTTTAATTTTCATTTCGGAGAAATGAAAGTGACGATTATGGTTTATTTAGGTGTATGTTGTAAATTTTCAGTAATAATATTCTATATCAATTTTTTTTCTTCAAGTTGGTTAAAATTAAGATTTATTATTTGCAATGAGCATGTACAAGCATGTTTAAACCTTAGCA
Organism: Asterias rubens; assembly: GCF_902459465.1. Lineage (NCBI taxonomy): Eukaryota > Metazoa > Echinodermata > Asteroidea > Forcipulatida > Asteriidae > Asterias > Asterias rubens. The sequence goes on along the minus strand of NC_047068.1, from coordinate 10,220,319 downwards.
TGTGTGGGGGGGGGGGAATTTTGCGCAAATCTGAAAACAGATTTTAATGAAACTTCCATATTGTAATAAAAATGTTTATATCTTTCTATATGGTATATAATTTCTTTTGGGAAAATTTAAATAAATAGCTGCTAATTGTATAATTATGTATTTGAACGTTAAATTGAGACAATTATTAAAATTTCTGTATTCTTGCCTTCTCTTTAAACAGGGCCCAGTTTAGATCTGCCTGGTCATTGTTTGCGAGTTTAAATTTCACAACGCTGCAGTGGACACTATTGGTAGTTATTAGCATAAAACCTTACTTGGTAACGAGTAATGTGGAGCTGTTGATAGTATACCAAATTTTGAGAAGCTGCTCTCTCTGAAGTATTAGATTTGTCGAAAAAATTTGAATTTTTCAAAAAATTTGATTTTTGAGACCTCGGATTAAGAATTTGTGGTCTTGAAATAAAGCATCTGAAAGCACACAACTTCGTGTGACACATGTTTTTTTTCTTTCGTTATGATCTCCCAACTCCGATGACTGATTGAGTTCAACTTCTCTCAGGTTTGTTATTTTATGCATATGTTGAGAAACACCAAGTGATAAGACTGGTCTTTGGCATTTACCAATAGTGTTCAGGGTCTTTAAAGGCAGTGGACACTATTGGTAATTGTCAAAGACTAGTCCTAACAGTTGGTGTATCTTAACATATGCATAAAATAAACCTGTGAAAATTTGAGCTCAGTCGGTCGTTGAAGTTGCGAGATAATAATGAAAGAAAAACACCCTTGTCACACGAAACTGTGTGCTTTCTGATGCTTGATTTCGAGACCTCAAATTCTTAATCCGAGGTCTCAAAAATCAAATTTACCAATAGTGTCCGCTGCCTTTAAGCAGCGCTGTGAAATTAGACTTAGATGTACAAATTCTTGCGATAGTTTATGTAGGTTTTCTGGACCAATTTCAACAACAAACGGCTCAGTCAATTTCGACTGGAAATGATTGCTTATAGTTAACAGTTAAAATTTTGCACCGAAACAGTTTGGTGTTTTACTGAGATAGGAACTCTATAGTTTGAATGATTGAGTTTTAAAGGAAATTTGACTAAAAAATGTTTTGACCTTTTTTTGCTGAAATTTACCCAGAAAACAAAATGACATAGTTTGTGTATTTTTTTGTCCAACGTATCAAAAGATTATGGAGATTCATTTATTAAGTTGTAGTTTATTTACAATAATGCTAGTTATTTTATGAGTAATGTATTTCACTTCAAAATTATTACAAATCTTCCAGGTGATCTTCTAGGTGTTTTGAACAACTAAAACAAATTAATGACAAATTAAAATAGCTTGTATATTATGGAAAAATCTCTATGGGAAATTATTAAAATTGAACTCTATGAGAGATACTAAAACTGGTATAACTTTTGGGTTTAGTTTGTAATTGAACATACTGTAACACATGACTTGGTGTTGTGTTATACAACGCTTGCATAGTTTGCCGTCGCACACGAGGTCAACCGATTGAGCGGCCCCTTTAAAAACGTTAGACTTGGTCCGTGATCGTTTTTTTTAGTCAACCCGATAGTCAATAGGAGACTTTCCAACGCTAGGTGGCAGCATACATACCGGGTAAATTTCCATTGTTTACGTAGTTCTGAACATGCGCATAATTCTGAGAACAATGGATTTACCCGGTAAGTCTGCTGCCCTCTATCGTCCCAGAAAGTCTCCCATTCATTATTGCCCGACATAGCGCCCTCTTGTATTAACCTCCGTCATTAGCGCAGCCTACGATCACGTTAGACGTTCGCATGATATCCATGGAGCTAGCTATCCTCGGTGATAAAATCGTCAGAACTGCCCCAAGTAGCTCTCTCTGTGTGACCTAAATTGTATCTTTTTCGATTCTAAAATAAAGCAAAACTTTTAGTCCAAACAATAGGAGAACAAAGGGATGTCCTCGGTTTAAATGACAAGCAAACCTGTGTTGTATGTTTGTCTGTCTGTCTGTCTGTCCGTACGACGTCCGTTCGTTTGTTGTTTTTGTTTTCTTTATTTTTGTTATTATTATTATTATTAGTATTTATTTTTCCTTTTTATTTTGTTTTAAATTCTGTTGAGGGGGGGGGGGGGGTATCTGTTTTATTTTGGGTTTTGGTGGTTATATTCAGAGTCACTACAGCCCTAAAGTGTATTAATGCTTTCACAGAAAAAGGGTAAATAAAATTGTGTGTTGCAACGAAAGAGCAAATCACCTTATTGGACTAAACACAAGTAGGCACTATAGGCTATGACTAGGTCTCACGGCATCTCTTCTGGCATTGCTAACCCAATAGAGTTAAAACATTAAAGGCAGTGGACACTATTGGTAATTGTCAAAGACTAGCCTTCACAGTTGGTGTATCTCAACATATGCATAAAATAACAAACATGTGCAAATTTGAGCTCAATCGGTCAACGAAGTTGCAAGATAATAATGAAATAAAAATAACCCTTGTCACACGAAGTTGTGTGCGTTTAGATGGTTGATTTCGAGACCTCAAGTTCTAAATCTGAGGTCTCGAAATCAAACACGTGGAAAATTACTTCTTTCTCGAAAACTACATCACTTCAGAGGGAGCCGTTTCTCATAATGTTTTATACTATCAACCTCTCCCCAATACTCGTTACCAAGTAAGGTTTTATGCTAAGAATTATTTCGAGTAGTTACCAATAGTGTCCACTGCCTTTAATGAAAACGATTTTCAGTTCACTTAGCAAGTAATGTAGAGATAGTGCATACCCCGCTAAAATAATGGGACTGATGGATTTCAGCCTATTAGGCCCATTATCACTCAATTTCAATCTCCACTTACAGGGTGATCGTTTTGCAGCTCAATTCACAGTACATACATCAACTTATTTCCGGTAGGCTATGCACAATAATTATCAGTGATCGAATTTGCTTCAAAGGCACAACGGGCAGTCGAGCTCACAAAATTCTTCCTAACTTAAGGATTTATCGTTAGGACTTGGACGACTTAAGTTCCGTAGCCATAGACGTTAGGACGCATTTGTATTGAACTCATCCTTAGGAGTAACTCATCGCAATTGAGATGAGTTACTCGTCCTATATATAACTCGAGATAGGACGGCGTTTCGTGAAATCGGCGTATTATTCAAAATGTTAGTATAAACACTTACTTGTAACGAGCAACTGAGAGCTGTGAAAATTTCCCGGAACACCTTTTATTTAAAGAATCACTACAGAATTAGTTTTTCATGAAAACAAAAATTGCTGGCAGTGTATTGGCACTTGATTCAAGTGCCAATACACTGCCAGCAATTTTTGTCAAAAGCCTTGTCAAAACCTCCAAGCTGTTCCATTCCGCGTGCATTCTGCGGGAGTCCGCGGATTTTTGTACCAAAAGAACCCGTAGCAACCGGGCATGTCCACGGCCACGACGGCTCATTTACATGTCAATAGACATGAATATTACGGGGGCTCCGCGGAGCGACCGGTCGGCCATTGTAAGGTCCAGCTTATGAGCTGACCGGCGGAACCGCGGAGGAAAGTAGGTGGTTAACAATGGTTTTACCTTTGCAGATTAAAAAGCAAAGTAAGGGTGGATGTGTAACCAAATCCATTTCCTCCAATGTGTGATTTTTAAGACTTGGTTGGGCCTACATAACCAAAACATAAATTTTAAAAATGGTTGTCTTTATTCCCGGCTTCGACAAAAGTTCCAGGCTACGTGCAAACTCCGTTGTAAGCTAACCCTCTAGTCACTGCACTGCCCGAGTTTCTGAAAACCAATTTTTCAAGATTCTTGCAGTAAACAACTGGAATCGTAGTTCAATTTTTAAAAGATAGCTTAATATTTGTGCACATTTTTTTACCCTTTTGGTAATGATTGTATAAAAGTACAAGCTCCCATTGGGAACAATAATCGGCTCTCGAATATTTTTTTGTAAGGATAAAATGGACACAATAGCTTTTCAAGGCTTTTATCTGGCTCAATGCTCATACTAATTAAATGCGAAGGCGTTAGTTTTCGACAATATCATCATTAATGATGAATAAATACAGTTTCATCGAAGCTAATGACGATGAAATAATTTAGCTCATACCAATTAGTAAACACAAAGGAAACTGTCAGCCTACGACGACCTCCTTCGACCAAGCAACAGGTAGCCCGTCTCAAAACCAGACAACTACACCACGCACAATACAATGACCAGAATGTTAAGAGATATCGCTCTGCCTCTGACCAAACCAGAAGGCTCGTCTCAATGGTCTCAGCAAGAAAACCAGACGAGTCGTAAGAGTGAGTTCAGAAGAGGCTTTTTGAAGTCTGGCAAATTGACGTCTGAAACGACTTACTCGTGTTGAATTCTACCAGGATGCCATACCTTCTTATTTCAATCCAAGATGGCGCAGGTTAAGGCTTTGGGTGCGTTCGTTTAGCTTCCCTGGGTCGACCCCGGTGTGTGGCGTGGTTTTTTTCCAGGACAAACGTGTGCAGATAATAACTCACGTTCGTCCTGAAAAAAAAACACCGCCACACACCGGGGTCGACCCAGGGAAGCTAAACGAACGCACCCATAGTGTATAGATACCATTACCAACAGGGTCGATTTTACAAAGAGTTAAGACTAGTCTTATCTGGGGTTAGGACGAGTTACTAGGACTAGCCAGACGTTTCTAATATCTCATAGGACTAGTACTAGGTTAGGAAAAGTCCTATAACTCTTTGTGAAATCGGCCCCATGAGGACTCTTCCTCTGTGATGTATGTATTATAATTACATGTATACGAAAGTGTAAGGCTGCCAGGATAATCAGTGTACCATATAAAAACCGCGATACAAAAGTGCCATCAGTGTTCCAAAACACATATTGTGTTTCTCAGCAAGACTCTAGCGGATCAGCAGGCACGCACGTTTAACTAATAATCGTTCAGACCGATTTCACATCACTATATTTTAAGGTGCAAGAGTTTTCGCTATCACAATACTGCTTTGTGATGTGACATCACACTTTCCTTAGCAACTAAGAGTGATTTGCATTTAAGATAAATCTAAGGTCTTTATGAAATCGAGCCACTGGCTCTAAAAAATGTTCTCTTCCAACCCGTTTCTCCCAGATATTGGGCCTTGCTCGACCATCTGAGTATCGAGAGGTATCGAACCATCCATTTACGAGAACTATGTCTTAAAGGGAATCTTACATAATTGTTTTTTGCTATTCAAACATAAAGGGCTCACAGTAATTTTCCTGAAAGGTATGAGGGACTACGTTTGAATTGTGAGATCTAGTCCTTTTATATAGCCACTGTACATAGCAAATCTATCTCAGTAGTGCGTCTATACTGCTCTGCTTGTCTGAGTAATTTATGTCTCATTTCTACTGTCAGTTTTCTCTATGACTTATTTATTGCATCTGTACCTCAGCGCCTTTAAATACACTGGACACTATTGGTCAAAGACCAGTCTTCTCACTTGGTGTATCTCAACATATGCATAAAATAACTAACCTGTGAAAATTTGAGCTCAATCGGTCATCGAAGTTGTGAGATAACAATGAAAGAAAAAAACACCCTTGTCACACGAAGTTGTGTTCTTTCAGACGCTGATTTCGATACCTCAAATTCTAAATCTGAGGTCTCGAAATCAAATTCGTGGAAAATTACTTCTTTCTCGAAAACCATGTCATTTCAGAGGGAGCCGTTTCTCACAATGTTTTATACTACCAACCTCTCCCCATTACTCGTTACCATTTGAGGTTTTATAATAATAATTATTTTGAGTAATTACCAATAGTGTCCCCAGCCTTTAAGCAAATTTTTGAAGTCGGCGCTTTGTTTTTGATTGATTGATTGATTTAGTGATTTTATGTCAGGATGTTCCCCTCATGTTTTCTTTCTTTTAATTGTTGCTAACATTCGTACCCGACTTGGTTTTTGTTTATGCTTGCTGTAGTGTTGCCTGATATGTTTTCTAATAAACACAATAAACAAAATGTATACGGTGCACAGCTGCCCATGGTTATCGCGCCTGTTTCTCTTCAAACTAATTAAAATCGTTCCGCTTCACTCGCGCATTACAATCCAGTCTAATGGACTCATAGATTCCAATAAGTTTTTATGCTAACAGTTATTTTGAACAGTTACCAATAGCGAACGGTCAATGTGGTTTTCAGTTTGCTGCACCTCATTATGGAACAATCTCTCACTCTACACATCAAACAAGCCACAACGATCTCAAGTTTCAAGACTCTTTTCAAAGCATTTTTATTTAATTCATCGTAAACATAATTATTCTTTATTTGTTCCTCCGAGCACTTGGAGACTTTCTTTCGGAGGTGTTGTTAGGGCGCTATAGAAATGCAGTTGTTATTAATAATAGTGTCCAGTGCCTTGAACCAGTTCCTGGGCAACCGACCTGTCTGCTTCGTTCTTGTGTTTGTACCATTGAAATGTAGTGAGGAAACACCGATGAGGGAAACGTCATCGTAGTCTTCGATGCAGCCTGTATAGCTAGCGGTGAAAGCCAGCTCATTCTCTGGGAACCCACACAAGAAGTAGCCACTTGAGGTGGGCAGACGCAACCTACGTGGAGCAGTTGCGTCGTGATACTGAGCTTACACCTCACTGCAGCTGAGATCAGGGGCAGGAAATTGAAGTGTGTAGCGTGCTTTTGTTGCAGTCCGACGAGAGTCGACATGATGACGAATAACTTTGATGATGTTGTGGTGCGTTAGTTGTTCTGATTTGGATTTACCTCATCAGCAATGGATTTAACCGTTGGAAACAATTCTCATCATGCAATGAACATTGGTCAACCATTGTCAGCGGTGCAGTTAATTACCACAGTGGGTGCTGCATTGCTTTCTTTCACCATAGTCTCTGGGAATCTCCTGGTTATAGCTGCTTTCGTTAGAGACAAAAGCCTACGGAATATCACCAACAACTACCTGGTGTCCCTCGCAATTGCTGATTTGCTCGTTGGAGCAATCGTCATTCCAATCTTTACACTGGGAAACTATGGCCGTGATAATGAGCAACGGTCCGGTGATGATGCGACTCTTTGCTACTTTTTTCAAATAGTAGATATTTTTAGTTCATCATCCTCCATTTTTCACCTGTGTGTTATAGCTGGTGATCGATACATGGCTATTGTTCATTCAATGACATACCCAGCGAAGATGACCCGGAAGGTATCACTGGTCCTCATCGGAACGGCTTGGTGTCTTGCTTTAGGTGTATCCGGCCTGTGGGTTGGCTCAGAGGTGGGATTCGGCCAAAATAATACGAACACATGCACAGGCTCTTTCTCACCGCTCTTCAGTATTATTTCATCATGCGTTTCCTTTTTCCTCCCTGCTATCTTGATGATGATATTTTACACGAAGACGTTCCTCACAGCTCGTGCACATATCAGGAGAATACAACGAGGTAGGATGGCGATAAGTGGTAACGGCGGTGGCCAAGACGCTATGCGGATACACCGGGGCGGAAGCACAGCTACCCCCGGTGCATCTGGGGGAGCCACTGCCATGCATTCGGAGTACAAAGTAGCAAAGACTTTAGGGCTCGTCATCGCAGCATTCTTGCTGTGCTGGTTGCCATTTTTCGCCCTCAACATCATCCTTTCATTGTTCAACGGAGAGTATAACTCACTCAGGGCCATCAGATATTTATCCTACTGGCTAGGTTACATCAACAGCGCCATAAACCCATTCATATACGCATTTACTAACTCGTCCTTTAGGAAAGCCTTTTCGAAAATCATTTGCTGTCGGAGAAACACAAGAAGAGATCAGTGGACGGCAGATTCTAGGGCCAGTGGTGGTCGACAGACGAACTTGCAAAATACTATAATTTGCCCGGTATTATTTCCAGTTGAATTCCCGCTGCCATTCAGGTATTTTTAAGGAAGATTATCATCAAGTTTTGAAGAGTAAAACATTCTTATTTTGTGCGTTGAAAGCTTTTCTGCATGAAGTTCCGTATAAACCATGGTCAGCCAGTAGCTGGTCAGGACGGTGCTCTATAAAACCCTCCGCTGCCCCACCGGTATGTAGCCAGTATTAAAACCGAAAAACATATTCTACAATATAACTTGTTATTTTTGTTGGGCCCGGGCATCGCTGGTTTGTTTGTTTGTTTTTTATTTCCAAATATCACAATAAATAATCATGAAACATACAAGAAATAAGAACAACGAGTGATAAGAGGAGGGCACCAGGAAAAAGCCTAGGCTTGTACAGAGCCTGGACCCTTTAAAATATAAATTAATAGGTTTTAGTTTATACCAATAACAATATTGATTATTGAAATTAAGGTACGGTGAAAGGTATAGTGCATACAGCAAAAATAACACAAAACAATGATTGTTTGTAATTAAACTGTTTTGAAAAAAATTTGTTTGCTATGCAGTCATAAATACATATTGAGAGTTGATAACAAAAAGGAAAATTAACAGAACATTATTTAGGAAATTACAAAAACTTGATAATTTGGAATGGATAATCATGGTACGCGTGTAGTTACAGGTGGTGTCATTTTAGACGATACTGGTTATAAGTAGGTTTTTCATGTATTTTTTGAAGCTGTGCACAGTTCTAAATGAAGGTATTGGGGTGAGCTGATTCCAGAGTAGGGGGCCTTGATGTCTGACTGTTTTCATAAATAAAGTGGTCCGAGCCTTTCCAATATGAATTTTAGTAGCTGATCTAGTGTTATGTGAATGGATGTCAATATTTCGTGTAAAGAGGAGTCCTATGTTACCTGGTAACAAGTTAAATTCAAACTTAAACATAAGGACCCCAAGATGATATTTATACAGTTTAAAAATATCGAGTGTTTTAAATTGCTTGAAAAGGGGTGCAGTGTGCTCTCTAAAGATAGAATTGGCTATAACTCTCAAGGATTTTGGTAATTACTCAAACAAATTATTAGCATAAAACCTAACTTGGTAATGAGTAATGGGGAGAGGTTGTTAGTATAAAACATTGTGAGAAACGGCTCCCTCGTAGTTTTCGAGAAAGAAGTAATTTTCCACGAATTTGATTTCGCGACCTCAGATTTAGATTTTGAGGTCTCGAAATCAAGCATCTGAAAGCACACAACTTTGTGTGACAAGGGGGTGTATTTCTTTTAGTATATTATCTCGCAACTTCGACGACCAATATTGAGTTAAAATTTCCAGTTGAGTTCACAGGTTAACGTTGAGTTCACATGTTATTTTATGCGTATGTTGAGATACACCATGGATGAAGTCTATGTTCTTCCTCCATGGATACACCAAGTGAGAAGACTGGTCTTTGACAATATTACCAATAGTGTCCAGTGTCTTTACTGGACACTATTGGTAACTACTCACAGTAATTATTAACATAAAACCTTACTTGGTAACGAGTAATGGAGTAACTTCTCACTAAATTATTTGAATTTGATTTCTAGACCTCAGAATTAGATTTCGAGGTCCCAAAATCAAGCATCTGAAAGCAGACAACTTGTACGGTCGTGCAACAATGGCGTTTTTTCTTCCGTTATTCTCTCACAACTTCGACGACCAATTGAGCTTAAATTTTCACAGGTTTGTTATTCTATGCATATGTTGAATACACCAAGTGAGTTGACTGGGGTCTTTGAGTCCAGTGACTTTAAACTTAAAAACCTTTGCGCAATTTATCCGTTTGTGCTCATTATTGACGGTATGGATTCATGAGGAGTAACAAAATACCTGTGGGAGCAGAGATTGTGCACTGATTTAGTTTGATGCCGTGCATATTGAACCGCGTATATTGCATTCCCCCTGCCTGGGGAGTTGGGATTGCTTAAAGACACTTGACATTGGTTAAAATACTCAAAATAATTGTCAGCATTAAAATGTACTTGTTAAGGAGCAATGGAGAGCTGTTGGTATGGGATAAAACATTGTAAGGTACGGCTTCTCCTCTGACTGAGATTAAGGTCGTTTTTGGGGGAAAGGGGTAATTTCTCACTCAAATAATAACAGCCTGGAAGCCTTTTGTTAAGCATCTGAAAACACACAAAACGTCTGTAACAGCTACGTGTAAGGGTGTTTTTTCTTTTATAATTTTCTTGCAACTTCAATGACTAAATGAACACACCTCTATTCAATGATGTTTTATGCATAGTGTTGGAATGCACCATGGTCTTTGACAGTTACCATACGTATGTGCCTTTAACCCGACTCTGTATGTACTTGACTGATCTCAATAAGGCTTAAATAATGAATGAGCTTTAAAGTATTGATGAAAAAGCTTTGATTAAACCTTGCGAATACTGTTGATTAATTTAGCGGTAGCAGTTTGGCGTAAACCCCTTGATAAAAAAAAAACTTCAGGCCTGAGCCCCCTTTTAGGCATCTGAAAGCACACAAATTACTGCAACATTGGTGTTTTTTTTTCATTGTTCTCTTGCAACTTCGACGACCAATTGAGTTCAAATTTTCACAATTTGGTATTGTAGGCTTATGCATATAATGTTTTATAACACCCCTTGCAAGTATTCTGCCTGCTCATTGGTTTAGAGCGCGTCACATGACATGTCTTAGTTTTGCTAGACGACGGCCGTGTGATAATGCGTCGGTTTGCCATGCGCTAGTCCGAAGACTAGCACACGGCGCCTTGCGCTAGTCCGACAGACTAGCACACGGCGTGCAGTACCCAGACGTCCGTTGCATGTACGAGGATGATAAATTAATAGTCTGTAACCATTTCGGACTGCACTACACTACATTGAACACAGTAAGTAAAAGTGTTTGCAATCTGTATTCGCGTCGTCCGTGGATTGTAGCATTCAGGTCTGTAACTTAATAATAATAGTACAGTATTTAGAAATGTTTGAGGTGTTATAAAACAAATATTGACTGCTTTTACTCGTGCAATGGTTAAAAACTATGACTTCCTCGGTGATCCCCGGAGCGTTCTATTTTCCCTCGGCTTCGCCTCGGGAAAATAGAACGCTCCGGGGATCACCTCGGGAGTCATAGTTTTAACCATAGCACTCGAAGCAGTCAATATTTGTATAATATGTAGGCCTATATATGTTGGGATACACAAAGTGAGAATAATGGTCTTTGAAAAATTACCAAAGGTGTAAAGTGCCTCTAAAAAAAAGAGTGAAAACAAAGACCGGGAGCCAGAGGGTTAAAATGTTCATGTGCAAAGAGCGTCAAAATTGACGGACTCTGATGCTAAAATGTGACAATTATTGATGTTATGTTTAGCACTCGTGGCTATGTTCGTTTAGTCGACGTGATATTATTTCATCAACTTCTCTTGGAAAAACGGAGTTTGATATTTAGAGTGACAGATATTGTGAACATGTATGAGACGTACACATGGCTTACAATACGAAGTATAAATTTTAAAACAATATTCTTGGTGAGCAAACAATGAAACTGAAATGAAAATGAATTAACACATAAATATCAAAAATATAGATTGTTTTCGTTTTTTGGAGACAGAATATTATTCCTTCGTTCAAATTTTATTATAATTTGTGTGCATTGGTTATATGGGCTAAGTCTCAAGTCCCGTTGTATAATATATGTTACACGCCTAACTGCCACTCGTAAATTAATCTAGCCGCAGTGTTTATACGCTTGTTTTAATCAAGGCCTTTTCATCAATGCTCTTTAATATTTTAGGCCTCAACGGGAGAAATCAAGTACACACAGAGTCGGGTTAAAGGCACTGGACACCTTTGGTAATTGTCAATTTTCACTTGCATATGACAATTTGCGTGACTTCAGAGGGTGCCGTTTATTACAGTGTTTTATACTATATCAACAGCTCTCAAATTCTGCTATGGGTTTTACTGGGTTTTTTTTTGGCATTTTATACCATCGGTCCATTTGGTTGGTAAGTTGTGTGCAACAGCTAATTCTATTTTCAAGGTTTTTTTCAGGCTAACAGTTATTGAGTAATAAACAACACGTGGCTAGTGCCTTTAAAGACACTGGACACTATTAGTAGTTGTCAAAGACCAGTCTTCTCACTTGCTGCATATGCATAAAATAAACCTGTGTGAAAATTTGAGCTCAATCAGTCATCGAAGTTGCGAGATAATAATGAAAGAATAAACACCCTTGTCACACGAAGTTGTGTGTCATAGATGCTTGATTTCGAGACCTCAAAATCTGAATCGGTGAGGTCTCGAAATCATATTCGTGGAAAATTACTTCTTTCTCGAAAACTACATTACTTCAGAGGGAGCCGTTTCTCACATTGTGTTATACTATCAACAGCTCCCCATTACTCGTTACCAAGTAGGGTTGTATGTTGATAATTATTTTGAGTAATTACCAAAACGTGTCCACTGCCATAGTCTAAGGTTTTGTGTTGGTATGCATGGTCAACGCCAAACTGCTGCCAATCAAGCAGCAGAATGCTTGATTGTCATATTAATCAAGGTTTCAATCTATTAAGCCCATTAACCTCAACGAGGGATGTCAAGGATGCATGTGTGACGAGAGCCTTAGTTTTGTATTTTGCATTCAATTAAAGTTCACTTGAAAACAGTCGTTGACATTTCTTAAAGGGTCCATGGACGCTTGTTTTTGTATTCGTTGAGAATTGTTTGATAATGGCTCTTGTTTGATTGATTCATTGCTTTATTTGCTGGTTTTATTATTATTGGTTTATTAAAGATTGAAACATCGCAGCCCGAGGGCTGAATTGAGTTTAAAAGATACACAAGAATATACATATAAAAACATTAAAATGGGAAGTGTTTACAGATTTTTTTTTTTAAAGACTAAGAACCATAATTATTGACAAAAAACTACTTCCTATATGGGTGACCTAATTTCGTAAAGACGTAAATGCAGAGAATTTTGCTTGAAAAATGTAAACGTTATAGTGTAATTTTGGCTGGTAACATGTTTCTGTTAAAGGCAGTGGACACTGCTTACCGTCAGCAAAGAATCGATGCTACGGAAACAGGGAATTCCGTGCTTACGTCAGCGAGATTTTGCTTGTGCGTGTGCGTACTCGACCCGGTGTGGCGGTTTCAACTTTCCGCTGTGTTCAGTTTTCCGAATGACCAAATACGGTAGCATTACGTCATGCGATGCCTGCGCACAGCAAGCGAAAGTAGTAAATTTTTAGTGCCGTATTGAGTCGTCCGTTACCCTCCGGTATAAGCTGTCATGGCGGCGTCCACGAGTCGAGTACAACTAGCGGCAAACGCGTGGATCGTATGAGTTGTTTTATATGCAAGCAGAGTGTGACCTGCCTAAAGGTGTACCCATGAATACATGTAAAGATGAGGCAAGAGACCAAGAGATTATGTGACTACACAGAAAAGAATCGTAATATAAACAACTTGGGGTTACTGCTGAGAGAACTACAGTACTCGCCAGGGTACTCGCGGCGGTATCTGACAGGTCACCCGGAAAACTGAACACGCCGGAAAGCTAAAACCGTTCGAACAACGTGCTGATATGTCCGACTACGTCACCCGGAAAACTGAACACGGCGGAAGACTGAAACCGCCACACCGGTGTTACTAAAAACTCTTCGTTATACACAGCTAGTTTTGGAATAATTTGAGTATCTCAATTAAGTCTTCAATCACTCTTCCTGCATTCACAAGAAAATTAAAAAAACAACTTCTTGATGCATATTCGTAGGTTTGAAGTTTCCACCAGGAGCATCTGTTGCAGTCAGTCTTCAAACCTATCTATTTCCCGAAACCTAACTTGATTAATTTTTCAAACAATATTATTCCGCACATGGAATGCAGTACAATATAAATATAGGCCTCTAACCCTCTAGTCTGCACTCCCGGCAATATCTAGTCTAGTCTAAATTTCAAGCCACCCAGTTAACTAAATCATACCGTGGCGGGCGCGCTTTGGCGATTCAACTGCGCGTAGTACACTATCCATATCAACCACCATAGTCTTGGGCCAAGACTTGGCAATATCTCGTTGGGCTCCCCATCGCGTCCTCGTGTCCCCTTTCAATGTTGGCTCTTATTGCGCAGTTTTCGCTGCCATCACCATTGAGCGGGGGAAGGGGAGAGAATGTTTATAGCACGTGCATTGGCATTGTTCTTTGCTTGCCACTGTTTGCCCATAACTCATATTTTCCAGTTTCGCGCGGGTCCCGTTTGTGGTTCTTTCCCTTTTCATTGGCTTGACCCCCCCCCCTCATTCAGTTTAATATTTTCCTGTCCCATGTCCCATATCAACATGATAGGCCCTTTTAAATTTGTTCAATCCCTACCCCAGCCGCCCTGTTCATTTTCCCCTACATTTCTATTTTTGCCGTTCCCGCGTCCCCCGTTCCACAGATGTACCACTTTGTGCCCCTTCCTCCTATATTATACCCGTCCCAAATCTAACCCGTGCCTCCTTACCGTCATCCCGCCCGTGAATTGTTCTTTGCACTTTTTGCCGTCCCATAACTTTCCCCGTTCCTCGCGGGTCCCGCCAGTCAGGTGGTTCTCCGTTTCGTGTATTTCACAGAGGTGCTAAGCACGAAAATTTGCTTAGCATGAAATTTCTTCCTTGATAAAAACAGGATTACCAACCCAATTTCCATTTGTGACGTGTTGCTTGTTAATGGTTATCAGCTGTTGTTTGCTTATCCTGAAAATCACGTGGAAATTTGGTTGGTAATCCGTTTTTATTAAGGCAAAACATTTCATGCTAAGCACATTTTTGTGCTAAGCAGCGCTATGAAATTGTGCCCTGGCCGTGATTGACCACACTACTATCTGTGCCTTGCCGACAGAGGGCGCACGCTGCTCTGCTTGATTTTCGATGAAAAGTTTACAAAAAAGAGCACTGCACTCCGCTTATGACATCACTTTATTGTAAAGAAAATTAGAAAATAGCGCCCGGTGAAGAACATTATTTAAACACCTTTTGTTTTAAATAACCGCCATTCTGCCCTGGAGTTTGTGTTCAATGAAGCGTTGAATAATGGTTGACTGGTGGAATAAAGGTAGTAGTTAAAACGTGTGGGTAGTGGTGTGTATGTGCACTCAGGTGTGACAGAAGTGTCAGCAGTAGCCAGGAAGCAAGTCACAAATTACGGGAGTTGGAAGTACCGGGGTGTCACAATACGCTGACCATATGGGTATTTGGGATACATATGTCCATTGCTCGGAATAAGTTGTCCATGTGCTTGAAAATGGAGGAATTCTGGAGCCTTCCGTACTTTTACTTTTTTTCTTTTTACGGACTGGGGGAGAACTAATAATATTAGTATATTATACTCCTTGCTTCTTACATGGACTGAACACGCTCAACTGCAGCAGCAGGAGTTTGTCCTATACCATAGAGCATGCATAGAGCAACTCTTCCCTGCTCTATGGTCGTACACGGAGTACGTGGCTCTACAGCCCAAGCCAAAAGGAACATACACACAAATTTGTCTAACTCCCACTTGCTTTGAAATGGGGGCAGCATGGGAAACCTATTATGTTGCAGTTTGTTATGAGACAACATTTTTCTTGATTTTGCATTTCCCTGGATATACCAAGACGATCGTCGGACTGCAACTCGGGGTCTGCATTTCTTGGTAAGTGGGCGATTATATTTTATTCTAAGACGAGTAAATAGTCAAATTCCCCTCGGTATTTTTTAAGCATGCACTTATCTTTTTGAATCCTTGTCATTATTGTTTTATTCACCCACTTGTCTGGAAACGATTTCAATTTCTCAAATTGATTTTGGATGCTGATATGTCCAATGAGTGTACGACCAGTGAACAAAACAAAATAACATTAAATGGCCAACCAATAGTCAGATACACATTTTGTGTCCTTTTCCATTCTATTTTCTTCTTAACTATACGTAAGACCACTATTTTGAACAGTCCATGGAGGTATGTGGTTGTGGCGCATGGTTGAAGCGTTTTAAATTCAAAAACTCTTTTCATGCGCCTCAACAGGTTTGCTAACATGACAATTGAGCGACTCTTACGTAATAAGCAATCACTGTTCTCAACTCAACTTGCCATTATTCAGGGCAGTTGGGTCTTTGGCGTGGTGCCGTCAACAACTAGATCGGCTCTTGATGTTTAATTTGTTTCCGTATATATTCAAGTAATTGTTTCATTTTCTTACTAAAGTATTCTAAACCATGAATTTATGGTGTCGCTATGCAATTTTTTTGTATGTACGCTCTAAAAAATCCCAACACAATACATACTCGCCCAAGTGTTGGTTAAATGGTTCCCTGTAAAGGCTGCCTATTTTTTGTTTCTTTCTATTCTACTTTTAAGTAAATAACATTCCGTAGATGCACCTGCTACGATAAATGTTTGTCTGTGATGACATACCAGAGCTGCGAATTAGAGCTACATGTAAAATAATTCTTGTATTGTGTGTTTCGGATAATAATATAGAACCCTTCCTCCGTGATAGAACTAGGTCAGTCGTTTGAATGACCAATAAGCTGGCCCCTTCATTTTTGATGAACTCTACGTTCTTTTGTGGCAAGAACTTTCTTTCAAGAAATCTGAAATGCTGGTCGGCATAATTAAATTGAGTAAACACAGAAATGTAGTAAGTCTTTGAAGAACAGTAATATAGTGACAAGGGAAATAGGGTAAGCAGCCTTGCCCCCAAATTTGCCGCAATGCTCTTCAAAAATCAAACTTTTCACGGCAATTTTTCCCGTGCCCTTTTCTCGCCATTGCCACCTTGCCCTTCCTCCTGAAAAATACAATCAACGATATCCAAGCTCGACCTTCATCTCTAAAAAAAATGACACAGAAAATAAGCCCCAAATATCACTCCGCCCACGGTCGCGATGTCTATGTAGCCAATAAGTTCAACGCAAAACACAACAGTGCCCTTGAGTAGCCTACTAAAAAAAAAAAAAAAATGTATCATAATTTAAAGGCAGTGGACACTATTGAAGATTACTCAAAATAATTATTAGCATAAAACCTTTCTTGGGGATGAGTAATTGGGAGAGGTTGATGGTATAAAACATTGTTAAGAACAGCTGTCTCTGAAGTACCATAGTTTTCGAGAAAGAAGTAATTTTCCACGAATTTGATTTCGAGACCTCAGATTTAGAACTTGAGGTCTCGAAATCAACCATCTAAACGCATACAACTTCGTGTGACAAGGGTGTTTTTTCTTTCATTATTATCTCGCAACTTCGATGACCGATTGAGCTCAAATTTTCACAGGTTTATTATTTTATGCATCTGTTGAGATACACCGAGTGAGAAGACTGGTCTTTGACAATTACCAATAGTGTCCACTGTCTTTAAACACTAGTGAAGAGCTTTTGATGTTATAAAACATGTTTATAGAAACGACACTCTTTTAGTTTCAGAGAATGAGGTTTATATCAACCCCTAAATTCAAATCTATAAAACACACATATCTGCAACAAGGGCTTTCCTTTCATATCAATTTACTTGCAACTTTGATGACAAATTTGGCCAAATTTTTACCAATTAGTTATTTGTTGTATATGTTAAGATACACCATAGAGGATATCAGTAAAGTGCACCTCCTCCCCAAAAATATTTGACTATAAAAAGTATTAAATATTATCCCATAAATTGGTTAAAGCCTCAAATCACTGCTCAACAAGTGGTACCCCAATGGTGACACATTCATACAAATGTCCTTTAGATTTCACTGAAATTTGCATCACAACTTTATTTTGACGACTTTCGGAATAATAAATAAAAAAAAGCAAAATTTATAACGTACCCATATCAACTGATAGAATGCTCAGGGCGCCTTCAAGAGTACAATACAATTCAATAACTTACATAAAGAACTTACACATTTTTACATTGAAAAGACCTGTGGAAGGATTAGAAGGATTTTAATGGTTGAAAAAAGGGAACTACTCGCAGAGTGGCATTTTCCCAAAATTTCTACCATCCATAAGGCTAGTTTGATCTAGAGGTGTTTTTTTTTTGTTGGGGGGGGGGGGGGGTGGTAAAGTGTAGACAAAACCATTTACATCATTAGTAGTAACCTTAATTTTTCTTTCGAACCTAATTGTTTGAAAACATTCTCGACTCGGTGTTACAACAAGAAATGTAATCACATTAATTACTATAACGTAGTTAATTACAACAATTTTGAAGCCATTTATTCGCATTTAAATTATTTTCCATTAAATTCATCAACTTATATATACCAAACAATTGACACTTATCTTGCTTTTTAATCTTCTGCATGCAACAGAGGGCGCTCTGCAGTCATACACGACAGAGAGCAGGTTCGGCACTATGTCCCTTTTCGCAACCACGGCTTCGGCTTTGGATTCGGCATCAACACTGGGGCCGAGCTAGCCTGAGCCGAATCCAAAGCCGTAACCGTGGTTTCGAAAAAGGGCCATAGTCAACCATTGGTTGATTATGCCTGGTACCCAGATTGTGTTGGATGCAATCAGTCAAAATCAACCAATGGTGGACTATCCACTGCCTCACTCGAGCTTGCTCAGAGCTGTGTATCTGACAGCCTGAACCCCTCACGTCACACATGGAGGCTCGTGAATAACGCCAACGTCAGTATATTGACGACCACGTGGTACGAATGCGCCATTAATCTCGCACTCTTGTCGCAGTCAAATTCTACATACACGTTTACATCCAAAAACATCATTATATGGATGTACATGTACTGAACAAACTGTATGGGTGTACATGTACTGTAATAAGTGTCTGTCGTGTCCAATGAAGGGGGCTGGCTCTGACGCAATACATGTACTTATCAAAGTGTTGTGACAACTTCTCTCGCTATAACATTGTTCTAATTTTACGGCGGGTAGATCCTAATTTTTGTCTCACTTTCATCAATAGGATTGTATATCCTCCCACCTACCATCGTGTGAAAAACTAATTATTCACATGTCCTCATTTGATAAAACTACGTAAACAACATGTTATTAATTTTTGAAGTAAAATATTGTCGTATGATTTTTACTAACCAAGTTGATCCAATATCCAAAAACATTTTTCTTAGACAGCAATTTGCGCATGCGAGAGTAAAATGCCCTCACATTATGCCAGACTTGATTCTTGATTGGGTAGTGCTGTACATTTGGACTTAATAATGACGCAAGCAATCACGTGACCAAGGGGAAACTGGTTCCTTTGTGTCGCAACTCTATCAATGCACGCACAGCTACGACACACCAAAGTATTATGATTGTATACTTCAAAGTGATCAAATTAGGAACATAATATTTAAAGGTCATGGAACTAACTTTTACGATTTGTAAATGTTTTCTAAGTCAATTGTAGTCAGTGTGTTGTATGTCATCAGCCTTCGCATGACACTGTTGTAGGGACGGTCTCCCAACCGGGTCCATTTCATTCCTCGATCTTAACCCTCTAGTCACTGCACCGCCCGAGTTTCTGAAAACCAATTTTTCAAGATTCTTGCAGTAAACAACTGGAATCGTAGTTCAATTTTTTAAAGATAGCTTAATATTTATGCACAATTGTTTACCCTTTCGGTAATGTTTGTATAAAAGTACAAGCTCCCATTGGGAACAATAATCGGCTCTCGAATATTTTTTTGTAAGGATAAAATGGACACAATAGCTTTTCAAGGCTTTTATCTGGCTCAATGCTCATACTAGTTAAATGCGAAGGCGTTAGTTTTCGACAATATCATCATTAATGATGAATAAATACAGCCACACAATATAGCTAGACCAATTTTAGTGCAATAAATAAAATAAAAAATTGAGGTTCAACAAAGAACTCAGATCAATGCACGGTGGAATTTCTTTTTAAACCCTGTGCTTAGCGGCATAGTGTATTTTGCTCAGAGTGCTGAGCAAAAATTGTGAGCCATGGGTCAATTTAAAAAAAAAGTGGATTCCAATATGAGATATTAAAAACTTAAGGTTAGTCATAAGTTAGGATCAGTAAAAAAAGAACTAGTTAACTCTTTGTGAAATCCACCCAGGGCAGGCCCGCCCAGCACCATGGCTACAACACTGATTGTCGACTCTGATCTAACTCTTTGTTGTTGTTGAACTATAACCTTTTAACTCTGCACATGTAAGGCACAGTTAGGTATAGGGGGGGGGGGCGTTTTACGTGGACCTTTTTTTGTTTTGCTTGTTTGATTATTGGGGTGTAAGTTTGTCTATTGGTTATTGTTTTCTATGTGGGGTTTGTTCTTATAACATTTGGAAAGGACAATACGTATGATATAATGTTTATAAGAGTAGTAATTTATAAGAGTAGTAATTTCAAATGAGGCTAGGTTTAAGTTCAACATTGATTCTTTGGTCCTTGAAGCAAGTGCCATCACAAGTATCGAACCGACATCAATACCTTCAGTTGACGTGTCAGTTAGAATCACTCAAGCAAACTCAAAGAAATATTTTATGTGGTTTCCAATTTTTTATTTATTTCTATAACAAGTTACAAATAATTGTGGCGAAATTGTGTGCATCGAAGTGTAAAACTAATCTATATAGAATTGTAGCGCGTCTTGTCAGAGTGATATTGATCTACATGTAGTGGTTGATGTTTCTGAGGCAGTATGAAGCAAATGGGGAAACCTACATGTTGTCGTTTAAAGTACGATAGAAGACTATTTTAATAAATGTAAATTTGTATGTATTTGCAACAATAAAGGTTTGCTTTGCTGCAGGTTAATTATGAATATCCACATTTTTTAAAATTGAGAATAATTTTGATTTTTTTTTTGGACTTTGAGTACTAGTGTCACCAGCAATCGTGATTGGTTCACAGCAATCCCTGACTCGAACCCATCACTCAATTTGCGGCTGAGTTATTTGCAGTATTTGTCAAAACATTCACATATTGTTTAAACGTTTGTATCAAACTTGCACCATAATAATCCGTTAAACACAGCTTATTTATTTATTTGTCCATTAATTAAAAGTGTCTGCTATCGTAGACTTAGTTTAAATTACAACGTGTAGGTTTAAAAGCAGTGCACTATTGGTAATTACTCAAAATAATTGTTAGCATAAAACCTTGCTTGGTAACGAGTAATGGGGAGCTGTTGATTGTACAAAACATTGTGAGAAACGGCTCCCTCTGAAATTTCGAGAATTAGATTTTGAGGTCTCGAAATCAAGCGTTTAAAAGCAGACAACTTCGTGTGAGGGTGTTTTTCTTTCATTATTATCTCGCGACTTTCAACGAACAACTGAGCTCAAATTTTCACATGATTTTATTTTGATGCATATGTTGAGCTACACCAAGTGAGAAGACTGTCTTTGACAATTACCAAAGATGTCCAGTGTCTTTAAAAACTAAGTGTTGAAGACAGTTTTCTGCCCCTCAACAAAATTAGAACATCTGTGAAACCTGACCCCCATTAACGAGTGGAAAGGTCCAATTTAGGATATCAAAGAATATGACTCCCAGGGTGGATATTCTTCAGAGAAATCGCTTCATTAGGATTGACAGTAAATATTATGCCTTTCACTTTAATCGATTCCCAGAAACGACGAATTTAGTTATATAAGTTAACTCTACCACATACTTGAAAACGGCAGCTATAAGTGAAAATGTGCAATTGCTCAATCCGAACAGGTATGTAGTATATTGAAATGTACAAAGCAAGTTGCGTGAAACTAAAACAACAAATTCAAATTATTCACTTCACCACAAAATGTAGAACATGATATAGACACACAGGTTATTGTCTCGGTGGTCTAGTTGGTAAGACACTGTTCTAGAATTGCAACTAGCTCTAGGTCGTGGGTTCGAATCCCACCCGAGTGATGAAACGCACATCAGTGTATAATGGGTAGAAACCAAAATGAGTATTTTTTTATACCGATGAAAATTTAACATCCACTTAATCATAGGTTATTTTTTAGTTACATTAGAACTTCCAACAGTGCGTTAATATACGATTTTTGGGGGGAGTTATGTTGAACGTCGTATCTTTCTTAATTCAATTAAGTTGCAAACATTCAAGAGCGTAAAATTTATAATATGTGTATTTGATTTGACTGATGCGCATATTATTTTTGAGTTAACTGAACAGCTGCTTGGCAAATATTCTAAACCTTGCATTTTATATCTTACACTTTTAGATCAGTCATTAAAGGAACGTTATAGAATTGGTAAGAAAACAAAATCGTGAAGATCACAGACTTACATAAAACTTATACACGGTCTAATGATAATGATAGTAAAAAACATCCCTTGAAGTATCTCTGACTAAAATGTCATATTTGATGAGAAACAAATAATCTAGTTTCGCGTTTGGAGTTTATCGCTCAGTGAGCGTTTTATTCATTTTTGTGTTGGCATCGATCCAACGCAAAAACATGTGATCGGTTTTTCACTATTCTCTCGTGACCCAGATGGCTGATCAATCTCAAATTTCTACAGGTTTGTCAGTTTATGTATGTGATGGATTACATAAAGTGCTTACACTGCCAGCAACTGTTTTGTTAGCAAAAAACAATTCTGTCATGTTCCTTTAAGTATTACGTAGACAGCAACGCGCTGTTGTTTTGCACCTATTTACAAATATATGTTGTGTTAAATACCCAATAATCGTCACGATATCTCGCACCCGATATTCCAACATATACCTCTGAAGTGATACGCCCATGATACGCACCAGCATCCCACTGAGAGAAAGCCGTCTGCTGCCCTCCTTTGCCGACCCTCACCACGCCCTCTATGTACTCGATCCAGAAGGGACGGAATTCATTCTCATTGACGATACCGCTCTCATCATGAACACCGAACTTATCAGTGCAAATATCTGCGTGACAGGCTTTGATAACCAAGTTGCTGCCGCTCCATCCGCCAATGGCTGAAATACTGTATGGTTTATTGTTTTTAATCCCTTCCTTTGTGTGTCCTCATTAATTATTCCATTCATTCCTTTGTGTTTTTATCGATTTCCAATACTATTTTCCTTTGTGTGTCCCCATCAGACGCATCCTTCTACTAAGAGCCACCAAGCCTGGACTTCCTGCAGGCACGATATGTACACAGCTCAATGGAAGAAAACATAGTCTTATACTTTATGGAGATTGCACTGTCCAATTCTTATTAACTTTTGATCTCATGAAAGGGGGCACATTTCAAAACTTGACAAGCTTTTACTTTCATAACTATTGTAATTATGTGGAAATTAAGACACAAAATGTCAACTTTCCCATATGACCAGTGCAGTATATTGCCTGCCAGACTAGCCAAAGGCACACTTATTGCAAACAACGGCCACATGGTCAATAGCGCGGCCTTCTAAGACGTTAAGATATTAAGAGAGGCGTATTGCCATCGAAACAGCAACTTCTTGGTACCTCGACGTCTAGGCACAATTAAAAGAGTTGTCAATATTGAAAGAAAAACACCAATGTGGCGAGCTCTAAACCAATCAAAAAGCCGAATATTTGTACGGTGTGCCCTATGAATCTAAAAAGTAGAATCAGTGAAATTATAAATAAAACATTTCGCAAACCAAGTTGGTAGATCACTGGTGCAAAAGTCAGAACCGTTTAGAATATAAATGAATTGAGAACTTCTACTTACTTATTTCAGCAAACATAGACTCAGTTGCATTTCTCTCTGCGAGGGCTATCTTGAGGCCCGCGAAAGTTTTCGCTTTGAAGTCCAGCTTGAAGGGCATGCTCAAGGGACCCATGATGTACCTGAAGGTATGAGGGATTGATGCTTCAGTGAAGTACTCACATACATGCCCTGCAAATGAAAACAAAAAATAGTAACTTTTCATTATTTTCTGATAGCAAATTAAATATTCAATAGAATACAAAATATTGAAGGCATATAAAAAGCACAATTAATATGGAAAGTAAAGCACGACCAACATTGGGATATACAGAGCGCTATCTACTTACAGCGTATGGGTGGCTCTCTGCGGCCGCGGCAGGTTGATCTCAGGCTTGAGAATGCTCTTTTCTGCAGAGCCAAATAGTTTTCTCCATCAACTGCAGAGATCATTGTAGAACACATTTCACCTTGCAGAGGCAGTACGTAGAAAATCATGACCAAACCGAGTGCCAGAGTTAGGGAAATAATGTGATGCGAAATCTTCTTCACTCTCGCGTCCATGCTTGATAGAAGTGGCCAGGACCGAAGAGATAGCGAGTCTGCAATATAATGTGACGTGTAGCGATGTCTTGTTGTGGTAGGTTTAGGTAACTGCGTTTTGCAGTTGCCTTGAAATAGTATGCGGTGTCTATAGCAACCATAATAATTAACAATTTTTCCTATTGTCTGAAACTCGGCCGAAGGAACAATTTGTTTGATTTTATTACCAGCGAAGCGTGCCGCAATTTAATTAAGTGGTTCTCGATATCCGTGCCACGTTTGTCACTTTCTCATCAAGGTCAGTAAATTAGACTGAAAGTATTATTTTAAAGACAAGGAAATGGATTGGCAGTTATCAAAAAGTATCAGTTTTAATCTAATGCTTGTTGATTATAAGATACATACCAATACCAAGTCTACAGAGAAAAATAGCACTTTGAATTATTTTATAGATAATAACATTTGAAGACCCATACCATTTCTTATATCGACTCCCACATGATCGATTAGCATTTGAAGATCCATACCATTTCTTATATCGATTGCTATACGATCGAAAGCTTGATATACTACAGACACATAATCCCCGACAAAAAAACAACTCATTTATCTCCTAGCTTTGACAAAAGTGTTTGCATTTTGTTTAGTGTCTTAAAAACTACAATAGAACACATTATTCCTTTTCCGTTAATCACGTAGCCTATCTCTTTAAGCATCCGTTCACTTCACTAACCTTTAATATTGGCGCTGCAATCATAAAGGAATAGAGCTGTGGGTTTTCTGGTAAATTACTATTGTGTTTGCAGTACTGTGTATTAGTAGGTACATCATGCGATATCCATCAAAAGAAACGGATAGATAGATACATAATTATTATAATAACGGCACTAGCAATACCATTCAACTTTATTTCATTTTTTTTAATTTACCACCAAAATCGTTTGAAACACCAATTGAAGGAATAATACAAAGGCAATTTATGTTTAATTTAACTACGCGCAAATTTTAGTGCAAAAAATACTAAAGTTAACAATCCTTTGAGTTCTAGTAAAAACATATCTACTGACTTTTTTTTATATACTTAACGGCAGTGGACACTTTTGGTAATAACTCAAAATAATTATTAGCATAAAACCTTAATTGGTGACGATCGAGTAATGGGGAGAGGTTGATAGTGTAACACATCGTGAGAAACGGCTCCCTCTGAAGTGACATAGTTTTCGAGAAAGAAGTAATTTTCCACGAATTTGTGTTCGAGACCTCAGATTTAGAATTTGAGGTCTCGAAATCAAGCATTTAAAAGCACACAACTTCGGGTGACAAGGGTGTTTTTTCTTTCATTATTGTCTCGTAAGTTCGATGACCGACTGTGCTCATATTTTCACAGGTTTGTTATGTTATGCATATGTTGAGATACACCAACTGTGAAGGCTAGTCTTTGAAAATAACCAAGAGTGTCTACTGCCTTTAAACTTCTGTCTTTGATTTCTCATGATTGATACATTCAAACAAAGGTAAGAATTAACTGCACTGTTAACTGATAGTTCAGCTTCTATTTATATTACTGCCTTCACAAACCGGAAAAGGTTTGTTGGTTTGGAATCTTTTATTACAGTGACCTAGTTTTCAAAGATGTTTGTTGCAATAAATTCACCTACTAAGTTGGTGGATAACATCTAATTTGTATCTTATATCCGACTAGTCGCTATGGTCCAGCAGAGGGCGCCCTACAGGCAAAACGTCGTCAAATTAGACTTGATAGTTTGTGATCAACTCACAAGTGACTAGTTGGGCATCACAAATAACACCGTTTCCCTTTTAAAGTTGGCTTGTCAATACTTTAAAGCTTGCATGTGGACGCAAATTTAAGTTTTTTACTTGGTATTTATTTAAGCAGTTGCAGAGCCGTGCTGTTCTATGACTTGAAAAATGAGGGTAAAATGTAAAAATGATGGTGTCTTTTTTTAGTGGTAAACGGAAAAAAAACTGCCCTTTAATAAAAGCCACTTTCGAATTTAAGCCCAACTTCATACGATTATTGGACTTTCAATGATAGTCTCTCAGCATCGAAGGTATTACAATTAATTGTGTAATACGTCTTAAATTTGTTTATCTTTTATTGTTTTAAACCTTGTTTGGATATTTATTTAGTAACAAATGAGGTTCAACAAGTTCGTTGCATCGAAATCTCTCTCCATCCAAATAGTGCTCCAATTCCTTGAAATAATTTCTTTCCACCTAAAACAATTTGTTTATTCCCTGGAAAAAATTAGGGAAATAAATACATGTTTATGAAAATAGTTTTGTTTTCTTAATGTTTAACTTTTAATTGTATGTTCACCTGTTCATAAGGGATTCTGTAGTTTGTTCGATGTTCTTCTCATTATAGGCTCTGCTTCAGTATTTAAATTTGCAACCTTGACCCCATGCAAAAATCTGAAAGAAGACAGCGTCCCACTAAATTTATTTCATTATCTATAAACTTGCTGCTTTGAGCTATATGCTACATTTCGAAATTGCTAATGTCAAAATAACTGAACCCCAGACTATTTAAATTCGAACAATTCTTGCGTTTAACTAAAACAATGAGCCATGGCATCTACCTCTACCACATGATTATAAAAGAACGGTTTTTAAATAGCATAATTATTCACTTGCCCAAACAGAACAGCCGCGCATTGGGCCTACGTTGTTATAAGTAGCAAGCTTCGTGAAACAAACACAAGCAACACAATGTTCATTTTCCACAAAATGCACAACATCAAAGGCACATAATTTCCAACAGATACTACACAGTCCGTTTCACCAAGTGTTTTTCACTAAGGATGTCCGGACTAAATAAACTGACACTATTTCAAGGCGTGAAACTCCTTGATGTGGATTATATTTTGTCTGATTCACCTATTTTAGAGTTTACCGAACAATTTGTAATAAATATATCAAATTAATTGTAATTATTCTAAACCATACACTCTCATCTTACATCTTCAGATAATATACATCAAGACGTATTAAAGTAGAGAGAGTTGTGCTGTTTGGTTCTATTTGCAAGAATATGTTGTGTTAAATACCCAATAATCGTCATGATGTCTCGCACCCGATATTCCAACATATACCTCTGAAGTGATACGCCCATGATACGCACCGGCATCCCATTGAGAGAAAGCCGTCTGCTGCCCTCCTTTGCCGACCCTTACCACGCCCTCTATGTACTCGATCCAGAAGGGACGGAATTCATTCCCATTGACGATACTGGGCTCATTATATTCACCGAACAGCTCAGTGCAAATATCTGAATGACAGGCTCTGATAACCGACTTGCTGCCACTCCATCCGCCAATGGCTGAAATAGAACAGACATACAATACTGTATGGTTTATTGTTTTTAATTGTGAACATAAACCACTCCGGATAACATCGTAGTTTTAGGCATACACGAGTAAGAGCAGTCCAGTTTTTCTTTCAATATTGACAATATTTTTAAATGTGCCTAGACGTCGAGGTACCAAGTTGCTGTTTCGATGGGTACAGCACATCTGTTGCCATGGTATAGTACATCTTTGCCATGGGATAGTACTACGGATTGTTTTGCTGCATGCGTCTATAGACGATGTGACCCGCCTGTGACATCACATATTCACAGAAGAGCCACCAAGCTTGGACTTCCTGCAGGCACGATATGTACACAGCTCAATGGAAGAAAACATAGTCTTATAGTTTATGGAGATTGCACTGTCCAATTCTTACTAACTTTTGATCTCATGAAAGGGGGCACATCTCAAAACTTGACAAGCTTTTACTTTCATAACTATTGTAATTATGGGGAAATTAAGACACAAAATGTCAACTTTCCCATATGACCAGTGCAGTATATTGCCTGCCAGACTAGCCAAAGGCACACTTATTGCAAACAAAGGCCACATGGTCAATAGCGCGGCCTTCTAAGACGTTAAGATATTAAGAGAGGCGTATTGCCATCGAAACAGCAACTTCTTGGTACCTCGACGTCTAGGCACAATTAAAAGAGTTGTCAATATTATTGAAAGAAAAACTGGACTGCTTTTGCTCGTGTATGCCTAAATTACGATGTTATCGGGAGCGGTTTATGTTCATAATTAAAAATAATACACCAATGTGGCGAGCTCTAAACCAATCAAAACGCCGAATATTTGTACGGTGTGCCCTATGAATCTTTAAAGTAGAATCAGTGAAATTATAAATAAAACATTTCGCAAACCAAGTTGGTAGATCACTGGTGTAAAAGTCAGAACCTTTTAGAATATAAATGAATTGAGAATTTCGACTTACTTATTTCAGCAAACATAGACTCAGTTGCATTTCTCTCTGCGAGGGCTATCATGAGGCTCGCGAAAGTTTTCGCTTTGAAGTCCAGCTTGAAGGGCATGCTCAAGGGACCCATGATGTACCTGAAGGTATGAGGGATTGATGGTTCAGTGAAGTACTCACATACATGCCCTGCAAATGAAAACACAAAAGAGAAACTTTCCTTTATTTTCTGATAGCAGATTAAATATTCAATAGAATACAAAATATTGAAGGCATATTAAAAGCACAATAATTAATATGGAAAGTAAAGCACGACCAACATTGGGATATACAGAGCGCTATCTACTTACAGCGTATGGGTGGCTCTCTGCGGCCGCGGCAGGTTGATCTCAGGCTTGAGAATGCTCTTTTCTGCAGAGCCGAATAGTTTTCTCCATCAACTGCAGAGATCATTGTAGAACACATTTCTCCTTGCAGGGGCAGTACGTAGAAAATCATGACCAAACCGAGTGCCAGAATTGGGGAAATAATGTGACGCGAAATCTTCTTCACTCTCGCAGCCATGCTTGATAGAAGTGGCCAGGACCGAAGAGATAGCGAGTCTGCAATATAATGTGACGTGTAGCGATGTCTTGTTGTGGTGTGTTTAGGTAACTGCGTTTTGCAGTTGCCTTGAAAAAGTGTGCGGTGCCTATAGCAACCATGTTTACAAATCTTCCCATTGTGTAACACTTGGCCGAATTAGACCATTTATTTGGTGTTTTTCACTGGCGAACCGTAACGCAATTTAATTAAGTGTTATTGCATATCCACGCCACGATTGCGCCTTTCGCATTAAGCTTATAAACTAGTAAGACTGAATAATATAGTTGTGAAGATAAGGTATTGGTTGGCACTTATCAGCAAGTACAAGTTTTAATCGGAATGCTTGTTGATTATAAGATCCATACCAGTACTAATGCTAAAGAGAAAAATAGCACTTTTAGTTAAAATTTAAGTTAATAGCATTTGAAGACCAATATCATGTGATATTCAAAAGAGATACAGATAGAAAGATACATAACATAATATCGACACTAGCAATACCATTCAACTTGGTTTCACTATAATTTATTTTCCATCAAAATCATTTGAAACACCAAAGGACAAAATATAAGAGCAATTTAGTTTACTTTTGCTACACCATTAAAATGTTTTATTTAACTACGCGAACATTTCAATGCAATACAAATTTAAAAAGATTTAAAAAGTTAGTAAGTTCATGACCAAAGTGTTACTGTTAGAGTTAACAATCCTTTGAGTTCTGGTTAAAGCATTTCTAATGTTTTCTGCTTCAAATTCTGTTTTTGATTGATCATGATTGATACATTTTCAAACAAAGGTAAGACTTAACTGCAGTGTTAACTGATACAATGTTCAGCTTATAATATTAGTGCCTTCACAAACCGGAAAAGGTTTGTTGGTTTGGAATATTTATTTACAGTGACCTGGTTTTCAAAGATGTTTTTGGTAGTATGCCATTAGCAGACTGACTCAAGTCTAATGTTTATTTCCCATCGTGCATCACCTTACAACATGGCTGCTCACATGTAAGTGACTATGCTTGTATTATCTTGAATGATAAATTGAGCAGCCTCTAACTTAACGAAGCTGCTTCTGTACATGTAACAAATCAAATCCAGCAACCTGTACGTTTTAACAGCGTAGCATTTTGGGTGGTACGGTTGGCTTGTACTGTGCGTAAAGCTTTCGCCTCTCACTAAGGTGACCCCCGTTCGATTCCCGGCCGGGGCCATATGTGAGTTGAGTTGTGCGTTGGTTCTCTGCTGTGCCACGAGGGTTTTCCAGACTATCTGATTTTCCTCCCTCGGGAAAAATCAAACACTTTCGATTTTGGTCGTAATGGGTTGATGCGGCTGGCAGCTAAACGCTCCCTTGCATGCCTGGTTCTCGAACGCGTTGTAGCCGCGTCCTGCGCAATTCAGCTCTTAGCTGCGAGTAAGGATAATACCCCCCCCCCCCCCCAAAAAAAAAAAAAAAAAAAAAAAAAATTAATATAACACGGCAGCTAAGTTTTATTTAATTCTAACTTAGAAATAAACATAAATAAATTACAAGCTTTAGAGTAATAACAGCAATAGGTCAGGGGTACACTAATAGCAATAAATACTGACTATTTTATTTATTTAAGCTATTGAAACTATTTTTGAACTGGCAAAATGGCAATTATATTCTTGTTAAAGACTGTAAAGTTTAAACGAGTTGCTAGAAGCCCTTCACGTGGTTATAAATTATTTCCCCAAAACTCATCAACTTCAATCATACGCTAATCACACTTGATGGATAACATTTCTTTGGTATTTTGTATCTCACTGGTCGATATGTTGCAGCAGAAGGCGCCCTACAGAAATAAAGTCGTAAAATTGAACATTTCTGTTATCAACTCAAGATACCTAGTGAGAAGTTGTTCATCGCAAACCTTGGTTCCCCCTTAAAATTGGGTTTTCCGTACTTTCAAGCGTCTATGTGGAATCAATTTAAGTAGGCCCTATTCAATTGTTTTTACTCAATGCAGAGCAAAGCTTTGATTAAAAAATGAAAGGACAGTTTTTTCTAATCTCGACCAACTTCATACGATGATTGGACTGGCAATGACAGTCGAAGGTAATCCAAATAAACATTTGATAGGTAGGCCTAGGGCCTACTTCTATAATCTGAAAATTCGTTTTCTTCTCTCCGAGTAGTTTTTTCCTTCCTCAAAATCATTTAGATTCCTCTCTATACAAATTATTTAGTCCCTCAAAATTTATAATTTCGATTCGAGTGAGATACCATTGAAAAAAATAATTGTTTTACTTGACAGCAATGCTCTGCGTCAGTATTTCAATATCATAACTTTTGACATATTTAGCTGTTCCGACCTACCGTCGGAACAGGTATTGTTTTCGTCGAGATTTGTATTAGCTGTTCCGACCTACCGTCGGAACAGGTATTGTTTTCGTCGAGATTTTTATTATTTGTATTAGCTGTTCCGACCTACCGTCGGAACAGGTATTGTTTTCGTCGAGATTTTTATTATTTTTTATTATTAGCTGTTCCGATCCAGTCGGAACAGCTATTGTTTTCGTCGAGATTTGTATTATTTGTATTATTATTATTAGCTGTTCCGATCCAGTCGGAACAGCTATTGTTTTCGTCGAGATTTTTATTATTTTTATTATTAGCTGTTCCGATCCAGTCGGAACAGCTATTGTTTTCGTCGAGATTTGTATTATTTGTATTATTATTATTAGCTGTTCCGATCCAGTCGGAACAGCTATTGTTTTCGTCGAGATTTTTATTATTAGCTGTTCCGACCTACCGTCGGAACAGGTATTGTTTTCGTCGAGATTTTTATTGTTTTTATTATTATTCTTTGTTTCCGCCTAAAACCCCATTGCATTTGTACACGTTTTTTGTTTATTCTTAATCTCCCAAACCACAAGGTCAAAAGAGTTAAATCATATATCAAATCGAAGCTTAGAACTTGAGTTTAATTCTAAATGTCAGAAATGTTAAAATTCTTAATTAATTAACCACGTTACCCTCATTTGCATATTTAATTGGGAAATCTTTGTAGAAGCATTTCTCAAGAAGTTCACGGCAGATTCTTACCCTGTTTGTTGGTATAGACTCCTTGGGGACTGGAGATTAATTTTGAAAAACCGTGACCTCGAGTTGACCTCTACTTCCGGGTTAACCGGAAGTGGGACTATATCTCAAGTACTATACAACCGATTTTCAATTTTTTTTCAGTTTTAGACCCCTTGGGCGTTAAAAAGAAACTTTGAAAAACCGTGACCTCAAGTTGACCTCAACTTCCGGGTCAACCGGAAGTGGGACCATATCTCAAGTACTACATTACTGATTTTCAAACTTTCCTTAGTGTTAGACCCCTTAGGCGTTATAAATAAACTTTGAAAACCCGTGACCTCAAGTTGACCTCTACTTCCGGTTCAACTGGAAGTGGGACCATATCTCAAGTATTTTACAACCGATTTTCAAACTTTTTTTAGCTTTAGAACCCTTAGGCGTTAAAAATAAACTTTAAAAAACCGTGACCTCCAGTTGATCTCTACTTCCGGGTTAACCAGAAGTGGCACCATAACTTAAGACACTGTTCAACATTTCAAACTTTTTTTCAGTTATAGACTCCTTGGTAATTTTAGCACATAATCCGAGCAACAGAACATGGAACAGCTTTGTGTTTGTTCACAAACACCTAATGTCTAGTTATTATTATTTTTATTAGCTGTTCCGATCCAGTCGGAACAGCTATTGTTTTCGTCGAGATTTTTATTATTTTTATTATTATTATTATTAGCTGTTCCGACCTACCGTCGGAACAGGTATTGTTTTCGTCGAGATTTTTATTGTTTTTATTATTATTCTTTGTTTCCGCCTAAAATCCCATTGCATTTGTACACGTTTTTTGTTTATTCCTAATCTCCCAAACCACAAGGTCAAAAGAGTTAAATCATATATCAAACTGAAGCTTAGAACTTGAGCTTAATTCTAAATGTCAGAAATGTTAAAATTCTTAATTAACTAACCACGTGACCCTAATTTGCATATTTAATTGGGAAATCTTTGTAGAAGCATTTCTCAAGAAGTTCACGGCAGATTCTTACCCTGTTTGTTGGTATAGACTCCTTGGGGACTGGAGATTAATTTTGAAAAACCGTGACCTCGAGTTGACCTCTACTTCCGGGTTAACCGGAAGTGGGACTATATCTCAAGTACTATACAACCGATTTTCAAACTTTTTTCAGTTTTGGACCCCTTGGGCGTTAAAAATCAACTTTGAAAAATCGTGACCTCAAGTTGACCTCTACTTCCGGGTTCGTCGAGATTTTTATTATTTTTATTATCAGTCACATTCATCGCATTGCAATAGCTTCTCCAAGGTTAATGCAATTCAAAATTGAGATTTTGCAAAAGGCATTGGATTGGGGTAAGTTACATACCATCGTGTACCTTACGAAATTTATTAGTACGAAAAAGACAATTTTAAGACTGTGACGTCATCACGTGTTAATTTATGCTAATTAGAAGCTTTAATGAGTTTTTCTTTGCAGCACTATATCTCAAGAAGTTTACGGCCGATTTCAAAGTTTTTTTCAGTATTAGACTCATTAGGCATAGGGGAATTGCCTCGGGTAACCGTGACCCCGATTTGACCTCTACTTCCGGGTCAACCGGAAGTGGGAACAAATATGAAGAGTTACACAACCGATTTATTTTGTTTCTTTAGTTATAGATTCCTAAGCATTAAATTTTGTTGGGAAAATCCGTGACCCCTCTTCTTTTGGGTCAACCGGAAGTGGGACCATTTCTCAAGAACTACACAACCGATTTTCAAATTGTTTTCAGTTATAGACTACTTAGGCATTAAATATTAACTTTGAAAACTTAGACCCCCATGTTGACCTTTATTTCCGGGTCAACCGGAAGTTGGACCTTATCTCAAAAACAACCCAATCGATTTTCAGACTTTTTTCAGTTATGGGCTACTTTGGCATTGGACAATCGCATCGGGTAGGTATGACCCCATGTTGACCTTTATTTCCGGGTCAACCGGAAGTAGGACCTTATCTCAAGAACTGCACAACCAATGTTCAAGTTCTTTTCAGTTATAGACCCTTTTAGCTCTAAAGATTGAACTTGGATTACCTTGACCCCAAATTGACCTTTACTTCCGGGTCAACCGGAAGTGGGACCATATCTCAAGAACCATGCAATCGATCTTCAGTTTCTTTTCATAGACCCCTTGAACCTTGAAAATTAAAAAGGAACAGCTCTGTGTTTGTTCACAAACACTTGATGTCTAGTTATTGTTATTATTATTATTATTCTTTGTTTCCGCCTAAAACCCCATAGCGTTTGTACAGCGTTTTTGTTTAAGCCCCTACTCCTAAAGTATTAGGATAAAATAGTTAAATCATATATCAAATTGAAGCTTAGAGCCTAAGCTTTACTCTAATAAAAAAGTGTAAAAATTCTTCATTAATTAACCACGTGGTCTTCATTTGAATATTTAATTTGTAAACTTGATGCAGTCACTTTCATGTTATTGTGAAATATTCTCTTTGGTAAATGCCATACAGTATGTACCTATCATGAGTTGTGACTTCTTTAGATGAGTCTAGGCGTTTGAACATAACTGGATGCAGTCACTTCCATGTTATTGTTAAACATTCTCTATGGTAAATGCAATTCAGTATGTACCTATCATGAGTTGTGACTTCTTGAGAGGAGTCTACTCAAGTCTCTTTTTCTTGTTTTTCTACATACGTTCTGGACCACAGCGCAGTGTCTGTTTCTTCGTTTCCTAACCGAGTTCTGGACTAATATGCTTTGTACACGAAGGCTTAGGGTTTTCGTTTAACGAACGTGCGTATATAAATAGGGGTTTTTGACGACGACGACGACATACCATGGTGTCCACAGAATTACACTAAACTTAAACAGTTTGAAGATAATGACAGTTGAAAGCTTCCGTTAAAATATTACTTGCCGTGGTGTTGTAGTTTTTGAGAAATGAGTGAAAAAATGTCAAATTTAGACTCCGAGGTGGCGTCCTCCGTGGACGAACGTGCGTAATTAAATAGGGGTTTTTGACGACGACGACGTCCTCGTCAAAAACCCCTAAAGGCATCTAATACTACATTTCAACCCTACTTAATAGTTAAAGGCGTTAGCAGTTCGTATTTAGTGACAATGTTCGCAAAATCATGACACGAGAATAATTTCGCCGGATCATAATCCCCTCTATTGATATACATACATGTAAACCCTCGAAACTAAAAAAAATAAGGTAATATGCAAGCCTCTCCTTATACATTATTCATGCGACTGGTGTCCGTTCACTGTTAATTAAATACTTTGCACAATGTTGACGTTATTCCCACTCGTGCTACGCCTGTCCTTCCAACATGCCATGCCTTTTGTCCACTACTCTATCAACATCAACAGGTTTTCACTCCCTTATCCATTCAACCACCGGAAGCAGCAAGCGATCTCGAACTGACATTTTTAATATCGTCAGAAGTCTATAAGGTAGCGCTGATAAAATTTCCCCAAAGAATTGTTGATGTTTTGTTAAAAATGGACCCGGCAGTGTAAATAACTCACTGTTCCAGTCGTTTGAGTTGTTATGACAGCACCAATGATACAATATCGATTTTTCTCAGAGGCTGCCGCAGCTTGTGTCTTTGGTTCGAAGGCGGGCTAGTAAATTGTTTCACTACCAAGCCCCTTTCACACTAAAGGTATTTCCTGGGAAATTCCCGGGAACTTTTGGCCCATCTTTTTACTCCCCGGGAGTTGCCCGGAAAATAGCGTTTTCCTGGGGGAAAAAATAACCCTGCTCAGGGGTAGGAAGTTAACCCCGGGCTAAAACGTTTTTCATGAAACGACCGTGCATATTCCCGGGGAATAGTACTCTCGGGAGTTACCATTATACACATATTGACTGGCAATGAGGTAACTAGTGTACGTCTATTCCCCCGATGGACTTGGAGTGACCAGAAGAGGGACCTATTTCCCAAGGCCGAAATCGCGATTGTTTGCATAGTTCCTAAAGAGCAATTGCAATGAAACTTTCAGGGATCGAAGGTTATGGTGCAATAATGATCCTAAGGCAATGATTTCATGATGACGTCATCACCGGTCGACGTCATCTTAAAGATGTTTTATGTTAAATGTTTGAAAATGTATATCAAATCAGCCAAAAGGGACCGTAGGTTTCTGTTTGCGAAATTGGGTAGGGAAAAATTAGGTCTTCATTTTTTTTTATCGTGTGGTTGACCTAACATGACATCTACTTCCGGTCGAAAAAGTAAGTGCCCTGTAACTCAAAAGTGGTAACAGTTATGAAGTTGCTTTCCAAGACGTAAGTGTCTAGCAAGGGTGGAACAGAATATTGATGGCGTCACAAATTGCAACAGCGCCCTCTAGCGGCAGGTTGAAAACCCTTCAAAATTGACTTTTTGAAGATGTCTGTGGTGAAATTTGTTGTAATCACTTTAAATTTTACACACACGTTAACTGTCAGGCATGCATCATATGTGTGAAGTTTCAGATCAATGACGTCATCGGGGTCACGTGACGCGGCATTAAATGTGAACTTTTTGAAGTAGTATAACTCTCGAAGTAATGACGCGATTATGTTGAAACTTCGTGGATTGTTAGATATTGGCAAGTTCTCGTGAATTGTAAAATGACGTAATGATGACGTCATCACATGTTTTTTTTTAGATATTTTTTCAATTTTTGCGCCTGTAACACATCAATTGCTATCTGAACATGGTATAATCCAAATTATTTTTTTAATTGCCCGGATTGGTCATAACTGCTGTGAAAAAATAAATAAATAAATTTCAAATTTAGTTGAAAAATTTAAAATGTTATTAAAGAAACATCTATGCATTTGTGCATTTATGCAATTATGTCTAGTTTATATTTATTTTTACTTAACAAAAAAAAATTGCCTAAGAGAGTAATTTATATAATAGTGTGTGTGTGCCTCCCTATGTGAATGGGTTAACAGGCTTTCGAGCTCCAGTGTTTAATTAGTGGTTTAATCCCAACGAGGTCTGTTTCTTGACGATCTTACCGAGACGAAGTCGAGGAAAATTACCAAGAACCAGGCCTCGGCGGGTTTAAACCACTCGTTGAAAACCGATTATACACACTTTGATTCTCATTCATAAATACAAATTTCAAACTCAGTTGAGAAATTTGAAAATTGTACTGACGAAACAGCTATGCATTTGTGCACAAATGCAATCATGTCTAGATGCAATTGTGTCCTCCATGCAATACTGTCCGCTCCGGACACTTTTGCATATGCAATCGTGTCCGGGGCTATGCAAAAACCGTCCGGTGGACATGACATGACTGTACATGTATGTGTGTGCGTAAGCGAGCGTG
Source organism: Asterias rubens (assembly GCF_902459465.1). Lineage (NCBI taxonomy): Eukaryota > Metazoa > Echinodermata > Asteroidea > Forcipulatida > Asteriidae > Asterias > Asterias rubens. Next base: position 10,183,047 of record NC_047068.1, on the reverse strand, counting down.
CATGCACTGAACCTACGTACTAATGCAGCATGAATATTTACGTATTTTATGATTGCAGCGAATACCCAACGGCCGAACATTTCCATAGCCATTCATTACATGCATTTAGCTTGTACAAAATGGCGAACGTGTTCCGTCGAACAAGGGCGTTTAATTTACTGCAATGATGCTTTTGCACGGGGGCGGACACAACTGCATATGCAAATGTGTCGAGGGCGGCACAATTGCATTATGCAGCAGCGTCCGGGCGGACACGATTGCATATGCAAAACCGCCTGGCGGACATTAGTGCATATGCAATAATGTCCGCCGGATAGTATTGCATAGAGGACAATAATGCATGCGACACCTATCTTAAAAAATAATTAAAAAGGTACACTTATGGTTTGCGAGACTATAAAAAACAAAAATCCACACCAATTATCTGGGAAACTAGTCACCTGGCTTATGCAATTTCAAATTAAATAAAATAAGCATACGCTTAAGCAATCTACAGTTTGGGGGAGCCGTTGATAGTTTAAAACGGCTCCCTTTGAAGTAACTTATAAAGAGAAATAAGTAATTTTCCACGAATTTGATTTGGATACCTCAGAATTAGATTTGAGGTCTCGAAATCAACCATCTGGAAGCACACAACTTCGTGGGACAAAGGTATTTTTTCTTCCATTATTATCTCGCAACTTCGACGACCAATTGAGCTCAAATCTTGACAGGTTTGTTATTTTATATATATTGAGATACACCAAGTAAGAAGACTAGTCTTTGACAATTACCAATAGTGTCCAGCGTTTTTAAACAAACACCGGTCAATATTAAGATCATTGAAATTCACTAAGTTGTAAAGTTCAAGTTTGCCTTTTGTCAGCCATATTTCATCAACATTATTGTAAAAAAGCTTTTTTGTTTAAAAAAAAACCCTCAATATGTGTTTTTCCTATATGCGCAATATTTGTTGTTAGATACGACGAATCGCAACACAGCACATGCCAATCACCCCTGTTTCAGATGCATAAAATCCGTCGTATCATACAGCAGCGAGCCATGGTAGATTCGCCGTTTTAGTTTTGTTTTAAATAAATTTGAGCTTTAACGGCACTGAACACTACTCGTAATTACCTAAAATAATTGTTAGCATAAAAACTTACTTGGTAACGAGCAACGGAGAGCTGTTGGTAGTATACAACATTGTGGGAAACGGCTCCCTCTGAGGTGTTCTTATGAATCTCACAGCACGCAACATAATGCAGTTAGGCTGTTCTTTTATTCGATGACATCGAGCCCAAATTTTCACAGAATTGTTATTTTAAACAAATGTTGGGATACACAAGTTAGCATACTGGTCTCTTGACAATAACCAAACGTGTCAAGTGCCTTTACTCGTCATTGACAATTTTAAAATGCTGCCTTAAAATCTTATTTTGTCAGCTGTACATTTTGACGGCTGAGACTTGTTTGATTGTTAAATACAAATCCGGGGTGCGTTTTGAGAAAATCTTGGAGTTAAGATATCATACATTTCTGAATGTTAAGTAAATTGTCTAAAGTTTTCAAAACATCTGTCTATTGGCCATTGACAACATGTGCCCCGTACAATGTAATACCATCGCTCATTATAGTTTGTAACCCGAAGGAAGGTATAGTAGTTACACAAAAAAGCAGAACAGTTATTTTCAGAACCGATGATATACTCCGCGGTAGTAGAATAAAGAAAGACAGCGCTCTATGAACAAACTCTACCTGGCAAGTAGATTCACACGTGGAGGCAAGACCCTAAATAAGGCAGGTAGCTTGTAGCGGCTTGCCTTTATATAACAAATGACATAAACTAAAGGTCCATGCTTATGACAGAACACAGACGAAACATACAGACAGACAGACGGACAGACAGACAGACAGACAGACAGACAGACAGACAGATAGACAGACAGACAGACAGACAGACAGACAGACAGACAGACAGACAGACAGACAGACAGACAGACAGACAGACAGACAGACAGACAGACAGACAGACAGACGGACAAACAGACAGACGGACCGACAAACATAACATACATACGAACAAACTACTAGAGAAAATGACAATGACAAAGTAAGCAAAAACTACAATGAGAATGTAGGTAAAGAAACTATGTTACATACTGGGAAATAAGAAAACTGTTATGTATATATATAATAGTCACAGAGAATGAGGCTTTGATAGTCTGGTCAACTGATTTCTAAAGACGAGAACCGTAGTCACAGAGAGTAATGTAATGTGTATAAATATGCGTGCGAAAGGGACATGCATACTGTTACTACATCTAGTGTTGTGGTTATGAACGTCTTTATTAAAGGTGAAGTAAGACGTCAAAAGGCGAGGAGGAGGTTATGAGTGTATTTTTACATGAAGGTTCCTAAACAAGATTGGTAATCAATAAATTGTTTTACGTCAATCCCTTGAAAAGTCTTGTGTGTAATCTTGTGTAAAATGCTTGACTGAATAACACAAAATTAATAACAAATTTGAAAAAAGTTAACAACAAAGTAAATCAACGCGAGGCCTACCATGAATGGGCCCTGTTTGTGGATTCAAATACTCGTTGTTACAACATTGAAATTTCTCGGAGCTTTTTCAAGCTGATTTGATTTAATTTGTTTCTTTTCCTTTCAACCTTTAAAGGCAGTGGACACTATTGGTAATTACTCAAAATAATTATTAGCATAAAACCTTACTTGGTGACGAGTAATGGGGAGAGGTTGATGGTACAAAACAATGAGAAGACTGGTCTTTGACAATTGCCAATAGTGTCCAGTGTCTTTAATACATTTGTTGGAAAAAGATCGCTGCGAAAATTCACGAATCGTTACAGATAAAACCTACATTGGCTTTTTGTCCGGGGCCCTTGATCAGAGGACCCCGGGAAAATTGAATTGTATCGTTATGGTTTATTTATAACAAAGGCATCACAGCCAGAGGTCGAAATAAGACAGATAAGAATATTTACAAATATAATAATTTGATAATGAAGACATTAATTCAAATACACACAACAGAAAACAGAAATCAAATATAGGTAATATGGAAATGGACCTATAGCACAATATTACCCATGTTCAAATACCACCAAAAGCTGATAAAAAGATTACAAACGATTGCGGCTTAAAGACACTGAACACTATTGGTTGGTTGTCGAAGTTGCGAGATAATAAGATAATAATGAACGAAAAAACACCATTGTCACTCGAAGTTGTGTGCGGTTAGATGCTTGATTTTGAGACCTAAAAAAATATTCTGAGGTCTCGAAATCACATTCGTGGAAAATTACTTCTTTCTCGAAAACAACGTTATTTCAGAGGGAGTCGTTTCTCACAATGTGTTATGCTATCGAAAGTTTTATGCTAAACATTATTTTAAGTAAATGCCAATAGTGGCCACTGCCTTTAAGATACTTTCTGGCTATTCAGCCTTTCTGGATTATCTGTATAGCGGCACACATCTTAATGATTTATATATATATAAATCCAAAACCATTTAAAAAAATGTACCCAGTCAGTTTCCCTTGTGATTTGATATATATATATATATATATATTCCAGGACTATATTTACCGCTATTTTTTTCACAGGTTTATATTAACGTTTTCCCTTTCAGGTTTGTACATAATTTTTCCTTTTCAGATTTTGTACTTACTTTGCTTTTTCAACAAGTTTGTGTTAACCCATTTTTTCTTTTCAGGTTTGTACATAATTTATTTCTTGCAGGTTTAACCCGTTCTTTTACAGGGTCTTGTTAACCCCATTTATTCGCAGGTAATTTTACTTTTATCTTTCACGTCTGTTAATTAATAATCAATTTTGTACAGGATTTATAACCCGTTCTCTCCACAGGAATGATTTAAGATATTTCCCCTTGACTGTATTCCCCCATCTATTATGGCACTTGCTCCCGACACCAAGTGCATTTTCCGCAAGCTTCGTAAGCTTAAGGAAAAGAACACCCGTTACATGTCACATCTTGATAACTACCGTTTTTATCGTTTGTCCCGTATCATTCCCAAAGGCCTACAGATCAAGTGTACCCCTTCCTTTGGGGACCTTGACCCATCCTTTTTGAAGAAATGGAACAAGACACTCACTAATACGTCTTTCCGTTTGATCAAGTTGCTGGAAAATCAATGCCAACAATTCATTGATAATCAGTTACTTGAGATAACAAACACTGAGTCTCAACTCCAGGAGTCATGCTCTATTGAAGAGTTTGAACAGTTACAAGATACCATACTATGTAACGTCAAACACTTAAGGTCCACCCTAATGGACAAACAGAACAAGAAACGTATGAATGTCCTGGCTAACCATAAGAAACACACCCATAGACGTTTCCACAGTAAGAGAGCCACCATTGCTCCTCCTACTGTTGGGTTGCCAGAGACCAATACTGTAGTTAACCTGTCTGACATGGTCCTTACTGACCCACAGGTTAAACTCCTCTCAAGGGGTCTTAAGTTTTGCCCCACACCCAGAGAACCTAACCAACTTCTTTTCCAACAGGACATGGCCCAATTCAATCGTAGGTTACGCCTACGTGAATACTTTCATGTAGAGCCCTCCATGGATGACGAGTCATCTGTGGAGACCCAACCTATTCCCCGCAACCGCTTCAGGGAAAAGAGTACTTGGGTACCCCCTAAGAACCGAGATGTGTCTCTAGAGACATACATCAATTCGGTTAACTCCGAGGTTCTTAAGGCCCCCAGTACCCCTACTCCCAACAACCTCCCCCAAGATGAGCGTCACGCCCTTACACAACTCCGCCAATCACCAGACATAGTGATTAAACGGGCTGACAAGGGGTCCGCAGTTGTAGTCATGAACACACATGACTACATTGCTGAGGGCCTTAGACAGCTCAGTAACACTGATCATTACATTGAATGTGCTTCTGATCCCACTGAATCTTTCTCCCAAGATATCAGTGACACCCTGGTTAAGATTTATAATGCCAATGATATTGAGAAAGATACATTTAACTATCTCCTCCCACATGACCCCCGTACAGCAAGGTTCTACCTTCTACCTAAGATACACAAGCCCAATAACCCGGGGAGACCTATTGTATCTGGGAATGGTAGCCCCACAGAGCGCATTTCTGAGTTTGTTGATAGCTTCCTCAAACCCTTAGTCTGCCGTATTCCTTCCTTCATCAAGGATACCAAAGACTTTCTCCACAAACTAGATGAGGTCAAGCACCAAATACCTGACTCTGCTATTTTGGTTACTTTTGATGTTTCATCACTGTATACTAACATACCCCATCATGAAGGCATGAGTGCATGTGTCTCTGCCCTCAATGCTAGTAATCAGTCCCGCCCCTCAGTGAGTCATATTAAGGAACTCATGAGCCACATTCTAATGAAGAATAATTTCACATTTTCTGACAGGCATTTTCTACAGGTACAGGGTACTGCCATGGGTACCAAAATGGCACCCTCATATGCTAACCTATTCATGTCTCAGTTGGAGGACAGACTCCTGTCCTCTGCCCCCAACCGACCACTAGTTTGGTGGAGATTTATTGATGATATTTTCTCCATCTGGTGTGGTGACCAAGACAGCTTGGATGAGTTTATTGCCCATATCAACTCATTTCACCCCACCATAAAGTTCACTACCGAACAATCTCTCACCAGTGTGAACTTTCTAGATGTGACAATAACCAAGTCTCCTAATGGCCTTGTCACAGATGTTTACAGTAAACCCACCGACACCCACCAGTACCTTCTCTCCAATAGCTGTCACCCTAGTCACTGTAAGAAGGCAATTGCTTACAGTCAGGCCTTACGTATCAGGCGTATCTGTTCCACAGATACCCTGTACAAGAGGCGCTCATCAGAGCTAAGGAAACACCTTGTATCTAGGGGACACAGCGAACGTAGGGTCCAACTTGCTATCAACAGGGCTCTCAACGTACCTCGTCATACTCTGTTGACTAACACGGGAGCTAAAAAACCTCCTACCAATAGAGTTGCTTTGGTCACCACCTTCCACCCCAAACTACCCAAACTTCCCTCAATTCTCAATAATAACATGCCTATACTTCACTCCTCCAGCAGGTTACACTCAGCAATCACTGAGGTTCCCATGGTTGCATTCCGCCGCCCTAAGAACCTTGGTGACATACTAGTCAGGGCCAAACTTCCCCCAGGTACAGTCCAAACACAACCCCCGACAGATATACTGGGCTGTCACAAATGTACCCGTTCCAAATGCAAAACGTGTCTGCACATTAAGCCCTCACTTAAGGTGAAGAGTCATACCACTGGCTCTTCATACAACATCAAGACCGACTCTGAATGCAGCACGTCTAATGTAGTATATGTCATATCATGTAAGAGATGTGGGCTACAATATGTGGGAGAGACTAAGACCAAACTTAGTCTTCGCTTTGCGAATCATGTCTCTTCCATAAAGACTAAGAAACCGTACCCAGTCTCTATCCACTTCAACAGCCCCAATCATAGTGTCATTGATGTTGAACTTCTGGTGATTGAAGCTTGCAATGGTGATGACACACACCGCAAGAATAGAGAATCACACTGGATTCACCAACTCAAGACAGTCAAACCCTTTGGACTTAACATAAACACTGGTGTTAAATAACTTCTCATTACCCTCCACTTCACTTCTGCCTAAGAACTCATATGTTGTATATATTCTGTACATAAAATATAAATTAACCTAGTTTAAAGTTGTTTTTATAAATTCATCACTGTAACTATCTGATGTAAGTAACCCCCCCCCCTTTTTTTCCACAGGTCCCTCATACCTATTTTTAAAATCATCATACCTTTGATCTTGCTATTCTTATTAATTGACCATTGTTAGTTGCATCATGATGCAACTTGCTCTCTAATCCTACCCTTTCATGTCTCCCTCCATTGTTGTCGAACAATACATTTACCACTTTTATGGTCCAGTAACCCTTCCTTTCATTCTAAACATCCTTTGTCCTCGCCACTTCACTCCTATTGGTTCATAGCCCCCAATATTGTTTCTGAAATAGGAACTTTGATTGGCTGTTATTTTCCCGCTTCTTTCTGGATCCTTTCCTTAATCCCTTTCCCCCTCTCTTTTTCTATAAATGGATATGTATTTGTTTGTACTTGTCTTATGCCTCTGAAGAAGGTCCGGATTGGATCGAAAGCTAAGGCCATCTACCCTATTCATTATATATATATATATATGATATATCAAATAATAAACCACAGGGTATATATGGATATATATATATATATATTTTGTTTTCTTCAAAAATATAGGGTTAGATGCAAGCCTCTCTTTCTACATTATTCTTGCGACTGGTGTCCGTTCACTCTTAATTAACTACTTTGCACAATGTTGACGTTATTCCCACTCGTGCTACGCCTGTCCTTCCAACATGCCATGCCTTTTGTCCACTACTCTATTAACATCAACATGTTCTCACTCCCTTTTACTGGGTCATCCATTCAACCACCGGAAGCAGCAAGCGATCTTGAACTGAAATTTTTAATATCGTCGGAAGTCTATACGGTAGCGCTGATGAAATTTCCCCAAATAATTGTTGAAATGGACCCGGCAGTGTAAATAACTCACTGTTCCAGTCGTTTGAGTTGTTATGACAGCCCCAATGATACAATATCGATTTTTCTCAGAGGCTGCCGCAGCTTGTGTCTTTGGTTCGAAGGCGGGCTAATAAATTGTTTCACTACCAAGCCCCTTTCACACTAAAGGTATTTCCTGGGAAATTCTCGGGAACTTTTGGCCCATCTTTTCACTCCCCGAGAGTTGCCCGGAAAATAGCGTTTTCCTGGGGGAAAAAATAACCCCGCTCAGGGGTAGGGAGTTAACCCCGGGCTAAAACGTTTTTCATGAAACGACCGTGCATGTTCCCGGGGAATAGTAATCTCGTGACTGGCAATGAGGTAACTAGTGTACGTCTATTCCCCCGACGGACTTGGAGTGACCAGAAGAGGGACCTATTTCCCAAGGCTGAAATCGCGATTGTTTGCATAGTTCCTAAAGAGCAATTGCAATGAAACTTTCAGGGATCGAAGGTTATGGTGCAATAATGATCCTAAGGCAATGATGTCACGATGACGTCATCACCGGTCACATGACGTCATATTAAAGGTGTTTTATGTTAAATGTTTGAAAATCTATATCAAATCAGCCAAAAGGGACCGTAGGTTTCTGTTTGCGGGATTGGGTGGGGGAAAATTAGGTCTTCATATTTTTTTTTCGTGTGGTTGACCTAACATGACATCTACTTCCGGTCCAAACGTAAGTGCCCTGTAACTCAAAAGTGGTAACAGTTATGAAGTTGCTTTCCAGAACGTAAGTGTCTAGCAAGGGTGGCAGTTCAATCAAAATATTGATAACGTCACAAATTGCACCAGCGCCCTCTAGCGGCAGGTTGAAAACTCTTCAAAATTGACTTTTTGTAGATGTCTGTGGTGAAATTTTTTGTAATCACTTTAAATGACGTCGCCGGGGGTCACGTGACGCGACATTAAAGGTGCACTTTTTGAAGTCGTATAACTCTCGAAGTAATGACGCGATTATGTTAAAACTTCGTGGATTGTTTGATATTGGCAAGTTCTCGTGAATTGTAAAATGACGTAATGATGACGTCATCACATGGTTTTTCTTAAAGATTTTTTCAATTTTTGCGCCTTAAACACATCAATTGCTATCTGAACATGGTGTAATCCAAATTATTTTTTTAATTAGCCCGGATTGGTCATAACTGCTGTGAAAAAATAAATAAATAAATTACAAATTCAGTTGAAAAATGTAAAATGTTATTAAAGAAACATCTATGCATTTGTGCACATATGCAATTATGTCTAGTTTATATTTATTTTTTCTTAAAAAAAAAAAAATGCCTAAGAGAATGCTCTTTTCTGCAGAGCCAAATAGTTTTCTCCATCAACTGCAGATATCATTGGAGAACACATTTCTCCTTGCAGGGGCAGTACGTAGAAAATCATGACCAAACCGAGTGCCAGAATTAGGGAAATAATGTGACGCGAAATCTTCTTCACTCTCGCAGCCATGCTTGATAGAAGTGGCCAGGACCGAAGAGATAGCGAGTCTGCAATATAATGTGACGTGTAGCGATGTCTTGATGTGGTGTGTTTAGGTAACTGCGTTTTGCAGTTGCCTTGAAAAAGTGTGCGGTGCCTATAGCAACCATGTTTACAAATCTTCCCATTGTGTAACACTTGGCCGAATTAGACCATTTATTTGGTGTTTTTCACTGGCGAACCGTAACGCAATTTAATTAAGTGTTATTGCATATCCACGCCACGATTGCGCCTTTCGCATCAAGGTTATAAACTAGTAAGACTGAATACTATAATTGTGAAGATAAGGTATTGGTTGGCACTTATCAGCAAGTACAAGTTTTAATCGGAATGCTTGTTGATTATAAGATCCATACCAGTACTAATGCTAAAGAGAAAAATAGCACTTTTAGTTAAAATTTAAGTTAATAGCATTTGAAGACCAATATCATGTGATATTCAAAAGAGATACAGATAGAAAGATACATAACATAATATCGACACTAGCAATACCATTCAACGTGGTTTCACTATAATTTATTTTCCATCAAAATCATTTGAAACACTAAAGGACAAAATATAAGAGCAATTTAGTTTACTTTTGCTGCACCATTGAAGTGTTTTATTTAACTACGCGAACATTTCAATGCAATACAAATTCAAAAGATTAACAAAGTTAGTAAATTCATGACCAAAGTGTTACTGTTAGAGTTAACAATCCTTTGAGTTCTGGTAAAAAAAATTCTAATTTTTTCTACTTCAAATTCTGTTTTTGATTTATCATGATTGATACATTTTCAAACAAAGGTAAGACTTAACTGCAGTGTTAACTGATACAATGTTCAGCTTATAATGTTAGTGCCTTCACAAACCGGAAAAGGTTTGTTGGTTTGGAATGTTTATTTACAGTGACCTGGTTTTCAAAGATGTTTTTGGTAGTATGCCATTAGCAGACTGACTCAAGTCTAATGTTTATTTCCCATCGTGCATCACCTTACAACATGGCTGCTCACATGTAAGTGACTATGCTTGTATTATCTTGAATGATAGCTTGAGTAGCCTCTAACTTAACGAAGCTGCTACCTCGTACAATGTAACAAATCAAATCCAGCAACCTGTACGTTTTAACAGCGTAGCATTTTGGGTGGTACGGTTGGCTTGTACTGTGCGTAAAGCACTCGCCTCTCACTAAGGTGACCCACGTTCGATTCCCGGCCGGGGCCATATGTGAGTTGAGTTGTGCGTTGGTTCTCTGCTGTGCCACGAGGGTTTTCCAGACTATCTGATTTTCCTCCCTCGGGAAAAATCAAACACTTTCGATTTTGGTCGTAATGGGTTGATGCGGCTGGCAGCTAAATGCTCCCTTGCATGCCTGCTTCTCGAACGCGTTGTAGCCGCGTCCTGCGCAATTCAGCTCTTAGCTGCGAGTAAGGATAATACCCCCCCCCCCCCAAAAAAAAAAAAAAATTAATATAACACGGCAGCTAAGTTTTACTTAGCTCTAACTTAGAAATAAACATAAATAAATTACAAGCTTTAGAGTAATAACAGCAATAGGTCAGGGGTACACTAATAGCAATAAATACTGACTTTTGTATTTATATTTAAAACAAAACGTTTCATCTGTTTCACAAACCATATCTCTGCTTTTTTTTAGCCCATTTCTCATTTGTAACTGTAGTATGAATTTGAAACTATTTTTGAACTGGCAAAATGGCAATTATATTCTTGTTAACGACTGTAAAGTTTAAACGAGTTGCTAGAAGCCCTTCACGTGGTTAAAAATTATTTCCCCAAAACTCATCAACTTCAATCATACGATAATCACACTTGATGGACAACATTTCTTTGGTATTTTGTATCTCACTGGTCGATATGGTGCAGAAGAGGGCGCCCTACAGAAATAAAGTCGTCAAATTGAACATTTCTGTTATCAACTCAAGATACCTAGTTAGATGTTTTTCATCGCAAACCTTGTTTCCCCCTTAAAATTGGGTTGTCCGTACTTTCAAGCGTCTATGTGGAATCAATTTAAGTAGGCCCTATCCAATTGTTTTTACTCAATGCAGAGCAAAGCTTTGATTAAAAAATGAAAGGACAGTTTTTTCTAATCTCGACCAACTTCATACGATGATTGGACTGGCAATGACAGTCGAAGGTAATCCAAATAAACATTTGATAGGTAGGCCTAGGGCCTACTTCTATAATCTGAAAATTCGTTTTCTTCTCTCCGAATAGTTTTTTCCTTCCTCAAAATCATTTAGATCCCTCTCTATACAAATTATTTAGTCCCTCAAAATTTATAATTTCGATTCGAGTGAGATACCATTGAAAACAATTTTTTTACTTGACAGCAATGCTTTGCGTCAGTATTTCAATATGACAACCTTTGACATATTTTCTAAATTGATATCTCATTTATCTTAGTTGGAACCCCGTGACAAAAAAACCTGAAAGACGACAGTTGCTTTTTGTTACCATTATCTGTACTCTTTGAAAATGTCGCCCTCGTTGTAAAACAAAAATGCTGCTTGAGCTATACGTAATGAAAAAGCAACTTTACACCATTGTTTTCTATTTGCTGAACTAGGCTTTTCCAAAACGATTCACTGAAACAACGAATTCACTTCTTCTCTATTAATTTATACAATATAATCTACCACATAGATAAGAACGGCATTAAAAGATTGATATTATACACTTGCCCAAACATAACAGGTGCGCAAGGGGGTATATTGGTTGACATAGGCTAGCAAGTTTTGTGAAACGAACACAAGCAATACAATGTCCATTTACCACAAAATGCACAATTTGATTAAGACTCAATGTTCCAACAGTGCCTACTAGACTTGCTTTAATTGTGATGATCTCTGCACTAAAGTAAAATAACATTATTGCAATCTTTAAAAAGCGTAAAATTTGAATTATATTTGTCTGATTCACCTAATGCTTAAGAGTTTACCAAACAACTTGTAATAATTAGATCAAAATTAATTGTCATTATTCTAAACCATACACTCTCATCTTACGTCTTCAGATAATATATCATTACGTAAGTAGAGAGAGTTGTGCTGTTTTGGTTCTATTCACAAATATATGTTGTGTTAAATACCCAATAATCGTCATCATGTTTCACTCCCGATATGCCAACATATACCTCTGAAGTGATTATTCTCTGGAAAAATATGGAAATAAATACATGTTTAGGAAAATAGTTTTGTTTTCTTAATGTTTAACTTTTAATTGTATGTTCACCTGCTCATAAGGGATTCTGTAGTTTGTTCGATGTTCTTCTCATTATAGGCTCTGCTTCAGTATTTAAATTTGCAACTTTGACCCCATGCAAAAATCTGAAAGAAGACAGCGTCCCACTAAATTTATTTCATTATCTATAAACTTGCTGCTTTGAGCTATATGCTACATTTCGAAATTGCTAATGTAAAAATAACTGAACCCCAGACTATTTAAATTCGAACAATGCTTGCGTTTAACTAAAACAATGAGCCATGGCATCTACCTCTACCACATGATTATAAAAAGAACGGTTTTTAAATAGCATAATTATTCACTTGCCCAAACAGAACAGCCGCGCATTGGGCCAAGAAACACAATGTTAATTTTCCACAAAATGCACAACATCAAAGGCACATAATTTTCAACAGATACTACACAGTCCGTTTCACCAAGTGTTTTTCACTAAGGATGTCCGGACTAAATAAACTGACACTATTTCAAGGCGTGAAACTCCTTGATGTGGATTATATTTTGTCTGATTCACCTATTTTAGAGTTTACCGAACAATTTGTAATAAATATATCAAATTAATTGTAATTATTCTAAACCATACACTCTCATCTTACATCTTCAGATAATATACATCAGTACGTATTAAAGTAGAGAGAGGTGTGCTGTATTGCTTCTATTCACAAATATATGTTGTGTTGAATACCCAATAATCGTCATGATTTCTCGCACCCGATATTCCAACATATACCTCTGAAGTGACACACCCATGATACGCACCGGCATCCCATTGAGAGAAAGCCGTCTGCTGCCCTCCTTTGCCGACCCTCACCACGCCCTCTATGTACTCGATCCAGAAGGGACGGAATTCATTCTTATTGACGATACCGGGCTCTATATGTTCACCGAACTCCTCAGTGCAATTATCTGAATGACAGGCTCTGATAACCGACTTGCTGCCACTCCATCCGCCAATGGCTGAAATAGAACAGTCATACAATACTGTATGGTTTATTGTTTTTAATTATGAACATAAACCGCTCCGGATAACATCGTTGTTTTAGGCATACACGAGTAAGAGCAGTCCAGTTTTTCTTTCAATATTGACAATATTTTTTAATTGTGCCTAGATGTCGAGGTACCAAGTTGCTGTTTCGATGGGTACAGCACATTTGTTGCCATGGTATAGTACATCTTTGCCATGGGATTGTACTACGGATTGTTTTGCTGCATGCGTCTACAGACGATGTGACCCGCCTGTGACATCACATATTCACAGAAGAGCCACCAAGCCTGGACTTCCTGCAGGCACGATATGTACACAGCTCAATGGAAGAAAACATAGTCTTATACTTTATGGAGATTGCACTGTGTCCAATTCTTATTAACTTTTGATCTCATGAAAGGGGGCACATTTCAAAACTTGACAAGCTTTTACTTTCATAACTATTGTAATTATGTGGAAATTAAGACACAAAATGTCAACTTTCCCATATGACCAGTGCAGTATATTGCCTGCCAGACTAGCCAAAGGCACACTTATTGCAAACAAAGGCCACATGGTCAATAGCGCGGCCTTCTAAGACGTTAAGATATTAAGAGAGGCGTATTGCCATCGAAACAGCAACTTCTTGGTACCTCGACGTCTAGGCACAATTAAAAGAATGGTCAATAGTGAAAGAAAAACTGGACTGCTTTTGCTCGTGTATGCCTAAAACTACGATGTTATCTGGAGCGGTTTATGTTCATAATTAAAAATAATACACCATTGTGGCGAGCTCTAAACCAATCAAAAAGCCGAATATTTGTACGGTGTGCCCTATGAATCTAAAAAGTAGAATCAGTAAAATTATAAATAAAACATTTCGCAAACCAAGTTGGTAGATCACTGGTGTAAAAGTCAGAACCGTTTAGAATATAAATGAATTGAGAATTTCGACTTACTTATTTCAGCAAACATGGAGTCGGTTGCGTTTCTCTCTGCGAGGGCTATCATTGCATCCGCGTAAGTTTTCGCTTTGAAGTCCAGCTTGAAGGGCATGCTCAAGGGACCCATGATGTACCTGAAGGTATGAGGGATTGATGCTTCAGTGAAGTACTCACATACATGCCCTGCAAATGAAAACACAAAAGAGAAACTTTCCTTCATTTTCTGATAGCAAATTAAATATTCAATAGAATACAAAATATTGAAGGCATATAAAAAGCACAATAATTAATATTGAAAGTAAAGCACGACCAACATTGGGATATACAGAGCGCTATCTACTTACAGCGTATGGGTGGCTCTCTGCGGCCGCGGCAGGTTGATCTCAGGCTTGAGAATGCTCTTTTCTGCAGAGCCGAATAGTTTTCTCCATCAATTGCAGAGATCATTGTAGAACACATTTCACCTTGCAGAGGCAGTACGTAGAAAATCATGACCAAACCGAGTGCCAGAGTTAGGGAAATAATGTGATGCGAAATCTTCTTCACTCTCGCGTCCATGCTTGATAGAAGTGGCCAGGACCGAAGAGAGAGCGAGTCTGCAATATAATGTGACGTGTAGCGATGTCCTGTTGTGGTAGGTTTAGGTAACTGCGTTTTGCAGTTGCCTTGAAAAAGTGTGCGGTGTCTATAGCAACCATATTAACAATTTTTCCTATTGTCTGAAACTCGGCCGAAGGAACAATTTGTTTGATTTTATTACCAGCGAAGCGTGCCGCAATTTAATTAAGTGGTTCTCGATATCCGTGCCACGTTTGTCACTTTCTCATCAAGGTCAGTAAATTAGACTGAAAGTATTATTTTAAAGACAAGGAAATGGATTGGCAGTTATCAAAAGGTATCAGTTTTAATCTAATGCTTGTTGATTATAAGATACATACCAATACCAAGTCTACAGAGAAAAATAGCACTTTGAATTATTTTATAGATAATAACATTTGAAGACCCATACCATTTCTTATATCGACTCCCACATGATCGATTAGCATTTGAAGATCCATACCATTTCTTATATCGATTGCTATACGATCGAAATAAGCTTGATATACTACAGACACATAATCCCCGACAAAAAAAACAACTCATTTATCTCCTAGCTTTGACAAAAGTGTTTGCATTTTGTTTAGTGTCTTAAAAACTACAATAGAACACATTATTCCTTTTCCGTTAATCACGTAGCCTATCTCGTTAAGCATCCGTTCACTTCACTGACCTTTAATATTGGCGCTGCATTCATAAAGGAATAGAGCTGTGGGTTTTCTGGTAAATTACTATTGTGTTTGCAGTACTGTGTTTAAGTAGGTACATCATGCGATATCCATCAAAAGAAACAGATAGATAGATACATAATATTATAATAACGGCACTAGCAATACCATTCAACTTTATTTCATTTTTTTTAATTTACCACCAAAATCGTTTGAAACACCAATTGAAGGAATAATACAAAGGCAATTTATGTTTAATTTAACTACGCGCAAATTTTAGTGCAAAAAATACTAAAGTTAACAATCCTTTGAGTTCTAGTAAAAACATATCTACTGACTTTTTTTATATACTTAACGGCAGTGGACACTTTTGGTAATAACTCAAAATAATTATTAGCATAAAACCTTAATTGGTGACGATCGAGTAATGGGGAGAGGTTGATAGTGTAACACATCGTGAGAAACGGCTCCCTCTGAAGTGACATAGTTTTCGAGAAAGAAGTAATTTTCCACGAATTTGTGTTCGAGACCTCAGATTTAGAATTTGAGGTCTCGAAATCAAGCATTTAAAAGCACACAACTTCGGGTGACAAGGGTGTTTTTTCTTTCATTATTGTCTCGTAAGTTCGATGACCGACTGTGCTCAGATTTTCACAGGTTTGTTATGTTATGCATATGTTGAGATACACCAACTGTGAAGGCTAGTCTTTGAAAATAACCAATAGTGTCTACTGCCTTTAAACTTCTGTCTTTGATTTCTCATGATTGATACATTCAAACAAAGGTAAGAATTAACTGCACTGTTAACTGATAGTTCAGCCTCTATTTATATTACTGCCTTCACAAACCGGAAAAGGTTTGTTGGTTTGGAATCTTTTATTACAGTGACCTAGTTTTCAAAGATGTTTGTTGCAATAAATTCACCTACTAAGTTGGTGGATAACATCTAATTTGTATCTTATATCCGACTAGTCGCTGTGGTCCAGCAGAGGGCGCCTTACAGGCAAAACGTCGTCAAATTAGACTTGATAGTTTGTTATCAACTCAAGTGACTAGTTGGGCATCACAAATAACACCGTTTCCCTTTTAAAGTTGGCTTGTCAATACTTTAAAGCTTGCATGTGGACGCAAATTTAAGTTTTTTACTTGGTATTTATAAGCAGTTGCAGAGCCGTGCTGTTCTATGACTTGAAAATGAGGGTAAAATGTAAAAATGATGGTGTTTTTAGTGGTAAACGGAAAAAAAACTGCCCTTTAATAAAAGCCACTTTCGAATTTAAGACCAACTTCATACGATTATTGGACTTTCAATGATAGTCCCTCAGCATCGAAGGTATTACAATTAATTGTGTAATACGTCTTATATTTGTTTATCTTTTATTGTTTTAAACCTTGTTTGGATATTTATTTAGTAACAAATGAGGTTTAACAAGTTCGTTGCCTCGAAATCTCCCTCCATCCAAATAGTGCTCCAATTCCTGGAAATAATTTCTTTCCACCTAAAACAATTTGTTTATTCCCTGGAAAAAATTATGGAAATAAATACATGTTTATGAAAATAGTTTTGTTTTCTTAATGTTTAACTTTTAATTGTATGTTCACCTGCTCATAAGGGATTCTGTAGTTTGTTCGATGTTCTTCTCATTATAGGCTCTGCTTCAGTATTTAAATTTGCAACTTTGACCCCATGCAAAAATCTGAAAGAAGACAGCGTCCCACTAAATTTATTTCATTATCTATAAACTTGCTGCTTTGAGCTATATGCTACATTTCGAAATTGCTAATGTAAAAATAACTGAACCCCAGACTATTTAAATTCGAACAATGCTTGCGTTTAACTAAAACAATGAGCTATGGCATCTACCTCTACCACATGATTATAAAAGAACGGTTTTTAAATAGCATAATTATTCACTTGCCCAAACAGAACAGCTGCGCATTGGGCCTATGTTGTTATAAGTAGCAAGCTTCGTGAACAAACACAAGCAACACAATGTTCATTTTCCACAAAATGCACAACATCAAAGGCACATAATTTCCAACAGATACTACACAGTCCGTTTCACCAAGTGTTTTTCACTAAGGATATCCGGACTAAATAAACTGACACTATTTCAAGGCGTGAAACTCCTTGATGTGGATTATATTTTGTCTGATTCACCTATTTTAGAGTTTACCGAACAATTTGTAATAAATATATCAAATTAATTGTAATTATTCTAAACCATACACTCTCATCTTACATCTTCAGATAATATACATCAAGACGTATTAAAGTAGAGAGAGTTGTGCTGTTTTGGTTCTATTTGCAAGAATATGTTGTGTTAAATACCCAATAATCGTCATGATGTCTCGCACCCGATATTCCAACATATATCTCTGAAGTGATACGCCCATGATATGCACCGGCATCCCATTGAGAGAAGGCGTCTGCTGCCCTCCTTTGCCGACCCTTACCACGCCCTCTATGTACTCGATCCAGAAGGGACGGAATTCATTCTCATTGACGATACTGGGCTCATTATGTTCACCGAACCACTCAGTGCAATTATCTGAATGACAGGCTCTGATAACCGACTTTCTGCCACCCCATCCGCCAATGGCTGAAATAGAACAGACATACAATACTGTATGGTTTATTGTTTTTAATTGTGAACATAAACCGCTCCGGATAACATCGTAGTTTTAGGCATACACGAGTAAGAGCAGTCCAGTTTTTCTTTCAATATTGTGCCTAGACGTCGAGGTACCAAGTTGCTGTTTCGATGGGTGCAGCACATTTGTTGCCATGGTATAGTACATCTTTGCCATGGGATAGTACTACGGATTGTTTTGCTGCATGCGTCTATAGACGATGTGACATCACATATTCACAGAAGAGCCACCAAGCCTGGACTTCCTGCAGGCACGATATGTACACAGCTCAATGGAAGAAAACATAGTCTTATACTTTATGGAGATTGCACTGTCCAATTCTTATTAACTTTTGATCTCATGAAAGGGGGCACATTTCAAAACTTGACAAGCTTTTACTTTCATAACTATTGTAATTATGTGGAAATTAAGACACACAATGTCAACTTTCCCATATGACCAGTGCAGTATATTGCCTGCCAGACTAGCCAAAGGCACACTTATTGCAAACAAAGGCCACATGGTCAATAGCGCGGCCTTCTAAAACGTTAAGATATTCAGAGAGGCGTATTGCCATCGAAACAGCAACTTCTTGGTACCTCGACGTCTAGGCACAATTAAAAGAATGGTCAATATTGAAAGAAAAACTGGACTGCTTTTTCTCGTGTATGCCTAAATTACGATGTTATCGGGAGCGGTTTATGTTCATAATTAAAAATAATACACCAATGTGGCGAGCTCTAAACCAATCAAAAAGCCGAATATTTGTACGGTGTGCCCTATGAATCTTAAAAGTAGAATCAGTGAAATTATAAATAAAACATTTCGCAAACCAAGTTGGTAGATCACTGGTGTCAAAGTCAGAACCGTTTAGAATATAAATGAATTGAGAACTTCTACTTACTTATTTCAGCAAACATAGACTCAGTTGCATTTCTCTCTGCGAGGGCTATCATGAGGCCCGCGAAAGTTCTCGCTTTGAAGTTCAGCTAGAAGGGCATGCTCAAGGGACCCATGATGTACCTGAAGGTATGAGGGATTGATGGTTCAGTGAAGTACTCACATACATGCCCTGCAAATGAAAACACAAAAGAGAAACTTTCCTTTATTTTCTGATAGCAAATTAAATATTCAATAGAATACAAAATATTGAATATAAAAAGCACAATAATTAATATTGAAAGTAAAGCACGACCAACATTGGGATATACAGAGCGCTATCTACTTACAGCGTATGGGTGGCTCTCTGCGGCCGCGGCAGGTTGATCTCAGGCTTGAGAATGCTCTTTTCTGCAGAGCCGAATAGTTTTCTCCATCAACTGCAGAGATCATTGTAGAACACATTTCTCCTTGCAGGGGCAGTACGTAGAAAATCATGACCAAACCGAGTGCCAGAATTAGGGAAATAATGTGAGGCGAAATCTTCTTCACTCTCGCAGCCATGCTTGATAGAAGTGGCCAGGACCGAAGAGAGAGCGAGTCTGCAATATAATGTGACGTGTAGCGATGTCTTGTTGTGGTAGGTTTTAGGTAACTGCGTTTTGCAGTTGCCTTGAAAAAGTGCGCGGTGCCTATAGCAACCATGTTTACAAATCTTCCCATCGTGTAACACTTGGCCGAATTAGATCATTTATTTGGTGTTTTTCACTGGCGAACCCTACCGCATCTTTAATTAAGTGTTATTGCTTATCCACGCCACGATTGCGCCTTTCGCATCAAGCTTATAAACTAGTAAAACTGAATACTATAATTGTGAAGATAAGGTAATGGTTGGCACTTATCAACAAGTACAAGTTTTAATCGGAATGCTTGTTGATTATAAGATCCATACCAGTACTAATGCTAAAGAGAAAAATAGCACTTTAAATTAAAATTTAAGATAATAACATTTGAAGACCAATATCATGTGATATCCAAAAGAGATACAGATAGAAAAATACATAACATAATATCGACACTAGCAATACCATTCAACTTGGTTTCACTATAATTTATTTTCCATCAAAATCATTTGAAACACCAAAGGACAAAATATAAAAGCAACTTAGTTTACTTTTGCTACACCATTGAAGTGTTTTATTTAACTACGCGAACATTTCAATGCAATACAAATTTAAAAAGATTAAAAAAGTTAGTAAGTTCATGACCAAAGTGTTACTGTTAGAGTTAACAATCCTTTGAGTTCTGGTAAAAGCATTTCTAATGTTTTCTACTTCAAATTCTGCTTTTGATTGATCATGATTGATACATTTTCAAACAAAGGTCAGACTTAACTGCAGTGTTAACTGATACAATGTTCAGCTTATAATATTAGTGCCTTCACAAACCGGAAAAGGTTTGTTGGTTTGGAATGTTTATTTACAGTGACCTGGTTTTCAAAGATGTTTTTGGTAGTATGCCATTAGCAGACTGACTCAAGTCTAATGTTTATTTCCCATCGTGCATCACCTTACAACATGGCTGCTCACATGTAAGTGACTATGCTTGTATTATCTTGAATGATAGCTTGAGCAGCCTCTAACTTAACGAAGCTGCTACTTCTGTACAATGTATGTAACAAATCAAATCCAGCAACCTGTACGTTTTAACAGCGTAGCATTTTGGGTGGTACGGTTGGCTTGTACTGTGCGTAAAGCTTTCGCCTCTCACTAAGGTGACCCCCGTTCGATTCCCGGCCGGGGCCATATGTGAGTTGAGTTGTGCGTTGGTTCTCTGCTGTGCCACGAGGGTTTTCCAGACAATCTGATTTTCCTCCCTCGGGAAAAATCAAACACTTTAGATTTTGGTCGTAATGGGTTGATGCGGCTGGCAGCTAAATGCTCCCTTGCATGCCTGCTTCTCGAACGCGTTGTAGCCGCGTCCTGCGCAATTCAGCTCTTAGCTGCGAGTAAGGATAATAACCCCCCCCCCCCCAAAAAAAAAAAAAAAAAAAAAAAAAATTAATATAACACGGCAGCTAAGTTTTACCTAATTCTAACTTAGAAATAAACATAAATAAATTACAAGCTTTAGAGTAATAACAGCAATAGGTCAGGGGTACACTAATAGCAATAAATACTGACTTTTTTATTTATTTAAAACAAAACGTTTCATCTGTTTCACAAACCATATCTCTGCTTTTTTTAGCCCATTTCTCATTTGTAACTGTAGTATGAATTTGAAACTATTTTTAAACTGGCAAAATGGCAATTATATTCTTGTTAACGACTGTAAAGTTTAAACGAGTTGCTAGAAGCCCTTCACGTGGTTATAAATTATTTCCCCAAAACTCATCAACTTCAATCATACGATAATCACACTTCATGGATAACATTTCTTTGGTATTTTGTATCTCACTGGTCGATATGGTGCAGCAGAGGGCGCCCTACAGAAATAAAGTCGTCAAATTGAACATTTCTGTTATCAACTCAAGATACCTAGTTAGAAGTTTTTCATCGCAAACCTTGTTTCCCCCTTAAAATTGGGTTGTCCGTACTTTCAAGCGTCTATGTGGAATCAATTTAAGTAGGCCCTATTCAATTGTTTTTACTCAATGCAGAGCAAAGCTTTGATTAAAAAATGAAAGGACAGTTTTTTCTAATCTCGACCAACTTCATACGATGATTGGACTGGCAATGACAGTCGAAGGTAATCCAAATAAACATTTGATAGGTAGGCCTAGGGCCTACTTCTATCATCTGAAAATTCGTTTTCTTCTCTCCGAGTAGTTTTTTTCCTTCCTCAAAATCATTTAGATCCCTCTCTATACAAATTATTTAGTCCCTCAAAATTTATAATTTCGATTCGAGTGAGATACCATTGAAAAAAAAATTGTTTTACTTGACAGCAATGCTCTGCGTCAGTATTTCAATATCACAACCTTTGACATATTTTCTAAATTGATATCTCATTTATCTTAGTTGGAACCCCGTGACAAAAAAAACCTGAAAGACGACAGTTGCTTTTTGTTACCATTATCTGTACTCTTTGAAAATGTCGCCCTCGTTGTAAAACAAAAATGCTGCTTGAGCTATACGTAATGAAAAAGCAACTTTACACCATTGTTTTCTATTTGCTGAACTAGGCTTTTCCAAAACGATTCACTGAAACAACGAATTCACTTCGTCTCTATTAATTTATACAATATAATCTACCACATAGATAAGAACGGCGTTAAAAGATTGATATTATACACTTGCCCAAACATAACAGGTGCGCAAGGGGGTATATTGGTTGACATAGGCTAGCAAGTTTTGTGAAACGAACACAAGCAATACAATGTCCATTTACCACAAAATGCACAATTTGATTAAGACTCAATGTTCCAACAGTGCCTACTAGACTTGCTTTAATTGTGATGATCTCTGCACTAAAGTAAAATAACATTATTGCAATCTTTAAAAAGCGTAAAATTTGAATTATATTTGTCTGATTCACCTAATGCTTAAGAGTTTACCAAACAACTTGTAATAATTAGGTCAAAATTAATTGTCATTATTCTAAACCATACACTCTCATCTTACATCTTCAGATAATATGTATCATTACGTAAGTAGAGAGAGTTGTGCTGTTTTGGTTCTATTCACAAATATATGTTGTGTTAAATACCCAATAATCGTCATCATGTTTCGCTCCCGATATGCCAACATATACCTCTGAAGTGATTATTCCCTGGAAAAATATGGAAATAAATACATGTTTAGGAAAATAGTTTTGTTTTCTTAATGTTTAACTTTTAATTGTATGTTCACCTGCTCATTAGGGATTCTGTAGTTTGTTCGATGTTCTTCTCATTATAGGCTCTGCTTCAGTATTTAAATTTGCAACTTTGACCCCATGCAAAAATCTGAAAGAAGACAGCGTCCCACTAAATTTATTTCATTATCTATAAACTTGCTGCTTTGAGCTATATGCTACATTTCGAAATTGCTAATGTAAAAATAACTGAACCCCAGACTATTTAAATTCGAACAATGCTTGCGTTTAACTAAAACAATGAGCCATGGCATCTACCTCTACCACATGATTATAAAAGAACGGTTTTTAAATAGCATAATTATTCACTTGCCCAAACAGAACAGCTGCGCATTGGGCCTATGTTGTTATAAGTAGCAAGCTTCGTGAAACAAACACAAGAAACACAATGTTAATTTTCCACAAAATGCACAACATCAAAGGCACATAATTTCCAACACATACTACACAGTCCGTTTCACCAAGTGTTTTTCACTAAGGATGTCCGGACTAAATAAACTGACACTATTTCAAGGCGTGAAACTCCTTGATGTGGATTATATTTTGTCTGATTCACCTATTTTAGAGTTTACCGAACAATTTGTAATAAATATATCAAATTAATTGTAATTATTCTAAACCATACACTCTCATCTTACATCTTCAGATAATATACATCAGTACGTATTAAAGTAGAGAGAGGTGTGCTGTATTGCTTCTATTCACAAATATATGTTGTGTTGAATACCCAATAATCGTCATGATTTCTCGCACCCGATATTCCAACATAATACCTCTGAAGTGACACACCCATGATACGCACCGGCATCCCATTGAGAGAAAGCCGTCTGCTGCCCTCCTTTGCCGACCCTCACCACGCCCTCTATGTACTCGATCCAGAAGGGACGGAATTCATTCTTATTGACGATACCGGGCTCATTATGTTCACCGAACAGCTCAGTGCAATTATCTGAATGACAGGCTCTGATAACCGACTTGCTGCCACTCCATCCGCCAATGGCTGAAATAGAACAGACATACAATACTGTATGGTTTATTGTTTTTAATTGTGAACATAAACCGCTCCGGATAACATCGTAGTTTTAGGCATACACGAGTAAGAGCAGTCCAGTTTTTCTTTCAATATTGACAATATTTTTAATTGTGCCTAGACGTCGAGGTACCAAGTTGCTGTTTCGATGGGTACAGCACATTTGTTGCCATGGTATAGTACATCTTTGCCATGGGATAGTACTACGGATTGTTTTGCTGCATGCGTCTACAGACGATGTGACCCGCCTGTGACATCACATATTCACAGAAGAGCCACCAAGCCTGGACTTCCTGCAGGCACGATATGTACACAGCTCAATGGAAGAAAACATAGTCTTATACTTTATGGAGATTGCACTGTGTCCAATTCTTATTAACTTTTGATCTCATGAAAGGGGGCACATTTCAAAACTTGACAAGCTTTTACTTTCATAACTATTGTAATTATGTGGAAATTAAGACACAAAATGTCAACTTTCCCATATGACCAGTGCAGTATATTGCCTGCCAGACTAGCCAAAGGCACACTTATTGCAAACAAAGGCCACATGGTCAATAGCGCGGCCTTCTAAGACGTTAAGATATTAAGAGAGGCGTATTGCCATCGAAACAGCAACTTCTTGGTACCTCGACGTCTAGGCACAATTAAAAGAATGGTCAATAGTTAAAGAAAAACTGGACTGCTTTTACTCGTGTATGCCTAAAACTACGATGTTATCTGGAGCGGTTTATGTTCATAATTAAAAATAATACACCATTGTGGCGAGCTCTAAACCAATCAAAAAGCCGAATATTTGTACGGTGTGCCCTATGAATCTTAAAAGTAGAATCAGTGAAATTATAAATAAAACATTTCGCAAACCAAGTTTGTAGATCACTGGTGTAAAAGTCAGAACCGTTTAGAATATAAATGAATTGAGAATTTCGACTTACTTATTTCAGCAAACATGGACTCAGTTGCATTTCTCTCTGCGAGGGCTATCATGAGGCCCGCGAAAGTTTTCGCTTTGAAGTCCAGCTTGAAGGGCATGCTCAAGGGACCCATGATGTATGTGTAGGTATGAGGGATTGATGGTTCAGTGAAGTACTCACATACATGCCCTGCAAATGAAAACACAAAAGAGGGAACTTTCCTTTATTTTCTGATAGCAAATTAAATATTCAATAGAATACAAAATATTGAAGGCATATAAAAAGCACAATTAATACGGAAAGTAAAGCACGACCAACATTGGGATATACAGAGCGCTATCTACTTACAGCGTATGGGTGGCTCTCTGCGGCCGCGGCAGGTTGATCTCAGGCTTGAGAATGCTCTTTTCTGCAGAGCCAAATAGTTTTCTCCATCAACTGCAGAGATCATTGTAGAACACATTTCACCTTGCAGAGGCAGTACGTAGAAAATCATGACCAAACTGAGTGCCAGAGTTAGGGAAATAATGTGATGCGAAATCTTCTTCACTCTCGCAGCCATGCTTGATAGAAGTGGCCAGGACCGAAGAGATAGCGACTCTGCAATATAATGTGACGTGTAGCGATGTCTTGTTGTGATGTGTTTAGGTAACTGCGTTTTGCAGTTGCCTTGAAAAAGTGGGCGGTGCCTATAGCAACCATGTTTACAAATCTTCCCATTGTGTAACACTTGGCCGAATTAGACCATTTATTTGGTGTTTTTCGTTAAGTGTTATTGCATATCCACGCCACGATTGCGCCTTTCGCATCAAGGTTATAAACTAGTAAGACTGAATACTATAATTGTGAAGATAAGGTAATGGTTGGCACTTATCAACAAGTACAAGTTTTAATCGGAATGCTTGTTGATTATAAGATCCATACCAGTACTAATGCTAAAGAGAAAAATAGCACTTTTAATTAAAATTTAAGATAATAACATTTGAAGACCAATATCATGTGATATCCAAAAGAGATACAGATAGAAAAATACATAACATAATATCGACACTAGCAATACCATTCAACTTGGTTTCACTATAATTTATTTTCCATCAAAATCATTTGAAACACCAAAGGACAAAATATAAAAGCAACTTAGTTTACTTTTGCTACACCATTGAAGTGTTTTATTTAACTACGCGAACATTTCAATGCAATACAAATTTAAAAAGATTAAAAAAGTTAGTAAGTTCATGACCAAAGTGTTACTGTTAGAGTTAACAATCCTTTGAGTTCTGGTAAAAGCATTTCTAATGTTTTCTACTTCAAATTCTGCTTTTGATTGATCATGATTGATACATTTTCAAACAAAGGTCAGACTTAACTGCAGTGTTAACTGATACAATGTTCAGCTTATAATATTAGTGCCTTCACAAACCGGAAAAGGTTTGTTGGTTTGGAATGTTTATTTACAGTGACCTGGTTTTCAAAGATGTTTTTGGTAGTATGCCATTAGCAGACTGACTCAAGTCTAATGTTTATTTCCCATCGTGCATCACCTTACAACATGGCTGCTCACATGTAAGTGACTATGCTTGTATTATCTTGAATGATAGCTTGAGCAGCCTCTAACTTAACGAAGCTGCTACTTCTGTACAATGTATGTAACAAATCAAATCCAGCAACCTGTACGTTTTAACAGCGTAGCATTTTGGGTGGTACGGTTGGCTTGTACTGTGCGTAAAGCTTTCGCCTCTCACTAAGGTGACCCCCGTTCGATTCCCGGCCGGGGCCATATGTGAGTTGAGTTGTGCGTTGGTTCTCTGCTGTGCCACGAGGGTTTTCCAGACAATCTGATTTTCCTCCCTCGGGAAAAATCAAACACTTTCGATTTTGGTCGTAATGGGTTGATGCGGCTGGCAGCTAAATGCTCCCTTGCATGCCTGCTTCTCGAACGCGTTGTAGCCGCGTCCTGCGCAATTCAGCTCTTAGCTGCGAGTAAGGATAATAACCCCCCCCCCCAAAAAAAAAAAAAAAAAAAAAAAAAAAATTAATATAACACGGCAGCTAAGTTTTACCTAATTCTAACTTAGAAATAAACATAAATAAATTACAAGCTTTAGAGTAATAACAGCAATAGGTCAGGGGTACACTAATAGCAATAAATACTGACTTTTTTATTTATTTAAAACAAAACGTTTCATCTGTTTCACAAACCATATCTCTGGTTTTTTTAGCCCATTTCTCATTTGTAACTGTAGTATGAATTTGAAACTATTTTTAAACTGGCAAAATGGCAATTATATTCTTGTTAACGACTGTAAAGTTTAAACGAGTTGCTAGAAGCCCTTCACGTGGTTATAAATTATTTCCCCAAAACTCATCAACTTCAATCATACGATAATCACACTTCATGGATAACATTTCTTTGGTATTTTGTATCTCACTGGTCGATATGGTGCAGCAGAGGGCGCCCTACAGAAATAAAGTCGTCAAATTGAACATTTCTGTTATCAACTCAAGATACCTAGTTAGAAGTTTTTCATCGCAAACCTTGTTTCCCCCTTAAAATTGGGTTGTCCGTACTTTCAAGCGTCTATGTGGAATCAATTTAAGTAGGCCCTATTCAATTGTTTTTACTCAATGCAGAGCAAAGCTTTGATTAAAAAATGAAAGGACAGTTTTTTCTAATCTCGACCAACTTCATACGATGATTGGACTGGCAATGACAGTCGAAGGTAATCCAAATAAACATTTGATAGGTAGGCCTAGGGCCTACTTCTATCATCTGAAAATTCGTTTTCTTCTCTCCGAGTAGTTTTTTCCTTCCTCAAAATCATTTAGATCCCTCTCTATACAAATTATTTAGTCCCTCAAAATTTATAATTTCGATTCGAGTGAGATACCATTGAAAAAAAAATTGTTTTACTTGACAGCAATGCTCTGCGTCAGTATTTCAATATCACAACCTTTGACATATTTTCTAAATTGATATCTCATTTATCTTAGTTGGAACCCCGTGACAAAAAAACCTGAAAGACGACAGTTGCTTTTTGTTACCATTATCTGTACTCTTTGAAAATGTCGCCCTCGTTGTAAAACAAAAATGCTGCTTGAGCTATACGTAATGAAAAAGCAACTTTACACCATTGTTTTCTATTTGCTGAACTAGGCTTTTCCAAAACGATTCACTGAAACAACGAATTCACTTCGTCTCTATTAATTTATACAATATAATCTACCACATAGATAAGAACGGCGTTAAAAGATTGATATTATACACTTGCCCAAACATAACAGGTGCGCAAGGGGGTATATTGGTTGACATAGGCTAGCAAGTTTTGTGAAACGAACACAAGCAATACAATGTCCATTTACCACAAAATGCACAATTTGATTAAGACTCAATGTTCCAACAGTGCCTACTAGACTTGCTTTAATTGTGATGATCTCTGCACTAAAGTAAAATAACATTATTGCAATCTTTAAAAAGCGTAAAATTTGAATTATATTTGTCTGATTCACCTAATGCTTAAGAGTTTACCAAACAACTTGTAATAATTAGGTCAAAATTAATTGTCATTATTCTAAACCATACACTCTCATCTTACATCTTCAGATAATATATATCATTACGTAAGTAGAGAGAGTTGTGCTGTTTTGGTTCTATTCACAAATATATGTTGTGTTAAATACCCAATAATCGTCATCATGTTTCGCTCCCGATATGCCAACATATACCTCTGAAGTGATTATTCCCTGGAAAAATATGGAAATAAATACATGTTTAGGAAAATAGTTTTGTTTTCTTAATGTTTAACTTTTAATTGTATGTTCACCTGCTCATTAGGGATTCTGTAGTTTGTTCGATGTTCTTCTCATTATAGGCTCTGCTTCAGTATTTAAATTTGCAACTTTGACCCCATGCAAAAATCTGAAAGAAGACAGCGTCCCACTAATTTATTTCATTATCTATAAACTTGCTGCTTTGAGCTATATGCTACATTTCGAAATTGCTAATGTAAAAATAACTGAACCCCAGGACTATTTAAATTCGAACAATGCTTGCGTTTAACTAAAACAATGAGCCATGGCATCTACCTCTACCACATGATTATAAAAGAACGGTTTTTAAATAGCATAATTATTCACTTGCCCAAACAGAACAGCTGCGCATTGGGCCTATGTTGTTATAAGTAGCAAGCTTCGTGAAACAAACACAAGAAACACAATGTTAATTTTCCACAAAATGCACAACATCAAAGGCACATAATTTCCAACACATACTACACAGTCCGTTTCACCAAGTGTTTTTCACTAAGGATGTCCGGACTAAATAAACTGACACTATTTCAAGGCGTGAAACTCCTTGATGTGGATTATATTTTGTCTGATTCACCTATTTTAGAGTTTACCGAACAATTTGTAATAAATATATCAAATTAATTGTAATTATTCTAAACCATACACTCTCATCTTACATCTTCAGATAATATACATCAGTACGTATTAAAGTAGAGAGAGGTGTGCTGTATTGCTTCTATTCACAAATATATGTTGTGTTGAATACCCAATAATCGTCATGATTTCTCGCACCCGATATTCCAACATATACCTCTGAAGTGACACACCCATGATACGCACCGGCATCCCATTGAGAGAAAGCCGTCTGCTGCCCTCCTTTGCCGACCCTCACCACGCCCTCTATGTACTCGATCCAGAAGGGACGGAATTCATTCTTATTGACGATACCGGGCTCATTATGTTCACCGAACAGCTCAGTGCAATTATCTGAATGACAGGCTCTGATAACCGACTTGCTGCCACTCCATCCGCCAATGGCTGAAATAGAACAGACATACAATACTGTATGGTTTATTGTTTTTAATTGTGAACATAAACCGCTCCGGATAACATCGTAGTTTTAGGCATACACGAGTAAGAGCAGTCCAGTTTTTCTTTCAATATTGACAATATTTTTTAATTGTGCCTAGACGTCGAGGTACCAAGTTGCTGTTTCGATGGGTACAGCACATTTGTTGCCATGGTATAGTACATCTTTGCCATGGGATAGTACTACGGATTGTTTTGCTGCATGCGTCTACAGACGATGGACCCGCCTGTGACATCACATATTCACAGAAGAGCCACCAAGCCTGGACTTCCTGCAGGCACGATATGTACACAGCTCAATGGAAGAAAACATAGTCTATACTTATGGAGATTGCACTGTGTCCAATTCTTATTAACTTTTGATCTCATGAAAGGGGGCACATTTCAAAACTTGACAAGCTTTTACTTTCATAACTATTGTAATTATGTGGAAATTAAGACACAAAATGTCAACTTTCCCATATGACCAGTGCAGTATATTGCCTGCCAGACTAGCCAAAGGCACACTTATTGCAAACAAAGGCCACATGGTCAATAGCGCGGCCTTCTAAGACGTTAAGATATTAAGAGAGGCGTATTGCCATCGAAACAGCAACTTCTTGGTACCTCGACGTCTAGGCACAATTAAAAGAATGGTCAATAGTTAAAGAAAAACTGGACTGCTTTTACTCGTGTATGCCTAAAACTACGATGTTATCTGGAGCGGTTTATGTTCATAATTAAAAATAATACACCATTGTGGCGAGCTCTAAACCAATCAAAAAGCCGAATATTTGTACGGTGTGCCCTATGAATCTTAAAAGTAGAATCAGTGAAATTATAAATAAAACATTTCGCAAACCAAGTTTGTAGATCACTGGTGTAAAAGTCAGAACCGTTTAGAATATAAATGAATTGAGAATTTCGACTTACTTATTTCAGCAAACATGGACTCAGTTGCATTTCTCTCTGCGAGGGCTATCATGAGGCCCGCGAAAGTTTTCGCTTGAAGTCCAGCTTGAAGGGCATGCTCAAGGGACCCATGATGTATGTGTAGGTATGAGGGATTGATGGTTCAGTGAAGTACTCACATACATGCCCTGCAAATGAAAACACAAAAGAGGGAACTTTCCTTTATTTTCTGATAGCAAATTAAATATTCAATAGAATACAAAATATTGAAGGCATATAAAAAGCACAATTAATACGGAAAGTAAAGCACGACCAACATTGGGATATACAGAGCGCTATCTACTTACAGCGTATGGGTGGCTCTCTGCGGCCGCGGCAGGTTGATCTCAGGCTTGAGAATGCTCTTTTCTGCAGAGCCAAATAGTTTTCTCCATCAACTGCAGAGATCATTGTAGAACACATTTCACCTTGCAGAGGCAGTACGTAGAAAATCATGACCAAACCGAGTGCCAGAGTTAGGGAAATAATGTGATGCGAAATCTTCTTCACTCTCGCAGCCATGCTTGATAGAAGTGGCCAGGACCGAAGAGATAGCGACTCTGCAATATAATGTGACGTGTAGCGATGTCTTGTTGTGATGTGTTTAGGTAACTGCGTTTTGCAGTTGCCTTGAAAAAGTGGGCGGTGCCTATAGCAACCATGTTTACAAATCTTCCCATTGTGTAACACTTGGCCGAATTAGACCATTTATTTGGTGTTTTTCATTAAGTGTTATTGCATATCCACGCCACGATTGCGCCTTTCGCATCAAGGTTATAACTAGTAAGACTGAATACTATAATTGTGAAGATAAGGTAATGGTTGGCACTTATCAGCAAGTACAAGTTTTAATCGGAATGCTTGTTGATTATAAGATCCATACCAGTACTAATGCTAAAGAGAAAAATAGCACTTTTAATTAAAATTTAAGATAATAGCATTTGAAGACCAATATCCTGTGATATCCAAAAGAGATACAGATAGAAAGATACATAACATAATATCGACACTAGCAATACCATTCAACCTGGTTTCACTATAATTTATTTTCCATCAAAATCATTTGAAACACTAAAGGACAAAATATAAAAGCAATTTAGTTTACTTTTGCTACACCATTGAAGTGTTTTATTTAACTACGCGAACATTTCAATGCAATACAAATTCAAAAGATTAAAAAAGTTAGTAAATTCATGACCAAAGTGTTACTGTTAGAGTTAACAATCCTTTGAGTTCTGGTAAAAGCATTTCTAATGTTTTCTACTTCAAATTCTGTTTTTGATTTATCATGATTGATACATTTTCAAACAAAGGTAAGACTTAACTGCAGTGTTAACTGATACAATGTTCAGCTTATAATATTAGTGCCTTCACAAACCGGAAAAGGTTTGTTGGTTTGGAATGTTTATTTACAGTGACCTGGTTTTCAAAGATGTTTTTGGTAGTATGCCATTAGCAGACTGACTCAAGTCTAATGTTTATTTCCCATCGTGCATCACCTTACAACATGGCTGCTCACATGTAAGTGACTATGCTTGTATTATCTTGAATGATAGCTTGAGCAGCCTTTAACTTAACGAAGCTGCTACTTCTGTACAATGTAACACATCAAATCCAGCAACCTGTACGTTTTAACAGCGTAGCATTTTGGGTGGTACGGTTGGCTTGTACTGTGCGTAAAGCTTCCGCCTCTCACTAAGGTGACCCCCGTTCGATTCCCGGCCGGGGCCATATGTGAGTTGAGTTGTGCGTTGGTTCTCTGCTGTGCCACGAGGGTTTTCCAGACAATCTGATTTTCCTCCCTCGGGAAAAATCAAACACTTTCGATTTTGGTCGTAATGGGTTGATGCGGCTGGCAGCTAAATGCTCCCTTGCATGCCTGCTTCTCGAACGCGTTGTAGCCGCGTCCTGCGCAATTCAGCTCTTAGCTGCGAGTAAGGATAATAACCCCCCCCCCAAAAAAAAAAAAAAAAAAAAAAAAAAATTAATATAACACGGCAGCTAAGTTTTACCTAATTCTAACTTAGAAATAAACATAAATAAATTACAAGCTTTAGAGTAATAATAGCAATAGGTCAGGGGTACACTAATAGCAATAAATACTGACTTTTTTATTTGTTTAAAACAAAACGTTTCATCTGTTTCACAAACCATATCTCTGCTTTTGTTTAGCCCATTTCTCATTTGTAACTGTAGTATGAATTTAAAACTATTTTTGAACTGGCAAAATGGCAATTATATTCTTGTTAACGACTGTAAAGTTTAAACGAGTTGCTAGAAGCCCTTCACGTGGTTATAAATTATTTCCCCAAAACTCATCAACTTCAATCATACGATAATCACACTTCATGGATAACATTTCTTTGGTATTTTGTATCTCACTGGTCGATATGGTGCAGCAGAAGGCGCCCTACAGAAATAAAGTCGTCAAATTGAACATTTCTGTTATCAACTCAAGATACCTAGTGAGAAGTTGTTCATCGCAAACCTTGTTTCCCCCTTAAAATTGGGTTTTCCGTACTTCCAAGCGTCTATGTGGAATCAATTTAAGTAGGCCCTATTCAATTGTTTTTACTCAATGCAGAGCAAAGCTTTGATTAAAAAATGAAAGGACAGTTTTTTTCTAATCTCGACCAACTTCATACGATGATTGGACTGGCAATGACAGTCGAAGGTAATCCAAATAAACATTTGATAGGTAGGCCTAGGGCCTACTTCTATCATCTGAAAATTCGTTTCTTCTCTCCGAGTAGTTTTTTCCTTCCTCAAAATCATTTAGATCCCTCTCTATACAAATTATTTAGTCCCTCAAAATTTATAATTTCGATTCGAGTGAGATACCATTGAAAAAAAAATTGTTTTACTTGACAGCAATGCTCTGCGTCAGTATTTCAATATCACAACCTTTGACATATTTTCTAAATTGATATCTCATTTATCTTAGTTGGAACCCCGTGACAAAAAAACCTGAAAGACGACAGTTGCTTTTTGTTACCATTATCTGTACTCTTTGAAAATGTCGCCCTCGTTGTAAACAAAAATGCTGCTTGAGCTATACGTAATGAAAAAGCAACTTTACACCATTGTTTTCTATTTGCTGAACTAGGCTTTTCCAAAACGATTCACTGAAACAACGAATTCACTTCGTCTCTATTAATTTATACAATATAATCTACCACATAGATAAGAACGGCGTTAAAAGATTGATATTATACACTTGCCCAAACATAACAGGTGCGCAAGGGGGTATATTGGTTGACATAGGCTAGCAAGTTTGTGAAACGAACACAAGCAATACAATGTCCATTTACCACAAAATGCACAATTTGATTAAGACTCAATGTTCCAACAGTGCCTACTAGACTTGCTTTAATTGTGATGATCTCTGCACTAAAGTAAATAACATTATTGCAATCTTTAAAAAGCGTAAAATTTGAATTATATTTGTCTGATTCACCTAATGCTTAAGAGTTTACCAAACAACTTGTAATAATTAGGTCAAAATTAATTGTCATTATTCTAACCATACACTCTCATCTTACATCTTCAGATAATATATATCATTACGTAAGTAGAGAGAGTTGTGCTGTTTTGGTTCTATTCACAAATATATGTTGTGTTAAATACCCAATAATCGTCATCATGTTTCGCTCCCGATATGCCAACATATACCTCTGAAGTGATTATTCCCTGGAAAAATATGGAAATAAATACATGTTTAGGAAAATAGTTTTGTTTTCTTAATGTTTAACTTTTAATTGTATGTTCACCTGCTCATTAGGGATTCTGTAGTTTGTTCGATGTTCTTCTCATTATAGGCTCTGCTTCAGTATTTAAATTTGCAACTTTGACCCCATGCAAAAATCTGAAAGAAGACAGCGTCCCACTAAATTTATTTCATTATCTATAAACTTGCTGCTTTGAGCTATATGCTACATTTCGAAATTGCTAATGTAAAAATAACTGAACCCCAGACTATTTAAATTCGAACAATGCTTGCGTTTAACTAAAACAATGAGCCATGGCATCTACCTCTACCACATGATTATAAAAGAACGGTTTTTAAATAGCATAATTATTCACTTGCCCAAACAGAACAGCTGCGCATTGGGCCTATGTTGTTATAAGTAGCAAGCTTCGTGAAACAAACACAAGAAACACAATGTTAATTTTCCACAAAATGCACAACATCAAAGGCACATAATTTCCAACACATACTACACAGTCCGTTCACCAAGTGTTTTTCACTAAGGATGTCCGGACTAAATAAACTGACACTATTTCAAGGCGTGAAACTCCTTGATGTGGATTATATTTTGTCTGATTCACCTATTTTAGAGTTTACCGAACAATTTGTAATAAATATATCAAATTAATTGTAATTATTCTAAACCATACACTCTCATCTTACATCTTCAGATAATATACATCAGTACGTATTAAAGTAGAGAGAGGTGTGCTGTATTGCTTCTATTCACAAATATATGTTGTGTTGAATACCCAATAATCGTCATGATTTCTCGCACCCGATATTCCAACATATACCTCTGAAGTGACACACCCATGATACGCACCGGCATCCCATTGAGAGAAAGCCGTCTGCTGCCCTTCTTTGCCGACCCTCACCACGCCCTCTATGTACTCGATCCAGAAGGGACGGAATTCATTCTTATTGACGATACCGGGCTCATTATGTTCACCGAACTCCTCAGTGCAATTATCTGAATGACAGGCTCTGATAACCGACTTGCTGCCACTCCATCCGCCAATGGCTGAAATAGAACAGACATACAATACTGTATGGTTTATTGTTTTTAATTGTGAACATAAACCGCTCCGGATAACATCGTAGTTTTAGGCATACACGAGTAAGAGCAGTCCAGTTTTTCTTTCAATATTGACAATATTTTTTAATTGTGCCTAGACGTCGAGGTACCAAGTTGCTGTTTCGATGGGTACAGCACATTTGTTGCCATGGTATAGTACATCTTTGCCATGGGATAGTACTACGGATTGTTTTGCTGCATGCGTCTACAGACGATGTGACCCGCCTGTGACATCACATATTCACAGAAGAGCCACCAAGCCTGGACTTCCTGCAGGCACGATATGTACACAGCTCAATGGAAGAAAACATAGTCTTATACTTTATGGAGATTGCACTGTGTCCAATTCTTATTAACTTTTGATCTCATGAAAGGGGGCACATTTCAAAACTTGACAAGCTTTTACTTTCATAACTATTGTAATTATGTGGAAATTAAGACACAAAATGTCAACTTTCCCATATGACCAGTGCAGTATATTGCCTGCCAGACTAGCCAAAGGCACACTTATTGCAAACAAAGGCCACATGGTCAATAGCGCGGCCTTCTAAGACGTTAAGATATTAAGAGAGGCGTATTGCCATCGAAACAGCAACTTCTTGGTACCTCGACGTCTAGGCACAATTAAAAGAATGGTCAATAGTGAAAGAAAAACTGGACTGCTTTTACTCGTGTATGCCTAAAACTACGATGTTATCTGGAGCGGTTTATGTTCATAATTAAAAATAATACACCATTGTGGCGAGCTCTAAACCAATCAAAAAGCCGAATATTTGTACGGTGTGCCCTATGAATCTTAAAAGTAGAATCAGTGAAATTATAAATAAAACATTTCGCAAACCAAGTTTGTAGATCACTGGTGTAAAAGTCAGAACCGTTTAGAATATAAATGAATTGAGAATTTCGACTTACTTATTTCAGCAAACATGGACTCAGTTGCATTTCTCTCTGCGAGGGCTATCATGAGGCCCGCGAAAGTTTTCGCTTTGAAGTCCAGCTTGAAGGGCATGCTCAAGGGACCCATGATGTATGTGTAGGTATGAGGGATTGATGGTTCAGTGAAGTACTCACATACATGCCCTGCAAATGAAAACACAAAAGAGAAACTTTCCTTTATTTTCTGATAGCAAATTAAATATTCAATAGAATACAAAATATTGAAGGCATATAAAAAGCACAATTAATACGGAAAGTAAAGCACGACCAACATTGGGATATACAGAGCGCTATCTACTTACAGCGTATGGGTGGCTCTCTGCGGCCGCGGCAGGTTGATCTCAGGCTTGAGAATGCTCTTTTCTGCAGAGCCAAATAGTTTTCTCCATCAACTGCAGAGATCATTGTAGAACACATTTCACCTTGCAGAGGCAGTACGTAGAAAATCATGACCAAACCGAGTGCCAGAGTTAGGGAAATAATGTGATGCGAAATCTTCTTCACTCTCGCAGCCATGCTTGATAGAAGTGGCCAGGACCGAAGAGATAGCGACTCTGCAATATAATGTGACGTGTAGCGATGTCTTGTTGTGATGTGTTCAGGTAACTGCGTTTTGCAGTTGCCTTGAAAAAGTGGGCGGTGCCTATAGCAACCATGTTTACAAATCTTCCCATTGTGTAACACTTGGCCGAATTAGACCATTTATTTGGTGTTTTTCGTTAAGTGTTATTGCATATCCACGCCACGATTGCGCCTTTCGCATCAAGGTTATAAACTAGTAAGACTGAATACTATAATTGTGAAGATAAGGTAATGGTTGGCACTTATCAGCAAGTACAAGTTTTAATCGGAATGCTTGTTGATTATAAGATCCATACCAGTACTAATGCTAAAGATAAAAAATAGCACTTTTAGTTAAAATTTAAGTTAATAGCATTTGAAGACCAATATCATGTGATATTCAAAAGAGATACAGATAGAAAGATACATAACATAATATCGACACTAGCAATACCATTCAACTTGGTTTCACTATAATTTATTTTCCATCAAAATCATTTGAAACACCAAAGGACAAAATATAAAACCAATTTAGTTTACTTTTGCTACACCATTGAAGTTTATTTTTAACTACGCGAACATTTCAATGCAATACAAATTGAAAAGATTAAAAAAGTTAGTAAGTTCATGACCAAAGTGTTACTGTTAGAGTTAACAATCCTTTGAGTTCTGGTAAAAGCATTTCTAATGTTTTCTACTTCAAATTCTGTTTTTGATTTGTCATGATTGATACATTTTCAAACAAAGGTAAGACTTAACTGCAGTGTTAACTGATACAATGTTCAGCTTATAATATTAGTGCCTTTGTTGGTTTGGAATGTTTATTTACAGTGACCTGGTTTTCAAAGATGTTTTTGGTAGTATGCCATTAGCAGACTGACTCAAGTCTAATGTTTATTTCCCATCGTGCATCACCTTACAACATGGCTGCTCACATGTAAGTGACTATGCTTGTATTATCTTGAATGATAAGTTGAGCAGCCTCTAACTTAACGAAGCTACTTCTGTACAATGTAACAAATCAAATCCAGCAACCTGTACGTTTTAACAGCGTAGCATTTTGGGTGGTACGGTTGGCTTGTACTGTGCGTAAAGCGCTCGCCTCTCACTAAGGTGACCCCCGTTCGAATCCCGGCCGGGGCCATATGTGAGTTGAGTTGTGCGTTGGTTCTCTGCTGTGCCACGAGGGTTTTCCAGACTATCTGATTTCCTCCCTCGGGAAAAATCAAACACTTTCGATTTTGGTCGTAATAGGTTGATGCGCCTGGCAGCTAAATGCTCCCTTGCATGCCTGCTTCTCGAACGCGTTGTAGCCGCGTTGTAGCTCTTAGCTGAGAGTAAGGATGATAACCCCCCCCCCCCCAATTAATATAACACGGTAGCGAAGTTTTACTTAATTCTAACTTAGAAATAAACATAAATAAATTACAAGCTTTCAGCCGAGAGTCAAAAACGGCTTATCTGTTATAATGACCCCTTGACGCAAGTGACGATTTTCCCCTAATTAGGTTGGAACACAGTTCTCCAGCTTTGGCGCTGTTTTCCACATCAAATAGCCGCCACTGACGTCACGATTTCTTTGTTGCGCGGGTTTGTTTGACCCCGCGTTTTTCAGAGATTTGACTTGGAGTGTTCTGAGAAAAACCGATTTTGACCATGTTTTAACGTGAGGTAAGAAATTCGTCATACTTTTTTATATGTTTTCTATGGACTGCAGCTGTTAGAAAACTGTAATATCTATATATTTTTATTTGAGATCATCCTTTATTGGCTGTTCAAATTGTTTGTAGGCGCAATACAATGAGCGTAACGTTTAGTATTTAAAGCGCAGCCATCTTGCGCAGTGTGGTTCTTCGTATGTGTAACGTAAGAGGTTTTTCATTATAAAACTCATTAACACCAACAGAGGAAGTATATTTGAGGAATCAACTTTAAAGGTCACCTGGAAGTGGTATTTTGTCAAAATAAACTTTTGTCATTAAAATATATGTTTTGATGAGTGGAATATGAATAAACAATTCGTAAGCGCAGACTTCGGCGGTAAGCAGAGCCATGACGGTTCTAAAAAATTAGTTTCCATGTAATTTACAAATAATTGGTAGGATAAAGGCTGAAACGAAAAGCAAAATTCTGTTTCCGAAAACCTGCATCTTGGCCTGGGGCATTTCGCGTTTTGACCGAGCTAACAAGAAACACGATTGATCTGTGACGTTTCAAAACGAATGACATCATCTCATTCCACTAGATTGTTGACAACAGTAGTATCTATGATAGCCATGGCGGCCTTACACTTCTTATTATACTACAGTGTATCTGTGTACAGAGAAAGAGTCCTATATAGGGCTATATCTATGACAACTAAATCCCAACCCATAATATTTGCAGATTCATTAGTCAAAGTCTTTTGTTCTCTGGTCGCATGTGTCCTTCAGTAGGCCTTCAGTGGTACCAGCTTTATAGTGGCTTCTAAAAAGCTTTAAAGCTTGCGTTCTACTTCTTTAATGAATCTAATTTTAAATCGGAAATATGGTTTTAAAAACTGGCATTTCGAGAAAATGCGTAAGTTTTTCAACACCGAGTGTATTTAAAGGCACTGAGACTATTGGTAATGTTACTCAAAATAATTGTGAGCATAAAAACTAACTTGGTAACAAGCAATGGGGAGCTGTTGATAGTATAAAACATTGTGAGAAGTGGCTCCCTCCGATTCACACAGTCAAATATCCAATAAATGTATGTAGTTTTTCTTACGTGAGCTTAGACGGTTCCATGTTCAAGTCAAACGTTTGGTTTTACATAAAGGCGGACGGTGTTAGTTCACAAAGAAAACCACAAATTCGAGGGATATTTGCTAGCATAAACAAACTTACTTGGTAACGAGCAATGGAAAGCTGTTGGTAATATATTTCGAGAAACGGCTCCATCTGAAGTAACGTTTTTTTTTAGAAAGAGGGAATTTCTCACTCATGATAATTCAACCCCTGACCTTTTCAGGCATCTGAAAGCATAAACATTAATTTGTGCACCAATGTTTTTTGTCATTAATCCCTTGCGCCTGAATGATCAATTAAGTCCAAATTTTCACAGAATTTAAATCTTTCTTTATTATGAGTAATGGGAGAGGTTGATAGTGTGGAACATTGTGAGAAACAGCTCCCTCTGAAGTGATGTAGTTTTCGAAAAAGAAGTGATTTCCAACGAATTTGATTTCTTTCGATACCTCAGATTTAGAATTTGAGGTCTCGAAATCAAGCATATGAAAGCAAACAACTTCGTGTGACCATGGTGCGACAAGGGTGTTTTTTTTAACATTATTATCTCGCAACTTCGACGACCGATTGAGCTCAAATTTTTCACCGGTTTGTTAATATTTTATGCATATGTTGAAATACACCAACTGTGAAGACTAGTCTTTGACAATTACCAATAGTGTCCAGTATCTTTAATGTCTTAAAATCGGTGCTTCGAACACATCTTACAAAGAACCAGTACAGCCTGCCTACCCGAAGGTTGTTCCATTGTCAGTGTATTAATCGTGTAAGCAATAAAGCTAGCCGCATATTGATTTGTATACCGCTATCTTCTTCTTGAATGTCAAGGACTTGTTGTGGCATGGTTTACACGCATGAATACAGATAGGCTAATCTCAAAAATTTTGATTTTAAAATCCATCTTTTTTCCTACTGAAAAAAAAATGAAGCTTTTGAGCACGCAATGACGGTATATCGGTTCTTCCAAATTGTTTCTTCTGTCATGTTGTAAAAAAGTTTTTTTTAGAACCATTCGTTTGTTTTCATCCCCGTAGATGTTTACAATAAAACTAACAAGTGAAAATTTCACTTTCAAAAGGTGGTCACTATTTTGAGATATCACCGCAAATCCGGAGCGAATAATGTCCACGCAGGAAGAAAAAAACCCTAATAATAATGAATGAAGATACAATCTAAGAAACGCTACTGATAGCAACGATTGTCAGATTCAAATAGTGGGACATAAAACACAACCGCATTACTTCGAAATGGAATGTTTCTCAAAATGTTTTAAACTACCTAAACCTGGTGTAGGTTTCTCAACGAAAGTTATAATTGCCATTCACTTTTTTAAGTGATTACCAAAAGTAACTTCCCTCACACCATAGTAAAATTTTTTTGAACTGCATTTAGACCGAAGTATACACTGGTTATCCATCATGCTGGCTTGACGCAGAACCCAGATGGTAGACACGTCATCAGAAAAGGGACACACTTCGGGGCTGGGGTTCAAGCAAATTAACAATTCCCAACACATGAACAGTTAGATTTCTTTGAAGTGTTTTAGTTTTTGGTAAAAACACAAATGTTTTGACTACAGTTGCTCTTTACCTATTTCTTTCTTTAATTGTGTTGTATGATATATAATTCAAAAATGAACAAGAATAATACAAAGGACAATCAAAACAAACGGAAAGCTATAGGTACTGCCCAAAATGATCAAGATAACTGTTTAATTGAACAATTCCCAGACAGAATGATTTAATAAATACAGTGTACATTATGTAGAATGCTTATAAGATATCTCAATATTCCTATGAAAAACAGTTTTAATAATCCTCAACACGAAAAAAAAGTTTAGAAACGAGGACAGACAAAATAAAACCAAAATTAACTGACGCAACTGACGAAAACAAAGTTTAGAAACGAGGACAGACAAAATAGAACCAAAATTAACTGACGCAGTAACCCATTTACCATGAAAGCAACCAAATCGGGCGATGGTTTAGAGGGTTGTTTCATTGTAAGCGATTTGATATTCGTGTGTCGAGTGTGTAAGTTCACCCATGCCCTACAACACATGCCTGTGTATTGGTTTTTATGGCTATCTTCTACAACACTAAGGATGTGTAGGCCTATGGCATGCATTTGTACGCCAAAATACAGTGACTCTATTTGTAAATCAACTTCAATCAGTATCTTTTTCTCTTCTTTTAATTCTTTTAAATTGCAGTAAATCCTTCTAGACTTTTTTAAATTTAATTTGCTAAAAAAAACGTTAAAAGGCAAGCATTTTGCTCATAATAGAAAACAAAACTGTGAAAAGATTATGCTTTATTTATTTATTTTGATTCAATTTCTTTCAGGAAATGTTGGAAAACACACGTCTATATAGGAAACATCTTCCATGCTTAGTCAACCTCGAAAGGTAAGATTCTGTTAAGCTGACGTATATATTGCTGTTATGTAAGATTGTCATTACCCGTGAAAAGATTCTTCACAAAAATAGCTTACAAAACAAAATCGTGTGCAACGTCTTCGAAGGGTGAGCTCCCCCCCCCCCCCCGATCTGGGCTTGAAATAACAAATTACCTTCAACGACTTTTAAAATGAAAACAAGGAAATGCCAGTTTAGTGGTGAGCAGGTAGTATACTTAGCTAGGCATTAAAGATGTTACGCTTGTCATGAGCTCGAAAACATGAACTAGATAAACATTTAACTTCTGCATTCTGCATGAAAACATTAACGTTACATCAAAATAAATGTCGCATTTGACTAAAACTTACTCGAAGCGAAAGCACTATGCATGGGTTATTGTATATAAGAAAAAATTAAAACAAAAATGATATAATTAAATTATATAATAAATGGACACTTCGTTTTTAAGACAGAGGTTCTGTAGTGGGAATAAATAGATGTTAATTTAAGTTGACAAATCGTCAAATATAAGCGACAAATTACAAACAAGATGTTAACATACAATAATTATTAAAATGCTATTACCCACAACAGAGTATCATTACATAAGTAATTAAATATTCAAAATAGGCTAAATAGTTGAAAAGTAGAATTTCTGATAACGCCGTTACTTCAAATGCCTTCAAGGGCACATCAAAGTATTCCCTTGCAAAATATGTCTTCTTATTTTAAGAATGATGTGAGTCACTGTGATTAAAGATACTATTAATTACTAGCGCAGACTAGAAATGGTATAGTAATTGGTGCTAAATCGCGCTATGCACAAGGCAATGCAAGGAGCTATTAGCCTTTTTGAGGTATGGCGGACGCAACAGGAGTGCACTATTTGGCTTGGGTGTATGCACACAAATTTACCCAAACCTAATAGCGTCGTAGCATTGTGTTCGCCATATCTCAAAAGGCTTATTGTTGTATGTTGTCCAAATTGAGCCGCTATTCCAGATGAATAATTTAATATTATGTTTAGTTCTGGCAAGGCAATATTGTACAGCTTTTCTCATTGGGAACTTAAAGGGAAGGTACACGTTTGATAAAAACTCAAAACAAAAAAATTACTTAAAACTGACTTGGTAACTAGCATTGGAGAGCTGATGATAGTATAAAACATTGTGGGAAACGACTCCCTCTGAAGTAACGTAGTTTTCGAGAAAGAGGTGACTTCTCACTAAAAAATAAAATACTTCTAGCGAGAACTCTTGTATTCCTATCTGAGAGCACACAAATTCGTCCAACAACGGTGTTTTTTCTTTTATCATTTTCTCCCAACTCCGATGACCAATTGAATTAAAGTTTGTACATGTTGTTATGCATAATGTTAAGATACATAAAGTTAGAATACTGGTCTTTGACAACCACCAACAGTGTACCTTCCCTTTAAGTTTTTATTTTCAAATATTGATATAGTGGTCAAAGTGATATTAATCAGTTAAATCCATTTCACTTGACCATTAACA
This sequence comes from Asterias rubens, assembly GCF_902459465.1. Lineage (NCBI taxonomy): Eukaryota > Metazoa > Echinodermata > Asteroidea > Forcipulatida > Asteriidae > Asterias > Asterias rubens. Next base: position 10,139,398 of record NC_047068.1, on the reverse strand, counting down.
CAATTCATATGTTCCAAATCGTTACCACAAATCAACATGGATTACTTTTTGAGTCAATTTACCCCCCCCCAAAAAAAAAAATAAATAAAAATACGCTATACAGTGCGCATTTTATGCGATGCGGCATTTATACACTTTTACCGTCTATACTTTGACTCCCAACAAGGGGGGGGGCACACATCTAATGCAGCCTGTGCCGTTGAAGCAGAAAGATTGACACAGGATTTTTTTTTTTTTGAGAATAAAAACCTAACACGCGACAATTGCTCCAATTGTGTTTATGGCCTCAAATCGGGACTATGAACACCATTGGCACAAATCAACAGAGGGCGCCTTCTTCATCTAAAACCTAGCACCACATCAATGTTTTAATAGCCCTTTCGTTACAGCACTGTTATTGGGTTAAACGCATTGAAGCGAAATAATGAAAACCAAACGCTTATCAGAATGTGCAATTATTATGTAAGAAAATGGAACTCCTTTCAACTGTCAGTGCCAGGATCAATGCCATTTTAATTATATCTTTGCCCAGCATAATTTTTTTCAGAGCAACTAAATTTGTTGTAATTTCAATCTGCCCTGTAATCTTTGAGAAGGCACTGTCTTTGCTGTGCCTTTTTCCTGCGATTCCCTTATCTCCTGCCTCCTTTTTGACGGTTATTTTTGTTTTATTATCTTATTTGGTTCATTATTTAAGCTTGTTGTGATATAATTAATATGTATTTACTGGCTTTGCTATTTCTTGAGTTAAATTTATTTGTTTTAGGAGAGCATCTTTGGCTAGACAAGTTTAGTTTTTTACTGTAGTTTTTTCTTCAGCATACGTTACATTTCAAATTATGATTTCGAATTGAGACAATTATCAGAGCTTATCTCTACGACACCAAATGATGAGTTTGTACTTACAATATGAAAAACTGTCAAACTTAGTTATTAAATAATAATCTGAAAGTCTGTTTGTTGTAATTTCTCTCGTTGTTTTCCCTTTTTCTGCTGATAGAGGAAACTTTGAGATTACCCAAACTAATCCTGAAACTTGAATGACATCATGCAGCATCACATGGCATGTATACGAACCACTCAGCGATCGCGTCAGAGTCAAATATTACATACTTAATCACTTTCATGTTGGAATCGTTACTTTCCATAAATGGCTCCTCTTGTCCGTAAGCTCCTACCTGTACATTTCCGTTGATGTACGTCACCCAGAAGCGAGTTGAATCACTTAGGTTTACGTATTTGCTTTCAGCTGGCATTGATGCGACCGATTCTATGCGAGAGGTGCTGCCTAATTCTGAAAAGAAGAAATAAATTACACTTTAATCGTAATTAGTTCGGTAACTTCGTTACACTGCCAGTTTACAACTGGCTACTTAAGCTTCTTTTTAAAATTAATCTGCGTTATAAATTTAACCAAAACCCAAAGACTTTCTTTTTTGTAAGCTGATTTTTTATTTAATCTTTTAGGGAGGGGGGGGGGTTGATATTCTTCACTTTCTGTGTACAAACATATAGGAATATTATTTTTTTCTCTTGTACTCTTGCCCGGTTTTCTCTTTTCCTCTTTCCTTGGATAGTTTACTCACATGCCTGCTGCTGGTACGAGATTACGATTGGGAAGCATGATTTAAAATTTGAGTGGCCTGGGCAAGGTCGTTTTACCTGCTCACTTTTTTTGCAACATAGACTGGTCCGCTGTCTCAAGGAATTGAGTTCTTCATTGACTGTTTCACACACCTGATCCCACCCGCGCAAATTTTAATAAAATTACAATATCTAGACCATCTGGAAGACTGTAGACATGCTATCAATAGTATATTGAGAAAAGCCAAAATGAACTGCTGCGCATTTGAAAGAATTATTGTCCCACTCGAAGAACAAAGCAGACAGAAGCTAGGTTTCTAGACTAATAAAAGCTTGCAATAAAACTGTCTCACTAAAGATATGTTTATCCCTTTTAGTTTCCCTTTGGATTTCGAGGGTAAATATTTATAAATAAACCTCATTCTTAAAACGCACCAGTTCAAGTAATATTCTCATGTTTAATTTTGGATATATGTCATGTAATAACTACAGCTTGACTTACCAATAACAATTAAATTGTTGCCAGTGTCCCTCAGGTCCAGAAAGACGTTGTTTGTAGACTGGACACTGAATTCGAGTCGCTCTAAGGGGGTGTTCAAGAACCCCTCTTGAGGGTATATGTGTCTGCTCGGTGTTGTGATGTGATCATAGCATTGAGACGCGTCATTAAAGTCACCTGGAAGTGGTATTTTGTCAAATAAAGCTGTTGTCACAAAGCTATGTGTTTTAATGAGTGGAATATGAATAAACAGTAGTCTGAGGTTCTAAAAAGTTAGTTTTCATTTAACTTACAAATTTAAGAATAGGCCCGACCCGAGAGGGCGTTCTTCGTGACGTCAACCGAGGCGCGCTATTTGAAGATAAAATGTGTAGTCTGGCCCCGTACACTACGTATGTATCGGTATGATGTCATTAAAATTAAATTTTCTCTTCAATCCGGATTCAAAGCACCTCGCGACGGCTCGAAGTGTTCGCTGCACAGCGCTGAAAAAAACTTGTTTTCGAAACGTACAAACTCAAAACTAGGACTTGAATGTACTTGCACGTGTGTTCGATGTTTGATCGAGGCAAAGTCTGCCTCGATTGACGTCGCAAAAGGGGATAGGCGGAGTCACCCCCAAACAACTTTTACCGATTTTTTAATCATATAAATCTTGACGAGCAATTACTAGAAACAATATTTTACTCTTCATAAACACATACTCTTATGTTTAAAAATATATATATATATATATATATATTTCCAGGTGACTTTAAGGGTAGATCTGGACTCTGGAAAACAAGTGTAACTATTGTTTTTTTTTCATGCAGATCTGCAGTTAAAAGCACTGGCCACTATTGGTCATTACTCAAATATAAAAACTTACTTGGCAAACGAGCAATTTAATAGCAATTTAATGGCGAGCTATTTTAATATAGTATAACCAATGTGAAAAAGACTCCCCTGAAAAAACGTGTTTTTTCTAGGGGCTGTGGGTACAAGAAACGATTCTCTCATTTGCATACTAGGGAAATAAACCTAAACAAATAAACAATCATGGGAAGAAATAGAACAACAGAACAACAACAAAATTACTCACGCATCTTTCGACATGTCGATTTGAAGTTCGCGAATGCCTTTTCTCGTACAGCTGCCAAGTCTTCTCCGTTATCAACAGAGATCATTGTCGAACACATTTCTCTGTTGTGAGGTACGGTGTTGCAAGCCCATGCCAATGTTACAGTAAGAGTAAGGGCTGACACATAACGCACCATTCCTAACCCCACACCATGTATGCTGAACATAATAAGGACAAACCTACCGGCCGTTGTGGCCGTTTCGATACAAGCCCTTGTATTAACAGGTATGGTACTAAAGGGTAAATGTTTGCCAAAAGACGTGTATTTGGTCTTTCTAGTGTTTATTATAGGTTTTTGGACAAACGTCGTGGTCGACTACGTCAGAGCCAATGGAAAGCCCTCTCCCGGATAGTTCCACCCACAATTTTCATACAGGTGCCTTTATTGTGAGTCATAAGCAGGGTTTCATAAGCAAGTGTTTCGTCATCACAGAGGCTGAGACATGAATATTCACCATGCTAATATAAATGACTCCCACTAAAGGCATCTTATACAATGTCTGTTGTCTACTGAAATTATATGTTAAGGCATCTTATACAATGTCTGTTGTCTACTGAAATTATATGTTGTGGGTAGAGCTACTCCGGGAGAGCTGTTCATTGGCTCCGGCGTAGTCGACTGACGGACGTAATGTCCAAAACCTACGATCACACATAGAGTAAGGGAACACACTACCCGTTGTGTTCACAACAGTCGCTGAAATCTATGAAGCGCTTCGTATCGCCCCTCTACTCACAGTGGAATGTTCTTGCGAAGATGAATATTTGGATTTCGCGTTGAATTTGTCCAAAATGGCGGTTGAATGGTGAATATTTTCATCTCGGTCTCAACCCTCGATCGTCCTCGGTCGACCCTCTCCTTACCAATATATTACGAATGCTTACCAACGCTTACCAATGCCTTTACGAATATTGCCAACGCTTACGCACGCTTTACCAACGTTACCAATCTTGCGAAAATCGACGGTGAATGACCGTCTTCGCAACATTCGCTGAAATTTAGAAACCAGTTTGTAATTTGACCGATCTTCGTTTAGAGGTAGGGAATAATTTGTGAACGTTCCGAATTCGTTACCAACGCTTACGAAGACACGGCGAACCTTGCAAAGTTTTAGCGAGTGTCAAATATTTCCTTCCGTAATAGCAAACTTGCTAGGACATTTTGCCGGACATTTAGACCGATCTTCGTAATAAAGGTGGAGAATGACTTGTAAACGTAGTGAATTTGTGGCGAATGTTGCGAAGTTTGAGCGATTGTTAAATATTTCCGTTCGCAATTAAGCACATACGCTAGCATATTCTCCTATAGGTTCCTACGGGGTTCTCCTCTCGGAAATATATAGCAGGGAGATCCTGCCAGACAGTCAAAGAACTAATTGGCGTCAGTGTAATCCCTACTAATCCGCTCCAAGTTGACTAGTTATCAGGGCCATTGTGGAGCTACTTGTACTGGTAGGGTTTAGGTTTGTAAATAAACATGACCACCCAAAATGAGTGGCTATGCATTTATACATCTCACATTTTATTTATCTTTCTGCTTTATCTATAATCATTGATAACTATCTATACAAATAGGAGTACGGCACTTTAGTCAAATTCGTGTCTATCTTTTTTTTCATTTCTTAAAGTAGCTACAACATCCTGGATTGCCTATTGAAACCAATTTTCTTTGTGCTGCAGCGGCCAATTTTAATGAGCAGTTGGGTCCCGTGTTTGACCTTTTGATTATCGATTATTCATGACTCTGGCTGCACCCATTTATAAGCTATTAAGACCATTGATTTTTCCTCAAGGGTACCTACAAGGTCTTCGTAGGTCCAACCATAGGTTAGAGTTCGAGGTCTTCCCAAACGAATCCTCATATATACATTATGAATAACAAAATTATTAAATATTCATTTGTTCGCCTTTAGTTATCACTCTGTTACCAAGCAACACGTTTGCGATGTTAACTTTCCTTTCAAAAAATTGTCCCTATAATGGGAGACAAATTGCCGCCTTGTTAAATTCGAAAGTGTAATTTGAGAGTATACAACTTTAATGTCTATACTAAAAATGAATTTTGTATGATCAAAGACCAAGTAAAAGACAGGGTCATTTGGGCCGGGTAACATTTAAGAGGGTAAGAGCTATATTGGCCCATTAGGGCATTTGCATTGCCTCTAATGGGGGTAGGGTAATCATGTGCAGGTGGTCTAATAGACATATTTTCGTTTCTATTTATATACTTGTTGTTTTACTAATAGGTTTTATGACCCCCCATTCTAGTTGATTTACTTGTACGTATCGTCGCCTATGCTGTCTCAGCCCAAACATATCTTTTAATTCACAAAGTACACAATCAAATTGTTCTTTTTATTAGTCAATTTAGTTTGTTTTGTTTTATTGTCACACAAATTTGAATATACATATATTTGTGTGTCTTAAAGGCAGTGGACACTATTGGTAATTACTCAAAATATTGACAGCAACAAACCTCACTTCGTAATAAGTAATGGGAGAGGTTGATAGTATAAAACATTGTGAGAAACGGCTCCCTCTGAAGTGACGTAGTTTTCCAGAAAGAATCGACGACCAATCGAGCTCAAATTCTCACAGGTTTGTTATTTTATGCATATGTTGAGATACACCAAGTGAGGAGACTGGTCTTCGACATTTACCAATAGTGTCCATTGTCTTTAAAACATTAAAGAATAATGTTTAATCTATGCTTCAACTTAGTATTATTGGGTTGTTTACTATGTCAATGTTTTAGTTCGTAATCATTATCTAATTGTAAAGCACTTTTGATCATTTTTAGTATGGAAAATGCGCGGTATAAATTTCATTATTTGTATTATTATTGTTATTATTATTAAAGAAAATGCAAAACTGAAACATCGCTAAAACCATAAAGGGCTACACCATATCTTAATACACAATAGGCGCACAAAATATTATGCAAAGAAAACGAGTTGAAGGTGCAGACCCACAGAATTCACATTAACAAGGTATTTGTAATTCAGATACCTATATAATACACGGTTTTTATACCTTGTATTATATAGGCCATTGAACAGAAACAATACAATTTTGCACGGTAAATACTTGTGTTTCAACGGCAAATATTAACCCCAAATGTTAAAAGAAACTACCCTGAAGTCAAGGAAATTTTTAAGCTTGATAAGATCCTACAAGACAAACAAATTTGCCTGGCCAGTCCGAGCACAATCATGTTTAGAGCGACATTTCCCCAGGTGTTGTCTTATGATACCCCTTTCAAAAACTATTCATTCCCTTATAGAAAAAAACACATTGTGGGCTAATCCCACAATGTATTATTATATCTCTCGCTATTGAATAATGCTCACTACAATCTTTAAACTTTGTAATGCTGTAACACAAAAGAAAACCATGCTTGAATTGAACTAAACTAGCTATAAATGACATATTTTTTACTTCACAAAATATTACGACCACTATAATACCTTTGCAACATTACAGAGAACAGCTAAAACAGCATGAATCGAAATCGTAATGCTCTATTTTTGTACTGAAAGCGGGCTGTAAAATTGCACCAATGTGTCACCAAGTCCTTTGGTCATTAGTAGGCCTCAACACATAGGTTGTAGATTTGCCACTGAGCAGACGTGCCATAAGGGTCAAATGATATGTAATTGATTTCCATATTTGGGATATCAGCTTCCATAAACGATGCCGCTTCTCCATCCCTCCCTACCTTCATAATATTGTTGGTGTACGTCACCCAAAAATGAGATGAAGTCCCTATATCGATCGTATGGATGCCAGCTAACTTCTTAAGGGTGCGGTTGTAAATTGTAGATGTGGTGCCCAATTCTGAAAGTTAATAGGGGTTAAAGGCAGTGGACACTATTGGTAATTGTCAAAGTCTAGCCTTCACAGTTGGTGTATCTCAACATATATGCATAAAATAACAAACCTGTGAAAATGTGAGCTCAATCGGTCATCGAAGTTGCGAGATAATAATGAAAGAAAAAAACACCCTTGTTGTGTGCGTTTAGATGGTTGATTTCGAGACCTCAAGTTCTAAATCTGAGGTCTCGAAATCAATGGAAAATAACTTCTTTCTCGAAAACTATGGCACTTCAGAGGGAGCCGTTTCTCACAATGTTTTATATCATCAGCCTCTCCCCATTACTCGTCACCAAGAAAGGTTTTATGCTACCAATTATTTTGAGTAACTACCAATAGTGTCCACTGCCTTCAAAGGAACACGTTGCCTTGGATCTGTCGAGTTGGTCTTTGAAAAGCGTTTGTAACCGTTTGTTATAAAATGCATATGATTAGAAAGAAATTTTAAAAGTAGAATATAATGATCCACACAAGTATCATTCGAAATTGCGTGGTTTTCCTTTTACCTCGTCGACAAACACGGTCGGCCACTTTTTATGGGAGTCAAGTTTTTGACTACCATAAAAGGCCGACCGTGTTAGTTCGCAAAGCAGCTCTATGAAATTGGGCCCTGCCCCGAACACATGTTGACTTACCTATGGCAACAAAATTGCCGTCGCTACATTTTAAGTCCAGAATTACATTTCCTGTAGACTGGACACTGAACTCAAGTCGCTCTAAGGGATGATCGAAGAACCCGGCTGTAGGATATCGCTCCTTAGACTGTCCGCTTGATGGCGTGAGGGGACCAGAGCACGTTGCCGTTTTATCGGGGGCAGATCCTGACCCTGCAAAACATATGTTTATGAATAATAATAATTTTGTAATTTTTTTCACACAGTATCATTTTAAAACAGGCAATAATATATTATATATGTTCCAAATAATAGAGTTAAAGACACTGGATACGTTTAGTTATTGTCAAAGACTATTCTTCTCAGTTGGTGTATCTCAACATTATGCACTCGATAACAAACCTGTAAAAAAAATTGAACTCAATTGGTCGTCGAAGTTGCGAGATAATAAACATCTTTGTCACACAAAGTTGTGTGCTTTCAAATACTTAGTTTCGAGACCTGAGATCTCAAAATCAAATTCAAATATTTTAGTGGAAAGTTACTTCTTTCTCGAAAACTACGTTACTTCAGAGGGAGCCGTTTCTGACAATGTTTTATACTATCTACAGCTCTTCATTGATCGTTAACAAGTCCATTTTTATGCTGACAATTATTTTGAGAAATCGACCAGTTTATGAAAAATAAATATTCTCATTATTTGTATCATTATCAGTATGGGTCGAATCCCAACCTTGTAAGTTATGCCCGTGTTTTTTCCCCCACAGAATCCGGGAAAGTACTGAGTTTAAAAGTGCAATACACACATCGGTGTATATATATAAGGGGTAACACCAAAATGAGTACTATCAGTACCATTTTCGTTTCGTTAATGTTGCCGGTGTAACGTTGTTGTTGCTCTCCATTGATCGTTAACAAGTCAATTGTTATGCTAACAACTATTTAGAGAAATTTTTGGAAAAATAAATATTCTCATTATTGGTGTCATTATTGCCAGTTTGCAAAAATACCTATTTTCATTGTTGGTATCATTATCACTATTGGTCGAATCCCAACCGTGTAATGCCCGTGGATTTTTTGTTTTGGTTTTTTTTTGCACAGAACCCGTTGCCGTTGTTACGTTGTTGTTGTTGTAGTAGTTATTGCTGGTATGCTGTTATGGCTCTGCTTATGGTGCTGGTACTGTGTTGGGTGATTGTGCTTGTTTTGGCGTTAGTATTAAAGGCAGTGGACACTATTGGCAATTACTCAAAATAATTATAAGCATAAAACCTCACTTGGTAACGAGTAATGGGGTGAGGTTGATAAAATAAAGCATTGTGAGAAACGGCTCCCTCTGAGGTGACATAGTTTTCGAGAAAGAAGTAATTTTCCATAAATTTGATTTCGAGACCTCAAGTTTAGAATTTTAGCTTGAAATCAAGCATCTGATGAAAGCACACAACTTCGTGTGACAAGGGTGTTTTTTATTTCATTCATATCTCGCAACTTCGACGGCCAATTGAGCTCATTTTTTCACAGGTTTGTAATTTTGTGCATTTTATGTTTAGATACAGCAAGTGAGAAAACTGGTCTTTGACAATTACCAATAGTGTCCACTGTCTTTAAATTAAACAATAATCATTAAAATTGCAATTCCTGCTTGTCATTGCGTTTCAAATTAAAAGTAAAAATACATAAAGGGTCCACGCAAACACTTACGTAACTTCCGGCATGTCGATTTGAAGTTCTCGAATGCCCTTTCTTGTAGAGTCGAGTCTTCTTCGCCATTGATAACAGAGACCATTGATGCACACATGTCTCCCTTCAGTGGCATGACGTAGAAAATCACCGTAACAGAAAGCGTCAGAAGGCATTGGTACCGCAAATTTGCTTTGCCTCTTTCATACATATTATATGGAAAGCATCCAGTTATCAGCGCCAACGAAAACTAGCTATTATTTCTGTGACGTCACTCAATTGATGACAGTGTAGATTTTTTTTAACGAATCTACACCCAAGATTCGTTACAAATCTACCTACAACTTGTTATAACAGGCAATGGACGCAACGTTAGTTCATACAGTTTTTTTGTCACCTCGTTCACACTCCAATCAAATCGCGACAGCGAAGAAAAGATTACAGCTTCAGAAACAGAATCGTATCGTATGTTATAACCAAGAGATTTTTTGTTGTTCGTGCAATACGCGTACAGATCATTCGGAGCTTTGGAGCTCGGAATTATTTCCAGTAATTAGAACCTTGTAAGCCGAAATAGTTACCGTAAACAAAGACTCTCGCGGTCCCCATTGTACAATGTAGCTGTATAAGAAATTCTGCTCAATGATATAAAAAATGATCGTCCATAAATTTTTCTTTTATTGATTCGAGCTGCACACTTTGGATCAATACAAACTACGGCCTTCCATTTCCAATCTAAATTTTCAATACGAAAGGCTCATTAGGTAATGGACTAAGACCTTCAAGTTAATGACCGCCGTAATATTGACCTCAGTTGGCGATGAACCTTCGGTAATGTCATCGAACTGCAGGTCTCAATATGTTATTTTGTAAATTAATCTTGTTTACTGTACAGTCAGACCAAAGAGAACCTGCCCCCAAAATGGTTATATCAAGGTCATCGTGGTGATGACGTCAGATGAATGGAGTTAATATGTTGTGGTTTCACAAAGGACAAACCTTTTATAAACATACCTTTTACAGTGAAATAATGTAAAACTTAATCCCGTGTGCAACAACGCTACTGGCTTGCCAAATGAGGGAACAACAATACCTTACAAATATCGGCCTACAGATACAGAATAATTTAATTATAACAGCAATATCCTAAATGTTGATTTAATGTAATGATGTTTGTAAGTAGTCTTTTAAAATCATAAATCTTTTTAGTACACTGATTTGATTAAGCAGAACATCCATATAAACGAAAAGCTTGTCAAAGCCGTGAACTGACTCAATCCCAATCGAGACGAGGATTCAAAAGCGGGCGCTAGGTCAGATGAAGTTTGTGCAAATAATTTTTATGGGAGGACAGAATCTCCTGCCATAACGGTAATAGCCGTATTAGCAGCGTAGCGCCCTCTGTTGGTGGTTCTCTGTAAACTCTCCACAGCACAATCTAAAAAAAAAACTCCCTGTCAAAAGAGACCCATACTCCGGGTTGAAGCGAGCCTGACTCAACTCTAGGTCAAGCTGACCTCGAAACTGGTTAAAAAGCTGGATTTTTTTTAACTTGAATTAATTATCTAACAGGTTTACCCAATTTTGGGTCACTTTGACCCAGATCCCTCGGCCATACTGAACTAGAAATGGGTCGGACCCAACGTGACCCGAAATAGGGTGTTAATTCTGACCATGGAAATTTTAAAAAGCAGTGTTACAATACTAGGCCTGTAGTTACTTAGAGAGGCTTGCGCTGACACCCTTTGAGTATTTCTTTTTGAAAAATATTGTTGCCCTAAAGAACCGGTGATTAATAACAAGAATAATGATTGGTGGTTTCTCGTTAAACTCTCCACGGCACACACTCTTCAGTACAGACCCGGATTCAGGCAGCAATTTTAGATTTTTAGAAACCACACTACAAGAGATATCCATACGGTGTTACCGCAAACCTCTCTCAGTTATACTTCCACCATTATTCAATGTTTTAAATCCTACTTAATACAACTATAGTAACTGTAAAAGAAAAAATTGCGGATTTGTATCTACCAACATGAAGTAACTATGCACAATAATTGAATCAACTCATTTACAGCAGTTAAGAAACATAAAATGAGTAAAATGAGTGAGATAAGTAGTTAAACACTGAATCGATCCCAAGACCGTGTCAAGTTCCTGAACCTTAACCAAAGATGTGAAATTGAACATCTTTTATTCTGAGTTCATCTACTTCATAGGGTTTTTTGTTAAATACATTTTTTTGTGCACTTGTGACAATCTGTGCAAATCTGTGCAAATCAAGTTCCCACTAAACAATTTATAACGAACTGTTTACAACAGGAATTGATGATTGAGTTTAGGCCTACATTATAAATCTTTGATTGATTGTTGACCTAGGAGTAACCACATGGAAAGTGGACCTGCCATTCAGCATCCACATCAGAATCAAAAATGATGTAGTTGATATTCATGTATGGGATTTCAGCTTCCATAAGTGGTGACTCTTCTCCATCTCTCCCTACCTTAACCTTGTTATTGGTGTACGTAACCCAGAAGCGAGCTGTAATTCCTACATCGATGGTGACGTCGGCATCATGGTTTTCGGAAATGTGAGATTTGTCAACCAATTCTGAAAACATAAATAGAAACGTTTTTGGATCTGTTTCAATTGCATTTAAAATCGCTGGGTTTTGGCGACCTGCTTTAGCAGAATGCGAGCATTATAATTTTATGTAATAAACCGATTTTGTCCGTCCGTCCTTCAGTCAGTGATGCCGTCTGTCTGGCAATCCGTCCCCCGTCCAGCCGTTCGCATTCATTGTGAATATGTAACATGAAGTCTCTTGACGATGACTATAGAGCAAGCTAGTCGAAACGTTCAGACCAATTCAAGAACTGACTCCGCGGTAGTGCAATTAATTAAGATCCTATAAGCTAAAGTAATAAATAGTCCCGCCCGGGTATTAGTTCAAAAGCAAGACAGTTCTTTTCAGAACTGAGAAGTCTCACGAACATTCGATAAATCTATACCCCGCCGTAGCACCTTGTAAACCCTTAGAAGGTGCTACATAATTGGGTCTCAGAATTCATAACTTTTAATAACCTTTGTTTGTATAAATGAATATTAAGAATCTTTTTGATTCAACATGCCACAGTGTTCAGATCGCAACGAACAGCAAACTACTGAAAACCACAAGTTTGTTTCTCTGAGTTCCTTTTCTGTTCTTACCTACACCGACATTGCAACTCACCTATTACACAACTAATATCGTTTGTCTCAATAAAGTCAATAAAGACGTTATTTGTTGACCAGACACTGAACTCGAGTCGCTCTAAGGGTGTGTTGAAAACCCCCTCCTGAGGCCAACGCTTTTTGGGATCTCCGTTCAACGTTGTAAACTCTGATGGCAGCAGACCTTCGCATGGTGACGCGTTATTACGGGCAGACGTTGACTCTGAGAAAACAAAGAGTTTTGATCAGTTTACTGATACTTCTTAATAGGAAGTATATAACAAATTGTATTTCTGCGCTTTTATCAGAAGCAAGCTATTCGGATACCGCACATTACATGAAAACATGCAATTCAAAGGCATATGAACAACCTAATAATAATAATAATTTATTGATCTTATATTGCGCTCTCTCCAGGACCAGCCTGTTCGAGGGCGCATGACAGTAAAAATTGCAAAAGATTAAGAAAATGACATTATAATAAGTTTAAAGAAAAATACACCCGTAAAAATATATAAGCAATATAGATATACAACTTTACAAGCAAAAGAGTGCATTAACCTAGTTTTAAAGGCACTGGACACCATTGGTAATTGTCAAGAACTAGTCTTCCCACTTGACGTCTCTCAACAGACGCATAAAAAGGCCGTTGCCACCTACTCCTATAATAATGGGCTGAAACAGGGTTACCCCTTTTACAGTCCATACGGATGTAGGTTTGGGTATCATCAGTCCGAATTGGTCGTTGAAATTGTGAGGAGAGAATAATGGAAGAAAAAACGCCCTTGTCACACGAAGTTGTGTGGTTTTAGATGTTTAAATTCGAGACCTTAAGTTGAGGTCTCGAGTTCAATTTAAATATTTCAGTGAGAAATTACTTCTTTCTCAAAACTACGTTACTTCAGAAGAAACCGTTTCTCACAATGTTTTATTCTATCAATAGCTCTCCATTGCTCTTTACCAAGTAGGTTTTTATGATACACTCAATGACCAAAATGTACGCAAATGTTTTGAAACGCTTTTTGTTCTTCAAGAAAATCAAATTAGGATTTCTTTTATACACTCTGAGATTTCCCGGTCAAAATTGACCAGTATATTGTTTCCTTGCGTGCCTTGAACATTTTTAAGTCAGGCTTACCGGGAAACTGGTTAAATCATGACATTTTTAACTTTATATTTTGCGTTAGTTTGACAATTTTCTGGGTCAAACTGAAAATGTATAACTGACCTATAATTATTTTAGACCTATAGCCCTGACGGCCTTTAAGTGAAACACACTTTCGTACTGTGTACAGCACAAAGGAAGAGTCCTATGGCTACTTTATACCCTAGGAACAAAGAATCCTGGTCAGTTCTGACCCATACAGAGTTTTAAAGTTGTTGACTCGAAGCATGCAATTTGTGAGTGACTATACTGATAACTTAACTTATAACTTACGGCTTTGACCAGACTTGTGACATGACATGGACTTGCACAAAATTACTAGCTGCCAACTCTGTGGATTTATGTTTTAGAATGTCCACTATTTGCACTAAATTTCGTTTTAGTGCAAACAAGACTAAATTTTCATTCATTTGTTTATTCTAGTATTTAAATGGCATTCAAGACTTTTATTTTCAGCTTTCCCATTAATTCCTACCAAATATCTGCACACTGATCGATTGAACTGTTAACCAGCCTTTTACATCTGGCTCTTGATTGATCTGTTTGACCTATATTATTTGAATTGTCCAATTTGAACAGTGAACTTCAAACTGCTGAAATGGAATAACTCCTTCTGATTGTTGAATGCTAATTCTGGAGCTTGATAGAAATAATTTATTGAATGCTAATGCGATGTCGGATTTTTTCAAACGAATTTGTAATGCAACGCTAGCCTTGAATCTTAGATTGAATGATTTGTTTTTGTCGAAACTGGCAAAAAAAAAATCTTTATTGAAATAACCACAAGTTACTTCAGCCCTAATCTTGATCAAACCAAGTCTACTTCAATCACTTCCATTGTATAATTGGTAATTGCTGAAAACTACTCTTGGACACCTATTTGTTGATTTAGGGTTATCATTATTAAATAACATAAATGTTGATGTAAAAACCCAATGGTCCCAACGTCGATACCTATATTATGGCCTAAAAACAACAGAAGCCAGTCTCTCGCCATTATAGCAAAGTCGCAGCCAGCAAACTTACCAACAACCCACAAATAAATAAATATACCAAAAAAAAATTGTTTTAAAGTCTCGTTTGCTAAGTTTTGAGTGACAAAACAAAATAGAGAATTTTCCTCTTTCCTCATGAGATAAATTTTCACAGTCGTATTTTTTTTTTTTAAGTATCTTTGTACAAAACTACAAGGATCTTAAACATCGCAATTTTCGATGCACGGTGTCCCTTCCCCCAAGACGACCACATCATGCATACCGTGATCGCTCCCATATTCTCGGCGTAATCTGTCGACTGTATACCTTGGGTTTGTGTTGTGACGTTAGGAACACTCTTCTGTACGTAGGGATTGACCCGTCGTTGCATGTTTAAACCTCCTGCCATGCGCAGATCAGTGCACCCGTCTGGGTCTTCGTTTATAACCCAGTGGAGCTGCCCGTCGCTGCCACGCTCCTGTCCTGCGTTGCACTCCCTGCCATTAGCTTGACGGGGGAAAAAATAAGTTAGAAACGGTAACAATATTAGCACGTGAGTTAGTTTGTGGTTTGCAGGGGGACTTTTTGGACGCTATAGGTAGTCTTGGTTCCAAGACCATTGGTGTTGCGCGGTCACACACACAACCAACGTTCCGATCTATGCACGGCTAATCAGAGAAACAGAGCGCCCGCTAGCGTTCGTTCATTAAAAGCGTGTACAGTTTTGCCGTGCATAATCGGAACGTTGGTTGTGTGTGACCGCGCTACACCAATGGTCTTGGAACCAAGACTACGCTATAGGTGGCAGCAGGCAGCAGACTAAATAGTATAAATCCACAGACAAAGGCCCTGTTCCAAACCACGGCTTCGGCTGTGGATTCGGCTTGAGGCTCCGTTCTCTCGTCTGAAGCCTTGAGTGCGTATACGCAAAGCACGCGCAATTGTCAAATTAACCGGCGGGTCCAAGCTAGCCTGAGTTGAATCCAAAGCCGAAGCCGTCATTTCGAAAAGGGCCAAAGAGAACATGGGTTCTTTATGTCTGTGGGTTAATCCCATGTTCTCTGTAATGTGCGAGAAATACGGGAACAATGGAGCTTTTCGCAAATAAACATTGCGCAAGCGCTAACTGTTTAAAGCCATTATACACTTTTGGAACAGAAAAAAAAAGTTCACAGAATTACAAATAACTTACAGGGTTTACAGAAGGTAATGGTGAAAGACTTCTCTTGAAATATTATTCCATGAAATGCTTTACTTTTTGAGGAAAACTATTATCAATTCTCGCTAACGAGAATTCAGGATTGATGTTAAACACATTTTAAACACATGTCATGACACGGCGAAACGTGCGAAAACAAGGGTGGGTTTTTCCGTTATTTTCTCCCGACTCCGATGACCGATTGAGCCTAAATTTTCACAGGTTTGTTTTTTACACGAAGTGTCGGCCTTGGACAATACTGTTTACCGAAAGTGTCCAATGGCTTTAATGAGGTCTAGCTTGGGATCAAATTTGAGCGTTAGCTAGACCAGCATGCACCTAAATCAATGCCTATGGCGCACGTACAGCGTATTAATTTGCGATATAAAGGTCTATGAATAATGCATGGTAAGTCTGCCGCCACCTAGTGTTCCAAAGTCTCCCATTGTTCTACCTATAGTGTTAATGGTATTGGTGTTTGTAACTTGAATAAACCCTTTGTCATTCCGAATAGATCACGATGCAAGTGCATGATATTACTTGTGCGGTGTAATTTTCACGGCCACTAGAGGCTGGAAATTTAATAGACCCAGCCTTGAAATATAATACTTAGTATCCGTTTACCTAAAAACACAAGTTAAACCAAGCTACAATAAGACAATTATTGTTAGCTCCTCGACTGATGTGGAGGTCAAGTTATAAAGTAATATGTAAAATTTCCAGCTGAATACAGTGTCTACTTACTGAGAAAATTTCAAAAAACTCTCATTGTATTTTTTATAAGAATGTCGAAACTAAGGTTGGCTTGAATGAATGATTTATTATGCACATAACACAATACATACAAGAGAAATAAAATTTATTATATTAGATAAAACAAAATATAAAAATATAAATAGCGCCCACCATTATCCATCATAAATTGTAAATTACTTATTAGACTAGCGATACAACTTACGAGGCATTAGAGAAAAACAGGCCTAAAAAATAAACACGAAAACCACAAGTAAATGAAAATATTTGACAACATGAAACCACGAGAACAGAACAAAAAAATGGGCTGCCTCTAGGAGAAAGAGAAAAGTGAAATAAAACACTACCACTACTAAAATGTGTGTCACTCCGTGTTGAGTGGCATGACTGATTAAAGACACTTTAAGTTTGTTTTAATGTTTTCTCAAAAAGTAAAGCGTTTCATGGAATAATATTTCAAGAGAAGTCTTCACCACTATCTTCTGTAAACCCTGTAAAATGTTTGTAAATCTGTGAACTTTTATTTGTTTTCTGTTCCTAAAGTGTATAATGGCTTTAAAGGTACTGAACACGTTTGATAATTGACACAGACCAGTATACTCACTTGGTGCATGTATTCAAACATAATCATGCTTAAATTTACAAACATGTGACAATTTGAGCTCAATTGGTCATCAAATTTGCTTAAGTATAGTAAAAGAAAAAACACTCTTTCGTTCAATACTTTGTATGCTTTCAGGTGCATGCATGATAAAAAGCTTGGTTGAGATATTACCTCTTTCTCAAAAACTATGTTACTTGTTTAATAACAGCTCCTCATTGCTCGTTACCAAGTCAGTTTGTATGCTAACTATTGTTTTGAGTAGTGTCCACAGTGCCTTTAAAGGCGGGCTAGAAATGGCACTGTCGATGCCATGGCAACCAGGATAACAATAGAAGCTGTCTTTTAGTCATTGATTTTAAATCGTATAGGCCCTATTTGATTGTTTGGTGAAAATATTGAAATGCTAAATGGCTTACACATGGTTTACATTGGTGATGTATCAGACAAGCTTATTGTCACAAGCTTTTGGCTGGTTGTCGCACTAGGCCAAGTTTTTGTTTTTGTTTATTTTGAGGGGGGGTAGCGGTTTTCGTATCCAACGGCATCAAATACACTGTAGGGATATCTAAGTGCTTACTCTGCACACATTCGGAATAAGTAATATAATGTTAACGACATACTTAATTTGTTATAAACTTCTCGATATCACAATTAGCAGATTAAAAAGCGTCTGACATTCACAACTAGAAGCTCTTTGACCAATACCAAATGACATGAATACGGAACAATTAAAATTATTATAATCACGATGACATTGTAAAAGTTCATTTTGTTACGTACTTCAAAAGACAGCACATTAGACGCTTTAAAACGCGTCTAAATTTTTATATTGTATAATTATATTTTTATCGTTGGCAGGGGTCTGGTTTTACACATCTTCTGATGACAGTTTTATACTTTTGTTTTAACCTTGACAGCTCCTGTACAACTTGTAACTATTGTGTATGTCTAAAAGTTTAAATAAAAATAAATAAAGAAATAAATATAAAATTCACCACTAAAAGCTCTTTTGAAAAATACCAAATTACCATAACACTGATAAATTAAAGGCACTGAACACATTTTCAAAAACAAGTATTCTTACTTGGTTTATCCCAACAAAATCATAAAATAAAAAGCCTGTGAAAATTTGGGCTCAATTGGTCATCGAAATTGCAGGAAAAGAATGAAAGACAAAACACCCTTGTTGCTAAAGGTAATTATCTTTAAAATATCCTTGTTTGTGCTAAAAAATAAGTGTGGCGGTTTGATGACAAAGTTAACGGACAAAGAGTAGGCGAAAAGTGTGCCCAATTAAAACACGTCACTCCATTATGCACACACAAGTGGGGCAATTAGAAACTACGGCAACCTTGGTGACAGTATTACAAAATTAAGTGCATTGTTTGTCACATAACAACAAAAAACAGCACTCGAGAGAATATTTATAAGAAGCCAAATATATTTAACCAACTCGAGTAGTTGGGTTTAACAGCTGTCACCAACTAGAACAAATTTGTTCTGATCTTCAGTTTTAATTTCTGGTTGTATGATGTCAGGTACAAACAAATAAATACAAGTAGGACAATATAAAAAAAAATTGGCATAGATTTTCTCCGCAAATTTATAGTAAAATCCATTCATTTTTCCCACCAATTCAATTCTGTTTCAAAATATTAATGATCCGTTATAACAGTCAAAATGAGTAATTAAAATTCATCAGTTGAACATTCACTGGTCAGATAAGATCATTCAATATATTGAGACCGCGTGATTCATACAATTTCGTAAAAACCCGCAGCAAGAGCTTGTCAAGCAGTTAACTTTACCAAGGGGAAATAATGTAGTAGACATTCAAATCAAGAATGTTAAAAGTGTAGTCTTGAATGCCTACATAAATTAAACTGAAACGATTGTGAATGAGAAAAAAAAACGAAATCATGTGTACACGAAAACGAAATTGAATGCACAAAAAGCTGATAAGAACGGTATACCCTATAGTTTGAGTGGATTGGGAGAAAAGGCGTGAATTTGAATGCATGTCAAATTAAAAGCAGTTAACACTTTTGGTAATTACTCAAAACAATTATTAGCATAAAACATTTCTTGATTACAATGAACGGGGAGAGGTTAATAGTATAAAATGTTGTGAGAAACGGCTCCCTCAGAAGTGACGTAGTTTTTGAGAAAGAAGTAATTTTCAACGAATTTGATTTCGAGACCTCAGATTTAGAATTTGAGGTCTCGAAATCAACCATCTAAAAGCACACAAATTTGTGTGACAAGGGTGTTTTTTCTGTCATTGTTATCTCGCAACTTTGATGACAAATTGAGCTCAAGTTGTCACATGTTTGTTATTGTATGCTTATGTTGACATACACCAAAAGAGAAGACTGGTCTTTCACAATTACCAATATTGCAGTGTCTTTATAATTGGTTTTTCTAAAATGTACCGAAAACCCTAAGTAAAAAATATTTCTAAGTCTGTACCAAAGTGGCTGAAATTTCTACATGATAAGTGGAGATACACCGAGAATTTAACAAAACAGTACAATTAAAATTATTGCAAACAATATAACAGAAAGAGAGGAAATAACTTGGGTGCGGATTCACGGACATAAACAAGATGTTACTACCCCAAAAACATTCCTTGAGGGTCAGGGATTAGCAGGGATACCAATGCCTCTTTTGAAGGAACCAGGGACCGGAGTCCTGTGTCTCCCCGGCCCGGTTGCCTGCCGGGCTTCTCGTCCTATTTTCCCCACGGCCGATCAGCCTCCATCTCCGGTGCCCAGACTCTCTAGCGGACACCGATCTCCCAACAAACACAAATGGATTTTTTGTTAAATTTGGCCCGGGAAATATATAATAGTATTAATTTGTTTAAATGGTAAAGAAAATGGTGAAGAAAATTACTGTAGTATGAAATCGCCTACTCATAACCCATGATCAGTTACCGGAGAAAATAATTGATTCATCTACATTATCAAAACGTGCATTGGTTTCTCTTCGAAACTTAGTATTACTCTATTGCTATAATCTTTTAATAAAGATAAATTGCTTACCTTGCTTGGCAGGATATGCAGCAGCAAGACAAAATACAAACGCCACTTGAATCCTTCCCATTTATATAATCTTCTGGTTGAAATGTGTCGAAAACGTGAACGAAACAAAAGTTACCGACTTGCAGTCAACAATGCTCTACCTCTGTTTGATACCCACGTCAGACCATTGTCCTTTCTCTATGATCAGACTAATGGGTATAACCACAGAGCAACGTTGAAACGTCAATGCAAGCAACAAGCTTGCAGCGCACTTGAACAACAACAGAGTAGGGAGGTTTGACTGCACGTTACGCAAACAGTTCTGTGCTTTTTTTTGTAGGTGACGTCACCACTTTGGGCGTAATCCATGCTCACGTATGATACGTGAAAAATGTCAACTTCTCGTATGCTAAAACGTGAGATTTTAAAAACAACATTTTCTGACGTTCACGTTCACGTTTGCTCGTGTAACGTGCAGCTAAACCTCCCTATAGTTCAAGTCTCGCGCGTTCTCGAATTATAGTTCCGTTAAAGTGTGTGATATCATTTACTTGAAATGTTATGGAGCAATGTAAAAGAGTGTTCATCATTTGGATTCATCAATTAGTTTTTGCTTTTGCTTTATTTGGGCGAAGACTAAAAGATCAGTGCAATACAAAACCATGAAAACTAAATAATTACCTTTTTAATGTCAACTATTTCATCTCTGTACAGCCTATTGTTTTGTATCGTTTTTAAGTAATGTAAACCAAATTGATAATTTAATTGTAGTCACCTTTACAGTTGTTTTATTTTTAGCTCACTGCAAAGACATTCACCATCCTTTGAGTTGAACCATTAGATCAATTTTAAGTCTAATTTGTGTTTGTCACACTGTGACAACTCTCGGTCAGAATTGACCCGGATTTGAATGTCTGGGTCAATATAACCCGGAAAATGGTTTTAAAAGCAGATTTCAACTCGCGTCAATTTGACCCGTTTCTGTGTCATTGTAGCACAGACCTCTAGTCATATTGACTCAGATTGTGTCAGACCCCACGGAACCCGAATCCAGGTGAATTCTGACTCGCGACCCAGAGTGCAGTTCAATTCATTACTGGACAAATTACTTATTGTTTATCTTGTATTTTTCTGCAGTTTTTAGTTTTTAGAGATGGTAACAAACCAAAATTCAGTAACTTTAATGTTTTTTGTAACAGCTTTAACATTCTCGTAACAGCTCAGCATTCTTGTAACAGCTCAACATTATTGTAACGTCTAATATTCCTGTAACAGCTAAATATTTCTGTTCAGCTAAACATTTTTGTGACAGCAAAACATTCTTGTAACAGCTTAACTTTCCTGTAACAGCTACAAAAACAAATTAACAGCTAAACTTTCTTGTAACAGGTAACAATTATTGTGACTGCTAAACATTGTTGTAACACCTAAACATTCTTGTAACAGCTAAACATTTTTGTAACAGCTAAATATTCTTGTGACAGCTAAACATTCTTGTGACAGCTAAACATTTTTGTAACAGCTTAACATTCTTGTGACAGCTTAACGTTTTTGTAACAGCTAAAATTTCTTGTAACAGCTTACAATTAATATGACAGCTAAACATTTTTGTACAGCTAAACATTATTGTAACAGCTCAATATTCCTGTGACAACTATTATTTTGTGCAACAGCTAAAAGATGGTGACACGTCAACTTCCTTGCATCCGCTTAACATTATTGTACAACTATACATTCTTGTACAGCCAAACATTATTGTATCCGCTCAATATCCTTGTGACAGCTAACCATACGTGTAACAGCTAAAAGATTCATGTAACAAGTAACAAATATGGTGACGCGTCAACATTCTTGTAACCGCTAAACATTATTGAACAACTAAACATTATTGTACAACTAAACATTATTGACCAACTAAACATTATTTTACAACTAAACATTATTTTACAGCTCATTGTTCTTGTGACAGCTTAACATTCTTGTTCAGCTAAAAGTTATTGTAACAGCTGAATGTGGCAGCTAAACATTCTCCTGTAACAGCAAAACATTCTTGTGACAGCTAAAAATTCTGGTGACATCTAACCTTTGATGTTACAGCTATAAAAACATTAATTTGTGCGGCACCTAATCATTCTTGTAACAGCTAAACATTATTGTAACAGCAAACACTCTTGAAATATATAGCTCAACATTCAAGTAACAGCTAAACACTGTTTTGACAGTTAACCTTTCTTGTAACAGCTGAACATTATTGTAACTGTTAAACATTGTTGTGTGACTTACAGGTGTGATAGCAAACCAGGATACTGTTAAAAACGAAGTCTACGTTTAAGTGGTTGAGAACATTATGAACTATGTTTGAAGGCAGTGGACACGAATGGTTGTTACTCAAAATCATTGTTAGCATAAAACTTACTTGGTAACAAGCAATGGAGAGCTGTTGGGAGTATAAAACATTGTGTGAAATGGCTCCCTCTGAAGTAACGTAATTTCGAGAAGGAAGTAATTTTCTACGAATTTGATTTCGAGACCTCAAAATTAGATTTTGAGGTCCCGAAATCAAGCATCTGAAAGCACGCAACTTCGTTTTTTATTTTTTCTCCATTATTATCTCGTAATTTCGACGGACAATTGAGTTCAAGTTTTCACAGGTTTGTTATGTTGTGCATATGTTGAGATACACCATGTGAGAATATAGGCTTGCTCAAGGCAGTCGAATTATTCACTCCGAAAAAAGACCGCCGCTGTATAAAAAACCCACCCGTATAGTGCGTAAAATGTGTAACCACATCGCACGACACGATGCCCCCGTACACTATCCCCATGCGTCGGCCGTCGGCCTCCGCATGCGGTTAGTGGTAGGAGTGCGGATGACTTGTGAGCACAGTAGTCGTACGATGTGACAGTGTGTATACGGGTGGGTCGTGTGGTGTGATTACACGCACCACGCACGGTGTATACGGGTGGGTTTACAACGGCGTCTTTTTCGGAGTGAATAATGCGACTGCCTTGAGCAAGGCTAGTGAGAATATTGGTCTTCGACAGTAACCAAATGGTGTACAGTAACTTTAACTAAGACCTTAACTAAATTAACACCAATAATTTACAATAATAATTCAATAAATCAAATTAACGAGAGTAATAAGGGAATAAAAGGATAGCGACGAGTTCTTAAACGGCCGTTTAAAACAGGCAGGGTCGTTGCCGTGTGATAAAGGCCCGAGCCGAAGGCGAGGGCCTTTACGACACGGCAACGACCCTGCAAACTTTTAAACGGCCGTCGAAGAACGAGTCTTTTATTCCGATTCATAAATGCATTTTTGATTAAAAGGCGTAATAAAGTAAGAAACTCTGTAAAACGTATCCGTTTCCGACGTGCTTGAGCTCTGTATGTATGTACGACGTCCGTGTGTTGCATTGTTATAACTGAGGCGCCCAGTTTCCGGATCATATCCGTTCGTGCGCGTTGTAGTCTTGGTGCAAGACGTTCTCGTTTTCCTTTTACACACAGCGCGGCCAACTCACCGACAGCGCCCGCATCGCCCGTAACAAGAAACGTATTACACCAAGACTAACCGGTTATAAACAGAGTCCAGCTGGTCATTATCAACCGTTGACGCCAACCGGTGACGCGCTCTCCACCAATAGGAATAGCGAAACTGTCTGAGGTATTTATGAATCAATATTAAATGCATTTGCCACCTATTCAGTAAATATTTTCCGAGGCACAATACAAAGCGGGCTGAGAAACAGTATACCCCTAGACCTATCTCCTAACTATTATGTTCACCTTGAAATAATTAAAATGGTTGGTTGGTTGGTTGGTTGTTTCTCACTGTCACAGCAGTCAAGTCTTCACAGTTATGCTGACTGATAACTGATACTATAGTTTCATAAAACGCATTTTAAAGCTCATTGCACCTAATCTGAAAGCAGCGTGTTCCTTTACTTACGTCACCATATTTGCTTCCGGGAGTGGGTTCAGTTCCAAGAACTCGATACTAATTAAACTGTACATGTATTGTTTGGGCTTACTAAAAGTGCGAAAATTCGTTGTTTTAAGCAGATTTATTTGAGTCGATATTAATTTTAGGTATCTTAAAGGAACACGTTGCCTTGGATCGGTCGAGTTGGTCTTTGAAAAGCGTTTTGTGACCGTTTGTAATAAAATGCATATGGTTAGAAAGAGGATGTAAAAGTAGAATACAATGATCTACACAAATATGCCTCGAAATTGCGTGTTTTTCTTTTTACCTCGTCCAATAACACGGTCGGCCATTTATGGGAGTCAAAATTTTTGACTCCCATTAATGGCCGACCGTGATAGTTCGCGACGTAAAAGGAAAACCGTGCAATTTTGAGTGATACTTGTGTGGATCATTATATTCTACTAAAAAACATCTTTCTAACCATATACATTTCATAACAAACGGTTTCAAACTCTTTTTATAGGCCAACTCGTCCGATCCAAGGCAACGTGTTCCTTTAAGGAATATCTTACTCAACAGTTAAACATTCTTTGAATTGCGATATGAGCCTTGTACTCCAAGTGGCACCTTCAGATACCGTGCATCATAGTGAGAAAAGTAACCAGCGCCCAATGTCATGGCTCTGCCTACCCTAAGCAAAGAATCGACGCTTATAGAACCATGACTTCCGCGACAAAGTGAATCGTGTTTCACACGGGTTAGCGAGTAAATTTTGCTTGTGCACAATGTGAACTAATACACGTTAGCATTCTAAGCTTACACAGCTATAACGCAGAAATTAGGCGCTTGCACAATGAGCAGCGAGCAGGGCAATGAAAATGAGCCCTGCTCTTTTGCATGCATTTATTTGCAAATGTATGGTGTGTTAAATACCCAGTAAGAGGGACAGTTTTGCTAACCCGATATTCCAACAAATACCTCTGAAGTGATACGCCTATAATACGCACCAGCATCCCACTGAGAGAAAGCCGTCTGCTGCCCTCCTTTGCCGACCCTCACCACGCCCTCTATGTACTCGATCCAGAAGGGACGGAATTCATTCTCATTGACGATACCACGCTCATTATGTTCACCGAACCACTCAGGGCAAATATCTGCGTGACAGGCTCTGATAACCGACCTCATGCCACTCCATCCACCTATGTCTAAGATTAAGAATACAGAGATTCAATAAAAGGTTGTGTTTACAATTAAGTGTGAAAGACGTGGACTGCTGATAGATGACACAATCATTAGTCAAAGTCGTCTTTTTACAGAGAGTTGAGAATATCCTACAAAAAAATCTTCAGCCCAAATTTCAGAGACTTACTTTAAGACACTGGACACTATTGGAAATTGTCAAAGACTAGCCTTCTTACTTGGTGTATCTCAACATATGCATATTAAAACAACAAACCTGTGAAAATTTGAGCTCAATCGGTCGTCGAAGTTGCGAGATAATAATGAAAGAAAAAACACCCTTGTCCGATATCCAAAAGACTTTATTGGACTACAAATGGGGGACTTTTGGGACAAATGGTGGCAGCAGACTTAAAAAAAATTCTGTACCGAAAGTGTATAATGGCTTTAAGTTCTCAAATCTGAGATATGCGAAATATGTTTTTTCTGAAATTGTGTCATCTGTGAGCAGCAAATAATGTCCTTAAAAAGCGTTTAGAATCTAAATATAGCCCTTAGCTTGCATCATCTTCGGTTGGTTTAACAATAATTGCCCTGAGTGTTGAGCAATCTATATGATTCAATTAACAACGTGTGAGACAAGCAGCGACACAGACCATACATAAAGTATCTCCATTGTAACAGCTTGTTTATGGTCCCCAAAAATTACAGCTTAAAGACATAATTATAGTCAAAAAATCGCTTTCGCAAAAGGATTTTCACGCAACATATTTAGTAGTACCATTAACTCCCCCAAAGTGTGACAAAAATGCTTCAGATTTTACAAACCAAACTCATATTTCTTTATAGGCTAACAATTTAACAATGAATTCATCCCAGTTATTTGTTCGTATTGTTAAGGGCGTTTAGCCGAACACATCAAACTTGTTGATAATTTTAAATGATTTAATAAAAGTTCCACGAAGGTTTCATATTATAAAGGACATCAGTAAAGGCAAAACGTGACAAAAAACACAAAAGATGAAATAACTTTGATATGTTAGTTTTAAAAGGGCACGGGACACGTTTGGTAATACAAAATGTCAAATACCAGTATTCTCACAGGATTCCCAATTTGGGCTCAATTGATCACTTTTAAGAAACGCAAATTTTTCTCCAATTAGGCCTAAGTCTTAACGAATGTTCGTTAGACAAACTGATCACTTTCAATGAGAAATCAACTCACAAGAAGATTTACGAATTGTTATACGGGTATCTTTAAAAAAAAAATTAAATGGAATGCTTACCTCTAGCTACAGTGTACACTGTAGCAAGAAAAAGTACAAACATCACTCCGTGACTCTTTCCCATGATGAAATCGAGTTCGAGTTGTTCTGATTTGTCGATTGTGAAAGCAAAACAGTAACTACCGACTGACAGTTGCTTCTTCCATGAAGATAGAAAATTATTCTACTGAGAAAACTACGTCAGAGATCACGCGACAGCTCCTTGTTATTACAAGCTTACCGACACGTACACCAAGTCTCGCGCGTTTCCAAATGTTGTCCCCGTAGTGCGTGATTTTGGTTTCCCTATTTTAAGGTAGGACTCTGCTGGGAAGCAAATGTTTCTCAGACATATTCGATATGTATGAAACGTATTTATGCATAAATGGTCTGTTTTAGGCTGTGCTTGAGGTAGTTTAAATTAATGAAATATGCCGGTAGTGGTTTAATTTGCAAAGTTTGTTCACCTTTGACTTTGCCTTTGTGATGGAGGGTCGTGTGCAGAATGATAATTCCGAAGGGAAACCTAGCTGGGCCCAATTTACTTTGACTCGAACCCATGAGCGCGAGAATATTTGTTGTACCATTTATTTGGCGACCGCCACATAATTATCAGAAGTTCTCCAAAGAACAAAATGTCCCTTGTACAAGTAGATACACACATGGTGGTAGCGCAAACCAAATGTTGATAACTCATCAACACGCAGTGCCTTAAAGACATTGGACGCTTTCGGTAATTGTCAAAGACCAGTCTTCTCAATTGGTGTATTTCAACATATGCATAAAATAACAAATTGGGCTAGATTGGTCGTCGGAGTTGCGCGATAACTATGAGAGAAAAGAAAAAAAAACCTCGTCACACGAAGTTGTGTGCTTTCAGATGCTTGATTTCGAGACCTCAAATTCTAAATCTGAGGTCTCGAAATCAAATTCGTGGAAAATTACTTCTTTCTCGAAAACTACGTCACTTCAGAGGGAGCTGTTTCTCACAATGTTTTATACTATCAACCTCTCCCCATTACTCGTTACCAAGTGAGCTTTTTTGCTGATAATTATTTTGAGTAATACCAATATAATAGTGTCCACTGCCTTTATATCCAACATATGTAGAGTTTGAAAAATTAAGTCGTTTTATATCTGTTGATTTGTATTGTATGTAGCCATAGATTTGTTTTTAATGTTTTTAATGTGTCAACGTCTTTACTTTGTGTAAGCATTTGCATAACCCTTTTGGGGATCTATAACAAATATTATTTTAATTGAATTGAATTGATTTCAAATGTTTTGAACAGATGTCAACAAGATTTTAAAGAGGGAGAAAAACTGTTTTCCTCAGTTGGTGTCCTCCTACCGCTGGCCTCAGCATCCACTGGATGTTCTTGTTGAATCAACCTTCAAAGAGAGAGCCCCACTGCTCCAAGTTTCTAAAATCACCCCACCTGTTTGTGGACATCTTGGAAAACAACTATATTCATGATGGACTAGAACAATGGACATACAATACAATCGAGGTGAGAGAAACACTTATAGACCTTTCTTTTGTTGATAAACAAACCGCCTTGGTTGGCATGGTCGGCCGAATGTTAGTAAAACACTTAATCTTAAAAACAGATGTTTTAACCAAATTCAGCATTTTCTGCAAACTTTCAATTAAATAAAATACCTCTCATAATTAATTGGTTTTTTTTTAACAAAATCAACAAATTTGGTTACATTGTTACCAAAAATAGCGATCTTTTCTTAATTTGTACTTAAGGTTTTCCATAGTTTTCCAATCTGGATTGGCAAAAACTCGGCTGTGACGTTGCAAAAGAAAGGTCTATAGATCGTTATCACGCTGCAACCATCTTGGTCATGTTCGCCTGTTTCCATAGCAGTAATGAATGCTAACATTCTTTACGCAAACATGGCACCAGACTATTATTTCGTTTAGCCTCAGTTTGGTTACATTGAGTTGGAATGGAGTAAAATCAAGATGGCCACACCGTGATAAAGGTCCATAGTGGTGACCGGTGAGAAAGGGTTTTCTTAGAAAGAAACTATAAATAAATTGTAACGTGTACAACCATATGTACATCTTTTTAGTGGGAGTGTTGGCTCTGAAGAGAGCCAGGGTGTGGTCTCGACTTTTCAAACAGTATACTCTGCTCGTCTTCTTCCTAGTTATCCACACCATGCAAAGCTCAGTATACTCTGCTCGTCTTCTTCCTAGTTATCCACACCATGCAAAGTTCAGTATACTCTGCTCGTCTTCTTCCTATTTATCCACACCATGCAAAGCTCAGTATACTCTGCTCGTCTTCTTCCTATTTATCCACACCATGCAAAGGTCAGTATACTCTGCTCGTCTTCTTCCTATTTATCCACACCATGCAAAGCTCAGTATACTCTGCTCGTCTTCTTCCTATTTATCCACACCATGCAAAGCTCAGTATACTCTGCTCGTCTTCTTCCTATTTATCCACACCATGCAAAGCTCAGTATACTCTGCTCGTCTTCTTCCTATTTATCCACACCATGCAAAGCTTCAATGAATACTTAAAGGTTTCCCTGTTTGTTGGATTGGTTAAAACATATCAAAACAAGCTCTTAACAAACTCCTTTTTAAAGACGGGTTTAAAGGTCTAAACCGGTTCGTGATTCACTTATTTTTCGAAAGATGGAGTCTGGGAAAATTGATAAAAATGACAAGCATTTTCAACATTTGTATCAAACTTGGGTTCAAAATAAATAAAAAAATCACAAGGGTTAGGTCCAGCATTTTCATTAAATTTTTGTTCAAAAGTGAATTTCAAATTATGTCCCTAAATTAAAAATTAAAAAAACACGAGGGGTCCTGCATTTTCAACAAAAATTGTGTTCAAATTTAAAGAAAAAAAATCACAAGGGGTAGGCTAAGTCCAGCATTTTTATCAAATTTGGGTTTAAAATTGAAAAAATAATTACAAGGGGAAAATCCAGCATTCTTCTCAAATGTGGGTTCAAAGTTGAAAAAAATCACAGGGGGGTAAGTCCAGCATTTTCAACAAACTTTGGGTTAAAAACTGCAAAGAATCACAAGGGGTAAGTCCAGCATTTATTTCAAATTTGGGTTAAAAAATGAAAGAAAAATCACAAGCGCCATATCCAGCATTTTCAACAAGCTTTGGGTTAAAAACTGCAAAGAATCACAAGGGGTAAGTCCAGCATTTTCAACAAAATTTGTGTTAAAAAATGAAACAAAAACAACAGGGGGCAAGTCAAGTATTTTTCTCGTTTGGGTTTAAAATTTAAACAAAAATTAAAAGGGCTAAGTTCAGCCTTTTCTCAAATGTGGGTTCAAATTTGAAAAAATCACAAGTCCAGCATTTTTAATCAAATTTGTGTCTATTTTTTTTAGAAATCACAAGGGGTAAGTCCAGCGTTTTCATCAATTTTGGGTTCAAATCTGAAAAGGGGGCAAAGTCCAGCATTTTTCTCAAATTTTGGTTTAAGTTGAAAAAATCATAAGGGGTTAGTCCAGCAATTTTATCAAACTTGAATTTAAAAAAAATACAAAGGGTAAGTCCAACATTTACAACAAAATCTGGGTTCAAAACTGAAAAAATCACAAGGGGGTAAAGTCCAGAATTGTTCTCAAATTTGTGTTCAAATTTGAAACAATCACAAAGGGCAAGTCCAGCATT
Organism: Asterias rubens; assembly: GCF_902459465.1. NCBI lineage: Eukaryota > Metazoa > Echinodermata > Asteroidea > Forcipulatida > Asteriidae > Asterias > Asterias rubens. The sequence goes on along the minus strand of NC_047068.1, from coordinate 10,109,059 downwards.
CTTGTCAAATTAGTGTTAAAAAAATGAAAGAAAAATCACAAGGGGTAAGTCCAGTATTTTTCTCATTTGGGTTTAAAATAAAATAAAAATACAAGGGCTAAGTTAAGCTTTTTCTGAACTGTGGGTTCAAATTAAAAAAATCACAAGGGGTCAGTCCAGCAGTTTCTATCAAACTTGTGTCAAAAATCACAAGGGGTAAGTCCAGTATTTTTCTCATTTGGGTTTAAAATAAAATAAAAATACAAGGGCTAAGTTAAGCTTTTTCTGAACTGTGGGTTCAAATTAAAAAAATCACAAGGGGTCAGTCCAGCAGTTTCTATCAAACTTGTGTCAAAAATCTTTAAAAATCACAAGGGGTAAGTCCAGCGTTGTTATCAAATTTGGGTTCAAAACTGAAAAACAAAATCAGGAGGGGGTAGGTCCAGCATTTTTTATCAAATTTGGGTTAAAACTGAAAATATCACAAGGGGGTTAGTCCAGCGTTTTTATCAAGTGTTTGTCAAAAATTGCAAAAAAATACAAGGGGTAAATCCCAGCACTTTTATCAAATTTGTGTCAACATTTCAAAAAATCACAAAGGGTAAGTCCAGCATTTTGATCAAACTTGGGTTTAAATTTGAAAAAAAATTCAAGGGGGTAAAAAGCCCAGCATTTTTCTCAAATTTGAATTCAAAATTGCAAACAAATTACAAGAGGTTAGCCCAGAATTTCCAACAAAATTTGGGTTCAAAATGAAAAAATCACAAGGGGGTTAAAGTTCCGCATTTTTTTCAAATTTTTGTTGAAATTTTAAAAAATCACAAGGGGTAAGTCCAGCATTTTATCAAATTTGTGTCCAAAATTACATAAAAATGACAAGGGGTAAGTCCAGCATTTTCAACAAAATTTGGGTTCGAAACTGAAAAGAAAGAGGGGTAAGTCCAGCATTTTTTATCAAATGTGGGTTAAAAATGTACGAAAAATCACAAGGGGCGTATCCAGCATTTTCAACAAACTTTGGGTTGAAAACTGAAAAAATCACACGGGGTTAGTCCAGTATTTCACTCATTTTAAAATTAAACACAAAAAAAATTACAAGGGCTAAGTTCAGCTTTTTCTCAAATGTGGGTTCAAAACTGAAAAAAAAAAAAGAACAAGGGGTAAGTCCGGCATTTTTCTCAAATGTGGGTTCAAAATTTACAAAAAAAACAAAGGGTAAGTCCAGCATTTTCAACAAAATTTGGGTGCAAAACTAAAAAATCTCACAAGGGGGCAAGTCCAGCATTTTTCTAAAATTTTGGTTTTTGGGTTCAAATTTGAAAAAATCACAAGGGGTAAGTCCATTTATTTTATCAAATCTGGGTTCAAAAATGAACAAAAAATCACAAGGGGTAAGTCCAGCATTTTCAACAACAACAATTTTGATAAAAAAATGAAAATCACAAGGGGTTATTCCAGCATTTTTCTCAAATTTGGGTTCAGAACTGATGAAGTCACAATGGGGTAGTCAAGCAGTTTTATCAAATTTGGGTTCAAATTTGAAAAAAATCACAAGGGGTATGTCCAGCATTTTTTTCAAATTTGGTTTAAAAAATGAAAGAAAAATCACAAGGGGGGCAAGTCAAACATTTGGGTTCAAATTAAAACAAAAATCAAAAGCCAGCATTTTATTAAATTTGGGCTCTAAAATGATGCAGTAAATACTAATAATGCAGTTGTTTATCCTTTTATAAAACAACATGAATAATAGGTCAAATAAAACGACATGGTTGTAATGATGCCTGCCTCATTTTAAACCATGAAATCGTGGGCTGGTGATGAGATTCCTTAATTAAGAAATAAAATACCACCAAGTCATGCATACTATAATTTTGTTATGCATATGCAATTTTATTCAAATTTGCCAGGACATGACCTCGATGTAGTTTACATAATACTGATTTGGTGGAAATATGATTAAGTTGTAACAATAGAAATACATGGTGGGAATATGTCCATTCTTAGTTTAAAACAAGGTATTCAACTACAAACAAAGTTTGTGGATGTTGTTTCCATTTTTTCGGGAAGGGGAGATGATTATTAGTTGGAGTACACCTTTCAAAGTTTTTAGTCACTGTAAAAAACATCGTCTTTAACAACAAGTTTTTCAGAATCTTTGGAGTTGTTACTTCCTGCCCTAACTTTACAAAAACAGTTTAAGGTTCAGAGTATTATGGAGTATACTGAATGTGTTTTTATACTAAATGTATTTTACATGTGTATTTTCTGTATGTATTGTGATATTCCTTAATAAAGTATTATCATTAATATTGGAGAAAAATACAAACAAAATGTTAGGGTTCATTAATAATAAATTTGAGAATGTTACATAATAGAGCCTTCCATCACCAAGTAAGGAATTACTTTAGCCAAGAAATCTGTTGTGCTATTCCTATTTAAATAATTAACTGAACTAAGTCACACTTAACTTTTCTAAATTGCTACAGTTATTCCGAGAAGCCATATACACTCTAACACCAATGAAAATCTACAAAAACAGAAAATAATCACACCGTATAAACAAAGAAGAAAAAATGTAATGCTTAAAGAGATAACATTAAAGCAAATATTATTGATATTTATTGAGATTATCCGGTCATGTCACTGGCTGTAAAATATCATTAGTTTACAAATTGTTGATGTTTTTTTTTACTTTCTTAATTAAATACAATTACTGTGTACCAGTTAGTCTTCCCTCAAGGATGACTTTGAAGTCCTTGGCTGGATTCCCAGTTGTTGGCTCCATCCCTGCCAAATAAAGAACATCAATTCATTAAGATTGCTTTTGGAATACGAATAAATACATAATAAGTTGCTGTCAGACAAATTATCATGTTTTCATTAAAAGGTTTGGGTACTTTTTGATTGACACCATGTCCATAGATTTCCTTTAAGCTTACACGGTTTGAAGATAATGTTGGTAGAAAGCTTCCCTTAAAATACTTTTGGAATACTAAAAATATTACTTGTTGAGTTGCTGTAGTTTTTAAGAAATGAGTAGACAAAGTCACAAATATCCAGGAGACAAAACATACTTTAGCAGGCACAACGTATCCTGAATGTATTGCTCTGTTATTTTCACTCTTTTTTCCTCAAAAACTTGACGACTATTAAATAAAGCTGAAACTTCAATAAACAACTAATAATTATTACAGACATCTTCACTCACAGTGATCAAGTCAGGATTCATGTCATGACCAAAAACTTAATCCGCAAAGTGCATCCAAACCCTTTTAGCTTATTTGACACAAAATGATTCAGTTTGACTTTTTAACCCCAAAACCGTGTCTCTAGAAGCTATACATGAGGCTGCTCAAACAAGACATTTAGTTTCCCATAAATGCATGTCTCAATGTCCATAACCAGAAACTATCTCTTGCTAAAGCTTCTGGGTGAAATCTAAGTCTAGGCATCATTGACAGTCGCCATGTTGCACTGATTTTGAAGCAATACAGTACACACTAAACCTAGCAGAGTTTCATGTTAATTACAGCATGGCGTGGCTAACTTGTTTACGTTTGTAGCTGTACTTTCCCAAGTTGCATTGCAGTATATTTTGAAGACGGCGCTTGTAAAATATTGGCTGTTGATGGATCAATTAAATTCTGATAATATGTCTGGCAGTGACTAATGATTTGGGGTAAAACAAGGAAACATTGACTGGAGTGGGACTCGAACCAACGACCTCCGAATCAACATGACAACAAACGCTACCACTTCCACTTCTACTTGGATACTCGGTAGGGTCCATAAGACAGCACATAAAGCCGAGGGACTACTTGTCCATGAGCGGTGCAGGGGTGCATTTGTACAAGGTGCAAGTAAAAAAGACTCATTGCTGCGTATAGGTGAGCAGTCACCACTCCCCTGAATACCTCAACTGAAGGGGAGGTGATGATGTTGCTGGGGAGTGAGTTTCACCAGATGGCGGTTCTTGGAAAAAATGAGTTCTACTAACTGAGCTATCAAGCCCTAAGTTTCCGGTCTCCCTATTTTGTCAATATATTTTTAAAAACTTACGAAGAAAACAAAGTTAAAAATTTAGACCTTACTCACAAGGTTCTAGCATGTCACATGGTTTCCATGGACGTCGTAGAATCTCGGCATGCAGAATCCGCAGTAATTAGGCACACAGATTGCGTCCGGGTGGTTGGGACAGACTTTGGAATCACACGGGTTTTTGGTACAGTAGATAGGTGGGTTGGTCAACGGGCAATCAATCATGTCTGGTGGTCCAGTCTCTGTTGGAAATATTTTAATAAATAAAAATGTTTTCAATAAAATACGGAATTGGCTGGTTATTTCATTCACCCTAGGGTTTCACAAGATGTTTGTTCATTCATTCATTCATTCATTCATTATTGGTTTATTATTTAAAAAACAAATTCCCATGCGACCGGAGGTCGGATTACAGGGAATAAACAGAGATTAAAAATTAGAAAAACCACACTATTACACATTTAAGAAATAATTGATTAAGGAGAGACAAATATTTACAATTTATAAACATGTTCAATATTATGTTCAGGATTTGATAGTTTTGAAGACTTGAAGCAGGTTCGTGGTTTATCTACCAGATAATAAAGACTTTTAACACGCACATATCCATCCTGCTGGGTGTTCAAGGCGCAGTAAAAACAAAAACAAAGCGAAAGAAAAACAGATACAACAAAATTAGTCATTGACAGCCTTTGACAAACGATAAGTTGGGAAGTGATTTAATTTTGTGGTACTAAGACAAGATCTACAACAAAGCAGTAGAGAGTTCAAGATGTATGGCGCAAAGACATGCCACCTCAGGAGTGTCAAGACTTCGGTTCAATGCGGAGAAATCATGGAACATGTCGAAATGTGGATAATTACGGTGATAAAAATAACTGGATTTCTATAGCGCCAAATTACCAAGAGATGCAAGGTACTTAAGGAAGAAAGACAAGTTATGGGGACAACCAGTGAGAACATTGAGAACAGGCGAGTCTTAAGACCCTTTTTGAAGGACACAAACGAATTGTCTCAAACTGCTCAACCATAGAAATTAGCTTCCAAATTCTTCATAGAGTCATTAAGGGGCCCTTCTAGTGTCTCGTTAAAAAATCCTTTGCTAATTAAAGCAAATAATTGTTACCTTCTGTTTTGTCTTCACATTCCCAGACTCCACCTCGGAAGCAAGTACTGAAACCAGAAAAATATAAAAATTAAACTCTGCTGTTTATTTCACTTTGCACCAACACTTCTCCTGTATGAGGGCTGTATCTATATAATAATAACCATAACACAAAGCATTTATAAGGCGCTATACAAAGAACAGAGCGCCTAACAAAGGGAGGGCAACACAAGAACAAAAACAACACAAAAACAGACCAACTATGAGCCAAAAAAAAAACGGAGCAAATTAGAATTGCTCTGGGAATAAAAATGTTTTGAGGAGGCGTTTAAACACAGCCAGCGACGCAGCTTCTCTCAGAGAAGGAATCATTCTACAGAACAAATGTCAAATTTCACGTGGTGATCTTCACAATGAACTAAATCGATATCAGATAATGAGCACCAGATTAGACTTTCTTGTATGTAGGAAATTACTGTTAGTGTTTAGATCGGAGTCAGGCTCACTATAGAAGATTTGACTCACCATTTGTGTGTTTCAGAAAGTAGGATCTTGCCGCTTCTGTAGCCGATGCCTTCCTTGAAACAAAGGTCTGGAGTGCAGTATTTCTCTTCGCATCTTGCTTGTCCGTCGTCGTAGCAGCGACTGCGTTTGAAAATGATTCGTCAAGAATAGTGAACACAGGTATGTATACAGTACTTACCACATACTGATGTAAGGGTTACACAAAAATGATAGAATACCAATAAAATATGTTGACTACACTTGAGCGGGTGATATTTAAATATATAAGGCGGAACCTACCATTGGTTGCAGTCTTTCCAGAACTCCTGCCCATTGGTGTAGGTCTGATCATCAACATAACACTTAATTGAAGTGTCAAGAATCACTGTTGACAAATTGACAGATATAAAATTAATAGAGTGGAAGGCAAAATGGTGCGCTCATGTGATGAGACAGGGAGACCTACCCAGCGCAGCTATAGATGGTCTGCCTACAGGTAAAATTCGAGGCAGAGGCCGCCCTAAGCTGCGCTGGATAGACAACGTCACAAAGTGGAGTGGAAGAAGCGTCTAAGAACTGAGACGAGAAGTGATTGAAAGACACCAGGTGATGGTGGCGACTCCAGGAGTGCTGCCCCATAACCCCCCAAAAATAGCACAGTATTACTTGCAAATGCATTGAATACAACAGCATTAAACCCGGTTCATGCTTATTGCAAATGCGATACAATATTTTATTTTGTTTTCGCAGCAAATGTTTTGCAGGAGGTCACGGAAAAGTTTCCGTATGGCGCCACCACTTTTTCATTCAAAATAAAATAATATAGTATCTAATTTACCTGATTGATATATCCTTTTTTGTAAAAATGAGTGAAAAAGTGGTGGCGCCATACGGAAAGTTATCCGAGGTCACCACAAGTCGACTGATGCAAACTATTTGTTGCAATTTTCTGACATCAAAATGCGTATTGCACTTGCAGAAAGTATGAACCAGGCTTTATGCATACTTCATGGCGCCACATAGTTAAGATCATCTCCAACTCTGGTGCTTCTGATGTCCCGGCCTGGGCAAGATACGTTGCTTTGTCCTTTCGATGGGATATTAAGCCGTAGGTCTCCTGTACTAGGATTGGTAGTGCACTTACTAAGAACCCAGAACACTTTTCATGGAAGGGTAGGGGTTAACCCCAGTGTTTCTGGTTCACATAGCAAGCGCCCTTGTCTACAGGTTTGCAAGCTACAGCGTTTAAGTTCATTTATGAGGAATCCTAGGTTTCATAACCAGAAATATATATTAATTATTCTATTAGATCACTAAGCAACTCCACAACTGGTCACCAACCCATGGGAAACGCAGACGAGGGCGCCCTAGGACACCATGGGGAAAATGTATTCCAGAGGGACCTCTCCAGACTAGGCACTGGGTGGTCTCTAGAGGAGGCAGAAGTGGCAGCTCAAGATTGGGAAGCTTCTCACCAGTCAGGCAGCTGTTGCAGAAATGCACGATGCTTACTGATGATAAAGATGATTTTATTAGAACTAAATTGCCATCAGATTTTGAAAATATTCAGATGGCACTAAACTCATACTCATAAGAGATTCTTACCATCAACTTTGGGCTGCACGGCTACAGCAGTCAGACATTCATCGTCGGTACACTCAAGGAGTCCATGGAAGCATGTGCTGCTCAGATAAAGGAAATAAAACATTATTCATAAATACCTTAGACAGTTTCGCTATTCCTATTGGTGAGGAATAACTGGTTTTTTTAAGACTCTGTTAAGATGCATACTACTCGCACGAATGCATATGCCCAAACTGTTTCAGTCATAAAAAATGCAACACACATACAGAGCTCAAGGATGTCGGCTAGGTTTGACAGTTTCATACTTTATCACGCTGTTTTAGGCGCCTTGTCAAAACCTCCAAGCCCTTCCATTCCGCGTGCATTCTGCGGGAGTCCGCGGATTTTTGTAACAAAAGAACCCGTAGCAACCGGGCATGTCCACGGCCACGACGGCTCATTTACATGTCAATAAACATGAATATTACGGGGGCTCCGCGGAGCGACCGGTCGGCCATTGTAAGGTCCAGCTTATGAGCTGACCGGCGGAACCGCGGAGAAAAGTAGGTGGTTAACAATGGTTTTACCTTTGCAGATTAAAAAGCAAAGCGAGGGTGGATGTGTAACCAAATCCATTTCCTCCAATGTGTGATTTTTAAGACTTGGTTGGGCCTACATAACCAAAACATAAATTTTAAAAATGGTTGTCTTTATTCCCGGCTTCGACTGACAAAAGTTCCAGGCTACGTGCAAACTCCGTTCCAAGTGGGTCAGAGTATCCAGGGGACAATTTTAACTGTTCGTTCTTACTTTCCAAGCGGAAAACATTAGTTTCTTATTTATAAAATCCAAAGTCACCGTCACCAATAAACAAATATACACACCTGTGCGAGTGTGTCTCCATGTCAAAACAACCAGATAGTCTGGTTTGTCCAATGTCTGAGGGGGAGGAAGCCACAGTTTCAGAGACCGGTGTTTTTATTGGCTGTTGAATTTCCATATAGCGCATAACGAATGTTTTCATTGGTCGATTTTGCCCTACTGCCAGAGCAGCATATTGTATTCAACATCATGGAAGAAAACGTTTAGTAGTCGCGGCGGCGGTGATTTCTTATTTATTTAGCATTGTTTTTCTTGCGGGAAAATTGATTAAATGTGAATTGTTTCAAGTTAAAAATCAATATTTTTGTATCAAGCATAAATGTTGCAAATTATGCTTCGCAAATTGGATCGCAACATTTGCGATGCACTTTTTACAATTGCATAGCAAATCATCAAAATTGCATCACAAATTGGGATGTGATACAGGCGAAATCGTTCCCTGATTATCACATGCGCTGGATGGTGTAATTGTCTTGTCGGTGCGGCCTGTCCGCTTCCAGGAGGATGGTATTCGTGAGTAGAAAATGTATTGATCTGGAAGAGCACGGCCGGTCCGCGTCCAAGCCGCTGATATTCATGACCTGAAAATACAACTTGTTTACTCATGAGACTTATTGTTATACTAACAATAGCGCCCGGCAAGGATAGCTCATTAACTTCGCCGCGCTTCAACGCACATGGCCGCTCTTCTGCGGACTGTCCGAGGTCCTTAGCAACGGCGGTATTTGCTGTCCAGTCCGCAGACTGTCAGCGGAGGAACGCCCGGGAGGTTTTGACAAGGCGCCTTAACCAAAAAGGCATTTATGAATGGGAATAAAAGAGTAGTGACTTGTTCTTAAACTGCCGTTTAAAACCTTGCAGGATCATGGCCATGCAATTATGGCCCTCGCCTTCAGCTCTGGCCCTTATCGCAGGGCCATGACCCTACCGGTTTTAAACAGCAGTTTAAGAACACATTGCTACCCTTTTATTCCCTTAGTTCAGACTGATCTTTACAATATCAGACGCCCAACGACAAAAACAGACACTTCTTGGAAATTGTGAAATGGCATTAAGAGCACTGGACACTATTGGTAATTACTCAAAGTAATTGTTAGCATAAAAACTTACTTGGTGATGAGTAATGAAGAGCTGTTGATAGTATAAAGCATTGTGAGAAACGGCTCTCTCTGACGTAACGTACATTTAGAGAAAGCAGTAATTTTCCACTAAAATATTTGAATTTGATCCGAGACCTCAGAATTAGGTTTTGAGGTCCAAAAATCAAGCATCTGAAAGCACACAACTTTGTGTGATAAGGGTGTTTTTTCTTCCATTTTTATCTTGCAACTCCAATTGAGTTCACATTTTCACAGGTTTGTTATTTTGTGCATATATTGAGATACAACAAGTGAGTAGACTGGTCTTCGTCAATAACCAATAGTGTCCAGTTTCCTTAAAGAACCTATTGTTTACTATAGCACAATGATCCCTTACCATGTGTTGCATTCAACTTGTGAAGATTCACCGTTGGGGATCTCCAATCCATTCAAGAAGCAGCTTGCTGTGGGTTTTAAGAAGTATAGAGTCACAGTAATATTATTTTATCCATCAATGATATAATGCTTTAAACACAGGGCAAACTGTGCTGCTACATGTGCAGAAAAAATTGCAGGCGAACCAAAATTCGAACCAAAATTCGACCCCCAAAATATAGTACCGGTAAAGTGTACAGTTTCCGATGTTCACCTAAAAAAATCAGTCCAGATGTGTCCCTATGACTGGGAAATGAATGTTGGCAGGTCTGTACAAATCTTGACTGTTTTGAGTGGTATGGCTCAAATGAGGTGATCCTTGTCGCGAAGCCTTGAAAAAACAAACCACTGCGGGGAGCACGGAGGGAGTCGTAGTTTTAACAATAGCACGAATAAAGCAGTCAATATTCAAGCCTGCAATCTGATGAAAAGTGGTGAAGGCATCTATACAGTACATAGATGTTCAATGCTATGCCGAGTTGTAATTACACCAAACACAACTTGTGTCTTGTAACGGGTTGCTTAAATAGCTGAAATACATGTATGTCGGCAAAACTAGGAGGACCTTATGTCAAGTACTTACATGGATTGCAAAGTTTCTTGAAGCAGTTTGTAGCATTGTTTCCAAGACAGGAACTGTCAAAAACAAAAGTTAAGTATTAGAACACAAATTTAGACCGATGGAAGACATACTCAGAAGTACTTCAATCAAGTGAAGATGAAGACTCAGTTTATATTTGACGGAATGGGAACTGTCGAGGTGCAATACTCAATTAATTTTTTTTTCTTCTTATAGATTAAAAATTCTGAATCAAAGCATGCAGCAAACTTCCTTTCATCAAAGACCAACATCCACACTTTGTTTGACCCACACTACAAGTTTAAGCCCAGTTGGTCAATGAAATCAGTCACACAAAAAATAGTTTAAAAAAAACCACTACAACTTCACTGTTTTCAAACATTGAGATCTTTCGTGTTCTCATTTCTGTTTTGGCTTGGTCTCCATAAGGCAGTAAATATGAAATCACTGGTGTATAGTTGCGAAGCGATGAACTGGCCAACACAGACCAGGAACGCTTTCATAACTTTCTAAATTCTTAAACGCAGAGACTGTGTGTTGAACTACTTACCACATATTGCATTCATCATAGAAGGTCTGTCCATTTGTGTATTCCCTGGTATTGTATACACATCCCTCAATGCGGGCCACTGAAACAGAGCAATTCATAGAAAACAAACTTTTAGAAAATGACTACACTACCATTATTAGCCCGAGGTAAACGGCCAAACAGAAAGAGGAAAAAAAATGAACAGAAACAAGTAACTGTGGAGGTCCAAAAAATTCAATTTGAAAACTATGGGATGATAAAAAACACAGCTTGGAGTGTGTTTTCGCAGTTGTTAAGGCCCGGTCACACAGGCCCCGATAACAAGAACGAAAAGGAGAATGAAAAAAATGCACGCCCTCGATTGGTTGAATGAGCGTGGGCGTATTATGCGTGGAGCATTTCAACCGATAGAACACATTCTCTTTGCGTCGTGATCGCTATCGTTTTCGTTATCGCTGCAGTGTGATTCGGCCTTTACAGTCATGACAATTGGTCCTTACAAAAAGTAGGAACATTTCACCGAGTAAAAGGGCAGACATGTACTACTTTAGAATACTTTTTAGGCTATCTAATCACACTTTTTTTTCCTGAGGCAGAAACCACCCAGAAATCGGACAAAAGTAGGAACAATATCATGTCTGATGTAATAGGCCTACTTGTTTCAGTCATTGGCCACTGATTGACCGATGGGCAGCTTAAACCAAAATAGTTGATTTGTTACTACATCGGGTAGGCCTGGGCGAATAATTTTAATGTTCAGTTAATGGCTTTTCCTAACTGAACCTCGATTACCGTTTTTGACATGACCGAATATCCGCAAGGGAAGCGGATACCTACATGTACCTATAAACCGTATAGTCCTCTAGTTACAACCAAGTAACCGGATTCCTATTATCCGCATCGTCAGGGTGACGACCGATAGGATTGTGTTGGTTGAATCCCTATGAAACTTTTTTAGGACAGCATAAAACAGCATACAAAAATTATTTAACTATGCTCCCCTCTGTAAATTTTTGTTGTTGAAAGATTTCAAAAGTTTTCCCTCTACACGGATTGTTTATTAACTAACATCGAGATAACTTAGGGATGACAACTAACTCACTTGTCTTAATGTATGGATCACATGTGTAGGTCTCGCACTGCCAAACTCCACCGAAGCAGGTGCTGTAAAAGGAACAATTTAAACAGATGAAAGACAATGAAATAAAAGTATTGGTTGAAAGTAAATTAAGTAAGAAATATTGGCTTTAGAAATGGAAGTGTTAAAAAAAAATGCCAGGTCTGAGGGTAGAGGTTGATAATGTGTTCTAAAAAGCCTTTGGAGTGCCACAACAGCACAGGGCTGTATACTCCCCGGGAAACTTAGAAAGATAAAAGGGTTGACCAGGGCACTAGTTTTTGTAAAATGTGCAGGGAGCCGAGAAAGATTACATGAATGCTATTGGCCCACCGACCTGGGCCCAATTTCATAGAGCTGCTTAGCACAAAAATTCGCTTAGCATGAAATTTCTTCCTTGATAAAAACAGGATTACCAACCAACTTTCCACGTGATTTTCAGCATAAGCAAACAACAGCTGAATACCAGAAACAAGCAATATGCAACAAATGGAAATTTTGTTTGTAATCCTGTTTTTATCAAGGAAGAAATTTCATGCTAAGCAAATTTTTTGTGCTTAGCAGCTCTATGAAATTTGGCCCTGGGCCCAATTTCATAGCGCTGCTTAGTGGTAAATTTTGTGCTTACTGTGCGATTTCATAGGGCTGCTAACCGTAAGCACGCGATAAGGCGTGCTAACCTTCAGGTGCTTACTGCCTGAAAATAAATGACGTCACAGTGCAAATCCACGGTGAACGCGCAATATGGCCACCTAATTTTCCTGGTAACCTGTGAAATACGCTTGCACCTTAGCAAACTTTTCTACTACAGTAAGCACGCAAATTTGTTTACCCTTAAGCAGCGCTATCAAATAAGGCCAAGGGCACTAATGTAGAGTGCATCGGTAGGTAATTGTTAAATGTGCTATAATTGAACAACCCTTATTTTGGAGGGTTTGGTTTGTTTACAAAAGGTGCCTATCTTTGAGAATGAATTTAATGACGCCAAATCTTTTTGCCATCTGTTTAGAGTCTTACCATCTGTTGCATTCTTGTTTGATGGTGTCTTCAGAATGGTACGGAGTCCCCTCGTAATAGCAGTGGCCTGGAAAATAACAAGCATTCAAACAAAAATACAAAATATTACGGCCTTTGAGAACTACTCAGCTAGGGGGTTGATACATCAGGCTACATCAGTATTTTTTTGAAGAAAAAGTAAAATACAATAAGAACACTTTGTCTTTGGTAAGCAAAATTAAACAAGACTTAATGGAAAATGCTGATTTGCTTACCTGGGATGCAGTAGTTGTTCTGACAGATCACAATGCCGGTAGGTTCACAGGTACTGATGAGAAAAATAAAAACACAATTCAAAAAAATTGGTTTGATTTCATATCATAACAGTAAAGACCATTCCATTCAAGCCCTCATGCGCAAGTACTGTGCCATTGGTGGCTGCGCAGCAGTTGCGGAGTCGCGACAGCGCAGTGTTTTGTACACAAAATATTATTAATTATACTTTTTAAAGTCACCTGGAAGTGGTATTTTGTCAAAATAAAGCTTTTGTCACTAACATATGTGTTTTGATGAGTGGAATGTGAATAAACAGTTAACTAAGATTCTAAAAAATTATTTCTTATCTTATTTACAAATTTAAGAGTAGGCCCCGACCCGAGAGGGCGCTGTTCGTGACCCCAATCGAGGCGCGATATTTGAAGAGAAAATGCTGCACAGTGCCGAAAAGGACGTCGGACCGAACCACTAGGCACTATTGCTCTTGTGAGTCTTACCAACCATCAGTAGTTGTTTTGCTGCATCCAGCAGCAATACAAATGCAGGAAAACAACTTTTTTTGAAACGTACAAACTCAATGACTTGGACTTGCATGTACTTTGCACGTGTGTTTACTCTACGCATCAAGGCAAAGTCTGCCTCGATTGACGTCACAAAAGGGGTAGGCGGAGTCAACCCCCAAACAACTTTAACTATTTTTTAACATATAAATCGTGACAAACAATTACTAAAAAAAAATTTTTTATTGTTACTAAACATCTACTTTTATGTTTGAAAAAATAAAATTCTATTTCCAGTTGACTTTAAATTATATGTTATATGTTTGGTTTACGGTAACACTATGTGTGTTTCTACTTGCCAGGTAGAGTTTGTTTAGAGAACCGTCTTGCAATCTGAAAAGAGTTTTCCTGCTTTTTAACTAATAGTTCTTTTCAGAACTGAGAAGTCTCCTGAGCAAGTAGATACACACATGGTGTTATTGCAAACCAAATATATATTGATACCTCACCATGCAATGCTTCAAATCATATCATTTTGAAATGTGTTTTGTTTATTAGTTTGTTTTGCACGAAACCGCAGTATTTGTGTACACTAGCCCATATAAAAAGTGTTTTTGAGTTTATGAGTCATACTGACAATGTCGAACAGGCCTGTCTGAGAATAGAACTTAAATGGTTACACCTGGGGTTTTTTTGCACAAAAAATGAACAAGTACAAGTAATTAGCTAAAATGTGTTTTCAGTTTACTGGCTGCAGTACCTGAGAGGGGCCATCCGAGGGATAAGTTATATGCTAAAAACAAAATCCCTTGCTGAAAAATAAAACCACGTACCACTGGTTGCATTCTTCATAGTAGGATTCTCCCACTCTCATGGTTTTGCCGGGTTCCAAGGTACATTCAGATACAGTCTCTATAAATCAAAAACAGAAATGTCTTGGTTTTTTTTTCTTTCAATAGTCTTTGAAATTGTCTTGCAGGCTAAGATCCAAAAGTCACCCACCCTCAACTGTCTCTGGAGAGTTTTTGGTTGCCAGTCCCTGAAACATACAAGGTTTTTGTTTTTTTCACTTCCTTTTCTTTTGTTTTTTTCTTATCTGTCAATAGACAAGGTTACAAAATTTAACAATAGACCATACCTGTCACAACTGCAATTTTCATCAAAATTTATGTCCTGATTTTCAATATGGATTTTGTAATTGTGCCACAGTATTTTAAAGGCAGTGGACACTATTGGTAATTACTCAAAATAATTATTAGCATAAAACCTTACTTCGTAACGAGTAATGTGGAGTAGTAAAAATCATTGTGAGATATGGCTGCCTCTGAAGTGACTTAGTTTTCGAGAAAGAAGTAATTTTCCAGGAATTTGATTTTGAGACCTCAGAATTAGATTTTGAGTCCTCAAAATTAAGCATCTGAAAGCACACAACTTCATGTGACAAGGGTGTTTTTTCTTTCATTATTATCTCCCAACTTCGACGACCAATTGAGCTCAAATTTTCACAGGTTTGTTATTTTATGCATATGTTGAGTTACACCAAGTGAGAAGACTGGTCTTTGACAAAATTAACAATTGTGTCCAGTGCCTTTAAGCAAGGTCGGAATTACACAAACGCCATTGCCTCTGTTGCCTCTGGTCTTGGCCTGGATGCCCCTTCAAAAGTTTTTCTTTAAAGATTTTGCAATGGAAGTGCCCTTTGCAAAATTAAAATGGCCTTGCCCTCTCACAGATGAAATACCAGGCCAGTTGATGAGCTCAACCCCAAATGAAAGTGGATAAAGTATTGTGCAAACCTTGCTCAGAGACCAGCTCAGTGTCGCAGTTTGGCTTCAGCTGGCAGTCCCACTGACCTCCAAGACATGAGCTGAAAGGAAAACGGCAGACAATTAGTCAAATTAAGTCATTTGATATACTATTCGTGTATTGGTTCAGTCACTTGGTGGCATGGTGGCTAGTGTGTAAAGCACTCGCCTCTCACCACTGTGGCCCTGGTTCGATCCCTAGCTAGGACTCCTCTGAAGTGAACAGGGCCCAATTTCATGGCTCTGCTTACCATGAGCACTCAATCGGCGCTTACGGAAGCAGGAAATTCTGTGCTTATGGCAAGCGTAGTTCACGGGTTAGCGGCGATTTTGACTTCTGCGCGTGTGTACTCCACGTTACTAGGCATTCTACGCTTACAAGGTTAGCGCAGAAATTCGGCGCTTGCACGTAAGCGGGGAATTGTGATCGTAAGCGCAGAATTCGGCGGTAAGCAGACCCATGAAATTGGGCCCAGGTCATTCTCACCAAACAAAATGTATTTTGTTGATTTGTGTTGCCTTGGCACAGCCCAAAGTCGATAGTATTTCTTGATCGATGGGTTGACCATGTAATTTTTATTAAATATATCGTGCATGTACAACCTTGGCACTGAGAGAGTTCACTTGAGGCGGCCATCTTGATTTCCTACAGTTCACAATCCAATGTAACCATACTGAGGCTGGAGAGACAGAATAGTCTGATCCCTTCATATGAAAGTGAGATTAAACCATCATTTGCCACTGCGTAAACAGGGAACCTGACCCTAGGATTGCTAAACTCACCAGATCTCACAGCCCCGGTTGTACTCAGTAACTTCCTGACCCAAGTGGTAACAGTAACCTGTAAATTGCAGAAAAAAGTACAACATTTCATTGTTTATTTCCAAAAATCACAATATTATACACATATTGACTAGCAATGAGGTAACTATTGTACGTCTGTTCCTCGAGGGAGTTAAAGTGACTACAAGAGGGACCTATTTCCCTAGGCCGAAGGCCAAGGGAAATAGGTCCCTTTTCGCTTGTCATTCACAGGCCCAAAGGGGAATAGATGTACACTAGTTACCGAATTATGCCAGTCAATATGTGTTTTATATTACACAGCTCAGTCTTAAATGTCAAGTAATACAGAAATCTGGAAAAGAAAGTAATCGGGCACTACTTTCAAAGACTAGTGCCCTCTCGGGAACTAGTTCCCGCACAACACGCGCGCGCGATCACTAGACTATATTAGTTCCTCCCACATGACCATGTTTCAGCCAACCAGATTACAGAACAAGCAAGAGATGTGTTATAAATAATCTTAAAACATACAATCATTAGGTACAATATGTGATAAGGAAGTGGAGGGCACTGGGAAAAAGCCTAGAAAGCAGAGACAGTTGGAAGGTACATGTACATGTATGATATCCACCCTGCTGGGCGAAGTGTATTGGCTGTTAAAGATAAATTCAGACATCTATAGTGTGTCCTTTACTAGGAAATTTACTCACCTGGAAGGCAGAGCTTTTTTGTGCATGCAGCGATGTTATTTCCAATGCATGTGCTATAAAAAACAAAAACAATTGACATTCAAAATCGTAGGACACTGATGACAAAAGATGTACGCTTTGAAATGTCTTTATGCCCTCTTCCGATAGCCAGTTTCCCCAGGAAGTTTGGTTGACCTGTTCACACTTTAACTGCTGACCCTTGCTATTTATCTTTTACCAAATTTGCATTTTAAAATGCCCACAAGTGCTTTTAAAGTTTTAACAACATGTAGTAGTTTTCATATTTTTATATTCGAGTGTTAGCCATGTGTTATTCATGTCCATTATGTACTTTTTAATGTCCATTATGTACTTTTTAAGGTCGTGGGTTCGAATCCCACCCGAGTAAAAATGCCTGTGATTTTTTTTTCACAGGACTCGGGAAAGTACTGAGTATACAGTGCTACACACATCGGTGTATATGGGTAAAAACCAAAAATTAATATACTTTTTAATTGTCTGTTTCCTAAATTTTGGCATCAGGAGATTAACTTGATAGTAATTTAGTTTACTTTTTTTAATATCCATCAGGGGTGGATTTTTTTTGTTCTTCTCTCCTATATGTATGTTTATCTAACCGTTCTTTTTATTTGTACTTTACAATTTTTACCTGTGACATTAATAAATAAAATAAATGAAAGGAATGAAATGACAACTCCTGAGAATAATTTCACAGGAAAAAAGTTACCCCTACATGCACTTCAGAGTAGGGTTAAAACGAGATAACCTGTTTCTGAAACTCTTGCCATGTCCAATGCTTATTACAGAGAGATTGAAGCTAAGCATTCTGCTAAGGGGGAGAGGTGCTCTTTGGAGGCACTGGATACCTTTGGTAATTCTCACTTGGTGTGTCCCAACATATGCATAAAATATCAAACCTGTGAAAATTTTGACTCAAGTGGTCATCGACATTACAAGAGAATTATGAAAGAAAAATCAACCATGTTCCACAAATTTGTGTGCTGTCAGATGCATAATAAAAGACTTCAGCTGAAGTTTTTCATTATTTGTTTCTCAAAAGCTAAGTTGTTTCAGAGGGGGCCATATCATCTCACAATGTTTTATACTTTACAACAGCTCTCCATTGCTTGTTTACCAAGTAATTGTTTTGCTAAAAACGATTTTGAGAAATTACCAATAGTGTCCAGTGCATTTATCTCCTAATACAGTCACACCCTAGACTTGACAGAGTCTGCTGTGTGTTTCTGTTTTAACCTACCATGAGTTGCAGTCCTCAAAGAATTGATCTCCTCTGTGGTACTCCACATCCCGATTGATGCAGCCATCAATAACGGTGGAAGGACTTGGAGAAGTCTTCACCACTGCAATTACACAATACAAAAAATTGTTGTATAAAAGCCTTTATCTTTCTTCAAACAAAGTTAATAAACCCAACATTAATTTCACTATCATTTTTAACTATCGGTTTATTTTCCCTGATGTTGCACTGTTTCACATTCAAGGGTTATAGTTAAACCAACAATTTTACTTACTAATGAGATCTTCATCAATGGTAAGATGGTCACAGTTTGGCAGGATGGCGCCGGACATTCGCTCGACGCACTCGCAGACCTCTTCGATATTACCCTCGGCGTTCTGGATCCAGTGGCACTGTTTGGGTTTGTAGTTACCGTCGGGGGTGCACACTGGTCGTCTGTTGTCAAGACGCTCAATAAAACTGAGGCGGTGGTACTGGGTGAGTTTACGCTCGCAGGTCAAAGGTCGACTGTCCAAACGGAAACCTGTGGATGAGGAAAGACCAAGAGGATAACATAACATAACAATTAAAATTTATAAGGCACAATTCCATCATATATATCATAGCGCACAAGAAAGCAATTAACATGGGAAAAGGTGAGTCTTAATAAGAACTTTACGAAATGCAGATAGAGTATCATGGTTCCCTATTGACCCCGTGTATTAACGCCGCGTCGCCTAAAATGCCCACTTCACTGCATAACGCACAGCATACTCTATGCATAGAGTTATATATATGAAAACGCACAGTGAAATTGCCCACCAGTATGGTGCATTCAAGATTTTTCTGATGATGACGTCAGGTGAAATGGGTCAATTGGCAGTTTGGGAGATTGTTCCAAATCATCGGCACACAGCTACACTAAAAGCTCTTTGACATAGCACTATGACTGCTTGGAGAACATTCAAGTGTAAGGGGCAAAATACTCTTAAAATCAGTTTACAAAATTTGGACACTTGCTGATCCCTGCCATTTGGCTTTCAGCACTGACATACTCTCTGTGGCTCAAGTAGTTGGCTCTTGGACACTTACTCAAATGGCCGCACATGCTCTCGCATTCCTCCTGAGACTCGTACTGGTTCTCGTTGCCGCGGCATCCACCATAAACAAACATGGTGCACTTGTTGAGGAGGGTGCTGAAGGTCCAACGGACAAAGCGACCCCTGCAAGGTCCCATCACTGTCGGCTTCCTACAAACTGTGAACCAACACAACCCAGAAAATAAAGTTCTTATATTAGTGCCTTTCTCTAATGAACAAAAAATCACAGGCATATTACTCGCGGGGGATTGGAACCCACGACCTTTGCAATTCAATGTTTTCCGCTGAAGCAACTCTATGAAATTGGGCCCAAGCTGAAGACAAAAATCTGAATTCAGATCAAACTCTGATATTTCACATCCTTGAAAGAGTTTCATCGGATCTGTAAAAACAATTATTATAAAATATGTTCTTCTGCTGACCATTACATACCCAAATGTGAACCTCTTACATGTGACTCATTGATATTGTGGAAGGAAACCAAGTAGCAATAACAAATGCACAAAAAGGGGTCAATCTGAGCAATAATTGTATCAACTGACACACTATAATACGTAGGCTCTTACCGTCTGCAAGTTGAGTTGTCACACGCAGAAGGGATTCTGAGGAGCAAATGGGACAGACGTAAATGATTCAAGTACATTTATTTTGACTTGATAATTTGATGGTTTAAAGACAAAGTATACCTTTGGTTTTTGGAGCCGTCAGCTTAAATCTGGAGTGACTACGACCATGCAGGGAAAATAATCCCTAATGGGAATACACAATCTGAGAGATGTTGCTGACAGTAATGTTCTCAAATTTAATTTTCAGGCACTAAAGACAGTGGACACTATTGGTAGTTGTCAAAGACCAGTCTTCTCACTTGGTGTATCTCAACATATGCATAAAATAACAAACCTGTGAACATTTGAGCTCAATTGGTGGTCGAAGTTGCAAGATAATAATGGAAGACAAAAACACCCTTGTCACACGACGTTGTGTGCTTTTAGATGGTTGATTTCGAGAACTCAAATTCTAAACTTGAGGTCTCAAAATCAAATTTGTGGAAAAATACTTCCTTCTCGAAAACTATGTCACTTCAGAGGGAGCCGTTTCTCACAATGTTTTATACCATCAACCTCTCCCCATTACACATTACCAAGTAAAGTTTTATGCTAACAATTATTTTGAGTAATAACCAATAGTGTCCACTGCCTTTAAAACTGATATCTTTATACATAATCACGTAATTTCAAAGTGAAATGTTTCTCAAAATGCTAAATACAATCCAAGCTGCTGTAGGCTTCTATTGCTATTTGTTTGAAGAGTGATTACCAAACGTATACCTTCCCTTTAAAGAGATGAGCTCTTCAAAAATTATTAAGAAAGAGAAAGGTGTGGGGTTGTTGTAAAATTGTAGATATTTTTGTTTTAATCGGACAATTTCATTTCGGTACATAACCCTTTTCTTTTACCTCTTGCTTATGCTCTTATTTGAAGAAGAAAAAAGAAGAGAAGCAAGTAGGAAGAAACTATAAATAAATAGTAAACTTGCGGGTACAACCATGTGTAAATCTCTTTAGTGGGAGTGTTGGAGAGCTGGTATGGTCTCGACGTTTGGAACAGTATACTCTGCTCGTCTTTATGAGAACCAAGTGTTCCTCAAAATGGTTGAGACTTGCAAGGTGTATTGCTACTAGAATCTCAGGGATTCTGGTATAACACAAATTGTGTTCTTCGTTTTTTCTTTCTTACCGTTTCTCAAGTGCCAGCAGTAAGGTGTTCCCTTCACCATGGGGAGTACAGTATCGGGCAGAACGTCTCCGTAGGACAGCATGCAGTAGCACACGCCAGTGGTCGCATTGCACTGCAGTGGTGTGTAGGTGCCGCTTGGTTCACAGGTTGGCACGACGGCTCCCTTGATGCGGCTAGTCAGCTCCTGTTGCTTGGTGCAGTTGGGGTGGTGGTGCACTGCGGGTGGGAAAATTTTATTAATTGATGAAAAACTTATCAACTACAGAATGCCTAGTCGTGACAAACACAACAGGATAACTTTTAAAAACAAAAAAGTCTATCCCAGTAAAAATTCGGTACAAATTGATGGGCATCTACAAATGCAGGGGTTAATATTGTGTTTGAAAAAGCCTTCTGAGCGCCACGGCAGCTCAAGCTGTATACTCCACAAGGAGCTGAGAATGACTAAAGAAATGTTATTGGCCCAATGACGAATCCACTAATTTAATGGGAAATAACAAGTCACCTGCGATTTCACGAAACGCTAGGATTAATCCTAACTCCAGTTAGGACGAGCAACCCGTCCTAACTTAGGATGGTTTCAATTCGTACTTGGATACGGAACTTAACCCGTCCTCAGTCCTAAGATGATTCCTAAGTTAGGAAGAGTTTACTGAAATCGACGGCAGGACTCAAAATGAACACTGGCAGCTTTTCCCGACGCAGTCCAGAGTCCTGGCACAAGGTGTCCACATAGGTGGTTTGTGATCTGCCTCGGGAACAGTGACCTTGAGTAGGGGACCATAGCACCAGCCTGCTCACTGCCAGCTCAGCATTTCTGAGACAGTGACCTAATAGTCTCAGCCTTCTTGCCCTAATCTTGGTGCTAACTCTACATAAACTCACAACCATACAAGTCCGGCAGTCTTATGTGTTCTAATAACACCTCACAACAAATATCTTTCAACTCTGTTGAGTATTGAATGCCCATCAAAGATAAAATTTGATATATCTTTTTTTTAGTACTTGTTCCAAAATCAGCTTAAATGGGAAACTGTGTAGATAGTGTTCTGCTCATTTTGATTCTGGTCGTGAATCAAACCTTCTGGTCCAGTTAAAGAATTAAGCAACAAGCAGAGCAGCCTTGTGGATTTGTTCCCCCAAATTCAAACCCCGGTTACTATTAATGTAATAATATTAATAATAATATTGTGAGTTTATATAGCGCTTTTTCACTCCCGAACGGGTGTCTCAAAGTGCTTCAAATTGTTACCCCTGGTCACTGGGCTTTATTCACTCCTTAAACCATCTCAGCTCCCTGGGGAGTATACAGCCTCGTGCAACAAATGCGCTACTCGGCTAAATCAATCAAAAGAACCATCTCTGCCCTCACAGGTACCCATTTACCCCAAAGAGAAGCAATAATAGTTAAGTGTCTTGCTCAGGGACACAAGTGTCACGACCGGGATTTGAACCCACACTCTGCTGAACAGAATCAGCAGAGCTTGAATTCGGTGCTCTTAACCGCTCGGCCACGACACCCAATGTAGTATGTATTCATTCCATGAATAATAAAACAAGAATGAAAGTTGAACGTACGTCCAGCTGGGAAGAGACTATTGAGAGGAAGTTGTGTAATCGTCTTGGTGGAGCTGGTCTCAGAGATCTTGGACCAATGTCTGGTGATCTGCGTAAACTCAAGGGTAGCTGTAATGAGAGAATAAATCAAAACAGTCTGAATTCAAATATATGGTGGAATATTTTAATGTTCTCACATTTGTTTATGCGCTTAGTCTATGGAGAGTATTTAGTTATAGCCACTGGACACTATGGGAGTTAAAGACAGTGGACACTATTGGTATTTGTCCTAGACCGGTCTTCTCACTCGGTGTATCTCAACATAATGCATAAAATAACAAACCTGTGAAAAGTTGAGCTCGATTGGTCGTCGGAGTTGCGAGATAACTATGAAGGAAAAAACACCCTGTCACACAAAATTGTGTGCTTTCAGATGCTTGATTTCGAGACCTCAAATTCTAAACTTGAGGTCTCGAAATCAAATTCGTGGAAAAAAACTTCTTTCGCGAAAACTACGTCACTTCAGAGAGAGCCGTTTCTCACAATGTTTTATACTAGCAACCTCTCCCCATTACTCGTTACCAAGTAAGGTTTTATGCTGATAATTATTTTGAGTAATTACCAATAGTGTCCACTGCCTTTAATTAAAATAAATATATTACATAAAACCTTACTTGATAAGAAGCAATGGAAAGGTCTGATAGTATAAAACATTGTGAGAAACGGCTCCCTCTGAAGTAACTTAGTTTTTGGGAAAGAGGTAATTCCTAACCCAAATTTTGAAAGACTTTTCTTTCATTATTCTCCTGCAACTTCGATGACCAATTGAGTCAACATTTTTACAGATTTGTTTTTGTGTGCATATGTTGGGATACACCTAGTGAGAATACTGGTGTTTGACAATAACCGATTTTGTCCAGTGCCTTTTAAGGGACAAAGGAAAGTCCTCACATTAATAGTAATACATTTTTTATGGCTGCCCAAATAATGTTCTGATAGTATAAGTAACAAATTACTTCATGGTTCTTGGTTCATCCAATTCATTAGAACTCTCCCTACAATTATACCGGCTTTAAACAAAAGTAAGAAACTACCAAGACCTGTGACTTAGAAACTACCAAGACCTGTGACCTGTGACTTACTGTTCCAGTACTTGGTACAATCCATGGTCCCTTCGGTTCCTTCGATCTCGACACCATTCTTGTCCACACAGTAGACAGTCTGGCTCAGAGGTCTGTACTGCATGGTGTTGAAGGTGCCATTGCGCTGGCAGGCAGGGTTGAACACACCCGGAACCACCTTTGCGATTTGCTGCTGGCGAATGCAGGTTGTGACGTCTACAAAGAACGGACAAAGATATACAACAATGTAAGACTTGGGTCTTATTCCTGCAGCTGATTGACTGTGCAGAAACTTGCTAAGTATATTCCGAATATAGCTGGCACAAAAATATGTTCTTTGGTCCAAGTTTTACTTTGGCTTTAGAGGGTTTTTAAATCCAGGAGGCTATTGGTTTTTGAAATTGTTGTCCCTTCCTTCTGTTTTTATGGTGTTTTGTTTTTACAATAATCTGGATTTGCTTTTGTTTCAATGTTTTCTAATGTGTGATTTTAAAGGCGTTTGAGTGCAAACTCCTTTTTATTCTATAAAGTTGGCTGGGGTCTGGTTGTACACATCTCAAGATGACAGTTTTTATACTTTTGGATAACCTTGACAGACCCTCTCCAACTTGTAATTTAAAAAATAAATACAAATTAAACAAAACTAAACAAAATAAATAATAATAGGCCTATAGTCCAAGAAGTTTGAATTTGAGCGAGACTTGTACAGTCCATTCTGAATACAGTTTGGACCAACTTGGTCCTAGAGGCTGTAATACAACAAGACTTGTACAGTCTATTCTAAAGAGTTAGCAGGGGATGAAACCAATTTCCTACAAAATCTTGTCTCACACGAAATACTGAAGATAGTAATTGAAATTCCCCCCCCATGCAATCTACTCCATGATAGTAGATACTCAGCAAGAAAAAATATCTGTCAGAACTAAGGACGGACTTTTTCCAGTCAAATCTAAACTTTGCTTCATGCAAGTAGAAAACATCAGTGTCACAAACCAATAGACCTCATGCATTGTCATCATCAAGCTACCATCTTAGAGGTAAAACGATGACAAAACAATAAAAACGCACAGATTTATACACGCAGCACGTAGGTTTTGCCAATGAACAGCCCCTTTTTTACCTCTAGGTGAGGGCGCCCTACTGATATGACATCATGTGCATAAGATCTATTGAGAAATTAAAGGGAAAAAATCTACATACCTTTTTTGATTTGCAGGGTCCATGTGACTGGTTTGTACTGTTTGCCGACGACATTGTCTGGCTGGACGTCATTGATGAGCAGTGGGTCCCAGCCATTATGGATTAATGACACAGTAGGTTTGATGGTAATGGTGGTGGTGTTAGTCTTGGTCACAACGGCTGAGGAAAAAAAAAACAGACATCACAAATCCAATGAGAAGATATCTAAGGTGATCCATGTGTAAAGAAGAATTCTAGCTTTGAGGAATGTTGCATGACAAGACTGCTGGAAAATCATGAAATCACTAGCTTTTTGTACAAACTCTTCCAGGTCAAAAGAAGAATTCAAGCTACGGTCCATTGCAAAACAAGACTGCTGAAAAAACTCTCACAGATCATAAGAGTCAATGACCAGATACAACAAAAAATCTTCCAGATCAAAAGAAGAATTTAAGCTTTGCGTACATTGCGATACAAGACTGCTGGAAAATCCCAAAATCCAAGGTGGGAAAACAGCCTTGAAAAAAACTTTCAGACATTAAAAAGAATTCAAGCTTTGTGTACATTGCAAAACAAGACTGCTGGAAAACTCTCACAGATCAAAAGAGTCAATGACCAGTATAAAACAAAAACAGCCAACATTTTCAAAAAGTCTTCCAGATCAAACGGAGAATTCAAGCTTTGCAAACACTGCGGGACAAGACTTTCAGACGGTCCCTTAATTAAAAGGTGGGAAAACAACCTTGAACAAATCTTTAAGATCAAAAGAAGAATTCAAGCTTTGGTTCATTGCAAAACAAGACTGCTGGAAAACTCTCACAGATCATAAGACTCAAAGACCAGATAAGACAAAAACAGCCAACATTTAAAAAAAATCCTCATGATCAAAAGAAGATATCAAGCAATGCATACATTGTGAGACAAGACTGCTGATATTCCCATACAAAAAGGTGGGAAAACAACCTTACAAAATCTTCCAGATCAAAAGACGGGTTCAAGCTTGCTCTATGACTTGATGCGTCTTTTGACTTCCCGTTCTGCGTAGTCTCATAACACAGAATGGATGAACCACGGGACTAATTAAAATATCCAATATATGTTTATACTTCTTTTGACCTCTAAGAGAGGGAACCATGCTACTGTATCAAGTAATCAAGTGAGTGACCAGCTCTGGTTAACTTACCATACAGACTCCTGTAAGTCTCGCAGTCTGGTGTCTGGACTCCCCGACGCTTGATGGTCTCTGGTACGATCGTCCCGGTCACATCAACACAGAAGCAGCGGCTGGTCCCCTCAGGGCACTGCTCCGGGGTGAAGCGACCATCGGTCTCGCAGGTTGGTCGGTAGACGGTGGGGACATGCTCAGAGATCAGCTGCTGGAGATGACAACGAGGGGTCTCTAAAAAATAAGAATAAATAACAATAATCAGTATTTATAAAGCGCTTTATACACCCAATGGGTGTCTCAAAGGGCCTCCAACATTATGAGACTTATTGTTATACCAACAATAGCGCCCGGAATGGATAGCTCATTCAACTTCGTTGCGCTTCAACGTACATGGCCGTTCTTCAGTGGACTGTCCGAGGTCCTTAGCAACGGCGGTAATTGCTGTCAAGTCCACGGCTTGTCTGCGAAGGAACGCTCGGGAGGTTTTCACAAGGCGCGTAAGCTAAATCAATCAAAAGAACCATCTCTGCCCTCACAGGTACCCACTTAACCCTGGGGTAACACCTCATCAAACTGTTTCAGTCACTTACTGTGGATCAGGTTCTTGATGGGGAAGGTATCAAAATTGCGGTGTGCGTTTTGATCGTGGTCAACCTGGGCAGTAAAAGGCTTAACTTCATGATGAACGTCTGAATAACACAAAAAAAGAGTTGTCCATTTGTACGCTAATGTGATAAATATAATCAAGAAATAGTAAACATGTGCTCTTGTGAAATAAGGTCGCACCATAAATTAGAATATTAACTTTCACTAACAAAACTTTTGGAAATTATTCAACTCGCAAACTAATCCAATTTCTATGTTCAATAAGGTACTATTTGATTTTGTCTTATTGCATACTTCCAAGGTGCTCTTTACAATCTGGACCCAATTTCTTAAAGCTGCTGAAGCACAAAAAGGAACTGAGCACAACAAAGTTATGCTTAACAGATGGACACCAGCCAAAATGCCATATCTCACAGACAATCTGCGACTGGTCTCCTGCAAATGTTTTGCTTAGCAGAAAATCATTAAGCATTATGATCTGGGCCCAATTTCATAAAGCCTGTAAGCACACAAACTTGCTCAACACAGACAAATATTGCTTAGCAGAAACTGGTTACCAGATAAAAGTCCATACAGTTTAACATTGTTGTGACTGGTGCCCCACCTGCTAAGCAGTATTTTCTGCTTAACTGCTTTATGAAATTTGGCCCTGCTTCGAAGGCTTTTTCATAAACAATATCCACCACTACCCTAAAAACAGGTACCCATTTATACCCCTGGGTGAAGAGAAGCAATTATAGTAAAGCATCTTGCTCTAGGACACAAGTGTCACGACCGGGATTCAAACCCACACTCCATTGACTTAAAGGGAAGGTACACAATTGGTAATTACTCAAAACAAATATTAACTTAAAAACTGACTTGGTAATGAGCATTGAAGAGCTACTGATAGTACAAAACATTGTGAGAAACGGCTCCCTCTGAAGTAACATAGTTTTTGAGAAAGAGGTAATTTCTCACTAAAATATTAAAGGACCTCAAGCTAGAAGTCTTTTATTCCTATCTGAAAGCACACAAATTCGGCCAACAAGGGTGTTTTTTCTTTCATCATTTTCTTGCAGCTTCGATGACCAATTCACAGGCTTGTTGTATTATTCTTATGACGGGGTACACTTAGTGAGAATACTGGTCTTTGGCAGCCACAAAATCGTGTCCAGTGCCTTTAACCACCAGAACTTTAATTTGGTGCTCTTATTAACCACTCGGCTACGCAGCTCAATAAAACTGGGTCCTGCTTACATGTTCTAAAGTCCTGGCAGTCGAGTGTTGTGGTCTTGGTGATGGTCCATTCCAGGATGACGCCATAAACATCGACGCAGAAACGGATATTGGTGAGTGGATTGACCTGGAGGGGTCGATAAGTTCCGTCGTCCTCGCAGGTTGGCTTGAAGGGAAGTCTGAACAGCTCGTTCTTCTCTCTCTCGTCCTGGCATCTTGTCAGTTGATCTGGTGAAGAGTATACAAAGTATAATCATTACTGGAAAAGCACTGGACACTATTAATAATTAACCCAAATAATTCTTAGCATAAAAACTTACTTGGTGACCAGCAATGTGAGCTGTTGATAGTATAAAACATCGTGAGAAACGGCTCCCCTGAAGTAACATAGTTTTCGAGAAAGAAGTAATTTTCATTTAATTTGATTTTGAGACCTCAGAATTAGATT
The DNA here is from genome assembly GCF_902459465.1 of Asterias rubens. NCBI lineage: Eukaryota > Metazoa > Echinodermata > Asteroidea > Forcipulatida > Asteriidae > Asterias > Asterias rubens. The sequence goes on along the minus strand of NC_047068.1, from coordinate 10,080,807 downwards.
TTGAGGTCCCGAAATCAAGCATCTGAAAGCACACAACTTCTTGTGACAAGGGTGTTTTTTCTTCTATTATTATCTCGCAACTTCGATGACCAATTGAGTTCAAACTTTCACAGGTTTGTTATTTTTATGAAGATGTTGAGATACACCAAGTGAGAAGACTGGTCTTTGACAATTACCAATAGTGTCCAGTGTCTTTAAGATGAACGACCCTCACACCCACTCATTGAAAAGGATGTATAATTTCAAGTTTTTGTGGTCGAACTCAAAAATTCTTTTATGGAGCTTTCCAGTGATGTGAACGTTTTACCACCGAATGACATGTTTTGTGCTTAGCTACTTTTTGTGATGAAGCAGCTCTATGAAATTGAACCCTGCTGTGATAATTACAGCAGTTATTAAAAGATCATGAATACAATACACTTACCTGTGGAGGTCATTTGACCAGGTCTGTCAACTGGAAAAATAAAAACAAACAAAACAAAAAAATCATGTCAAAAATGAGTTTGAGAGAAACGTTGACAAGTCGTGGTTCTTGAGCGGTGATCTTACACACCCTAACAATGAACCACTTTCCCAACTTCTAGTAGTTTGGACAATTTAGGACATAAAAAATGATTGTACCCAAATGGGTTTCTCCTCTTGGGTAAAACAAACCCACATCTTCACACCGAGCCCTGTACCCATATCTTCTTCAAAACAGTTTCTCCTCTTGGATAAAACAAACCAAACAGTCACACCCAGTCCTGTACCCATATCTTCTTCAAGACAGTTTCCCCTCTTTGATAAAAAAAACCCAAACAGCCACACCCAGTCATGTACCCATTTTTCTTCTTCAAAACAGTTTCTCCTCTTGGATAAAACAAACCACACCTTCGCACCCAGTCCTGTACCCATTTTTCTTCTTCAAAACAGTTTCTCCTCTAGGATAAAACAAACCACACCTTCGCACCCAGTCCTGTACCCATTTTTCTTCTTCAAAACAGTTTCCCCTCTTGGATAAAACAAACCACACCTTCGCACTCAGTCCTGTACCCATATCTTCTTCAAGACGGTTTCCCCTCTTGGATAAAAAAACCCAAACAGCCACACCCAGTCATGTACCCATTTTTCTTCTTCAAAACAGTTTCTCGTCTTGGATAAAACAAACCACACCTTCGCACCCAGTCCTGTACCCATTTTTCTTCTTCAAAACAGTTTCTCCTCTTGGATAAACCAAACCACACCTTCGCACCCAGTCCTGTACCCATTTTTCTTCTTCAAAACAGTTTCTCCTCTAGGATAAAACAAACCACACCTTCGCACCCAGTCCTGTACCCATTTTTCTTCAAGACAGTTTCCCCTCTTGGATAAAACAAACCACACCTTCACAACCCAGTCCTGTACCCATTTTTCTTCTTCAAAACAGTTTCTCCTCATGGATAAAACAAACCACACCTTCGCACCCAGTCCTGTACCCATTTTTCTTCTTCAAAACAGTTTCTCCTCTAGGATAAACCAAAACACACCTTCGCACCCAGTCCTGTACCCTTTTTTCGTTCTTCAAAACAGTTTCTCCTCTAGGATAAAACAAACCACACCTTCGCACCCAGTCCTGTACCCATTTTTCTTCTTCAAAACAGTTTCTCCTCTTGGATAAAACAAACCACACCTTCGCACCCAGTCCTGTACCCATTTTTCTTCTTCAAAACAGTTTCTCCTCTAGGATAAAACAAACCACACCTTCGCACCCATTCCTGTACCCATTTTTCTTCTTCAAAACAGTTTCTCCTCTTGGATAAAACAAAACACACCTTTGCACCCAGTCCTGTACCCATATCTTCTTCAAGACAGTTTCCCCTCTTGGATAAAACAAACCACACCTTCACAACCCAGTCCTGTACCCATATCTTCTTCAAAACAGTTTCTCCTCTAGGATAAAACAAACCACACCTTCACAACCCAGTCCTGTACCCATTTTTCTTCTTCAAAACAGTTTCTCCTCTTGGATAAAACAAACCACCCCTTCGCACCCAGTCCTGTACCCATTTTTCTTCTTCAAAACAGTTTCTCCTCTAGGATAAACCAAAACACACCTTCGCACCCAGTCCTATACCCTTTTTTCGTTCTTCAAAACAGTTTCTCCTCTAGGATAAAACAAACCACACCTTCGCACCTAGTCCTGTACCCATTTTTCTTCTTCAAAACAGTTTCTCCTCTTGATTAAACCAAACCACACCTTCGCACCCAATCCTGTACCCTTTTTCCGTTCTTCAAAACTTTTCCCCTCTCAAGTGGAACAAATCAACTTCCCACGCCCACAAGAACCCGTTTTCTTCTCACCTCTAAACTCCTCACAGTTGGGACGTCCTTGAGAGACATGCATGATGGTACCAGGGATAGTCTTGCCCTCTGGGGTAACACAGTAGCAGATCCCAATGTGGACGTCGCATTGCCTGGGTGCATAGTACCCAGTAAGGAGACACTTAGGGGTGTTGTACCCAGTTAGATGGGAGCTTTGGTCGCTGGTTGATGTGATGCAGGGGTGGGAATCTGAGATAGGATAAATCAAAACAAAAACCAGAAGAATTTAGAAAACAGCCTTTAAAAGGGTTTGGGTAATTTTTTAATAACACAAAACACAATGTCCCAGATTCACATTAAACTTGGACAGTTTGAAGATAATGATGGTAGAAAGCTTCCCTTAAAGTATTACTTGCTGAGGTAATGTAGTTTTTCAGAAATGAGTAAAACAATATTTATTTGGTTTGCGGTAATACCATGTGTGTATCTACTTGCCAGGTAGAGTTTGTTCTTTGAGAACTGTCTCGCTTCAATCTACTACCGCGGAAGTAGATTGTTCGGGTGGTCGGGAGACTTCATTTAAAACAATGTCCCAAAAAAACAATTTTCGTCTCAGGAGATGAAAATTATTTTAGCATGTACAACACATTTACCAGTACTAGTACTTACACGACTCTCCTGAAAACAATGCTTTGTGATTTTCAAATTTTTTTTCTCAAAAGCTTGAAGACTAATGAATCTGAAACTTCTCCAGGTAAATTATATTACATACATGTACATCATCATTCACAGGTCGATGTTGTGCTTGCTGTGCGATTTTGTATTTCAAACCGCTAACCGTAAGCACACGAAAAGGCATGCCAAGCTTCCGGTGCTTACTGCAAATTTGTTCTGCTACAGTAAGCACGAAAATTTGGTTACCCTTAAGCAGCGCTATGAAAATGGGCCCAGGGCACTAATGTAGAGTGCATCGGTACGTTATTTTTAAATGTGCTATAAAAAAACAACCCTTATTTCTAAGGGTTTGGTTTGTTTACAGAATGTCTGCTAAAGGTGCCCGTCTTTGAGAATGAATTTTGCTTTCCGTTAAGCAGCGCTATGAATTTGGAACAAGCCCTGCTAAAACCGAAGCATCATCAGCAGTCTAACATTCTCCTGAAGATGAGTATACTATTCAAAACACCAGGGCCACACCTGCTATTCTCAGAAACAACTCTTCTCCTAAAAGAGTTCTTATAAACCAATTTTGTATTGTCCCTGACGTAATATTTGACTTACCCATCTGCGTCTCTGGTTCAGGAAGGATGAAGTGGCGATATTCCTCAAACACTGAATACAAGAAAAAGAACACAAATTTTTCTAAAAATGCCATTTGAACTTAGAAAGGATATCTTTTAAAAATTACATTCATAAATACCTCAGACAGTTTCGCTTTTCCTATTGGTGGAGAGCGCGTCATGTGGGTGTGTATAAACCTTTGTTTATGACCAGTAAAAAGTGTGGAAACATGGGCGTGACACGCGAGCTTGCACCTGTTCTTATAAGACAGTTTCTTCATTACTATTGGTTGAGAGCAACGGCTGAAACAGTTGTGCCACATCACACGATACGCGCGACGCGTACAGCATTCCCTTAAAAGGAGTTGTTTACCCGAGGGCAGCGGAGGGCTTTACCATTTCATAGCTGGAGGGGTGTTGTGTTGAAAGAAAGCATTGAACAATATAATGTTTGCATTTATTTTACTTTTTGACCACAAAGTGTTGATGTTTTTGACCGAAAAGGTATTTATGAATGGGAATCAAAGTGTGTTGAATCGGTTTTCAACTAGTGGTTTAAACCCGCCCAGGGCCTGATTCTTCGTCTCGGTAAAATTATCAAGAACCAGGCCGTGTTGGGATTAAACCACTAGTTGAAAACCTCTTCACCACACATTGATTCCCTTATTTTTGAACCTCCTATCTGAAATATAAGTGCCACTAAACATATCCCTTTACTTGTCATGGTCGATTGTCCAGATTGTCACTTGTTTCAGATAGGCTTGATTGCAAGTCCAGCTACCCACATCACCAGTGACTGCATTTATCACAGTTTCCCTACTAATTGTAGTTTAATCTGAGACGTACTAATATATAGATGTATATCTGTTTAAGAAGGAACGATTTTTCTCTTTTGGCAACTTGTCTTCAATCTATTTCACACATTTATCTTGTGTTTTTTTATTGTAAGATGCACACTGGAAAACATTTTTTATGTTTTTTTTAATGTGATGTTAACAGAATTGAATTGAATTGACTTGAATTTAATCAATTTGACTCTATCTTGAAACAGAAGGAAAGGGAAGTGTTATTTACCATCGGCCATGTAGGGTGAGCAGTTTGGCGTGCTGATTTGTTGCTTGACAGTGGTGCCTGGGATAATCTGGCCAAGTCTAGTAACACAGAAGCAAACTCCGTGGAGTGGATTACACTGCAGAAGAAAACAAGGGGTTAAAATGCAATAAAAATCACTAATAATAATAATCGGTTTTTATATAGCGCTTTTCACAACCGAAGGGTTTCTCAAAGCACTCCATCGTCATTCATGTCATTACCCCCTGGTCACTGGGCAATTAAATTGATTCCTTAACCCATCTCAGCTCCCTGGAAAATAAACAGCCTGCACTACAAATATGGGCTAAAGAATCATCTCTTCCCTAACAGGTACTCATTTTACCCATGGTTGGGGAGAAACAATTTTAGTTATTGTCTTGCTAAGGGACACAAGTGTCACGACTCCCAAACCCTTATTCAACACATTCACTACACAAAGTGATAAATTGGAAACCAGAAGCTTTTGTTCAACTACAAAATAACTATATTTGTGCAACTCACATTTATTAAAGGTATGGACACCTTTGGTAATTGTCAACTATCAGTATTCTCACTTGGTGTATCCCAACAAATGCATAAAATAACAAATCTGTGAAAATTTGGACTCAAATGGTCATCAAAGTTGCAAGAGAATAATAAAAGAAAAACACCCTTGTTGCACAAACTTGTGTGCTTTCAGATGCATACATGTAATAGTTTGTTAAAGGAGGCGGCATCTAAAAAGGAACATGGGCAGGGACACTAAACATGTTTTTATTTTTATTAGGCCTTACCTGGACTTGTCTGAAGGTGCCGTCATTGTTGCAGACAGGACGATACTGTCTCTCAAACACAGAGGAGGTAGTTGTGAAACGACGCTGCTCATCAAAGCATACACCTGAGGTGAAATCAATCAAGCATTAATGAGACTTTTAATCAAGCTGGGCTTAATTTCCAAAATATTAGTCTTAACGCACTGTGGTGTAAACAACTCAACTGAAAGGCATTGGACACTATTGGTAATTACTCAAAATAATTGTTAGCATAAAAACTTACTTGGTAATGAGCAATAGAGAAAGGTTGGTAGTATAAAACATTGTGAGAAACGGCTACCTCTAGAATAACATATTTTTTGAGTAATTTATCAGTCAAATATTTGAATTGATTTCGAGACTTGAAATCAAGCATCTCAAATCACACAACTTCGTGTGACTAGGGTTTTTTTCTTCTTCTATTATCTCGCAACTTGGACGACCAATTGAGTTCAAATTCTGACAGATTTATTCTTTTGTGCATATGTTGAAATACAACAAGTGAGAAGAATGGTCTTTGACAATTACCAATAGTGTCCAGTGTCTTTAAGATGAATCCTCAAATTTTGTGAAATTAAACTATTGGTGCTTCTTTCTGCACTACATGTAATTATACAGCGCTTATCACACATGGGTGTTTATGCATTATTCAAGTTGACTTACCAGTGTTGGTGGTGCAGGGCTTGGTGGTGCATGTCAAATTCCCGCTGTTGCACAGGCTAAAATTTAAGAAATTTTAAACACATGTTTAAGTTACGATAAGCTTGCATGTATTTACCACATGATAAAATATAGCAGGCGAACGCTATTTATCTATCATTCAACACCATATGGATGATATTGAAAGGTCAAAATGGGAATAGCCAAGCGATTAAGACCCTCGCCTTCGGCTCGGGCCTTTATCACACGGCCACAACCCTGATGGTTTTAATCGGCTGTTTAAGAATTCGCCGCTGCTCTTTTATTTCCTGGTTCAAAAACTATAAGGGATGACACTGAATAAAAGACAGTACAGCTTAGATACATATACTAAGACATCATATGTTGCACGCGGACATTATAAGTTATCACACAAGCATGAGTGGAATACAGAAAAATATAGCGCTTCTGCGTCCCATATCCAACAAGGCCGATTTTTGCACTGTCTGTATACGGAGCGTTACGCATTGACATTCACAATACACACTGTGTAGTAGTTCGAGCATCTGATTGGTGGATTAGTGCGTACTGGAAGATAAAGTGCATATATCCATTCAAAATAACAGTGGATGATATTGACTGGTCAGACAGTAGGAGGAATGACTGTGCAGTTTAAATACATTCACTATAACTTCATTGCAGATGGAAATAGTGCATCTATCATTCAAAACAACATTGATCAATATTGAATGGTCAGACAGTAGGAGTTCATCTATCAATTCAAAATCATGTACACTGTACATGAAGACGATATTGAATTTTGGATGATTGACTGGTCAAACAGTAGAAGTTAATTTGTTGATGTAACTTACCAGATGTTACAGCCGCGTTTGATGGTCTGTCCACTCTTGAGCAGGGAACCAGTGACTACATCTACACACACGGACATTGGGTAGATCTCTGGAGAGCAGTACCGACGAGTACACTGCCATTTCCCGTCAAAACACTTGCTGTTATGAAAGACCAAAATAGTAAAAAATATTCATATCCGCACGGTGTCATAATTTGTCTCTGCTAAGGACTATTGACCCTTGCAGGCAGGTCACACGGGGCGACTGTGCCATGCTCACCTATTTGGTGGTCAATAGGTTTACATGTTAACACCGCATCGCCTTAAATGCGCACTTCACTGAATAACGCACAGTGACATTGCCCACCAGTATGGTGCTTCAAGGATTATTCGATGGTGGTCAATAGGTTTACATGTTAACACCGCATCGCCTTAAATGCGCACTTCACTGAATAACGCACAGTGACATTGCCCACCAGTATGGTGCTTCAAGGATTATTCGATGGTGGTCAATAGGTTTACATGTTAACACCGCATCGCCTTAAATGCGCACTTCACTGAATAACGCACAGTGACATTGCCCACCAGTATGGTGCTTCAAGGATTATTCGATGGTGGTCAATAGGTTTACATGTTAACACCGCATCGCCTTAAATGCGCACTTCACTGAATAACGCACAGTGACATTGCCCACCAGTATGGTGCTTCAAGGATTATTCGATGGTGGTCAATAGGTTTACATGTTAACACCGCATCACCTTAAATGCGCACTTCACTGAATAACGCACAGTGACATTGCCCACCAGTATGGTGCTTCAAGGATTATTCGATGGTGACCTCCGGTGAATTGGGTCAATAAAGTCATTAAAGCAAAATTTGAAGGATTTCATGAAATTGCTTTTGCATATTTTGGAGCTCCTGGTAAATGGGGATTAATGATCAAGAGTGGTTTTTAGAGAATGTGCTTGGCAAAAAAGAAACCCAACTTTTCCAAGCAAAGACAAAAACGGTCGGCCTTGTCGGGGCCTGAGTTTACTGGCCCAAAGGTAAAATAACTGGACTCGGGATACAGTCTGATGTAAAATCTTACCCCTGCAATTAAGCATGTCGACCAAAGCCGAGTGTAGGGTTAAACTTGTTATGCAGTTCTTTATCTTCATGTAATAGATGTTAAATTTGCATTCGGGATAAAGAATATTAATTTGGTTTTTACCCATACACCGATGGCACTGAATTTCAGTACTTTCCCGAGTTCTGTAAAAAAAAATCACAGGCATAATTACTCAGGTTGGATTCGAACCCACGACCTTAGCTTCGAGTTCTTTATCCCAAATGCAATAACTATAACAGTTGTACCCACCATGCATTACAGTCCTGTGTAATAGTGGCTCCATGGGGATAAGGAAGACCATCCTGGGTGTTGCACACTTTCCTCGTTGCCAGTGTAGTTTCATCCTCAGTCGATGTCCCAGTTTCACATGTGTCGGTGGTGCAGTCCCACTTGCCTCGTGTGCATACGCTTCAATTAAAGATTCAAAATAGATAGATGGAATAGGGGTATTTAAATGGGTATAAATGGGTATAAATGGGTACCTGAGAAGGTATGCAAAAAGCCTCTGGAGCGCCACGACCGCTCAGGGCTGTATGTATACTCCTCAGGGAGCTGAGAAAAGATTAAAGGAATGTTATTTGCCCAATTGCCAGGGCACTAATGTAAAGCGCATGGCAGCTAAACTCTCAAGGGAGCTGAGAAAGTTTAAAAGAATATGGGATGTGAAGCATTGCACGATCAAGTATCTACATATATATATTGGTTTTGCAGTAACACCATGTGTGTGTCTACTTGCCAGGTAGAGTTTGTTCTTTAGAGAACTGTCTTGCTTTTATATTCTTCTACCGCAGAATTGATTTTCAGAATCTGGGAGACATATCAGTTCTGAAAAGAAAGTTACTGGCCTAATGACCAGGCCACTAATGTAAAGCGCAATGAGACGCTACTGTGAAATGCGCTATACAAAAACTAGCTATTATTATTATTTATTCCGACCAGTTTCTCTACAATAACTTTTTATTATTATTTTGTTTGTACAAAATAAACTAGTTTGTGATGGACTCACCAGATGTTACAGTCTCTCTTTAGGATTTCTCCGTCGTAATGGCGGGTGTTGGCGATGGGGTTGGTACACTGATGGTAGTACGGTGCCCTGTTGGTCTTGTCTGGGCAGATGGTCTGGGTGCAGTCCCATTCTCTGTTCTTACAGATACTGGGATCAAAGAGGGACATAAATAAGTGCATTCAATTTTCCCACTGTTTTTTTGTGAGCAAAATTTGTTTTTGTGCTTGGCTCATTTTTGTGCCAAGTCAGCTTTATGAAACTGGACCATGAGGCAAGGTGCCTTTTTCAAACATTGCCTTGTGCTTTGGCTCCGTGTTACTAGAGTATAGTTAACAGACAAATATCATATGAAACATACCATTTGTGACTTTTTTCCTGTTTAAATTTGAGAAAACTGTTAAGCTAAAATGTTCAGCTCAAGCAGCTACATGTATATGAAAATGGGCACTTTTTTTATTTTGTTTAAAGAGATCGTCTAACATCACGCAAGGCTGTGAAGACACTTCAAGGATGAGGGTTACACCCAACAGATTGAGGGCACCAAACCGAATCACTTGCCACCAGGGGCACATAGCCACCTATTCCTGGTGCCCAAACAGGGTTACCCTCTTCACAGTCCATAAGGATGTAGGTGTGGGTATCAATCCACTAGGTGCCACTAGGTGCCTAGATGCAGTTCATTCTCATCTTAAACTGGTGGTGCGATGTACATCTGAAATGTAGCTTATTTTGACGTCACAGGTGTTGGCATTTTTGGAAGGGCGCTTCCGCACAAAACTCTTCCAAGTTTACCAGAATAATTTGGATGGGTACCAAGGACCAACCCAGGGGGCAAGGGAGGCCAACATCCTCCAAAAAACCATATGTCGATCAAATGATATAAATTTGCCAGCTTACCAGGTATTGCAATCCTTCTTTGCTGTTTGCCCATGGAAGAAGATGAAGTGCTGGCCAATTCTGCAGTAGTCATCTAAATCAAAACAAACAACAAACATTACAATTTCATGATATGTACAAGATCATTGTAAAGAAGTATAAGATCATTGTAAACTCACTTAAAAAAAGCATCTTCAGATCATTAAAAGTTTACATACAAGATGTTACTCTCTCGTTCTGAAAACATCCATTACAAATAAATAACACGTGTGATTCTGTCACTCCTCTAAAAAGCCAAAGACTCTTTTAGAAAGTACGATTTGAAACTTTACATGGTGGGAATATGATATGGAAAGGTTTGCGGTAACACCATGTACATGTAATATCTCTAAATGAGTTGGGGTGGTTCTGAAACGCACAGTTGGTTTCAACTCGACGTTTCGATCAGTATGCTCGGATCGCCTTCCGGAGAAAGCTCAGAAAAGCAAGCTTAATCACTCTACTAAATGGAGAGAAGACAAGGAATGAAGTTTCAGTTTTAGAAAAAACCCACACAGCCAAGTAGTGACTGAAACCCCAATCCACGTAGTACCCCCGGCTTGATTCCACCCGAGAACCTAGAGGTGGAGGGCTAGTAAAGATACCACTCCACCAACCTGACCACCCAGAGGTTAAGTAAGTCATAGCCAAACACAAAACTGTGGAAATTGGCCTGGATTGACACTGACTCACCAGAGCGTGAAGCCAGACAAGTTGGGTCACTTGTCTCAGTGCAGATCCATCCGTTGGTGCTGTCGCAAGTACTGTGGATGAACGAATAACAATATTATTATTATTATTATTATTATAAATGGTTGATTTGTTTATTTCATCAATACCGATTAAAAAGACACTTGGAATAAAACTACTGAATTATGGTAGTAATTCAAGCCGTAAACATTCTAATGCACGTACAAATGAAAGAACACCAAAAATAAAGGGGTCAATGACACAGAATTACACAAAAGACAAAACTTATCCCAGTAGAGGTAGTGATTTTTCCACATGATAAATCATAACGCTTACCAAGTCTTGCAGTCGAGAGTTGTCCTTTCTCCGTGATGGAAGACCGTCTCGCCGACGATGCACTGACCAGGTTGAACACCTAAAAAGAATATACGAATCAAAGAATATCTAAATGTGTGCAAATCAAAGAACATCGAAATAATAATAACGGCTTATTATAAAGCTCTCACATCCGTCACTCAGTGACGCTCACGGCTCTTCAACGTACAGAATTTTCCTGCAAGGTCTGTGGGACTACAATTAAACTATAATAATGATAATAATAATAATAATAATAATAATAATAATAATAATAATAATAATAATAATAATAATAATAATAATAATAATAATAATAATAATAATAATAATAATAATAATAATAATAATAATAGTGGCTTCTTATATAGTGCTCATATCCGTCACCCAGTGACACTCCTGGCGCCTACTCCTTATACACAGCACAATGAAATGGTTTACAAGGTGCTGTGGCGCAAGGAACACCAGGGAAAACCCCTTCTCTTTTTGTTTACGTGCGTTACACAACACACAACTTGACATCCCATCTGAAGGAGAAAGCATACTGGTTTAGTGTCATGCTTAAGGACACAGGTGTCATGACTGGGTCTCAAACCCACACTCTGCTGATAAGAAACACCAACCGCTAGGCCATAACCAGACAACATGCCAAAAAATGTGCAAACTTTGTGTGCTTTGCTCTTGGCGTCTGGCAACAACCGATGAGTAAACATTTGGGGCTTCATCAAGGTCTTCTGAAGGAAACAGTAACTCACCTTTTGGAAGCCAAGGGAAAACTGGTGATGGGGTGGTGGAAATTGCAGCTGTAAAAAGAAGTTGTAAAACAACATTTTTTTAACTAGTAAACTAATTCCTAATATTCAGTTGTACACATGTAAGTCTAAGCCAACACTCAAGTTGTTGTATTTTAAATCTGAAAGTGTGTAGACCAGAAGTTGCAACAAATAGTTTAAGTCACCTGGAAATAGAATTTTTTTTTCTTCAAACATTAGAGTATTTGTTTCTGAACAATAAAATATTTGTTTGAGTAATGGTTTTTAACAACTTATATGTTAAAATAAAATAAAAAATTGTGTGGGGGGTGACTCCGCCTACCCCTTTTGTGACGTCAATCGAGGCAGACTTTGCCTCGATCGAACACATGTACGGGCAAGTACATTCAAGTCCTAGTCGTGAGTTTGTACGTTTGGAAAAGTTTTGTTCTTGCATTTTTCCGGCAATGTCGACCAGGTATATTGCTGCTGGATGCAGCAAAACAACTAAAGATGGGGTCAGTTTGCAAAGTGGTCCGGTCCGACGTCGTTTCCAGCGCTGTGTGGCAAACACTTCGAGCTGTCGTGCTTCGAGAGTCCGGAATACACAACACATTTTGACATGAAGAGAAAAGTTCTTTTCTAAAACATAACGCCATCCCAACAATTTTTCCAGCTAGTGGGAAAGTCGAAAAGGTACCTGAAAGACGTAACGAACCTAAAGGAGCATTTGCCTAATGTGAAAAAAATCAGGTGTTGTTTCAACTTTGAGGGCATGTTTTTAGCTTGCGTCAAGCGTCACCAGCTTGTGTTGCACTGCATGCGATTCATCGCGCCTCGATTGACCAAAGCAGATCGAAGGCTAAATGACAAAACCAATCGTAAATCTGTGTGTTATCAAGTTGCAACTGATTCGTGCAAACCAATTTGAAATAAAACATTTAAACTAAAACCAAGTACTAACAAAAACAAACATTTTTTAAATTCTAAAATACTTGGACTCGAATGATATTTGACTTACTGTCACAATAGTCTTCATCACTATAGCAAGACCAGAGGCCAGTAGTTTGGCAGATACTGAAAAAGAAAAAGAAGGAAAGGGAAAAAAAGAAATTACATCAAGAAAAGTGAGCTTTGAAACTTTGCATGGCAAACAAACTATGATACTAAGAAGTATAAATACTAATCAGCAAACTTGCGGGTGTATAATATCTCTTTTGAGGGAGTGTTGGCTCTGAAAAGAGCCGAAGTGGTCTTCATGATGCTTCAATACAGCATACTCTGCTCGTCTTCAGGAGAAACCACTATGATGTTAGTGCAGGGCTTTACCCCTTGCAGGTAAGCGCAATGTCAATGTTGCCTGGGCAGTTTGTCTCCTTTGTGTGAGCATGACAACTTGGACCAGCCCTGCTACCATGGGGAGCACACCGTACCAATCCTTTTTGTCACTAGGAGGATAACAGAACTATATGGCTTCGAAAAAGGCCTACTTTGAGCGCAAACTTGATAAAAAAAACTTTGAGCCCGTGGATGGCAGTTGAAGGACGCTTAGTACGCGCGTGTAAAAATTCAAGTATCTGATACAATTCCATTTCAAATGAATCATGTTTTTACACAGTCACCCTAAACTGCATGCATAGATCAAAGAAGTATGAAAGGGGACCAGTTGCTCTTTGACTTGATGCAAAGTTGGGGTCAATCCCACCCAAGTTATTTGCCTGTGGGTTTTTCCACAAAACTCGGAAAGGTACTGAGTGTACAGTGCTTAATACACCTCAGAGTATGATTACACAAAAATAATAATAATAATTATATGTGCAAGTTCTTCTTTTTTTCTTGACATGCCTCTGCATTATAAAAGTTATTGTCAACTTTAAATTCAAACAATAATAAATAAATGCTACTTTTTATTTCCTTTGTGCTCCCCTTGTGTATTCCTGTTTGTCTGTTTATCTAAAGTAACATCTATAATATTGTATTTAATATAATAAACATATACACATATATTTTTAATGTAATTTTATTGTAAAGCAAAATTCTTTTAGTCTGTGACTTTTTATTTGGTGATGTATTTTTTAAAATAAACAAATTTTTAATTAAATTGAATTGAAAATAAGCGAATAGAGCATCTAATCATTCTTCCCATACGCCATCAGGAATTGGAACAACCTGCAGAAGGATCCAGCTATGTACTCGTCCCTCAACACCTTTAAAGACAGTGGACACTATTGGTAATTGTCAAAAACTACTTTTCACAGTTGGTGTACATGTATCTCAACATATGCATAAAATAACAAACCTATGAAATTTTGAGCTCAATCGGTCGTCGAAGTTGCGAGATAATAATGAAAGAAAAAAACACCCATGTCACACGAAGTTGCTTTCAGATGCTTGATTTTGAGACCTCAAATTCTAAATCTGAGGCCTCGAAATCAAATTCATGGAAAATTACTTCTTTCTTGAAAACTACAATACTTCAGAGGGAGCCATTTCTCACAATGTTAATACTATCAACCTCTCTCCATTACTCATTAATACCAAGTAAGGTTTTATGATAATAATTATTTTGATAATTACCAATAGTGTCCACTGCCTTTAACAGGCATGCAACTGTAACTTCACCACAAACGAGGAAAATACAAATGATTTTGTACTGTTTTTCAATTCTACATGGTAAAACTGAGTTTAAAAAAAGATGAAATCAGCTGAACTGAGGAGCCATCGCATGCACGCTTATGCAGTTAATTTTTGCTCATGTAATTGGAGTACTTATATTGAAGAAGAAAATATGGGGTTCTTTTTCTGTAGATGGTTTCTACCTACCAAGCGACACAATCACCTTGCTTCACAATCTCCTCAGGGTCGTATTCCTTTGCCTTGTGCATGCAAGTAAAGGCACCCTTAGTTTCTGAAAGAATGAAAAGGGATCATGCTTAAAGGAACATTCATAAATACCCCAGAAAGTTTCGCTATTCCTATTGGTGGAGAGCGCGTCACGTGGGGGTGTTTAAATGGTTGATAATGGCCAGCTTGAGCTCTTTATAACTGGTTGGCTTCCGCGTGTCGGGCGCGCGCGTACGCCAATATTATCACGCGGAATGCGCAATTCATAGCTATTAGAAACAGCACGTAATCTTCTAAGCGCAGGCGCGTAATCTATTCCTAAGTGCGCGCGCGTACACACAACCCACGCGCATCAAACAGATTCTTCACAAAGTTTTGGGAAAAAGTACTTCAAACCTCGAGTTTTCAATTGTCAAAGGGTCTGTAATTTTTTTACGTTTTTTTACAAAAGGGCATTTATGAATGGGAATAAAAGAGTAGTGATTCATTCTTAAACGTCCGTTCAAACCTTGCAGGATCGTTGCCGTGCGATAAAGGCCCTCGCCTTTGGCTTGGGCCTTTATCACACGGCAACGACCCTGCCTGTTTTAAATGGCCGTTAAAGAACTCTTCGGTACCCTTTTATTCCCTTATTACAAAATTGGTGTGAAAAAAAATTGTCTAAGATCACAAAATTTACAAAAACTACATGGTCTAATGATGATGATAGTAGAAAACATCCCTTGAAATATTTATGTTTTTTAATTGATGTCGTGCAAAATGTGTAGTCAGTTTTTCACTATTTTCTTGTGACCCAGATGGTCGATCGATCTCAAACTTCAACAGGTTTTTACATTTATGTTAATGGTGGATTACATGAAGTGCTTACACTGCCAGCAACTGTTTTCTTAGCAAAAACCAATTCTGTAATGTTCCTTCAACTGGTGAATTAAGAAGTCGGTTGCCACTCTTAAATTCGCTTATTTCAAAATGCTTTTTGTTCCTAACATGTTATTATTTACCTTCATCTTTGACTGGACAGAGAAGTCTAATCCGGTAGTCCTCACACTGTTCATCAAGAGGCTGGTCCTCATTCTTACAGCGAAGACCCACACGGCGGTCACATGTCACCACCTGACCACTACGGGAGCTATCGATACCGGCCAATGTCTGGCACTCGATGGCCTGGGGTACGCTGGACTTACACACGTCCAAACTGCAAATAATTCAGTCAAGATCAATGTTAGAGCATGCCAATGTGGAGTGTATTCATTTTCAGCAATTTACAAAGCAGGGACTCAGGGAGGAACAGCTTAGTGCCTGACATACATTTTCATTTTGTTGCAGGGAGGATTTTCTTAGCGTACAATGAACGAAAAACGGAACAACAGCTTGGTGGCTGGCGTACATTCTCATATTGTTGCAAGGAGCATTTTGATGGCACACAATAACAGACAAATTGAAGAATGGCTTGGTGGCATGAACTCTCATATTGTTGCAGAGAGTATTTGCTTAGCACACAATAAAACACATATGGCAGAACAGCTTGGTGGCTTGCATACAATCTCATATTACTTTAGGGATTTTGCTCAGCAAATGATGAAAGATAAATTGAAGAACAGCTTGATGGCTGGCAGGCACTCTCATATTGTTGCAGGGAGCATTTTGCTAAGCGCATGATGAAAGACAATTGAAGAGCAACTTGGTGGCTGGCATGCACTTTCATGTCTTTGCAGGGAGCATTATTTTTGCTTAGCGCATAAAGAAAAACAAATGGAACAGCAGCTTGGTGGCTGTCATGCACTCTCATATTGTTGAAGGGAGCATTTTGCTTAGTGCACAATAAAAGATAAATTGAAGAACTTGGTGGTTGGCTAACTTTCAAGTTTTTGCAGAAAGCATTTTATTTAGTGCACAATGACAAACAAATTGAAGAACAGCTTGGTGGTTGGCGTACGCTTTCATACTGTTGCAGTGAGCATTTTGCTTAGCGCACAATAACAAACAAAACTAGACATTAGGTGTTTGTGAACAAACACAAAGCTGTTCCGTGTTCTTTTGCTTGGATTTTGAGCTAAAATGACCAAGGAGTCTATCATTGAAAAAAAGAAGAAAATGCTGAAGTAGAGGTCGACATGGGGTCATGGTAACCTAAGGCTAATCTCCAATGCCCAAGGAGTCCCTAACTGAGAACAGTTTGAAAATCGATATTGCCACACTTTGGGTTGACCCGGAAGTAGAGGTCAACTTGAGGTCACGGTTTTTCAAAATTAATCTCCAATCCCCAAGGAGTCTTTAACTACAAACAGTCTAAAAAACGGCAGTTTACTTCTTGAGATATGGTGCTACAAAGATTTCCCATATAAATATGCAAATATGGGTCACGTGGTTAATTAATTACGATTTTTAACATTTTTGGGGGTCGGTGGTTTGATGTTTGATCTAGTACGATTTGATTTCACAGAACTCTTAACCACCAAACTCTGCGCTTATGATCACCATTTTCCGCTTACAAACATCATCGTGTCATGCATGCACACATGTTATGTTGGGCTAACAATTGAGAAAAAGAAAAGGCAACACTATCGATATAAAGATAAGAATCTAACTTAAATATTACAAAAAGAAATATTTTTTTAGTTTTGGGGGGATAAAAAAAAAGTTTTCCCGTGGGCAGATTCGAACTCGCATGTATCAGTGTTGAAAGCGCGACTGATGACCACTAGGCTATGAAGCCAATGCATTTAAGAGGGTTTACATTATATATATATCAACAAAGGGGATTATGATCCGGCGAAATAATTCTCGTGTCATGATTTTGCGAACATTGTCACTAAATATGATCTGCTAACGCCTTTAACTATTAAGTAGGGTTGAAATGTAGTATTAGATGCCTTTAGGTTTTTTTTACGAGGACGTCGTCGTCGTCAAAAACCCCTATTCAATTACGCACGTTCGTCCACGGAGGACGCCACCTCGGAGTCTAAATTTGACATTTTTTCACTCATTTCTCAAAAACTACAACACCACAGCAAGTAATATTTTAAGGGAAGCTTTCAACTGTCATTATCTTCAAACTGTTGAAGTTTAGTGTAATTCTGTGGACACCATGGTATGTCGTCGTCGTCAAAAACCCCTATTTATATACGCACGTCCGTTAAACGAAAACCCTACACATTCGTGTGCAAAGTATATTGGTCCAGAACTCGGTTAGGAAACAAATAAAAAGACACTTCGCTGTGGTCCAGAACGTAAGAAGAAAAACAAGAAAAGTAGACTTGAGTAGACTCCTCTCAAGAAGTCACAACTCATGATAAGTACATACTGAATTGCATTTACCATAGAGAATGTTTAACAATAACATGGAAGCGACTGCATCCAGTTATATTCAAATGCGTAGACTCATCTCAAGAAGTCACAACTCATGATAGGTACATACTGTATGGCATTTACCAAAGAGCATATTTAATAATAACATGAAGCGACTGCATCCAGTTATATTCAAATGAAGATTACGTGGTTAATTAATTAAAAGTTTAATTTTTTTTTACATTTAGAGTAAAGCTTATGTTCTAAGCTACAATTTGGTATAATAAACTCACTCTTTCGTATTATGGTTTAGGAGATTAGGCTTAAAGAAAACACGTGTACAAATGCAATGGGGTTTTGGCGAGAAACAAAGAATAATAATAATAATAAAAATAATAAAAATCTCGACGAAAACAATACCTGTTCCGACGGTAGGTCGGAACAGCTAATTAATAACTGCTTGGTGGCTTGCATGCACTTTTGTCTATTCTTCAGGGAACATTTTGCTTAGCACACAATGAAAGACAAATTGAAGAACATTTTGGTGGCTGGTGTGCTCTCATATTTTTACTGGGAGCATTTTGCAAAGCACAATGGAAGAGGCTATTACTGGACCTTGGGTTCTAGACTTACTCACGACGGAGTATGTACACATCCTCAGAGTCACCGATATTAGTCTTGGGGTTGTAGTTCTTCCACTCACTCCACCTGTAGTTCTTTTTCAAACCTGCAATTGGAAGTAGAAGACACCAACATTATTGTGTTTAATCAAATCAATGCACATTCTAGGTCACGAGCCAAACCCAAACCGAAACACAGTTAATAATAATGATAATAATAATAGTGGCTTCTTATATAGCGTGCGTATCCGTCACTAAGTGACGATCAGTGACGCTTTACGCACAGTATTTTCCTGCAAGGTATGTAGTAAGGGCTAGGTTTGAATTATGACATCTACATGTAATCCTTTTACATAGCACCATGCTATGGTTTACAGGGTGCTATACATGTAGCACAATACGCATCCAATCAAACCAGGAACACCAAGGCAAACCCCTTCTCTTTTCGACAAGTGCGCTGGGTTCTTTTGACGTGAATTCGACAAAACACGGGACCACCAGCTTCACTTCCATCCGAGTGGGTGTCATGGGTACTTACTCTCACAGTAGGTTCCAGTGAAAGCATCCAGGCATTCACAGGTGTTTGGTTTTCCACACGTTCCACCGTTCTCACATGGTGTATTACAAATGGCTGTACAGATAGAAAAGGAACAAAACATTCAGTTAGTCTGCACACACCACTAACATGAGTGGTTTTCCACACGTTCCACCATATGGATGTACAGAACGAAGGGCGAAAAAAACATATCCTGCGGGTTAATAAAATGTACACATCACCTGATCACAACATGAGTACTTGTGCACAAACTGTTGCAATGCGTCCAACTACAAATGCAACAGCACAGGATTGCAAACACATTAAAGGGAAGGTACATGTTTGGTAATTACTCAAAACAAATATTAACTTAAATACTGCTCCCTCTGAAGTAGCATAGATTTTGAAATAGAGGTAATTTCTCACTAAAATAATAAAAGACTTCTAGCTAGAAGTCTGTTATTCCTATCTAAATGGACACAAATTCGCCCAACAAGGGTGTTTTTTCTTTCATAATTTTCTCCCAACTTCTATGACCAATCGAGCTCAAATTTTCACAAGTTTGTTATTTTATGCATATGTTGAGATACACCAAGTGAGAACACTGTCCTTTGACAATAACCAATAGTGTACCTTCCCTTTAAAAACACATTTATGTACTTGTTGGAAAGTCAATTAACCAAAGCTTTTGGTGTAAGGTTTTACAGAATTCATTTAAAGGCAGTGGACACCATTGGTAATTACTCAAAATAATTGTTAGCATAAAAACTTGGTAACAAGCAAAGAAGAGCTGTTGATAGTATAAAACATTGTGAGAAACGGCTACTTCTGAAGTATCTGAAAGCACACAACTTTGTGTGACATGGGTCATTTTTCTTCCATTATTATCTTGCAACTTCGACGACCAATAGAGTTAAAATTTTTACAGGTTTGTTATTTTATGCATATGTTGAGATACACCAAGAGAGAAGACTGGTCTTTGACAATTACCAAAAGCGTCCAGTGTCTTTAAAATGTTCATTTGCCGAGTTTGTAGACCTTTGAATATTTTATTTTATCAAATTTATACTTTATTTATACTCGGCTCAGCATGAAAGCTGTTATTTTTATATTGGATTTTTATGTACAAATAAAATGCACCCGTAAAACAGGGATGAGATTATTTGAAAATGAAAAATGGAAATGAAGCTCCCTGAATGTACAACATTTAAGAATTAAATATCTGAAGGACTTGTCAAAACAAGGAAAAAGTCTTTTCATCTCTGTGATGGCAAGATTGTCTTTTTCAAGAAAATATGAAGGTGCAGGGAGATCAGTGAAGAATCCTGACAAATCACATGCCTGGTACACGTAGAGTGACTGCTTAACTTTAGATTACGCATACCTCCGCAATCAGTGCCAAACAGTTGTGGGGTTGTTTTACCATAATAATAAATAATAATAAATAATAATAATAATAATAATAATAATAATAATAATAATAATAATAATAATAATAATAATAATAATAATAATAATAATAATAATAATAATAATAATAATAATAATAATAATAATAATAATAATAATAATAATAATAATAATAATAATAATAATAATAATAATAATAATAATAATAATAATAATAATAATAAATAAGACTTATTAAGCGCATTTTACAGGTATACAATGTGCTGGTATAAAGAACCCTACGAAAAAGTCAGTTTATGGTTGAGAAGAGAACGGATGCGTTTTGAATTTACACTTGAAAGTTGATGATGAGATGATGTGGCGAGTGCGATTTGGTAGGGGGAGATCCAGCATCGGGGACCAGCAACTGAGAAGGACCGGTCCCCTGTTTTTTTGTAAGTGCGAGGGATTGTAAGATTCTGGCTGGAGCGGAGGCCACTCCAGCCAGGTTTGTTGAAGTTGAGAGAGTCTGTGATATACTGTGGAGTACGTCAGAGAGTGCTTTGTGCATATTTTGAAGGTAATGCGTTGTCTATAAACTGGTAACCAGTGTAATTGTTGTAGAAGAGTGGATGCACGTGTGTCTTTGGGTTGTGAGAAAATGATACGTGCAGCATTGTTTTGGAGCTTTTGAAGCTTTTGATATGACAGACACAGTGCTACAGGTTTGGGTAAATTTGTGTGTATACACCCAAACCAAACAGTACACTCCTATCATGTCCGCCATCAAAAAGGCTTATAAATGGGGTATATTCAATTGAAAAACACAAGACCACCGGGCTTGTCCCATTGTATGTTTACTGGCAGCTTAACCCAACCCTAAAATCACATTTCGAGCCCTGTTCATTTCGAGCCCTGCCCTAGTAAATCACCTCAGGGACTTGCGTTTTTAGGGAGGTTTAGCTGCACGTTACGCTAGCAAAGAAAATTGTGTTGTTAAAATCTCACGTTTTTTAGTATACGTGAGGTTACCATTTTCAGTTAGGTTAAAGGCAGTGGACACTATTGGTAATTGTCAAAGACTAGCCTTTACAGTTGGTGTATCTCAACATATGCATAAAACAACAAACATGTCAAAATTTGAGCTCAATCGGTCATCAAACTTGCGATATAATAATGAAAGAAAAAAACACACTTGTCACACGAAGTTGTGTGCATCTCAACTTATGCATAAAACAACAAACCTGTGAAAATTTGAAGGAGCCGTTTGTCACAATGTTTAATACTATTAACCTCTCCCTATTACTCGCTACCAAGTAAGGTTTTATGCTAATAATTATTTTAAGTAATTACCAATAGTGTCCACTGCCTTTAATACGTGCAGACATCATACGTGAGCATGTAATAAGCCCAGGTGACGTCACCTAGAAACAACACAATTTTCTGACGTTCACATTCAAATGTTTGTTCGCGCATTGTGCAGCTAATTAACACTACCCTATTATGAACCAATACATACGTGTTGTGCAGCCTTCTTCAATGGTGCCAGTGTAGCCGTCACAGCAAACCTGGATTTGACTGTAAATCAGCAACAAAAAAACAATAATTTATCAAAATAGAAAAATGAAATAAGCTTTTACAACTTGCTAACCAACCAATATGGTATAAATGCAAACATTTTGAATGGCCTAATATTTCGAACATAGAAGAGTCATCCTCAAATACTATGAAATAATTATTTCATTTGTGCATCTTTGGAAAAAACTCTGCTATGCCAGTGATGAGAAAATTAAAAGTGCATTCATGAGCCAATTTTCGCACATTTTCCCCTTAAAAAAAACGTTTACTCTGAACAAATGTTGCAGATGAAGCCATTGTAAAATGAAAACAAAAAACCTACAAAAACTTGTGTACACATGAATTAAACAGAATACAGTATGTAGCACGCAAAATTATTGTTTGTGCATGGCTGACTAATTGTAGTTTTTGATTAAAAACTACCAATAAACAGCCCAGGGATTTTTTTTGTGCAAAACCTTAAATAAAGCTTGTAACTTTCTTTAATCTATTCGATAGCTATTTAAAATTTTAATTTTAATTTTCGGATTTACAATTTAGGATCTAGTCGGCCAAAACAAGTTTCTAGATCAAAACACGTGTATCATTCAAATTTGGAATAGTGTTAACATTTTGTTGAAAAGATATTTTACTTGCACAGTTGTTACCCATCAACGAACTCATTTCAGACAAACTGAACTAAAGTTGGATAAAAGATTTAAGATTATAAGAAATTCATCAGTAACTCTCACCTGCCATCTCTACTGTAGCCTGTGCATACATTGGGTCTGTAAAGAGAGAAAAAACATTTGTTGAATTTGTTTAAAAAAAAGAAAAAATTGGCGCTTGCGGAAGCAGGGAATTCTTTGCTTACATCAAGTGTATTTCATGGGTTAGCAGGGAATTTTAGCTTGTGGGCGTGTGTACTCCACGTTATCGTACTAGGCATTTTACACTTACACAGCTACATGTAGCGCAGAAATTTGGGGCTTACCGTGCAATGGGATAATGGTGGTCGTATGTGCAGAATTTGGCGGTAAGCAGAGCCATGAAATTGGGCCCTGTTATGGAATGTTAGCAATACAATTCAATTAATTGTATTCAAAATCAAGACACATTCACACTTCACACTTTTTTTTTTTTAATGCTTCTTGCCATCTGACTGGTGCCCCCGACCAAAATTGGGCTAGATAAATGTGACTCGCTCTGCAAAAAAGGGTAGTAAGGGACGATTTGCTTATTACATTTAAAGAGGCGTTCAATGCAGAGATCCTGAAAATATTTTCACAACATGATTTTGTCTTTCTTGGTTTATTGGCTTCTATTGCACAAAATACTTGCATATTTTATTTACAGAAATATCATTTTTATTTGTTTTAGTTGAAAAAAGAAGGGTTTTTATATCAATTTTAGTTAACTTCCCTTTAATTTTGCTAGGTTTAAGGAGCTGCATCTCTGAAGGTACTTTCATTAAATTGTAAAATATGAATATGCAAATATCAGTTTATCTCCAGATCGCAAAATGCCACATGGTTCAAACCTACATCAAAATAAAGCTTATTAGAACACCAATTCAGCTGTGTACGTAACTCAATTTACTTATTTTGTCCCTTAATACCCATTTTTGCAGAGCCGGTCACAAATGGTTCAGCACTAACACGTTAATCCAGAGGTTGCAGGTTCAAATCCCACTCGACCTGTCAATTTTATTTTCATTAACTTCTAAACACAAGCAGAGGTCCAGTAACTGTTCAGGAAATGTTCTCCAATTTCATTTTCTATTTTCTTGTTTTAGCATCATGATCAAACATCAAACAGCTGACTTCAATAAATCAACAAATCACAGGAAAGAAAAGACAGTTAGGGCCTCCTTTGGTAATTGTCAAAGACCAGCTGTGGGTGGATTTCACAGAGGTAGTCCTAACTTAGGACTAGTCCTAGGCAATGCTAAGAGAAAGGACCAGTCCTAAGCTAGGATGAGTTACTGGTCCTAACTTAGGACCAGTCCTATCTCTTAGCATTGCCTAGGACTAGTCCTAAGTTAGGACAACCTTTGTAAAATCCACCCCAGTATTCTTACTTGGTGTATCCCAGATGCATAAAATAACAAGTCTTTGACAACTTTGACTCATTGGTCGTCAAAGTTGAAAGAGAATAATGAAACCACCCTTGTTGCACAAATTTGTGTAGCACATTCAGATACCTAGAAAAAAATACTTCAGGCCTGAATCTTTTAATATTTGATAGAAATTGCCTCTTTCTCAAAACTGTGTTACATCAGAGGGAGCCAATTCTCGCAATGTTTACTATCAACAGCTCTCCATTGCTCGTTACCAAGTAAGTTTTTATGCTAACAATTATATTGAGTAGTTGCCATAGTGTCCGGTGCATTTAATACTTTTAAAGACATGTAAGATAAGAGCTTGATCTCATGAGTCATGGCAGCTGATACCCGAGTCAGTTTGGAACACTGCCAGACCCCAAATTTGCATTGGAAAACTATTGCACAGTGTCATGACTGGGGTTCGAACCTATACTCTACTGAATGACAACACCAGAGCTTGAGTTTGGTAAACTTTGACTGCTTGAAAACGACCGGTATTCAACAAAAACAGACGCAAAGAGCAAAAAAAATTAAACAAAATTAGGATTGTGTTTTTTAAATTGAAACAACTTGATAATAGAAAATATGTAGTCCGATAATTTTAAGAAGACAATGGGACTCTTTTTTTTTACTTTTTAAAATCAAGGTTGATCTTTTTCACATTTTACACACCCTTGGTAATTATGTAATTAATGATCAATTTCATTTAGTTTCCTTTCCACTATAAAGTTCTTTTTTAAAGTGAACAATCGGATGTGTCAGTATTTAAAGTACTAAAACTACTATTAGCACCTTGATGTTTTGAATTTATTTATTTGTTTTGGGATTTTTTAATTTTATGTCCACACAGATTTCTAGGGCTATTGATACAACTGATGTTTTGGTTCCATTCAGTGCAATGTGGCTCTGGGGCCGATTTCACTAACGCTTTGCGATCATTGCACATGCGAAATCGATCGCTAAATCAAAAATCTATCGCAACTTAGCGATGGATTTTGGATAGCGATTTCACTAAAACTTTCAATCTTGCGATGACTCGTTAGTGGTTGCAAAGTAAAAGTTCATCGCAAACTTATGATACATTGCGGCATTTTGTGCTTAGTTATAGTAAGTTGTGTAAGTCTTGACGTATAATTTGTCCGTGTTTTAGAGTCTTGCTGTCTTTTACCTGGTAGAGCTAAATCCAAAATCTATCGCAACTTAGCGATGGATTTTGGATAGCGATTTCACTAAAACTTTCAATCTTGCGATGACTCGTTACTGGTTGCAAAGTAAAAGTTCATCGCAAACTTATGATACATTGCAGCATTTTGTGCTTAGTTAATAAGTTATAGTAAGTTGTGTAAGTCTTGACGTATAATTTGTCCGTGTTTTAGAGTCTTGCTGTCGTTTACCTGGTAGACTCAGATTGCCGATGACAACTATCAGAGACGCAACTGCAGCAAAGATTAGTAAAAAGGAGATACTATCTGGGTTTGATTATTTTAATCATCATTTTGACTAAAATGTGCAAAGTGTGGGCCTCTAGGCAAGTTGACATTGCAGCCAATAAATGTCTTTTCTGATTTAATATCACTGCATGTAGGGGCTTAATAATAGCCTACCACTTTTCGGTGGCAACACTTTTGACAATAATTTTAGGCATTCAAAAATGAGTTATGTCGTTTCCCTTTTGACGTTCGCACAATGGCGGGAGGCAGTGATTATGAGACAGATAATTACAGAATATGTCAGAATTTTTATCATTCCCAACATTACAACAGATTTACGAAAATAAATGTTTTATAAAATCTAGAATTATAATAGAGGCCATTATAGGCCTAGGCCTACAAACGAAACAATTTGCATTTTGGATAACTTTCTGTATGGCGCCACCACTTTTTCACTCATTTTTACAAAAAGGGATATCTCATTGAGGTAAATTAGATACTATATTATTTCATATCGAATGAAAAAGTGGTGGCGCCATACGGAAACTTTTCCTGCATTTTATTTAATGTAGACTTAACCCTTTGTTATGATTCATAACAAATGCCTATAATTTTAGCACTGTCCACGACAGTTGTTAGACTCTTTGCTTGGCAAATAAAACCACACAATTTTTATCTAGGGACTCTTTACATCGCGCACAGAGAGGTAAAAGATTTGCCACGATTTTAGGGACACCTCGAAAACAGGACCTCCTACGATACTACTGGCATGACTGGCCGACTGGAGGATCGAACGAACCCAAGCAACACAAGATCTAGAATAACAAGTGGTACCTTGTACTACTACCACAGACAGAGTAAGGTCCTACCTATTGATAAACCGAAATTATCCAAACTTTTGTGACAAGAAATACATGTGCACTAGGAGTATTTTGCTATATCTTACCATCCTAATGAGCAATATTGATACGTAAACGTTCACCATGTTTTGTCGATGTCCATCAGACAGAGCAGTGTTTATTTTTCGTACATCCCACGGTGTGAAAGAGTGAAACAGCGCCCTCAATTGACCCCATTCCCTCCCCGCTGCGCCCCGCCCCCCCCCCATTAATAATTTTTTCAATTGACTGGTTTCTTCCTTTTTACACGTGCACGTGACACACATGGTGATTTATTTGTTTATCGTTCGCAAACATAACTTTATCATGCTTTCACCATGCTTTCACCATCTTGATAGTATTTCTTGTTAAAAGTAGTCCGAATGAATGCTGCTGAAAAACAATACTGCTCGAAATTGATGGAAAATGGGCAACAAAGTTACTGTTTCGGTCAATCAACCAATGGGCACTGGGTAAAAATGCCCATAAAACGCACGCTGACTGTTTTCCCTTCATCGGGGGCCAATATTGATTTACATATTATTAGAAACTCTAGACAGCTTGAAAGTTGTTTGTGTGTGTGAAGTAACCATGATCCCACGCGACAAAATGCCATGAGTCCAGACCCTACCTTGTGGTCTCTATTGGTGTAGTTGGTATAGTTGGTCCAGTCTCGCTCAGGTCCGTCTCCCATTCATCCCATTGCATCCGAATGGATGCTCCCCAAGCCACTGTCAAAACAGCCAGAAAAACAAATGTCCTCATCTTGGTGTATCTCGGGGTGTGTCACTACAGCCCCTTAAAAATCCTGAGCAGGCAACAATCCTATGAAGTCCTCTAACAAGTCACTTGGAATGCTGATCCAGACAACTTTAGGCGCAGACCACTTATCACTTTTTTTCTTCTCTCTCTCTCTCTCTGTCCGTTCAAACTTACATCCAACCAAGAAATATACTGCTACGCCAGTCGTCGAAAGTTTTTATACCGCCGAACCCTTTGTCCCCCGCGCGCAGGGGCAGCCCGAGTAGGTGCTTTTCAGCTGGTGACTCGATTGTATGCAAATTGGTCACCTTTTTATGTCCACAATAAATTGGGCTAGCTAAGAAAAAAATAATAATAAATCGTGACATCGAACTTGTTTATCATCCGATTAGAATCATTACAGTTGGACTGGGTCCATGAAGCCATTATTCTTGCTGTGATTATTTTTCGATCTGTGTGCAATACAATTTGCACCCCGTTGCATTATTGTATTCTTATTCTGGCGTTGCTCTATGGGCCTACGCGCGTTATTTCGGATTTAAAGGCACTCTGGACACTGACTCATAATAATTGTTAGCAAACTTTGGAGAACATAAAACATTGTGAAAAACGGTTCCCTTTAAAGTAACGTAGTTTTTTTTTTTTGAAAGGAAATTATTGTTTAACTCATAATTAAAATACCTCAGGCCTGAAGCCTTTTAGGGCATCTGAAAGCACACATTTTGTGTGCAACAAGGGTGTTTTTTCTTTCATTCGATTGCGGCAAGTTTTTCGATGACCAATTATTTCCTAATTTTCACAATTTTGTGCATATTATGTTGGGATACAATAAGTGACAATACTGGTCCTTGACAAAAGGTGCCCACTAGTGTCTTTAACGGTAACACATAGCTTTTGGAAGTTACCTGATTTCGTGTAAACCTAAAAGTTTTTCTTACACGTTCGTATCACTGTGAACCTAAGCATGTACAAAAAATCTGTCCATCATTCAAAGATATAAATTTTGAGAACACTGTTTGGTTTTGATTGCTCCATGATGTAACATACACAAAGTCCAACGCCAAGGTCCGTGTTTCCCGTTCTCTTTTTGAGCAGCCGGTGCGAGATTGACCCATTTTTTTTAAAGTATGTCTTGTCAGCTCAGCGGAAATCAGTTATTGTTGGTAAATTGCCAATTGTTGGCACTTATGACTTCTTGGTCTTGATACTATAGGTTTTATCGGTCAAATTCGGCAAATGAGCAGCCAATTTCATGTTCAAGCGTTCGAATCAAAGCTGTTTTGCCTCTCCAGCTATTACTGCGTTTCAAATTCAGAATTCGCCCATTCAATTTCATTTTGAGTCGAGTCAAATTCCTTTAGCATTCTGTTAAATTAAGCATATTGTCGTTCTTTTTCGTGACAAACACGCCCCATGAAGCGCCAGCGAATTTGAATGCTGCTTTTAATTGTTCAATTGAATGATTATTTTTGTTAAATCGAGTGACGCAACATTACATTTGACTAATCATTAAACGAAATTGAATGACCTTTTTCAGTAGCATTCGATTTCGCGCGAAATAGAATAGCTTGGTGGTTATGGCTGCCCATTTTACCGAAATTGACCGAGAAAACCTATATCATTACACTATCTAATTGCACTGATTGGTTGACCTACAAAATAAGTAAATGAAATACCGAAACACCAAGAAATTGTGTGTAAAATGTATTGCATAATACAAACAGTGAATGATATGACGGAAAAACTTTGGCAAGGGTGATTGAAGTTTATGGTGAACTTTTTAAGAGGCACCAAGGCCAATACCAGGGGCAACAGACCTGGAATTACACTCAATTAAATTGATGTATGCTACAAGTTCAACGCTATCACACAGCACACATCTATTGATACAATTAAAAAAATATGACATAATTTCAGTCCCTGGGAAAACAAAATTCCACCTGCTATCATTTCCCAATTCTAGAAAAATTACAAAAGGACAAAAACAAAATGGGTATTAAGTAAATGAAACAGCACCACTTTACCAGAGATGTTGATGATAATGTTGACTTTATTGTATTCAAAGTACATAGTACCATACTTGTCCATTGTTAATAATCATAGTTAATTGAATAATGCTATGAACTTTATTCAACCTGGTGT
Organism: Asterias rubens; assembly: GCF_902459465.1. Classification (NCBI taxonomy): domain Eukaryota; kingdom Metazoa; phylum Echinodermata; class Asteroidea; order Forcipulatida; family Asteriidae; genus Asterias; species Asterias rubens. The sequence goes on along the minus strand of NC_047068.1, from coordinate 10,051,501 downwards.
TATGCAATTCTAAACACTGTTTAGGGGAACAATTGGGTCCATTTACATTGGTTTTACTTTTAGGTCTGTTCAAAGAGTGTGCACAACATTGGTATGGGTGAAAACAGCCTTCACAGATTTCACACAACTTAATGTTGTAAATAGAATCATGGTGAAAAGCCTCTCTTGAAATGCTTCCTGCCTGAATTGCTTAAGTTTTTGAGAAAAATAGTAAAACAAATTGATCTCCTGGGTTCAAAACTTGATGCTTTGTAAGATTTTTTATTTCACCACTACTTGACTCTGATGATTGATTGAGCTGAAATGTCCACAGGTGTTCTATATCATGTCTATATGGGCCACATAAAGTGTGGATACTGGTCTTTGACAAAATTACCAATGTTGTACACACGCTTTTTTAAAAGTCATACTTACTGTGATTTCTTAAATTTTGTTAGGCTATTGTACACTTTTAGAAATTGAAAATGGATTATTCATGTGGTGCATTCCTTTGTGTTGTTTTACAATCTCTCGGTACCCTGAGATATATCTACTTAGAAAGGACTCTGTGGGCCCTTGTCACACCAGGGGCTTTTCTCTAACCTCGGCTCAGGCTTCGCGTGCTGGTGCAATCAGCAATATGCGCTGAAAATGCAGGTTAAAGGCCAAGCTGCATACACAGCGCGCGGAGCCTAAGCCTGAGCCGGAGCCCAAGCCGTGGTTTGAGAAAGGCCCCAGGAAACTTTACAGGCAACCAACTCCCATGCATTTTACCCAACCACTTTGGCAGCACATTGAGTTATATTTAAACAATTTCTTACGATCCCGAAGAAAAATATATGGACATTCAAATGCGACTGCCTTTTCTTCTTGGAGATTGCCTAGAACTGGTTGCCTGTCTCGTGTGACATGGGCCTTAGCGCCTTGTCACACCAGGAAACTTTACAGGCAACTTGGAGGCAACCTACTACAGTGCATGCTACAGAACCACTTCCAATAGCGCATGAATTATTTTTCATTTGTCAATGTATTTCGATTCCCAAGAAAAGCATGTGAATGTTTAATAGGAGACTTTTTAACGCTAGGTGGCAGCAGACTTACCAGGTAAATGTCCATTGTTTACGTTAGTTCTGAGCACGCATCATTACCGAGAACAATGGATTTTATCTGGTAAGTCTGCTGCTACCAAGCAACCCAAAAGTCCCCTATTGTAAATGCCTTTTCTTCTTTGAGATTGACTGGAACTGGTTGCCTGTAACTTGCCTTATGTGACATGACCCCCAGGGCTTTTACAGGCAACTTTGAGGCAACCCGTTACAGTGCGAGCTACAGGACCGCTTTGGTAAGGTGTAAGACACTTTTCAGCCAATAACCTGCGATCCCAAAGATTGAATGGAGTTGGTTGCCAATAAATTGCCTCGTGTGACATCGGTAGAGGAAATGGTCAGCCTCATCATGGAGAATCTTTCCAGAAAGGAAATACCAAAACTTTTTAAAAAAAGTAACAGAACAGGTCTTAAGAAAATCAAAATCTAAATTGTGCGGGACACACAAAAGGTTGGTTTATAGTCGGTCGCGCGATGGTCGTGCAATGGAAATCTTGCACACAATCCTAAGACTGAGGCCTAAAAACTGTGTCTTTTTATGATTGCGCGTCAAGATTTCCATCGCGCGACCATCGCCCGACTGACTATAAACCGGCCTTTAAGTATAAAATGTAATCTCCCAAAGCCTCACTAATAAATGATTAGATCAATTAAAGAAATAGAAATAAATAACCTATCATTATCAAACATGGAAATTAATTACACTGTATTGTGTAGACACTCTTAAATTTGAAAAGTATTTAGAAGAAAAATAATATAAAGGGGTACCTGCGAGGGTAGTGGCTGATAGTGAGTGTGGATAAGCATTCCGAGCACCATGGTAGCCCAGGGATTATTACCCCCAGGGAGCTGAGAAAGATAACATGACCAGGACACTTATGTAAAGCAGATTTAAAGTTAAAGGAAGGGTACACGTTTGGTAATTGTCAAAGACCAGTCTTCTCACTTGGTGTATCCCATCATAACCATAAACTAACAAGCCTGTGAAAATTTGAGCTCTATTAGTCATCGAAGTTGCAAGAAAATGAGGAGAGAAAAAACACCCGTGTTGGACGAATTTGTGTGCTTTCAGATAAAAGACTTCTGGCTAGAAGTCTTTTGCTATTTTAGTGAGAAATTACCTCTTTCTCAAAATCTATGCTACTTCAGAGGGAGCCATTTCTCACAATGTTTTATACTACCAACAGCTCTCCAATGCTCGTTACCAAGTCAGATTTTAAGCTAATATTTGTGTTGAGTAATTACCAAACGTGTACCTTCCCTTTGATGTAAAATGCGCTTTATAAGATTTTTTTTTTTACTCAAGACAGATTGTTTTTAAAGAGTGACCTGATACTCTGATTGGTGGAAGGAAAATTTAAAAACACAGTACTCTGAGATTAAGATTGGGTGTAGGATCTTGAGAGAATTTCCCAAGTTCAGGTACATGTAGTTTGTCAGTTTGTAAAGTATAAGCTAAATCATGTAATAATTTGTCACATTGAAATTGGACAGGACTGTATCCCACTGGCTGTACCGTACCTTTAAAGGCACTGGACACATTGTCAAAGACCAGTATTCTCACTTGGTGTATCCCAACATAATGCATAAAATAACAAACCTTGGGCTCAATTGGTCATCGAAGTTGCAAGAGAATAATGAAAGAAAAAACACAATTGTTGCACATCTTGTGTGCATTCCGATATTATTTGAGTGAAAAAATTACCCCTTTCTCAAAAACTACATTACTTCAGAGGGAGCCGTTTCTTACAAGGTTTCATACTATAAACAGCACTCCATTGCTCGTTAACAAGTAAGTTTTTATGCTAATAATTATTTCAAGTAATTACCAATAGTGTCCAGTGCCTTTAAGAATAGGTTTAGTATCCAATTTCAATAAATTCCAGTAAAAAAAATACACTGGAAAGAAACTGCATCAAGCCTTGGGTCCTTCGCAGATCTCACAGGTTGGTCTTGAGTTGGTGTTGATGTATGTACATCGAGAGCAAGTCCAAGTTCCTTGGGATGCCCCTGCCCCTGAGGAAGCTGATGATGCCGACATTGACGTAGGACTCGGCGCTGGAATAAATCAAACATCAGAAAAGTTGGCATTGGTGAACAAATCAAACATCAGAAAAGTTGGCATTGGTGAAAGACAGAGAGGCGAAGAGGGTACACAGGCAGACCTGATACTTCACAGAGGCAACAAAGGCGATTGCCTCCATGCCTTTGTGTCCTTGAAATGCTCCAGTGGAAATTTACAATTTCCTCATAGGGTGCCCTTTACCGAGGAGAAATTGCCTTGGTGCCCTTGCCCTTTCAAGTTTGAAGCATACAGGCCTGCACAGGTCAAGCGTGAAATGTCATCTTTGAGAGGGCAAGGCCATTTTCATTTTGCAAGGGGCACTCTCATTGGAAAATCATTAAGTCTATGGGAAATTTTTGGAGGGGCATCAAGGCCAACATTTGATAGAAATAACCATGGTACCAGTCTTAGCAATTGTACGTATCTGTATGGTAATTTGGCTTGTAAAATAAACTTTTTTTGCTAAGCATTAGTTTTCTCGTGCTAAGCAAACTTTTGTGCTTACAAGCTTTATAAAACTGAGCCCTGGTGACGCAAATAAGAGATGAATTTACCTTGGGCAGCCATGAAGTGTTCTAACGTTGCCCAGTGTTCGCTCTTTGACCACGCCCTCGCTAGCTCTCCATCCTGTGTCCTCAGAGCATCCAATAGTGATCCCATGTGATCCTGAGAAGACGAAATCACACCATAGAGTATTTCAATACCAATTATAATAAATTCTTAAAATAGCTCATTTCACAACAGCCGTCTCAATGCGCGTTACATTAGTGCCCTGGTCATTGGGCCAATAACATTCCTTTAATCTTTCTCAGCTCCCTGGGGAGTACACAACCTGACAACCGAAGAGCTCTAAGGGCTTTTTCATTCAGAATGTCAACCTCTACCCTCGCAGTTACCCATTTATACCCCGCAGTAAACAGAAGCAAGTATAGTCAAACATCTTGCTCAAGGTCCAAGTGTCATGACCGGGATTTGAGCCCACACTTCTATGACTTAACAGCAAGAACTTGAATTCTATTCTCTTAACCACTAAGCCATGACACTCTACAACAGCTAACACTTTCCAAAAGTAAATATATTTCTGGTAATGAAACTGATGATTGCCTCATAAGTAAACTTAATCACTGTAGCTTGCAAGCCTGAGGAAGCCTATAAACAAGGGTACTTGCTATGTGAACCAGATATCCAAGGGTTACATGTAACTGGGCTCTTTTTCCAACACTACCAATCATAGTAGAGGCCTACTGCTTAAAGGCTCAAAATAATGACTCAAAATAATTCTTAGCGTAAAACTTTACTTGGTAATGAGTAATGGGGAGAGGTTGATGGTATAAAACATTGTGAGAAATGGCTCCCTCAGAAGTGACATAGTTTTCGAGAAAGAAGTATTTTTCCACGAATTTGATTTCGAGACCTCAAGTTTAGAATTTGAGGTCTCGAAATCAACCATCTAAAAGCACACAAATCGTGTGACAAAGGTGTTTTTTTCTTTCATTATTATCTCGCAACTTCGACGACCGATTGAGCTCAAATTTTCACAGGTGTGTTATTTTATGTATAATGTTGAGATACACCAAGTGAGAAGACTGGTCTTTGACAATTACCAATAGTGTCCACTGTCTTTAATGTCCCATCCAAAGGACAAAGCAATTATGGTTTAGTATCTTGCTCAATGAATCAAGTTCCAGACAAGGACTCAAACCTATAATATATATATATATATTTATTTTATTTTTTTTTTTTTGGGGGGGGGGGTTAAACAAAATTGGATTTCCGGTTAAAAAAGGGAGAAATCCAATCTCTGATCAAAGTCATACTGCACTCACTCTAATTGGCAGCATCTGCATAGCAGCGAGGTACACCATCAAATGGAAATCCAACATGGCCTCCATGAACTGTTCACTGCTGAACTGTTTCATGTACTGGGCCAATGGGCCGAGGTCTTGGACCTCCCCGAGCTCGGAGCGGTTCTCAACAGGGAAGTGTTTGACTGTCGGCGAGTCGTTGAAGGTGTACATTGGATCCTTAGGGAAACCGCTCGTCACCTGGGAGGGAGATGTGCAAAGGGGAATGCAGGTATGTAGTGGGGAAAAGAAGAGGTGGTTTTAAATCTGATTATTATTATTTTTTTTTATTTATATTTTTTTTATTACCTTCATTGCACAAATACATAAACCCCGAACAGGCACACAGGCCCATCAAATTGGGACCCTTGTCCACACATCAAAAACCAAAAGACAAGGGACAAGCACAACTACAGGCAAACAACCGAAGAAAACAAAGAAATACTATAAAAAGTAAACAAAATCACAAACAAGATGGAAAAACAACAACTTAAAAATGGCAAACAATTAATTGCCTAATAATTATATAGTTATCTGTATTCACCACATCTAATAGGTTAATTGTCGATTTTGAACCCCTCGGAGTCCCCCAATACGCCATTTTTAGATATGGTGAATACAGTACTATCACACTGTAAGGTTTTGGTAAATAAACCCACACCCCAAAGTGCACTTATTCAGTGGCCATCATATCTCAAAAGGGCTAATGGTCTTAAAGGCAGTAGACACTATTTCTAAATACTCTAAATATGTATTATCATAAAACCTTTCTTGTTTACGAGTATTGGGGAGAGGTTGATAGTATAAAACATTGTGAGAAACAGCTCCCTCTGAAGTGATGTAGTTTTCGAGAAAGAAGTTATTTTCCACGAATTTAATTTCGAGACCTCAGATTTAGAATTTGAGATCTCAAAGTCAAGCATCTGAAAGCACACAACTTCAGGTGACCATGGTGCGACCAGTGTTTTTTCTTTTTTTCATTAATATCTTGCAACTGCGAGGATTGAGCTCAAATTTTTCACAGGTTTGGTATTTTATGCATATGTTGAGATACACCAACTGTGAAGACTAGTCTTTAGCAATTACCAACAGTGACCAGTGTCTTGAATACAGCTTTATGTCACAATCACCTTGTTTTCAATATAACAATTTAAAAAAAAAATTGCAATATTACTTACATCAACCAGCAGAAATTCAACAGGCAGGGGTCTTGCTAAGGATTTTGAGCTGTTTCCATAACTGTCCTTTTCCTGTAAAAATTAAAAAACATCCCAACGTGAAGAATGATAAACTGTCGAAGAAGTACAGTAGAAATACAGTTTGGTTTTTAGTTGAGCACAAACAAATTCTGCTTACCAGATTAAGGCTACCATCCAAAAGAACATAATTAAGAGTACAATTCGAGCTGGTAACCTCCAAATTTTTGCTTAGCAGCAACATTTTTAAGCAATATTGTCTCCTTAGCAGCTCTACAAAATTGGGCCAAGCTTACAGACAGGCTAGCCTCTCTTGAGCAGGGATGTGTTATGCTGTTAAAAAAAAACCTGAATTATGAGCGCAAAGCATGAAAGCTTGGGAGTGCAAAGCGTGAATGCTTGTGAGCACGAAAACTACTGAGTGCACAGCCTGCTTACATACATTTATCTTTGGTTTTGAAAGCCCTACCCTGCAATCCTGGGTGTTTCATGCGGTTTTATCTTCATTTTTTTATGAATTTGATTTTAGTTATAAAATATTTATAGACATTTTTAAAACAACTGCTATTATTATTATTATTATTACTATTTTTATTTTTTATTTTTTATTATTATTTTTATTTTTGGGGTGGGTGGGGATAAAAAAAAAAAAAAAAACAGATATCAGGTTAAAAACGGAGAAATTCACATCTCTGATTGAGACAAATACTAACCGTGTAGAAGACATCAGGGACATATTGCTCGCTAGTAGATTCTCGTACGTAGCCCAACTCAGGGGCATCTCTGGTAGGCACTAAGCAGTCATCTTGCACCAGGGCCATACACTGGTTTGATACTTGGTACGCCTCGGTGTGGATTTGATTTGTGGAATCACCTGATGTGGGAAGATAGAGACTCAAAAATCAAATCCTGCTCTGGTACCATTTACTTTTTCAACATTCATGAGGGCCATACAGCTCCACGGCTTTGGCTCCAGATTCGGTTTAGGTTACGTAGCTTGGCGGTTGTTTCTACAATTACGCTTGCTCTGTGTACACGCTCAGGGCTTCAGATGAGAGGATGGAGCCTGAAGCCGAATCCAAAGCCGCAGCCATTGTTTTTCGAAAAGGGCCATTGGGCCAGACAGTCGGAGAGAGAAGACGAAGAGAACTAACCTGTTACAATACAAGTGACAAACTTGGAGCCGAACGTGCCCTCGGTGGCTAATTTACATGGGTTAGGATGCTGATTCTGAAGCTCCCCTGCCATGATGCACTCCTCCGCACTCAAGAAATGAGCATCCTGTAATTTTCAAGATAAAAATAATTAGTACTTGGTAAAGCAGGCCTGTACACTCGTTTTCGAAAGGGCAAGGGCACCAAGGCATTTCCCCTTAGTAAAGGACACTTTATGAGGTTATTCTAAATTTCTACTATAGTTTTTCAAGGGCGCCAAGGCAATGACCATGGGGCGAGGTGGCAATCACCCTCATTGCCTTCGTGTGGATCATTATATGCTATTTTTTTTTATTAAAATAAAACTAAAGATATCACACAATTTGATTGATTTCCAAATACTAACCATGTTCCTGACATGCTTGACTGTTCCTTTGGTGAGATCCTCTGCAACTAAATCTGTGAAAATCCATCCAACCTAAAAAAGAAGAGGACAGATTTATGTTAAAAACACAATTGGAACATTGAACAAAAGTTACCAACATCACTAAATTGAGTATTGTTTGAAGCTATGCATGGTGTGGAGAAATAAGAAGAAACTATAAATAGCTAGTAAACTTGCGGGTACAACCCTGTGTAGATCTCTTCGGGTGAGTGTTGGCTCTGAAAAGAGCCGGTTGGGTCTCGACGTTTCAAACAGTATACTCTGCCAGTCGAACAGTATACTCTGCTCATCTTCCTGAAGACGAGCAGAGTATACTGTTCCAAACGTCGAGACCCAACCGACTCTTTTCAGAGCCAACACTCACCCGAAGAGATCTACACAGGGTTGTACCCTCAAGTTTACTAGTTATTTATAGTTTCTTCTTTAACACTTAATTGAATTAACAATTACTTAAATAGTACACAAAATTGATAATAATTCACTTTAAGATAGAGTGTAGGGTTTGGTCCTTCCCTCTGCCTCGCAAGCAAATGAAGGTCTGTTGCAAGAATAATTGTCAAAATATCCAACAACATTACATTTCCAGGCAAACCTTTAGATTAAAGACAGTGGACACTATTGGTAATTACTAAAAAACAATTATTATCAAAAAACCTTTCTTGATTACGAGTAATGGGGAGCTGTTGATTGTGAAAAACGGCTTCTTCTGAAGTAAAGTAGTTTTCCAGAAAAAGTAATTTTCCACAAATTTGACTTTGTAACCTCAGATTTAGAATTTGAGGTCTCCAAATCAAGAATCTGAAAGCACACAACTTCGTGTGACAAGGGTGTTTTCTTCCATAGTTATCTCGCAACTTCAACGACCTATTGAGTTCAAAGTTTGTTATTTTATGCATTGATACACATAAAGTGAGAAGACTGGTCTTTGACAATTACCAATAGTTTTCAGTGTCTTTAAAAATCATCTGTTCATGTTAAAGAAGAAATTGCATCGAAAATACAAAATATGTATTAATCTACACAAAACCTATGTGTGATAAGCATCGTATACTGGGCGCTTTTCCAAGTACTCGGGGAAAGAAAGAAAAGAAAATCGAATTTCATACTACTCAAACAGAACTCGAACCCACGACCCCGCATGCGAGAACAAATATCTTAAAGGGTATATGTACTTTTTCCTAACAAAAAACACAATGTCCACAGATTTACATTAAACTTACACAGTTTGAAGATTATGATAGTAGAAAGCTTCCCTTGAAATTTTACTTACTGAGGTGCTGTAGTTTTTTGAGAAATGAGTAAAAGTAATAATTTTCGTCTCAGTTTTACATGTAGCATGTAAAAACGTATTAACCAGTTATGCTATGGTTTTGGTATAATATCATAACTGGTTAAGGGGATTTTATATGCTAAAATAAAATTATTTTGTGACTTGTTTTACTCATTTCTCAAAAACTACAAAACCTTAGTTAGTAATATTTGAAGGGAAGCTTTCCACTATCATTATCTTTAAACTCTGTAAGTTTAATGTAAATCTGTGGACATTTTGAAAAAGTACCCAAATCCTTTAACTAACTAGACCACCTAGTGTGTCGGGTGACGAGAGGCCAGTTCGAATCCTGTAATTAGCAGTAGGTACCATTTAACAAAAAATAAAAATATAGATACAAAAAGATGTTTACTGAGGTAGATTATAAACAAAGTCTTAAAAGGTTGAGTAATGCGTGTTTTGAAGTAAAGAATGTCCAACAGCATTAAAGGCAGTGGACACTATTGGTATTTACTCAAAATAATTATTAGCATAAAACCTTTTTTGGTAACGAGTAATGGGGAGAGGTTGATAGGATAAAGCATTGTGAGAAACGACTCTCTCTAAAGTGACGTAGTTTTCGAGAAAGAAGTAATTTTCCACGAATTTGATGACCAAATGAGCTCAAATTTTCCCAGGTTTGGTATTTAGTGCATACGTTGAGATACAGCAAGTGAGAAGACTGGTCTTTGACAATTACCAATAGTGTCCAGTGTCTTGAAGACAAATTACAAGGGAATTTTCTATAAAGCATAAATCCTAATAAACCACACATGATTACTTTACTTTTAGTTGGATGATGTGCAAATTGAAAACTAAATACAGAAATGTAGTTACCCTTCCGAAAAACCACTGATTCTATATTGTGAGCCTGTAAACTCATTTGTTATTTGTTACAAACACAATGCTACATCTCCAACATAGGAAGTATTGGTACAAGAGTTCAATCGTCATACAATTTTCCAAAACAAACTCTGCCCGCTGACCAATCAGCCATCCGACCCCACTTGTCCCTTTTTTTTCTGGGAATAACAAAGCAACAACAACCCCTTTGGCACTTCAGATCCCTGGATTATTTACAACATCCCCAATGCAAGGTTTGTTGTTGATATCTCAAAAACCTTGACCTTTTAGTTAAAAGCTATTCCAGTTTCACATCGGACCTGAGAGATTTGCAGTTTTATGCCTTGCCCTTACAAAAAAAAACAATCGTCCATGGCAACATGTACACACAGTTACCCTATCAATGCAACAGTGAAATAAGTAGTTGCAAGGCCAAATAATTTCCCAGTTTATATTATGTATTAAAAATTGTATCTGTTATGTGTACATCATTCCTAACATTCCTGTTTCAAATTGGACCTGCGAGATTTGTCAAGTGTGCAGCTTGATCAAAACCTTGCCATTACATGTCACAAAAAAAACAAAAACAAAAACATCATGGGCAACATGTACACACATTGAATCAATTTCACAGTAGAGTGTATTTGCAAGGTCAAATAATTTCCCAGTTCAGAATATTTATTGTTAACTAAAAAGTTTGTAATTGTGTTCCAATGTGCTAACCTGATCAAAGCATATCTTGGAAAATGAAATATTTTGTAATAATATGTATATTTTTACTGAAACAAAAGGAGGTGTATGGACTAAATAATTAACCCAAGTTAAGCTCTACGCTGTTATATGATTTGAGTCAAGATCACAGAAACATTTACTGGTAAATACCAGCAATCAACTTAAACAGCTACCTCAGCGGAATGTTTTTAACAGAAATGGTATTTTAACTTGTTTATAATGCACTTGTTGACCATTTTAATTTAATTTTCAAAAAGTGTACACTTCTGAATTTTTTCGTAATTATCAATTAAAAATCAGGCCCCAACCTAAAGGTTTTGAAAAACTAAAAACACTTCTGCCATTAAGAGCACGCGTCAAAGGACAATGCCGCTGACGTCATTTGTGGGAGTTTGCTTTTTTATACCGCCACGCTGCAACAAAGCGGCTTTACAAATTGGAGCTCCCAACTATGACGTTTTGAGAGTGATTACGTAATGGAGCTTTTCGCAAATCTCTCAGAAAAGCGCTGGATTAGGGTATTCAAAATGATTGGTTTTTTACACAATTAAAATTTATTCATATAATAATCATATGACTCGATTTCCTTATTCGTTGAAATTATTTTAAATGAAATTCAGCAAAGTTCACGACTTGACATTTGACATTTTCGTTCAAGCAGGTCTTTACGTGCCAGGCTTTAGCCAGTTGCAACAAAAGTCATACAAAATAGAACTGGCAAAACAAAAGGGAAGAACATATTTGCTTAAAAGACAGGAGTAAGTGCAAAGGTATTAAAAAACCAACAACTTAATCAGCTGTTGTTGCATAAACAAACAATGAACCAATGTCAAGGATCAAAGGTCAACAATTAGTAATGCACGCAAGGACCAGATAATCTGTTCAAATAGGTCATAAAAAACCAACAGTTAACAAAACAATAACATCCATAATCGAGGAGGGAACAAAACCTATAAAGATCAAAATCCCAAACAAAATGGTGGGGAAAAGTCTCTAAATGAAATCCAGAGTAAGACAAAAATTGAGTAAAAATAAAGAAAAAGGAACAGCAAAAAAAAAAAAAAACCTCTTGAGGTGTTATGGCCAATACAAAAGGTCAACAGTGATGATCAAGAGAGCAGCCACTAATATATGGGTCAGAGAAAAAGTACCCCCTCGCTCTACAGGGACATTTTCCAGGGTGTAAAAACCTTCAGGCAAATACCACCATTGTATGGAAATTATCAGCTGTTTTTCCCCTGTTTTTTTTTCCCCTAGCTCAAACTGGACTCATTGTTACTTTGTTATGTGAATTTAAAGTAGTTTTCATCATTGTCAGAATCACAATTTCCTAGAAGCTAGTGAAGCAGAGAACTGGATTTGTTTGGGTTGATTTGGCTGAACAGTTATTGTCAACAATAAACAAAGAAAGCGGGTTGCTTAAATTGTGCTGAAAGGGTTTGGGTACTTTTTGTACGACACAAAAAACAGAAGTACACAGATTGACATTAAACTCACAGGGTATTAAGATAATGATGGTAGAAAGCTTCTCTGAAAATATCATTTGCGGAGGTGCTGTTGTTTGTTAAGAAATTAGTAAAATTATTTCACAAAAGTAGTTTTCGTTTAAGAGACTCTCCTGAAAAAAATTGCCATGATTTTCAAATTGCAGCTGAACTTTTACAGGAATTTTATATTATCTTTATTCAGTGAGTAAGGATTCGTGTCGCGGCAAAAAACTTGATCTACAATGGTATCAACCCCTTAAAAGGCAGTGGACACTATTTTGGTAACTCAAAATAATTGTAAAGCATAAAAACTTACTTGGTAACAAGCAATGGAGAGCTGTTGATAGTATAAAACGTTGTGAGAAACAGCTCCCTCTGAAGTAACGTAGTTGTCAAGAAAGATTTAGAGACCTCAGAATTAGACTTTGAGGTCCCGAAATCAAGCATCTGAAAGCACACAACTTCGTGTGACAAGGTTGTTTTTTCTTTCATTATTATCTCACAACTTCGACGATCAATTGAGGTCAAATTTTCACAGGTTGGTTTTTTTATGCGTATGTGGAGATACACCAAGTGAGAAGACTCTAGCTCTTTGACAATAGTGTCCAGGGTCTTTAAATATACAGGACTGGACTAGCAACTGAAATATTTTATTTAATTGATCAATAGCACAATTAGCACCATAGCAGGATAAATACCAAATGGGAAGAAATTTTCAGATTCAGATGTGGCACGAAAACCCCAATGGGGGGAAAACTCATGCAATCACGTAGTGACTTCAAACCCATGCCACATGCAAGGCTCCGGTCTGAGGTGGGATTTGAACCGGGGTTCCCAGAGGTGAATGGCAGGGAAAGAAACCACTGAGCCAACCTGATCCCCCTACATACATGTACCTAGAATTTAAATTATTTTAATTTTTGTTTCACTTGAGATTGTGAAAACAAGTGTTTGTATTGACAAACATTTAGGATGGTAATGGTCATCATGTGTGTGAATGCTACATGTTCACATCCCTATACAAATAGTATACTTCATGGAGGCAATGAAGGCGATTGCCTGCATGCCCCCTAATCATTGCCATGGTGCTCTTTACACGCTCCAGTAGAAATTTACAATTTTCCTCACCCTTTACCAAGGAACAAATGCCCTGGTGCCCTTGCCCTTTCAAAAACAAAGTACACAGGCCTGATAATATGAGTACACTTACCAAATAAATACAAAAACAATGCCTTTTACAAGAATTTGCAGTATGCACATTTGAATTTACGGGGTCTGTATTTGACCTATTTAAGTACCTAACTTGGTTATATGACCCATTTAGAAGTTAAGTACTTTTCCACAGTTTTATCAAAGTTTGTAAATACTCTGACAAAGAAAAACAAAAACATTTGCTTACAATAAAGTTTTAAACCATGCCACAGCTGCTGCTTGAGGTCAAACAAACCTGATGGGACTCCAATCTTGGCATAAAATCAACTTTTCGTGTCAACAACTTTCTCCAAAATAAAATCACGCCACACAATCACGAATAATTGATGATTCCTACTACATGTCCTTGGCAATGGAACAATAGTAGGTTTCAAGCCAAACATGTGTTGTAGTGGTGTTTGGGAGGGGGGAGGGGGGAGGGGGAGGGAGAGGGGGGGGGCGCCAACTCTTACAGGGCACTCAAATGTTAATTTGTGTTGAAACCTTGCAAAGGGCACCCAAGCAAAAGCACAGGGCACCACGGCAGTTGCTTTGAGCGCCGTTGGTTGATTCAAGGCCTGATGTGTTACTGGTTTTTTTTTTAAAGTTTTTTTTCTTCTTCTTGTTTTACTAATGACCACTCCAGGTAGCTACAACTAATGATAAGGAGCTGCTATGGAAATCTCTGCAATCCAGACCAAGCCATCATGCCAATGGGACACCCCCCCCCCCCCCCCGCAAAAAAAAAACCCCAAAACCAAAACAAACAAAAACATGTTAAGTAACAATAATCAGCAATTCAACCAGCAATTTTTCACCCAGGGGTATAAATGGGTACCTGCGAGAGTAAGGGTTGATATTGTGTACAAAAAAGCATTTTGAGCGCTATGGTTGCCCAGGTTGTATACTCCCAAAGGAGCTGAGAAAGACTATGTTCTTGGCCCAATGACCGGGGCATGAATGCAAAGCGCATTGAGAACGGCGGTTATTGTGGAATGCGCTTTATAAGAATTTATTATTAAACCACTAGGAACAAAAGCAGAGAAACAAAGCAAAAACATGAAAAACAAACAGAAAATTAATGACTCCGTAATCACCAATACATACAAGTGTGTAATTATAAGTGAATGAAGTCAATGTGGGCTCATTATGCACTCTCTATAAAAGCAAATCTTCCCACAAGAGGGGACCTCCGAAAGATGTGCTAAAATGAAAGCTTCCTTTTGACAATCAAATCCTGATCTACTTCTAAAACACACATGTATGATTCCATATCTAATACGAAAACCTTCACAAAACCACCGTTCTTCACTCACTCGATCACTCCAATTAAACTAAATGTACACACTGTGTACATGTGGTGCAGTAAATATTTCTGTTAGCAGCTTTGTGTAAAGAGTTGCCAAAGTACAATTGGAAAAACCTTTTTTACATTGTGCAATGTTATAATAACAAAAGAATATTCTGGAAAACAAGTTCTGCCTTCCTTGTCCAAATTGTCATTCGGATGTGATAATGTGCTCGACCTGCAAATAAATAAATAAATGAATAACTTTTGGGGCGGTTGGATGACAACAACAGGTGAAATCCTGGGCGGCAGATTGGAACGTGGCTATTTATGGGCTTGACGCTCAACCAATCCTGTGACAGAACAACAAACTGGAATTCGTGTGAAACGTGGCAAATTCTGCTTTGCTGGAACCATTGTTTGTAATCACCCCATTCTAGCATAATCACAACTTACAAACGAACAATGTACACAGTGGTCTTTGACTTATATGATGATATATATTTAAAGGGAGTTTGCAGCAAATATATTTGGAATTTTGTTGTTATGCATATAATTATTTATTTGTTCTTTTTATCTCATTTGTGTTAATCATCTCTTTGGGTGTATGGCATGTTGTAGCGGTCTACTTCACCGAACCCAAGCTCTGGAGTTGTCAGCAGCTGAGTGCTGGTTCAAATCCCGGTCATGACACAACATAGTTGCTACATAAAAAGTTGGGAAGGTTCTGGATTCTACAGCCAGGCTCGTAGTGCATGATACCCATCTAAATCCATTTGAACTGTGAATGAGGTAACCTTGTTTCAGCCCCAGGAGTAAATGGCAACATGGTGGCAGTTGATTTTTGGTCGATAGTCCAAACCATTTCACCTCGAAGTGGTCATCCCGCCATGTGATACAAGGCGCTCTAAAATTGTGCAATTTGAAATATTTGTTTTCTTTGGCTTATGTTCATCATTGGTCATTTACCTTATTTGTTGTTTTAGACAAAATTTGTTTGCACATTTTCAAAATGACTTATTCATTAGAAATGTTTATTATTTACTTTTACTGTTTCTGTTCTCAAGAATAGCAGACTTTAAAGGTGTTTGAGTGCACTTGTGTTAATCCTATCTAACTCAAGAACTGGGACAATCCAGAATTCACCTCAATTTTATCAAGAAAGATCTCAATAAGTTTGTATTTATTATCAGCTGCTACGCCAAGTAGGCCCATCAAGTATTCCTAAAACCATTATCGGCACTAGCAGCCAAATGGGGACACAAGTTACCACTCGTCCACATCAACTATCTCTATCATTGCAGAAACCCAGTTACCAGTTACTCCCGGGTGATTAGAAACAATTAAAATTGTATGTTTTGCCTGAGGAATCAAATATCACGACCAGGATTCGAACATGCAAACCCTGATAACTCAGCCACCAAAACTCAAGTTTGATACGAGAGACGACTTGGCCAAGACACCCCACAAATGTTTGCGCTTTTTTGTAAGCTTTTCAAAAATATTTGAAATCTCTTTGAGCAGAGGATGTACAATGTACTAGGCCTGATGCCCTGAAACAATAATTTTTATCGAATCTGGACTATCCCTGATCATTTTGATGAGGTAAACACCCAGATCTTTCAGGGTTATGACGTAGGACATCATGTTGCAACAGCACAATGATGATTACACAATACAGAATCCTGCCCTAATAACCTGGCTAGGTATTTGGTATGATTATACTCAGTATCGTGTGCAAGAAGCACTTGATAAACACAATGACAAACTGAACTACAGGGCAAATTGGGGTGGGTGACACAAGTTTACTGCCCATTGTTTGTGTGCATTACTCTTGATAAAAATGCTTCACGAGAGCGCCGTCATGTACTACAAAAATAAACAGGGAATTGTTTTCAAAGGGTTTGCTCTCTCAATTTTGAATGGAATACATTAGTTGTTATATATTGCTTAGGTGTGAGGTCTATTTCTCATAAAGAAAATTCACATTATGTAGGTTTTGAAGGATCAATTTGACTCAAAATCTCACCATCGCAACTAACTTTGTTGCATATTCACGCTAAATTGTCCATCTTGGCTTTTAATTGGTCGAAGATCGCGATGACCCCGAATCGTTTTTAAAGGTTGAAAGGCTATGTTTTGTTTACGACTTTGACACAAGAGGCCGCTCGTCAACAATTTCGCACATGCTCAAAACTAACTGTCAGCGAGTAAGCGGCGGTGGGGTGTAGGAAAAAATGTCTCCAGGGAGCAAGGAATGAAGTATACACACTTCTAAAAAATTGCAAGAAAATACATTTGCTCCTCGGGCTTGGGTTCTCCCCATTGCTTTTGTAAACAAAGCCCTCATTGTTTAAATAGATGTTTAACTGCCATGCTTGCAAAACGTGATCACCCATTTACCAAAGTCAATTCAACTCTGGAACTAATGTTCAAAAGTCGACTACAATCAGCGGCATGGTGAACTCAATTAATCAAGATAGCGGGGTCCTGATGATCAATCCACAATCAACAACTTAGTTTTGATTAACCCATTTTAAGGGGATGCTATCACAGCTGGGTTTTTTTCTATTGGGCTTTTTAAAGGTACATTCAAACAATTTTACTATCGGATCCTTCCTCACTCTAACACAATCCAACGCAATACCCCCAACCCCTTTCCCTCCAACTAGTGTAGCCACTGAGATATATACTGAGGCCTGGAATTTACACGCAGGCCACAGAGGCCATGGTGCCCCTTCATAAGTTTCCCATCGACTTTAAGATTTATACTTTAAAGGCAGTGGATACTATTGGTTATTACTCAAAATAATTATTAGCATAAAACCTTACTTGGTAATGAGAAATGGGGAGCTGTTGATAGTATAAAACATTGTGAGAAATGGCTCCCTCTGAAGTAATTAATAGTTTTCGAGAAAGAGGTAATTTTCCAAGAATTTGATTTTGAGACCCCAGAATCTCGAAATCAAGCATCTGAAAGCACATAACTTTGTGTGACAAGGGTATTTTTTCTTGCATCATTATCTCGCAACTTCGACGACCAATTGAGCTCCAATTTTCACAGGTTTGTTATTTTATGCATATGTTGAGATACACCAATATATATTGAGAAGACTGGTCTTTGGCAATTACCAATAGTATCCAGTGTCTTTAAGTGGCGTATTACTCAGGTGGGATTTGAACCCACAACCTTAAAAATTCTAGAGCAGTGTCATACCAACTAGACCACTGAGATTGCCCGGTAGCTAAAGACAGTTCAAATCCTATGTTTTAGCAGGGGGTAATGCACCGATTTAATAGATATTAAATTTATGGCCAAGAATGAACAAAAATGACCCCTTCATGACTGATGCCAGCTGGTGCATAGGCTCCGGGAATTGTCAACAACTGCAGTCAAAGATCAACAGATCCCGCTTGGCTATGCTGGGGTCAGAGGTCAAACTACTATGCTGGTGTCAAACTACAGGACAGATTGATGGACTGTGGTCTCCATCGGGATTTTAAAGTTCATGAGGTCAAAGAAAGCCCTTGGTCTAAATGTCATAGAGGTGGGTTGAATCACACGTCTCTGCTTATGGTTAGGGGGGAAAATGAGCACTTAAGTAAGCAGAACTTCTGTGCTTAGCATAGGAGTATCTCACAATTTAATGCACAAACTTCACTTACTACTAAAGCATTCTTTGCTAACATAGCTAGCAAATATATATTTTGTGGAAACCCTGTAGTAGAGAATGGTGACTGTAAGTGAGAATTCTGTGGTAAGCGGTGAGTTATGAAGTTGAGCCCTGATCATAAAGCTTGTGAGCACATAAACTTGCTAAGCAGGTTACCAGACAACATTTCATGAAGTTTACGTTGTTGCAACTGGTGTCCTACTCAATTTTTGCTTTAAGCAAAGAGGTTTGCTAAGCAGTAGTTTCTACAAAAAGGCTTGATGAAATAGGGCCCTGCTTAATAATAATAATAATAATAATAATAATAATAATAATAATAATAATAATAATAATAGGCATTTGTAATGCGCCAAATCAATCTTCACACATGATAATGTTCAAGGCGCTTGTAAGAAAATGTTTTTAAAGTAAACTATCGGAAACCATTCACAAAAGATAACTTGTTATTTTTTGTTTGTATTTTTCTAAGTAGCAAGATTTATCTGTGATTAGCAAATATATGTGCCTGATAAGGAGATGGTTCAAACTTTGCAACAATTTGTCCCCAACACTTTTTTAAAACATTTTCACAAACAAAGCATCAACGGGGTCAGAGGTCATGTATCACGTAAGTTGTGTTGCATGAAAGTCAACATAGGAAATCCAAATTTGGGAAACCACTTCAGTGCACATTGATATTGACACCAGGCTTGGTTGGTGGTCCCTGTGGTTCGTATTTCCAAATTTGGACTGGTTACACATTTTTGAAGTACCTGTTTTTTTTGTTTTTTTCTTTCCGGTACGGGTCATTACCTTTTTCCCCCAGTTGAGAATGTTTTTCAAACAGACTGTCCTAAAATCAAATAACAAGCAAAGAAATTGTCATTACGCTTACCTTCCGTAGACCCATTTTACTGGCGACAAATTCCACAACTTCTGCATTGTTGTCTGGTAAAAGCTCTAAACTGTTGACTGTAGATTTCTGTGGATAAAGAGAAATAATCAGTTTTAGTGCTGTACCAAATACCTACTGGGGTTCTCCCAAGGATTTTTTTTCAAAAACTGTTGGGCATTCTGGACCCAAATTTTGAAAGTTTGGCCAAAGCAAGCTGAATTGAATCAAGGTCCTCGGAAAATGTTCTACTTTGGGTTTATCTTGGTTTTGATGCTTTTTGTAAATTTGATCTGACGGCAAACAAATAAATAAATTAGTACGAAATGGGGGGAGACTAATCTGCAATTCGCCCAAAAGTGGCCTAAATCAGCTAGCTTGCGCATAAGTAGAACCCTGCTTACTATCTTGGGGGTGACTACAACCTTTTTGGCTCAAGAAGCTTGACCATGGAATTATGCAATTACAACATCATACCAGTCACAATTTGGACACATGTCATGGCATTTGAGCTAGTAACCATATTCTGGTACGCATAAATTTGTTGTGTTTTACTGCTTTTGTGCTTAGGAAGCTTTATAAAATTTTGTTGTGATGAGGTTATTTCGGTTAGGCTTGGTTTCAAGATGGCTGACTTTACAGACTTTCAATGAAATTCTTTAAAATGAAATACCCTGAAGCAAAACAACTAAATAATGTGGTAAAATTACAAAGACTAAGTCCCATTACTTGAAATGAAATGAAGGCTGTAAGAACAAGAATTTTCAAGAGATCTACCTACAACATGAACTGCTTCTGGTAAAGACCCGTATCTGTGTAGCTCTCGGAAATTGTTTCGGTTGGTCAGTGAAATTTTACTTCGAAACTTGTTTTCGGTCATGGCTGCCACAACACACCCCAGGCAGACCTGTGAGGTTTGTACAATGGGTCAAGATATTTCCAACCATGAAATATATTTTCATCTCACCTGTGGAGGTTCATATATTGCTGACACTGTTGCTTTGATACCTAGTGGTACATCTTTGTGGTGTTCGTATGTGCCGTACAGGATACCAACGCGCTGGTTCCCTGTCTTCCTCCAGTAGTCCAGGAATCGATCGAACATGAAGGGATTTTTAAACATTACATTGTCTACGTGTCGATACGTCTGCAGAAAAAATCACAAAAATATAAATATTTTTCTCTCTCAGAATAAGTCTTTCTGCAACTTTTGTTTATAATAATAATAATAATAATAATAATAATAATAATAATAATAATAATAATAATAATAATAATAATAATAATAATAATAATAATAATAATAATAATAATAATAATGACCATGAAGAGGGGGAAGAGGGTACATTCCGATGGCATTGCTCTGCCAGATGGTGCACAGTTGAGGGCTTTGGGTGAGGAGGAGAGTTATCGGTATCTTGGTGTACTTGAATCGGACCATGTCCTTCACAAGGAATCAAAGGTAAGGCTGAAGGCAGAATACATCAGGCGTGTAAAGAAATGTTTGAAGTCTAAACTAAACGGGGGGAACATGATTAAGGCGATTAACACATGGGCCGTGTCTTTGATGAGGTACAGTGCGGGTATTGTCGAGTGGACTAAGGAAGATCTAGATGTCACTGACAGGAGGACAAGAAAACTAATGACCATGCATGGCATGCTACACCCGCGGTCAAATGTTAGTAGACTCTATCTTCCGAGGTCAGAGGGCGGAAGGGGGTTGCTTAGCGTGGCGGACAGTGTTAACATCGAGCGCAGAAGCTTGCATTGTCATGTCAGGAGGACCGAGGAGAGCTTGTTGAAAGTTGCACAAAGGTACACGAGGGCAGACGAAGTTGGGCCGAAAGAGTACAAGAGGGAAAGGAAGGAGGAAAGACATCAAGATTGGAGGAACAAACCACTTCATGGCCGGTTCTTGAGGTGTACTGAGGAAGTGGCCAGCAGCAAGTCATGGAATTGGTTAAAGAGTGGAGAAGCAGAGGAGACTGTATTTCATATTGTTAGCGAATGCAGTAAGATGGCCCAGACGGAGTACAAAGGAAGACATGACAAGCTGGCCAAGGTGATTCACTGGGATCTGTGTAAGAAGTATGGTGTCAAAGTACTTGCGAAATGGTACGACCATGTTCCGGAGAAAGTTGTAGAGAACGACCAGGTCAAGATCCTATGGGACTTTAACATTCAGACCGATCATGTTATACAACATAGGCGTCCGGATGCTGTGCTATTAGATAAGACGAAGAAGATGTGTCATCTCATTGACATAGCGGTGCCAGGTGATATAAGGGTAGCTTCGAAGGAGATGGAAAAGATCGAGAAGTACCAGGACCTGGCCAGGGAACTTCGTAAGATTTGGCAGGTAAAGGTAAAAGTAGTCCCCGTGGTGGTTGGAGCACTTGGCACCATTCCCAAAGCACTGGGGAAACATCTAGATGAAATAGGGACAAATGTGAGGGTAGATCTATTACAGAAGGCAGCGCTTTTGGGAACAGCGAGGATCCTGAGAAAGACCCTTGAGATCTAAGGCTATGGGACGTAGCCCGGCTCGAGGAGTTACCGGCACAAAGGAAAATGAGATCTTTCTTTTGCATGCTGTGATAAAATGAAATAATAATAATAATAATAATAATAAGAATAATAATAATAATAATAATAATAATAATAATAATAATAATAATAATAATAATAGTAGGTATTTGTATAGCGCCAAATCAATCTTAACAGATGTTCAACACTGGTTCACAACAGAAAAATCACAACAGAAAAATCACAACATATAATTGTTTTTTCTTTTCTCAAAATAATTATTTCTGCAACTTTTGTTACACTGGTGCATCTTTAGAAATCAATTGAGAATTCCATGAAAACAGTCTCCTCTGTCGATAGGGTGAAGAAAAAAAAATCAAATAAAACTGTTATAATTTTCCATTATTTGACATTTTTTTCCTTGTGCTATCTCTGCCGTTCATTTTTGTTACTCAATTTTGCAATTTTTCTCTAGTATTGTGCATTACACAACAAACAGGACCAATGGCTTTACGTCCCATCCGAAGGACCAAGCATCATTATTAAGTGTCTTGCTTAATGACATAAAGGACATAGGTTTCATGACTCTCCAACTCACACTCTGGTGAACAGAAACACCAGG
Source organism: Asterias rubens (assembly GCF_902459465.1). Classification (NCBI taxonomy): domain Eukaryota; kingdom Metazoa; phylum Echinodermata; class Asteroidea; order Forcipulatida; family Asteriidae; genus Asterias; species Asterias rubens. The sequence continues at coordinate 10,029,169 of NC_047068.1, read as the reverse complement.
GTTTGAATTTGGTGCTCTTAACTGTTCGGCACGTACAAGCAACGTGATGTGTACATACCTGCCTATTTAGTGTGATAGCACTGGGTTGACATTTTGTGCATATACCCCCCGGCCACGGGGCATGTTCCGTACAACCAGGCTTTATCTTCAGGCTGATGTTTTCAAGGAATGCAAACTTGCCTCTGTGCAAAAGAAAGTGGGAATGAAAATTAAACAACAAATTCCAAAAGTGGTTTTATAAGCAATCAGGTGCTCAAAATTTGTAAACCATTTCCACTAGGCCACAGGAACATGTTTCACAGAGCTGCTTAAAGGCCTGGACACTATTGGTAATTACTCAAAATAAATGTTAGCATAAAAACTTACTTGGTAATGAACAGTGGAGAGCTGTTGGTAGTATAAAACATTGTGAACAAACGACTCCCTCTGAAGTAACATAGTTTTGAGAAAGAGGTAAAATCTCAACCAAATATTTCAAAGCCTTTTTAGGCATCTGAAAGCAAACAAATTTGTAAAACAAAGATGTTTTTGCTTTCAATATTCTTGCAACTTCGATGACCAATGAGTCAAAATTTACCAGACTTGTTAAATTGATGCATACGTTGGGCTACACCAAGTGAGAATACCGGTCTTTGACAATTACCAAAGGTGTCCAGCAGCCGATTAATCCTATCTCGGGTTAGGATGAGTAACTAACTTAGGATTAATCTTTAGGTTTACATGTTACGGTGCAAGGCTGGGACTCGTCCTAAGTCTTTAGATTAATCCTACATGTAAGTTAGGAAGAGTTTGGTGAAACTGACCCCAGTGCCTTTAAAGTCTGAACGTGTAAGAGGCAAGACTTACTTATCAACGCCTCCTGTGAGCTTCCTGATATGTGAATGGAAGGAGAGATGCTTAATTGGAGGATCATGCTCATGAAGGTACCTCTCATCGTACGACTGTAACAAAAATATCAAAAGACAATCCAATTTGAGATATGGTGGCTATTATAGAAGTGCACAAGGGGCAACCTCGTTCCCAGGGGTGATCGATCTCACCGCGCCATTTTTCCCCAGCATGCCTTGCTCGATCATAACCCCTGGAATTGGCTCATTAAAATGGGCTCTATGCTAGCACATTTAATGGAGCCATTAATGAGCGTACATATTCATTATTTAACGTTTTCTACGCGCGCACGCATGTCTTTCATCTTAAAGAATGTTTTTGTTTTTGTTTTTAAAAAACGTGTTCGTGTCATAAAAAACGCGGGCGTGATCAACATGCAAATATCTTAAAATTACGCGCGCACGCACTTGACATCTAATGCATTACCAATTTCCTCCCAGGGGTTAGTGACGAGTAGTGTTGATACGCCGCGCTGCCCATAGTAGCGAGGCTGCACAGTGGGCTCCATAATAATCAACCTCAGAGTAGGAGGGTCAATTTTGGTTTTACCCAAATACACCGATGTGTGTTAGCACTGTATACTCAGTACATTCCTGAGCTCTGTGAAAAACAATTCACAGGCATATTACTCGGGTGGGATTCGAACCATCCACCTTTGCAACTCTAGAGCAGTGTCTTACTAACTTGACCACTGAGACTGCCCGGTAGCTAGTGGCAGTTCAAATCCTATATTTTAGATGGAAATTTGCATCAGGGATAAAGAATATTTATTTTGGTTTTACCCATATACACCGATGTGCACTTTCTTTATCCCCATGCAAATCTCTAATGTGAGAGGTGGTGGCGCCTAGTCTTGGAGACCATGCTGGCTCTTTTTAGAGACAACACTCCTACAAAAGGAAATTTATACCAGATTAAACCTGAAACAGGCCTGATACTTCATGGAGGCAACGAAGGCGCTTGCCTTTGTGCCCTCTGGTCATTGCCTAGGTGCCCTTGAAATGCTCAAGTAGAAATTAATTTCCTCGTAGGGTGCCCTTTTCCAAGGAGAAAATACTTTGGTGCCCTTGCCCTTTAAAAAACGAAGTATACAGGCCTGCCAATGTTTAAAACCAGTTATAGTTACTTCTTCTTATCATGGAATACTATTTCAGAAAGTTAGCTTACCTCTAAAGGAACGCAGTGGACACACTTTGCATTGGCCCCATGATGACAACTGTAAGAAAGAGAAGGAATATTATCATTAATCTTATAGTAAACCCAGTGTACCAGAAACTCTTCCAATGCTCAATCCCGGTTCATACTTCCTGCAAATGCTTCGTGCGCAGCCAAATGTCTTGCGTCACAGCTGCAAAAACAGCATGTACCAATGGGAGACTTCTGGATGGTGCTTTTTCAACAGTTCTCGCCAGCAGTGCACGTGCTCAGACCTACGCGCACAATACTGAGAATGTGCACGCATGCTCAGAGCCGTAAATAAGGACCGTAATGTCTGCTGCCACCAGCTTCTCAAAAGTCTCCCATTATTACGTCACCAAATTAGCTTCGCATTCAGCAGCAAGTATGAACTAGGCTTTACTTTCAGCTGATCTTTGGTACCGTTGTTAATGCATCACAAATGTGCTGGCATATCAGCTTTTCAAAAAGTATGGGAGTTCATAAAACAAATGTCTCACAAATAATAAATTAGTGGTTTTATAAATAATAAGATGCTAGGATTTTGTGAACAACTCCACAAGGGTACAGGACCCAATTTCACAGAGCTGCTAAAGCAGATGATTTTGGGGGTTCATGTATCAAACGTCTTGACAATCTATCTTATTTACAATTTACTGTGAACAATGAATCTTGTTAAAACTTTAAGACTGTTGATTGCACATGATGTCATTGACCACCCTCTTTGATGAAACGTGTATTCATGAAAGGCTATCATTGGCTGAGCAGTGCGTATGACTTCCATTGTTTTTCATCAAATGTGGCGGTCGAGGACACTATGTGTAATCCATCTAGTAATTGGAGCTACACCTACAGCTGTTCATCTCTCTCTCTGTAGATTTTGCCGTCTAGCTTGGCAAGGAATTGGTCCACTTCATCTTCTTCAACGCTAGCTGCTGCCGCCGCTGATGATGATGTGCCTGGATGATCCGTCTCGGTCTCATACATACCCGGCTGGTATGACACGTATAACATATCTCCATGTCTGTATCAGGGATTAAAAAACATTGTTAGTGCTAGTTTTGTACTGAATGAAAGTAAGGTATGAAACAGACCCAATGCAAGTATCAATGTCATTACCAATTGTGTGTTTATTCTTTAAACGGCCTGGGTGCTTTTTCACACAATGTCCACAGATTTACATTAAACTTGAAGAGTTTGAAGTTAATGATAGTAGAAAGCTTCCATTAAAATATTAGTTGCTGAGGTGCTGTAGCTTTTGATAAATGAGTAAAAAACAATGTCACGAAAATTATTTTAGTCTCAGTTTTAGCATGTAAAAACGTATTAACAAGTTACGTACCATAACTGGTTAATACGTTTTAACATGCAAAATAAATTGCTCACTAAAAATTATTTTTGTGACTTGTTTTTTTTCCTCATTTCTCAAAAAGTGCAGCACTTCAGCAAGTAATATTTAAGGGAAGCTTTCTACCATCATTATCTTCAAACTGAGTAAGTTTAATGTAAATCTGTGGACACTAGGTTTTGTGTAAAAAAAATTACCCAAATCCTTTAAGCTACTTCAAAGAACTTTGATGTACTGTACCAGTTTAACTCAACCTATCGGTTGCCAAACTGTATAATCGTTTTAATGATTTTTTTTTTAATGAAGTAAACCAATAAATATAAAATGTGGGTTGTATAAGATCAGGGGGCCAACTTTATAATGCCTGTAAGCACAAAAAATTGCTAAGCATGGAAAAATCTTGCTTAACAGAAACAGATTACTAGCCCGAATTCCATTAAGTTAACATGGAAGTGAATAATGCCCCACTTAATTTTTGCTCAGCAATGAAACTTGCCAAGCAGTATTTTCTGCTTAAAGACACTGGACACTATTGGTAATTGTCAAAGACCAGTCTTCTCACTTGGTGTATCTCAACATATACAAAAAATAACAAACCTGTGAAAATTTGAGCTCAATTGGTCATCATAGTTGCGAGACGAAAGAAAAAACACCCTTGTCACATGAAATTGTGTGCTTTCAGATGCTTGATTTCGAGACCTCAAAATCTAATTCTGAGGTCTCAAAATCGTATTCAGGGAAAATAACCTCTTTCTCGAAAACCATGTTGCTTCAGAGGGAGCCATTCTCACAATGTTTTATACTATCAACAGCTCCTCATACAACATACATAAAGTTGGGACCCTTGGTAAAGGACACCTATGTGTGTATGTTGTATGTGTATGTTTGTTTTGGTACGATTCAAGGGCACCAAGTCAGTGACCATGAATTGCCTCCAGGTCTGCAAGTTTGATTTGGATAATTCAGTATAACCATTTGTTGTCCCTGTTGGGAAGGTACATTCTGCTCTAACAGCCATGCTCCTACTGGATGATAACCCATGCTTACATCCTTACAGACTGTGAAGGGGGTAACCCTGTTTCAGACACAGGAGTATATTGCAACAGGCCCCTGGTGACAGCTCAAATTTAGTTAATTGTAGCATTCACCTTGAAGTGACTCTCTGGCCTTATGAGGTTAGACTTTTTTCATAAAAAAAAATTAAGGTAAAGATCTTGGGACACTTCTCTGGTGAAATCATTGGCCGAGGACACCAGAAGAAGTAAACCGCACATGACCAAGCTTTGCTTCCTTCGAGAAGATAAAAGCATTAATTCCAAAGGCTTGTTTCGGCTCTGGATGTTTAGACACATCCTGCTTTGGACGGTGAACAACCCTGGTAGAGAAGTGGTGATACTTACTTGATTTTGTAGGTGTGCAATGTGGCCTTGCTGGTGGGTTTCAAGTCTCTTGTCTTGTCTCTATCCGTGTATAATTGGAACTGGTCAACAGGGATACCAACTGTCTCAGATACCTGCATGGATTCATGGACAAACGGGTACCAAATTATTCATCAGTGCAAAACAGGTGTATTTAAACAAGTTACAGCTTTGCTGTAGTCATAACTTTTCTAAATGTAAGGCATTGGACACTATTGGTAATTACTCAAAATAATTGTTGGTATAAAAACATACTTGGTAATGAGCAATGGAGAACTGTTGGAAGTATAAAACATTGTGAGAAACATTTCCCTCTGAAAAAACACAGTTTTTAGAGGTAATTTCACACTAAAATAGTATAAAATGCTTCAGGCCTGAAGCCTTTCATTGGTCATCCAAAAGCACACAGAAATGTGCAACAAGGGCGTTTTTTCTTTTATTATACTCTTGCAAATTCGATGACCAATTGAGTACAAATTTTCAGATTTGTTTTTGTTATGCATGTTGGAATACACCAAGTGAGAATACTGGGCCCAATTTCATGGCTCTGCTTACTGCCAAATTCTACGCTCACCATCACCAGGCCTGTATGCTTCGTTTTTGATAGGGCAAGGGCACCAAGGCATTTTCTCTTTGGCAAAGGGCACCCTATGAGGAAATTGTAAATTTCTACTGGAACATTTCATGGGCACCAAGGCAATGGCAAGGGGCAACGGAGGCAATCGCCTCTGTTGCCTCCGTGAAGAATCAGGCCTGCATCACCATTCTCCACTTGCACGGAGCTGTGTAAGCGTTAAATGCCTGGCTAGTAACGTAGAGTATGAACATGTAAGCCAAAGTTCCCTGCTAACCTGTGAAATATGCTTGACGTAAGCGCAGAATTCCCTGCTTTCTTACGGTAAACAGAGCCATGGTCTTCGACAATTACCAAAAAGGTCCCGTGCCTTTACTAACTGAAACAAGGTTGAATCTTTGTTCAGAAATCAAACTAATTGAAAGAGAGTGATATTGGCTGCATGTGGGAGAAACTTGTTCTCTAATGTACATGTACAACTTAATAAGACCTTTGACCAAATTGAATTAAAACTTTGTTGCGCTGATGTTCAGTAATTGTGTTGTGGACGAGCGGTCACATCAGACTCAAGTTCTGCTGCTCAAATCCCTTTATCACTGAAAAAATGCCTTGCCCCAATATATCGGGCCTGGGTCTACAATTATTATCTGTCTTCCAAGCCAAGTAATGGTTCAGACAGATTTTAATGAGCCTTACCTTCTGGAAAAACTTGTAGAGTGTCGTCGCTGGAGGCACATTCACTCTCTTTGTGCCTGCAGGTGACTGGAGTCGGACAATCTGGCAAGAAATTCATGGAAAAGATTATTATTTGTCACCATCTCTTATCCAAGTGGTAGAGATTTGGTAACCAGGTATTGACCCCTCTCATGAGATGGAATGCACGCTGCACAATGTGCGTTTACCATTTTCAGCCATTTTGGGAGTCCTCCTGCTTGTTTTCAAAGTCAGAAATGGTCTGGCTCCTACTTAATATCTTCAAAACATTATTTCTACCAAAGCCCACAGTTCTCGCAATCTTCATTCCTCTTCTACTTCCCATTTGTGCTTGTCTCCTGCACCCCGCACCTACACCTGGTATGGCCAACAAGCCTTCATTGTTATGGAACAATCTCCCTCTTCACATCCATCAGGCTTCATCTCTTGAATCCTTCAAAGCCATGTTAAAGACTCATTTCTATGCTAAGCTTTAATAGTTATTATAATTTGTGTTTATTCGTAGTTATTGTATAGCGCTTTGTAACTTTTGTAAAAGGCGCTCTATAAATATTATTTATTATTGTTATTAAAGATTAAAAGCACTGCTTGCCATGCAATGGGAAAATATTATGATATAGACCTTGGGTTTGTTCTTGAATGGAAAATTTCATTGACATTCATCTTTTAATGCTAGATAGAATTCATTGCTAAGGAGAAACATACATGTATGGTTGGCTTGTGTGTTAAGTGCGCGCCTCTCACAATGGACCGTTCCGGCTTTCCACTAAGCTCAGCCCACCGCGCACGTGAGCAGGACACGTGTATGAACACTCCCAATGACCTTCTGCACGATTCTGCCGCGCGTGACAAATATACGCGCACGCATGACCGAGTTTGTCCGACCACAATCATTGCTGTGATTGGTCAAATGGGTGAACACGCACAGTTTGATTGATAGGCCGGATCGGTCCATTGTGACCCTTGCAGTCCTATATACTTTTTGAAGAAAAAGGGCACCACCTACAGCATATTCTCTATATGAGGAAATTGTAAATTTCTACTGGAGGGCAATTCCAAGCAAACATGGCCATGACACCAAAAAATCAAGTTTTTGTCACAACTTTCTTTCCACTTAGAAGTTATAGCTAACATATGAAACCAATTTATTTTTAGTTGTTGACAAGGAATAAACCCAATTTTGCCAAATAAGAACTCAGCTTTGGCTCCATGTAGGCATGGCTAAATTGTCTGGAAAACTGTAATGCGACTGACCATAATGTGACTGACCATGGTTTTGCCATGTATACGTAAAAGTTCAAGTTGCTGACCATTATAAGTATCCTGTTGGATACTCATGTATAAGAGTTGTGTGTTACATATTAGTAACACTTTCACAATCTTTTTGATAGAGGAGATTTTTGAATTGCGACAAGTGTTTTTTTTTACCATGTCCTTTTTGTGTAATGCGACTGACCGCTTTTTACAACGTTACAACATCCAGAGCAGAAAGCCCACAACATTTCTAATATTATCAATTCAAAACATTGGGTGTCAAGTACAAATCAGCCTATACACTTAGTGAGAAAGAATATCTCACACAGAACTTCTAGCACCACGATCGAGAAATGACACTGAAAAGTGTAATGCGACTGACCGTGGAATTGCCCTTGAGCATTTCAAGAACACCAAGGCAAAGATCAGGGGCAACGGAGGCAACTACCTCCGTTGCCTTCGTGAAGTAAGAATATGAGGTCTGCCCTTCATCGCTTCAAATTCAAGGGGGGAGGGGGCTTCGCTATCATTGGGGTGAATGACTGGCATCCGTCCGACCGAGGGGGGGGGGGTAGGTAAGCTAGGGTTACCAAATTAGGATTCAAGGAAGGAAAATCATATTTATTATTTTGATTTTTGCTTCCTTTTTTAAACATGTTAAAAATTATATTTTTATTTAAAACTTTTTGAAATCCTTGTTAGTCACAGTTGTTTGTTGAGAAAAATCACACTTATATGTCCAGACATGCATGTTTTTATATACAAATTCAAAAGTGAAAGATGCTTTGTTATTTCCCATATGTTTGCCTTAATTACGAAGAATTCAATAACCAATTACAAACAAAATAACATTTAATAACAGCGCCCTCTTTTGAAATAACTAGACAGTTTCAATACGGAATGTCATTATTTCATTACAAAACAAACATTTACAATAGAAAAGGATAATTCAGTTCCTTTAGTTAGGCACAAAATAACAATGAAAAACTTACAATTTCATTCGGCATCTCGACAAGTACGGTGATGTTTAATTTAATGGTATTTTCGATAGTCGCTTCGTCTCAAAAATATTCATGTCATGCAGGCTGACATCTTTGGCTAGAATAATATGTTTTTTATCATTTTTAATTATAACAAACAATTATTTATCATTTCAAATATAAGTAATTAAATATGTAATTAAGTTACCTTAATATTTTTTTTTTTTTATATTTATTGTTTTCATATTGAATCATATTAAATGGTTACGTACTTGTAAATTAAAACTGTTGACAGAGTCAGAGGATGTGGGAACCAAAATGGCCGCCTAAACAACAACATTTGGCGTCTACAGCAACGAAACTGACGATGAAAACAGACGACAAAGAACGCCAGGATGCCACCACAAAAGGTACATTTGAATCCTTTATGTGCAAAGTTGTTTTTTAAGTTTTGAAAACTGCTATTATTATTAGCAAAATATTTATTGGTAAACCGCTGGAAACATATATTTGCCAAGTTTCCGGACAAAGTGCTAGTAGTATCCTCCCCTTACCAGTTTTCACGCTATTTATGCCTTTTTCTTAGAATTGGGAAAAAATAATGATGCCTTATATCAACCGGTGCCCTAATTACCTTCTTTTGTTAATATGAAGTATGCAAACATATATTAAAACTTGATGGACATTGAAATGTTCACACTACACACCGATCTTCGATGACTTCAACTGGCGCCATTTGTTTTGAGTTTTTCCTGTTTTCACGGCAAACAAGAAAGCATAGTTTCCCGGTGAAGCCATACATGGAAGAAACATCTACAGTGACTATAAGTGTTCTTTGAGACTCTGTGTATGACTCTATAGCCAGCAGTTGTCTTCGTTTTATTCAAAATATTGTTTAATGAAATTTTAAAATGACCATGGTAATTTGCAAAAAATAACAAAAATAAATAATTTAATAAAAAGTGTGAATAATCATTGGCTTTCAAATCTGATTTTTACTTATTTTTTTCCTTTTTTTTTTCTCTTTAAATTTATAATAAAGCGTATAAATAAACAGTGATAATTGAGTCAACAAGCTGATCGTTTAAATTTTAATATTAATAATAATATTGATCGGAGGGTTAAAAAAAAAATCTCCAAAAATATTAGAAAATGATATAAGGCACATGGCTTCTTTAAGCCTCTGTATTTTTTTCCCAGAATGCTCAGCAAAATATTCAGTCACATGATTTGATCATCATGAATTGTGAATTGAAATAGTGTTTGATGAAACTTTTTCGGTGTGCAAATATTTTTTATATGGCCTCCACATTATGACATATTTTTGTACCTTGTAGAAATTCCTAAAATACCAAACTTTTTGCATTTACAAGTGCAAATATCCAGTGGAGCCTTACCTGTTTCTAAGTTTTGGTCAAGGGAGAGGAGACTCTTTGCTTGGCAAATAAAACCACACAATTTTTATCTAGGGACTCTTTACATCGCGCACAGAGAGGTAAAAGATTTGCCACGATTTTAGGGACACCTCAAAAACAGGACCTCCTACGATATAATGTAATTTGTATGTCTAGAGTGTTAAAATAGTGAATTCCATAGTCGAAACTTTTTGCCTGTCAGAATAACAGTTCTTGTTAGATCAAGGTCTTGAAAAATTCTTTTTGATTTATTCTTTGTAATTGTATTCTCAGTAAGTTCATGCTCCAGAGAAAAGGAAATGAATATTCAAACAAGTTCATTCAATTCAACTAAATCATATGTAATGAAATCTCACGAGTCACCATCATCATCATAAGGTTTATCGCGATTCTGAACCGCAATGTGTTGTGGGAAGGCATTTGGGGCAGTTTGCTCTGCAGTTTACGTTGTCATGCACGACTCGCGCATGCATCGGCCATGTCTTTTTGTGTGGGTTCAACAGCGCCTTCTCTTGATATTTTGCTATTCGCGATAAACCTTATTCAGAATACTTAATTGGCACCTTTTTCATTATTAAAAAGCAAGTGAAGTAGGCCCCTACAAGTGACAGCTCCCATAATAAACACATGGACGGTGGTTTTCGTGGACCAGGGTTCAATCTTTTTTTAAATCTTTTTGTGAAATGGTCTGTTCTTCCAAGATTGATTTGATCAGGTTTACACGACTAGGTTTTCATTTTGAATTGTATGGTTTTTCTTTTCCATTTCAGTTTTGGTCAGGCCTCCGTCCGGTAAAACTGTACAGGAGAAATGTCAGTGCAAGCATCTACCTCCATCTGTCCCAACAACTCATAAGGGTGGACTTGGCACTGCCCAGTTTCTCTTTGAACCCACCCCACCTAACCACAAGAGAGCATCCCATGCTTCAAGCCCTCACATCCGTAAAATACAGAGTGCAAAGGCACGGCTTGTTCCGTCCTCGGCAAACAATGTAAAAGACAGTACTATTCTTCCCAGAGGAGGCGTGAGGGACCGCCAGAGGCCGAGGTCTGCGAGTGGTTTGAATCCACACGACGTCATCAACCGTCATCGACCTGGCTCAGCAGTCGGAAATCGACCTGTTCCAAAACAATTTCTTGTCTTAGAAACTAAAGAAGCAAACCCAAGTAGGGGTAAGGATCTTGAAGCAGGTATCGATGATGGGCTTGAGTCTCACAAGGTTGCATCCAATGAGACTGAGGATACTCAGATAAGGAGATGGAAGGAACGAAAGAAAGAAGTCCAGAAGATGGAGCAGTTGATCCCCGAAGGTTTAGCCCAACTGAGACCTTGGCTGACTAAGGATGTTCCAATGGAATGGTAAACCCTCCTTACTATTCTCAAAAGAAGATTACATTTTAATATAAACTAGGGGCCTTTCTTAAACCCTGGCTTGGGCTTCGTCTCTGACTTGGGCTCCGCACACTCTGTACGCAGCAAGTACAAACCCAGTCTTCAGTCCTATACATTTTCAGTGGTATTTTGAAGCGTTGGTGGTTCGAACATCAGATGGCGCATAGAGCCAAACCCGGAGCCCTAGCTGAGGTTTGAGAAATGCCCTTTCCCTTTCTGCTCAGATTGTTTATAACCCTGTTTTCCTTCCAGTTAGTAAAAGTTCTCCATCTTTTTGTAATCAAGCGGGTCAGTGTACAATGAATTTGAGCACAAAAAACTAAGTACTTTAAAGGAGTAGTCCGTCTAATATCTGGGTGCAGACTTCTTACTTTGCCAATCAATGCTTCTTGAGTGTACAGTACAATACAGGCATGATATTATTCCTACTTTAGTCTGATTTCCGATACAATTTTTTTCTTTGGAAAACGGAGAAGTCAGAAAAGTTGTGATTAGTTGTGAAAAACCTATGAAAGCCTACACCGCAGGTCAGCCCTTGTACTTGATAAAATGTTCCTATAAAGAAAAATCCAAAGAACAAATATCATGTCTGACTATAGCATTATGATTGAATGTAAGCAGGGGAAAACTTGTATAAATTTCAATCTTTTCCCTTGTTCTTTCTTTTGGTGGATTAACCTCTCCAATAGTTATTATGATTACTTTATAGTATCAGGGGTCGATTTCACAAAGAGTTAGGACTAGTCCTAACTTAGGACTAGTCCTATGAGAATATACAAAACGTATGGCTAGTCCTAACTTAGGACGAGTAACTCTTTGTGAAATCCACCCCTTGTACCCTTTGTTGATTTGGTGCTGTATAAATCCTATAATGGTGTATTCCAATCTCGACAGGTGCGGTGTAGATGCCTCTTCTTGCCTCGTCTTTCTTCCTTTACTCCTTCAAGACAGTGAAGATTTACCCGTAGTTCCACCAGCCCAAGGAGCTAATGATGTCATACCGCATACAGTTATTCCCCCACCACCAAAACCATTTGTGAGTATGGGTTAAACACAATTTTTAGGTCAGATACTCGAAGATGTCTGCAGCCGATTTAACAAATCACTAATAGGAATTATCTCAAGTTAGGACGAGTTAGGACGAGTTAGGACGAGTAACTCGTCCTAATTTAGGATGTGTTTAATGCGTCCTTACATCTATAGATAAGGAACTAAGATTAATCCTAAGTTAGGAAGAGTTTTGTGAAATCGACAGCTGGAGCTTGCTCAATGTAAAGCAATGCAAATTGTGGATTGTGGCTGCATATTAGAGATCTCTGAAGTATTGTTGTTTTGAGTAAAATGCAATAATTGCTGTTAAACATCCAAAACAAAAAACAAACATTAGAAGTTGATTTCTTCGTAGCTGTCAAGCATAAGAAATATATTTAGGTAGATTCAATTTGTGAAACACCATGTGTGTATATCCAATTTGCTGTGTAGGTTGTTTTTATAAACTTGTCTCACTATTTTTTACCCACTGCCATGGAGTAGATTTTAAAACTGTGGAGGCTACACATGAACTTCATTCTTAAAAGAACAGGGGCCGATTTCACAAAGATCTCAAATTGATCGTAACTTCAAATCAATCGTAGTTGCTAAGTAAAGTGTGATGTCACAATAAAAATCTCTATGGTGATACTGAAAATTTGTCTTGCGATGAATTTTATTGCTTTGTGAAATCGGCCCCTGTCCTGCTTATTAATATTAGGTACAACATTGGGGTAGAAATTCGACAAGGACTACTACTTTAGCTTCAGTGGATCAAGGGGACTTCTTGTTATTAACTTCACTTCTGCGGAGTGAGTTATTAATTGGTCTCAACGTGTTGACTAGCATGCTCTTGGCATCGTCAGGAGAGTGAAGAGTTTTTGCATTTTTTCCCTTAAACACTCAGAAATAGTTCCTTTTGAATAATTATGTGAATGTTATTTTCTCTTCTTTGATTATTTACAGGATCCAAAGAAACTATTTCACTATGATGTGGTAAGTGTTAAGAATGTTACTCTATTGAAATGATTGTTCAGACAGAAATCATCTATTCACAAAGTTATTAATCAATGAAGGTGTCCTAGGGAAAACTGTTTCCCGGAGAGTCTATCCTGGGCTACGTTTTTGTGGCTGTAACCAATAACAGTCTCAGTCAATGGCCAGTGATCAACTAATGGCAAGTTCAATCGAAACAGTTATTGGTGTCGAGCCGAAGGTACATGATTTACAAAAAGGCACTATCAGAAGAAGTTTGTACACAGTTTGCCATAAGGGGTGACAGGAATCTCCTGCCACAATGTGTAACCCTTTGATTTATTTGGTTTGCGGTATACACCATGTGTGTATCTACGTGCCTGGTGTATTATGTTCTTTTGAGTAGATTTTCGGAATAGGGGAGACTTCTCAGTTCTGAAAAGAACTGTCTTGCTTATTGGCTACTACCTGGGCGGAACGTAGAAAATCGGCCGGGTCTACAATTTAGCTTTAGTGGTTCAAAGGGACTTCTTTGATTTGTCTTGACATAGTATAATTTTTTTTTTTTTTTACAGGAGAAGCACATTCCACCTGACCCAACACCTGAGCAGAGATCCCATACAAGGCAGTCTAGGAATGGTATCTACGCCGCTGATGGTAGCTTACTTCATGATCAAGAGTAAGTCGACAGGGCCCAATGGTAGGCATGGCATGGTGCTGCCTACCACTGGCATGCCGCTGCCTACCACAGACTGTTGCGCTTATACGGTGCCCTGTAGAGTATGTGTTTCTGTTAGCCATAAGTACATAATTCAACCGCACATAGTCAATGAAGTGAGACACTGGTTATGTTGTGACTGTACTGGCTGACTCCTTTCAAACTGTGGTTGATTTTATTTCGTAAACAAATTTGTGTCACTAACTATAAATATATCACCCCTAAGTGCTTCAAAGTTCCACGGTTGAACATTTGATAATGGTTGATTTACATGTAGAACTGTGTTTTTGTCTGGGTTTGTGGTTTTGCATCTTCTATTTTTTTGTTAACATTTGCCATTGGTTTCTTCCTTTTTTTTTAATCAGGAGGTATTTGATGAATAGGACAGAGGAAATGATTCAACAAGAAATTGAAGATCTTGAGAATCTGATACAAGGTGAGAGAAATAATATCTTGGGACCAATGCATTGGTCCCAATGAGGGGGTTCCTCACTAATTCAAATAAATCTGGCAAACAGCTTATATCTTTGCAGAGGTCAGCAAGCACCGAATAAACTTAAAGACAACTTGAATGCCAAAATTTAAATGATAGAAGAGTTTTCGGTAACACCATGTAATGACCGTCTCTAAATGAGTTGGGGTGGTTCTGAAAAGAACCGTTGGATTAACTCGACGTTACGATCAGTATGCTCTGACCGTCTTCTGGAGAAATGACGATCAGAGCATACTGATCGAAACGTCAAGTTAATCCAACGGTTCTTTTCAGAACCACCCCAACTCATTTAGAGACAGTCATTACATGGTGTTACCGCAAACTCTTCTATATCTTATTTCCACCATGCAAAATTTCAAATCCTACTTAAAATTCAAATTGTCATTCTCCTCCCCCAAAGTATGATTGAAACATTTTTTGGGTGATCCTCATTTCTGATTTTGTTCTTCTCTCTCCAATACCAAGGCATTGGCAATGCAGACAGTAACAACGTCATGTCACAATACCAGGCTGAAATCAGTAAGCTACAATGGTCTGTCAAAGACACCCTAGTCAAGTGCTACCAGTAAGTACCTTTAAGTATTCCTCAACCTTTAAGTAGGGTAGGTAGTGCTGCTGCTCTACCAGCCAGGCTTCTGTTTGATGATACCCAAGCCTACATCCGTATAGACTGTATGGGGGGGGGTAACCCTATTTCAGCCCCAGGAGTAGGTGGCAACGGCCTCTGGAAAAATAGTTGATTGTAGCCCACACCTTGAAGTGGCCTTCAGGCCTTGTGTGTCTGGTGACTTGTAAACAAATTTTTTACAGCATCTTCTTATAACTGTGAAAATGGAACCAGGGCCCAATTTCGTAGAGCTGCTTAAGCACAAAACAAATGTGCTGAGCAGAACATGGCTAGAAGCAAAACTTCTCTGTCATATGTACCTTTAAGCAGATCAATAAAACTGAGTTAGTTACAATGCTCGTAGTCAAATACAACTTGAGCTCTATCGCCAGTTTTCCATAACTTGGCTCTCATACATACATGCCATCAATGTAACTGGTGTGAGAAGATTGAACATTTTGGCAAGATGTGAAAAGAGTATCTTGATGGGGAAAATCTTTTCAAGAGTAAATTTAGAAGAAACAAAATCGGTATCTAATTGTTTTTTATTTTCTTTCAGACTCAGGAGTCACTTCAAAGATGAACAGCAAGATGAGCAAACTGACTTGGTGAGTAAATAATGTTCGACTATGGCAACTTTTCAGCTCACTGACTTTGTAGCCACGAGTAAAGACTCTTAACACTCTGCAATGAAGTATAGGGTGCCCTTTACCAAGGAGAAAATGCCTTGGTGCCCTTGACCTTTCAACTCTTTCAACCTTACTGTAGTTTGACTTTTAAGCAAACACACAACATCGGTAAACAGTATTATCCAAAGGCCCACACTTCGTGTATCACAACTTATATATAAAATAACAAACCTGTGAAAGTGTAGGCTCAATCGGTCATCGGAGTTGGGAGAAAATACTGTGTTTTCGCACGTTTCGCCATGTCATGACATGCGTTTAAAATAAATCTGCTATTCTCAATATTGGTCCAAAATTGATAATTGTTTTAATGTTTTCTCAAAAAGTAAAGCATTTCATGGAATAATATTTCAAGGGAAGTCTTTCACCATTACCTTCTGTAAACCCTGTAAGTTATTTGTAAATCTGTGAACTTTTAAATTTTAGTTCTGTTCAGAAAGTGTCCAATGGCTTTAAAATGATCTTGTTCACTCTATTTCGTTTGTTATGCAGCTTGGTCTCCGTGCTTACATCAAAGAGAAGGAAAGAATACTCAACCAAATCAAAGCAAGGAGAGAAGCATGCCTTCTGGAATTAGAACAGCTCGAGTCAGAAATTGGAATGACAACACAGGGCGAGGTCATGAAGGCTTTCCAGAGATTATAGGTAAACAAGCTTTCATTGGGTAAGTTCTCTAGCCTAAAACTGGAGTTAAAAGAAGTGGAAGTGTCGTGGCCGAGCGGTTAAGAGCACCGAATTCAAACTCTGGTGTATCAGCAGTGTAGGTTCGAATCCCCAGTAGTGACACTTGTGTCCTTAAAAAGACACTTAACCATTGCTTCGTCCTTCGGATGGGACATAAAGTCGTTGGTCCCATGTGTTGTGTAACGCGTGTAAAAGAACCCAGTGCACTTATCAAAAAGGTAAGGGGTTCGCCTCGGTGTTCCTGGCTGTGGCTGCTGTATGCGCCGTAGCACCTTTTAAACCCTTATACGGTGCTAAATAATTGGGTCTCACAATTCATCACTGCAATAACCTATCTTTCTGAAAGTTTGTATATACTCAGCACCTTGAGTACTTTGTTTGGTAGAAACATGCGCTATTTAAGACTTTTATGTTATTATTTTAAAAGTAACTGTTGAGTTTTCCACTGGAATTGAAACAGCCAAAATCTTGGCACAAATATTTCCACAAAGAATGAATCTAATAGATTATCATCTGGAAATGTAACAGCCGAGTGCTTCTTGACAAATAATTGAAGCATTGACTTTTTAATTTGCAATACGAGATGAAATTTTAGTCTTGATCTTTTATAGGACACCTCAAAAGGCAATGATGTATGTCAATTAATCAAATTTGGGGGTGAACAACGAAATATGACTAGCACAGGTTTGAACCTGCAACCTCCGTGCCCTATTCTTGCAGTTTCCCTATTTTACCATTACCTTCTCATTGACTGGGGTTGAAGCAGTGTTGTATGGTTGATAGGAGTTATCATAATAGTATGTGTGTATTTGTTTTTACATGTTTAACCTTAAATCAGGTTTTTTGAAATTGTGTAATAAAAGAAAGTCTTTCTCACCAAAGCTATAAAAAGTTAAGGGTGACTTTTCAAACCCTTTTAAACCAACTCCATCAAAACTCCAAAAACTTGCAAGAAATAATGTTAGTTTGTAAAATGAATATAAACATTTATTTATTCTGTGTATGTGCTCTTAAAATGTTAACTTATAAATAATGAAATATGTATGTACATTTGTTGACAAGGATTAATAATTAACAAGTTACAAAAAGTTGTTACAGCACTTTTGTTGTTACAGCATTTTTTAAATAATATGAAAATTTAATAACCGCAGTCTATACACAGTGCAAAGTGTGCCAGCCAAGCAATGCAAAATCTCAGCCAGTGTATTGAAATAATAATAATAGTACACTATTCCTGTAAACCATTCAAAGGTGCGAGTCTTGTAGAAGTTGAGGTTAAAGTACTGTCAAACTGTTGGGAAAGCAATCAGGAAGTAGTGTGTTTTAAGTTTCTCCTGGAAGAGAGTGATGAAGTACATTTTTCCGAGGTCTTCAGGAAGTGAATTCCAGAGTCTTTGTGTAACAGGCGAGTTCAAGGAACGACGTAGTGTATTGCTGGTAGATCTCAGACAGACCAAAGCCTGTATTTACCACATTCGACACAGGGAAGAAATTCTTTAGCTGTGCAGCTTCATTGACTCCAGATTCAAAACTATGCACTTTTTGGAAGATGAAAGCACCTCGATGTCAAGGATAGTTGACTCAGCATCATGGGCATTGTCAGAAATTGCCAAGGAAAAATACGCATCTAGTGGAAAAAGATTTGTCAGGTACACAGCACCACAGACATTGACAGATATTTCCAAGGTAGAAGAACGGTCACCCCTCACAGTAAATTTTTACTAATGATGCGAGGGGTGACTTTTCTTCTTCCTCTGCAATTTCTTCGATACCCGGTACTTTGCAGAGTTCTGTGAAAAAAAACCACAGGCAAATCACTCGAGTGGGATTCGAACCCACAACCTTTGCATCGCCAGAGATGCCTGACCACATAGCTAAACCGGTGGCTGGAGTCAGTTTTTTTGTCTGTATTTGCCAAATGGCACAAAACACTTCTCTCATTAGTTAAAGCCACAATCTGTAGACAATTCATTCTTACGAGTTGTTGCATTGGACAGACTGGCTGGCACACTTTGTTCCGAAAACAGACGTTTAGTTTTAAAGTAAAGATATCCTCAAATCAATATCTACAATAAATGCATTGCAGTTTACATGCAGGGTCGAATTTTACAGATAAATAAAAATTATGTACATACATTTAGACAAAATATAGTAAGAATGGAATACAATTATTATAAACAGAGAAAGTAGTTTCCTTCTGGAATACTGTTTTGTTGTTGTTGAAGAGTTCTTGAGGAAACAAAACAATCAGCAGCACCATCCACAATAAAAACAAAATTTTGAAGGAAGAGATTTGTATGAAGTCGTCTTTTGATTTTCATGTCAATGAAATAAAATCCTAGCAGAAATTCAAACGGCAAACAGAAGACGTTGTCAAAAGCTATGGATGCTTTATAAAATGCAGAAGGGGCTTGTCGATATACCAACCTACATGTAAAACACGGCTGGTGGCTTTCTTCCAATCTTGAGATGGGTCACAATTTGTCAAGATGATTGTGTCTACAAAATCGCATGGATTTGCATGAACATAAACACAAACTACAAGGGACAATCTACATTTTAGACCACTGTCAAGTTTAGACCACTGTCATACAGTTAAGCGCAATCAACCAAACGAGGTTATCGCAAAAAAAAGAAGTACGTATTGTACTTTAACACAACAACAACACTTGTGATTTGTGTGAAGTATACTGACAAAATAACTACTTGATTTAAACTTCATTGGCAAGTGAGTTGGAATTACACAAAATTTGATACATTAAAAGGACTTAGGAAGGAACAAAAACAATGACCTCCCAGATTTGTTGCAATAATCTTGGATGCTTTTTCTGAGTGAATATTTTCATAACATAACTAATAATTTTAACAGTGTAAAAAAAGGATTCTGGAAAATGTCAGACATCACAAGTCAAAAGGCCGTTGCCTACTACAATACATTTAACTCTACTAATCTTGCTGGAAACGTCAGCTTTTGTTGTAACTATTAAGTTTAAAAGGAACTTGTTCAAATATTTCTTGCAACACCCTTTGCAATTTGGGTGGCAGTCGAAAAACAAATATGGCAAATAAAAAGGGGTTTAGGTCTAAGAGCAGCAGACATGTTGGTTTCTACTTCAGCTCTTTAGACCTTTCCATTGTTGATAAACAAACCACACCGGTTGGCATGGACGCCTGATTGTTATCAGATGTTCTGACCAAACTCAAAGTTTGCTGCAAACTTTCAATTGAATAAAATACCTCCCAAACTTGGAAGCTTTGTTTCCAACAATTTCAACAATATTTTTCAATAGTTGTGTGACATTGTTACAAACTGACCATCAGGTTTTGTTTTGCTCTTACAGCTTTCCATATTGTTCCACCTCGGTTTGAAAAAACTTGGGCGGTGACGTTGAGATAGAAAGGTCTACAGAATCCAAACTGAGGATATCGTCCAAATAAGACTGGTGCCAGGGTAGACAGTGTTTGTATTCGGGAACTTGACATGGATGCGGTGTTGTTGAAACGTGAGGGCAGGGTGTGAGTTCTGCTTTGATGTTCATAACTTGGTCCCCACTGTCATCCCATTGGCCTGAAATGAAAAAATAAAATGAAGAAAATGGAAATTTATTATCAGGAGTTACAAGGGCCTGCAATGAAGAAATGAAAACACTCGTAGTCAAGCAGTTGATTGAATACTTCCTTAAAGTATGGAGGGATTATGTTGTCGTGAATAGGCGTGAGGTCGCTACTACTTTTGTAGTATAGTTGTGGTGGCATGATTAATCAAATAGTTGAAAAACGATAGTCGCGGCTCGGCTAAGAAACATTTTGATCAGTAAGCTCTGATCAACTTCAGAAGACAAAGCTAGACTCACCTTAACCTGTGTGTATTGGTATGGGACGTGGAGTGCGCAGCTATTGTGTTCAATAATAAGTAAACCTCTAGTAGCGGATACACCAGTGACTAGAACCGGTTCCCCCGCCTGGAGTAATGGTTCAGTAGAATTATCTGTAGGGAAAGAAAAACAGAGAATTCCAGATGCGTGGCCCAGCTGAAGAAAAAGACCATGCAGCTAACCAACCCGTCAACCCAGGTAATAAAGGAACAAGCATTCTGTACTTTAATTGATGTTAAGTAACCGCTACTAAAACATAGGACTCGAACTGCCTCTACATGATCTAGCAAGCTCATTGGTCTAGTTGGTAAGACACTGCTCTAGAGTTGCAAAGGTTGTGGGTTCGAATCCCACCCGAGTAATATGCCTGTGATTTTGTTCACAGAGCTCGGGAGTATACAGTGCTAAACACATATCGGTGTAAATGGGTAAGACCTAAATGAACAACCATTCTGTACTCACCAGGGTAATTACACTTCATGATTCTGGTCTGTGGGAAATCCACCCTGATGCTACCAGCCACTGTGTAAGGTCGACTCTTTGGTATCGGAGGTGGGTGATTCTAGAAAACAAAAACAAAATCAAGCAAATGAGAAAAATATTTCAATATTCTAACACTTCAGCTATTTTAATCCAGATACACTCACAAGGAGGTTCAACAGAGAGATTATATAGTGGAATATGATTACAACATTCCTCAAAGCGCTTGACAGCAAGAAAACAAAACATTGAGTGTAATTCCCAAATTAAGCCCACCAGCATAAAGTATGAATTACTCAATAAAAACAACCAAAGTTAGAGAGTCATCGCTAATGAAAAGAGTACACTAAAAACTTTTTATAGATGTGGAGAAGGCTAGAGTGAGGAGAAAAATAAAATCCTATAACCAAAAGGTTCAGTCTGCCAATAAGATTATTTTAAAAAGTTCAAACAAGCATAATATGAAAACATAAAAACAAAATTTCATTGCTAAGAAAGGTTGACCAACAAACAATTCTTTAATAACCTTCAACCAATGGGAGCTGCTTTCTAAGTCGCAGAATGTTTTATAGTTGCACCAGTTTCAGACAGGCGCTCCAGAGTCGCGTCAAATTAAATTCTGAATTCAGTACATGAAAAGTTTGACGCCTGAAACAGTTAAAGTTGAAAGATCGACTGTTGTGGTCTTTCGGAGCGACTCTGGATCGTCTTGGTTTCAGAGGTCGATCTTGTCATGAGCCGAGCCAATGTAAACGTTGTGTTATGTTCGCCTGTCTGAAACCAAAGTTTATTTGCTTCTATTCTGAATTATAAGTACATGTACATGAAAAGTTTCACGTCTGAAACGGTTAGGAGCAACTAGACATGTTAAAAGTCGAAAGATGGACTGTTGCTGTCGTTCGGAACAACTCTGGATCATCTTGGTTTCAGAGGTCGATCATGTCATGAGCCGAGCCAATGTAATTGTTTTGTTTGCCTGTCTAAAACCAAAATGTATTTAGGGTTGATCTAGAGTCGCTCCCAATCTATTTGGTTCGGGCACTTTGTCTTATCATGTCCGAGGATACTAAAATATCTTACCACATCCAAGCCATACACACTACATGTCTGCTGTACAATGTCTGTATCGCATCGGTCAGGCTCAGATGTCTTGCCCAAAGACGAAGTGGCAGACTGGATCCTGTCAAGACATAACAAAGAATGTTTTAACATTAAGTTCATATTATTTTTTGTTAGAAAAGTCATTGACATGGAGGAGAGTTTTTACAGAAAAGCCTTGACATTTTTTTCGTCAAGGAATTCTATAACATGAGTAGGGCATTCTGCAGAGACTGGATACATATAAATGGCGATATTAATGTTTAAACATGGAGCAATATAGATAGCTAGTCTTTAGTGCCTTGCTGAAAACACATTATCTTGGTTTTTTTCTTATTAATATTAATATTTATTTATAGTTTGCTAAAAGATGTAACTCAAGGCTTCAAATTTACTGGTTTAATGCACAGCCTGTGATGAAAGGTCACTCTGAAAATATCTTCTTTTTTTTCATTGCCTCTGGGGCATTTTAGAATTAACAGCTTGAAAAGAGACTAAGGGAAAAATTTGGTAACAAAACAAAACTCAGTGACCTATACTGACCCTTCATATATAGGCTCCACCTCAAGGCACTGCATTCTTTTACTATTGCTAAGTTTGGTTTGCAGTAGGGCTTTCAGTGTGGGCCAGTGCTTCATGCAGATCCAGCGTCTGGTAAGAGACTGTATGTGGACAGCGGCCTGGTGCTGTCTGGCATCCCGTAGACACTCCAGACACTGCCATGCTTCCTCACTGCAAAATGGTATTTTTTGAATTTGTAATTTTTATTTATATATTTTTTCCCCAAGAACATGCAGAAGTATACACATTTTGGTACTCTATAGTAAAGGTTTGCGGTAACACCATGTATTGATAATCTCTAAATTAGTTGGGGTGATTCTGAAAAGAACCGTCGGAACCACCCAATCTCTAAGCATTTCTAAGCGCTATGTGTCTTTGAAGATTATAGTAAACCAAAGCAACAACACCAAAATACAACAATACAAATGTACACAAATTATGCATGGTAAATAAATGAAGGCGCTGTGCAGTTCAGTGACATTTTAAGACTATTGACTCGATACCATAGGTTTGCAAATGTAAATGTTTATGGAACAGTCTCCCGACACATCTGCGCTCAGCAACATCACTCCAGATGTTCAAGAAAGGCCTCAAATATCACCTTTTCACCCAATGATATCTCTTGTTTCGTGTTAGACGTTTCCCTTTCCTCAATTTCTTTATTTAATTTTGTTCTTGAGTCATGTGCTTCATCAACCGCTGTGACCTAAATGAAACAGCAGTATATAAATGCATTTTTGTATTGTATTGTATTGTATTGTGTTGTGTTGTGTTGTGTTGTGTTGTGTTGTGTTGTGTTGTGTTGTGTTGTGTTGTGTTGTGTTGTGTTGTGTTGTGTTGTGTTGTGTTGTGTTGTGTTGTGTTGTGTTGTGTTGTGTTGTGTTGTGTTGTGTTGTGTTGTGTTGTGTTGTGTTGTGTTGTGTTGTGTTGTGTTGTGTTGTGTTGTGTTGTGTTGTGTTGTGTTGTGTTGTGTTGTGTTGTGTTGTGTTGTGTTGTGTTGTGTTGTGTTGTGTTGTGTTGTGTTGTGTTGTGTTGTGTTGTGTTGTGTTGTGTTGTGTTGTGTTGTGTTGTGTTGTGTTGTGTTGTGTTGTGTTGTGTTGTGTTGTGTTGTGTTGTGTTGTGTTGTGTTGTGTTGTGTTGTGTTGTGTTGTGTTGTGTTGTGTTGTGTTGTGTTGTATTGTATTGTATTGTATTGTAAGGTGTATGGGTGGGGCCCATGTCAGTTTAATATATTTCTCCGCCATTGTGGTTACTGTAACCATGGGTGTGTGGTGGGTGGATATAGTTGGGGTGACCGAGGAAGCCGTTATGACGGTTGCGTCATTAAATTGTGTAGGTGGGGGTGAGACCGCGGGGATATTTTTTCAGATCCCCTAACAAAGGCAGAAACAAGCATGAGAAAGTAAAGCTACCCAAGTCACTTTTTAGTCAGTCACTTTTTTTTTTACTACCCAAGTATTTTTCTAGTTCCTACCTGAGAAAGACGTGTCTTGTTCCCAGCGCCCATCTTGTACTGAGGTATGGCAGTTTGCTTTGATCCATGGCTTGCAGAAAACAGTCCAAAATCACCTGAAATACAAGAAATATGATTTCAGAATTGTAAGGCACACAACGATATTTCTATTTAAACTGGTTACTATAGTTCCTTTGTAAACATTATTTTGACTGTTATGAGCCCAGCCTGGACAAAGTTGGAAAGAGGCATAAATTCTAATGAATCTGTAAAGTAAAAAAACAGTATTTAAAAAACAAAAAACTAAATTTGTGAATGAAAGTTCAACATAAATCAATAAGGTCATAGCCCAAACTGGCTGGAAAAATATAGGCCTATCTATCTTTACTTAAAAACAGAAATAAATGAGCAAAACAAAACCTCACCTTGCTATCTTGCAGTGATTTTTCCATGAGCCCTTTGAGTTTTTTATCTCTCGCTAAGAATCTATAACGACTGACGAAGGACGGAAATCTTACCTGGCGTGGATAACCTTTAGAAGAAAAAACATAACAAAAAAATCATTATTGTAGTTAGTCAAAAAAAAAAAGTTTACCAAAAAAGTATCATCTGGTTACCTAAGATCTGGTGAAACTTTTATAGAAATTTAAGTATTGGTTGAAAAACAAACATAATTCCATTGAGTGGTTTTGTGAGCCTTCCTCACACAGGATCCAACGTTGTACGGTAACTCAGCACCCAAGCAGTTGAGTTCTGATTATGGTGGAGTGCCTGGGCTCAGTTTAACAAAGAGTCCAGATTGATTTTAACTTGTTTTCTTAATTGCTAAGCAAAGTTTGATGGCGATTTAATAAATGGCAAAATGATTGCACATGTGCCTGGCCGGACTGTCACGGAAACTCTCGCAAGATTTTCAAAGAAGTAAATATAGACTTACCTCCAGCCATGAGTTGTACTGTCTCCAGGAGTTGGAGATGCTTTATTTGCTTCCTGACAGCATCACTATCAAATGAGTTTGGCTCTTCTCGATCGTTAGACTAGATCAAAAGAAATGGTTCACAAAACATTTTGAACTAAATCTGTGTTTAAAGGATGTGAAACACTAAATGGTGAGATATCAATATACATTTGGTTTGCAGTAACACCATGTGTGTGTCTACTTGCCAGAGAGAGTTTGTTCTTTTGTGAATTATTTTGATACACATATTGCACAAGAAATTTTTCATTGGGGATAAAGAATTCATATTAAATTTGGTTTTGTCCTATACTGCTGTAGGGCAAAACCAAAATTAACGCACAAGGATTTAAGAATAAAAGCCATACAAACCCAAAATGGCCGTGTACATGTAGACAACAAGATAAAAGTATTATGATAATTATTAAAGGATTATTACAGAATTGGTTTGAAAAAAACATCCCTTGAAATATTTCTGTCTAAAATGTCATATTTGATGAGAAGTAAATAAAACGAATTTCCCATTTATGCAAAATGTGTAATCCGTTTGCCAATATATTTCCCGTGACCAAGATGGCCGAACGCTCTCAAACTTCTACAGGTTTGTCAGTTTATGGTGAATTACATAAAGTGCTTACACTGCCAGTAACTGTTTTGTTAGCAAAAACAATTCTGTATTGTTCCTTTAAAGTTCTACATACCCTGATGCATCTGATGAAGTGCGGAGAGGCTTGGCTCAGTGTCTTCAGCAGGCTGTCTAGTCGCACCTGAAAATCTTGACAGAGACTTGAAGATGTCTCTTCGTGTTTCCTTAAACAGAAACAAAATCAAAGTCAAAGTCTATGAGAGACACAGTGACTCTTGTACTTGCATTCAGTGCGTGCTTAAACTTTAAACTCTTTTTAAACTGAAATCTATTTTACTAATGGAATTTCCTGTTACAAGACACTTACATAACACGACAAACAATGACATCTCGATCATCAATCTTCACTTACCCTGTGTTTTCTGTTGGTGGTGGGCTCGGTGAAATTCTAAACATAAAACCTTTAGGGGATTTACCTGTGGAATAAAAAATAAAAACATTTCTTGTATGGTTGACAGTCACAAACGTATGATAGCATTTTTAGAGTAAAACTTGTTTCTGTTGAAATCACATTTTTTTCGACACTCCCTTTCTCTTGGTCAGATTTCAAACTTCTTAACGTCGTACCCAATTCGAAACCACCGTGGATGATATTGAATGGTCTGTATAGTAGATGCATTCACAAAGCATTATCACATTTAATGCTGGCAAATAAGCTCAAAACCATTCGGATAATATTTTTAAATGGTCACAAAGTAGGAGGGTTAACCTGAGCGATCACACCATTGCCTCTCTCAATCTTACCTTGTAGAGCTTTCAGCTCAGGCGCAAAGAGATACCCGGCAAAGCCAAAATTACAAGAATGCTTCTGGAAGATGCTGATGACGTCATCATCAATGACATCACGATTTGTCTTGACAAATTCACTGGCGTTGTACGTCACATCACCGGCTGAATGCTTAATAGTGAACATGTCTTTATTATCGATCTCATTCTGGAAACAACTGCAAAGGGAAAAAGCATTTTGTTTAAGTAGGGTTTGTGACTTTTCAACATCACTAAGCAGGAAGGGCTTTGGTTTTCTTCTGATACTTCCCGTCTACATGTAACAATAAATCTCATAGTGCAGATGACAAGTTTTCTTTCATAGCCAAGGGAATGAAAAACAAACTCCCTGCTCACATCATAGACTCTCCACCAATTCAGACATTTAAAAAACTTCTCCAAACCTTCCTCTTTTATTTTTCTGTCTATAGCTTCTACTATAGGTTCTAGGTTCACTGTGAAGTGTTTGGTCTTGTTAAAAGTGTATATAAATACTAACTACTATTAATATTGACTCACTTCATCCTGAGTAAAATGTTGAATTCTTACACAACCGATTCTTTTGGCATGAAGAATAAAAAATACTGTTGTCATATCCTATATACTTTCAGTAGACAAACATGCTCAAATTTGTGTATGGCCTAAGATGCATGACATAGTGTTTCAGTTGATCGATTCTGAAGTGTATGCAGCATGTAAGAACATAGATTTGTAAAATGAAGTTGTTGAAGTCTATCACCTTGATCAAGTAATTACTTTGCGTCCATTTTAAATATAACAACTGTTTCCCTTCTTTCGTCTTGAGGACATTTTGTGCATGCAAAGCATTAT
The DNA here is from genome assembly GCF_902459465.1 of Asterias rubens. Taxonomy (NCBI): domain Eukaryota; kingdom Metazoa; phylum Echinodermata; class Asteroidea; order Forcipulatida; family Asteriidae; genus Asterias; species Asterias rubens. The sequence goes on along the minus strand of NC_047068.1, from coordinate 10,002,154 downwards.
GACGCTTGGTACATTCATGGGCAGCAAAACAAAAGAATAAACAAAAGCAACACACTGTTCAGCTATTTTTTGGTAACTCTGTGAATCATGTCAATATACTAACCTATGACTTTGCAGTTTGTTGTTCAGGTTTTCCGTCAAGGTTTCAGAGTTGGATTTAGGTTCTAATCCTTCCTTACTGAGCAAGCTAAAAATACCAGTTTCCTGTGGAAAACAAAATCAATTTTTTTAACCAAAATGGTTCAATTCAAAATACTAACAAAACAAAACAAAAGTAACAAAAAACAACAACACTAATGCATGATTTAAACAAATTTAATCAATAATCTTAGTTCGAACAATTTAAAGTATTCAGTTAAAACACTCATTGACTCTCACTCTGATGACAGCAAGTAGAAATTTCTTTACATTTGAACAAACATATGCCAGTTCGCTTAAACAATTGTAGGATTTTGTTTGCATCGTCCACCGACATACTTTATGCAAATTGTAAAAAAGAAGCAAATTTTGTTGTTTTTGTTTTTTATTTATTTAATTTCAAATAATATTTAACTCAATCAACTATAATAATCCCACTTCTGACACCATTTGTGGTGGGAAACAACTCAGTCCGATATTAGGACTTAAAGTGGATATACAATATTATCTTTATGAAATCCACCCTGTACCTTTTCCTTATATCTGACCATTGCTGTGGTCCTTTCTCTTTGATCTGACATACCTTCAATGTGACCAGTTCAAAGCATGGCCTATTACAGCTGTAATCAACCTGCACGTCACACTGTATACTTTCTTCCCTGCAGGTGTCTTGTATTCTATTAAACACACGCTGGTTATAGAACAGCTGTAGTGTCTCGCTACAATGATTGACACATAACTGCTCTAGTCTATTGCACTGTCAATCAGAAAAAATAAATTTTAAAAATTAATAAGTGTTTCAAATGTGTACCTTCTGTGGGGATTTTTGTTGGTTTTTTTTTTTACTTTTTTTTCTTCTCTTTGATGACATGTTATTAAAGTTATGTGGCTCAGTTATTGTCGACAGATTGTTAAGCCTAATGTATATATTCATTTTAACTTTATTTGTTCGAAAAAATTTCTAATGTACACAAACTTTTGCATATATGACTTGGATAATTTATGTATATGGCTGATGGATGGGATTTATTGTATAAAGCATTTTGAGAAACATTCTACTTTTAAGTTGTGGTGTTATGTAACTATGTATAAGTTTTTATGCTCAAAATTTGCATCCGAGATGCTTTACTGTCTAAACATTTATCAGATTGGGTATTACTATTAGGAATTGTTCTTCTACCAGGGGCATGTTCGCTCCGGATCTGAAAAAGCATAACTACTTTTTGAAATGAAGTTTTCTTGTGTTAGTTTTATTGTATACATCTACATTTAAATGGGATTATAAATAAAGTTCCAACAACCAAATGTAATGCTTTGCCATTAGGCTTGCTTTTGGATATGTTAATATTTGGGGGAAACAAAATTACCTGAGTTGTTTCAAAGCCAAGCATGTCTACGATTCCAATAAAGCCCTCGCCGATGGAACCATGCGAGCTGGACGAGTGGTTAGTGGAGGACTTTGAAGGGGCAGGCGATGCCTGTCTCACAGGCTTCATACACACATCTAGATCAAAACATTTCAAAATAATAATTTTTGATAGCTGGATTGATTGTTCTAGAGAACCAACATCCAACTAATCAACATGGCCATATTTCCTGGCTCAGCTTACCGCTGAATTCTGCGCTTATGATCACTATTCTCCGCTTGTGGGCCAGTGCCAAAATATGTGCTCTAGCTGTGAAAGCGTAGAATGCATATGTGGAGTATACGCATGCACACCAGCCAAACATTCCCCTCTAACCCGTGAAAAAGGCCTGACGTAAATGCAGAATAACCTGCTTCCGTAGCGCTGGTTCTTTGCTTGCGGTAAAGCAGATCCATGAAATTTGTGCCAGCAGGTCAAACTCAACCACTCCAATACTTAAAGAATCACACTGGCTACCAATCAATGAGGGAATCATATACAAGATTCTCTTGCTGACCTAAGAATAACAGATCAGGGGAGGGGGGGATAGAGCCTTTGCCTAGGTTTTTAGAAAAACTACTAGACTCTGACTTATATTGTGGTATACTTGTGTTTCTTGTAAAACACCCTCTCAAAAACAACCTTCACAAACTTTTAAAACCCGTGATAGATATAAAGTGTACCGTTAATTCTTGAATCATCACTACTCCCCAATGAGTGACTGATGCTGAGTTTCTTTAGGCTGTTGAGCCTCTTGGTGATCGTTAGTACCGTCCTGCAGTACAAGGCTTTAGCCAGAGAGTCCCTCGTCTTGTTCGCCTAAAAATGAGATCAAACAAGTTAACTGCATCATCAGTCCTGACCTTTCTATCAAAAAATAACTTTGTTAGACTGATAGAATCAAACAAGGAAGGTAGTAGTAGCACTTAAAACCTCCTCCACCTCTTTATAAAATGTTTAGTGCCAAAGTCCTACATGTTTGATTTATTTTATGCATTAAATTATCATACATAATACAATCTTGTTTATGACTAAAGAAATAGTAATTACTTTGGGATGTACCAACGCATTTGTTTGAGGAGAAAGCCCTTTTTAAAGGCAGTGGACACTATTGGTAATTACTCAAAATAATTATTATCATAAAACCTTTCTTGATAACGAGTAATGAGGTTGAATGTATAAAACATTGTGAGAAACGGCTCCCTATGAGAAAGAAGTAATTTTCTACTGATTTGATTTTGAGACCTCAGATTTAGAATTTGAGGTATCAAAATCAAGACCATGGTGCGACAAGGGTGTTTTTTTCTTTCATTAATATCTCGCAACTTTGAAGACCTACTGAGCTCAAATTTTCACAGGTTTGTTATTTTATGCATATTATGTTCAGATACACCAAATGTGAAGACTAGCCTTTGACAATTACCAATAGTGTCCAGTGTCTTTAAAGAGAAAAAAAAAACAATTTTTAGGTTAAAAAAGCAAACATAAAAGATCACTGAAAGAGTAAACACCCCCATTTCCCCATTCTCATTCTAAGTTTTGCAACCTTGTGGTCTCATTCTAAATCTTGGTTCGGACCCTTGACACCTAGCTACCCAAGAGCCGAGTCTAGACAAAAATCCTTAGATAGCTCAAATCTTTGCTATATAAGCTACATCTAATCTCTACTCACCGTCTGTGCATCACAGAGAGATTTGAAGACCTGTCCCTTCAGACTGTTTGTTCTTGTTGTCAACCCTCGGTACAGAGATACTCCAGACACACCCAGCAGCGCTGCAACGGACTTGATTTCTAATTGCATAAGAAATGCACAAAAACATACCAAAAACATGATTAATTTCACATATATAAGAAAAAATAAAGGGTTTGGATACCTTTTGTATGACACAAACACAAACGTCCCGGATTTATATTAAACTTACATGGTTTAAAGAAAATGATAGTAGAAAGCTGTCCTTAATATATTACTTGCTAAGGTGGTGTAGTTTTTGAGAAATGAGTCAAACAATTATCATAAAAATAATTGTTGTCTCAGCGAGACGAAAATGATTTTACCAAGACATGAATCCCTATTCATTCTGAATGAAGATTTATGTAATTTTCCAGTATTTGGAAAATTGTTTTAACCATTTCTCAAAAACTACAGCACCTCAGCAAGTATATACCATCATTATCTTTAAATCGTAGTAGTTTAATGTAAATCTGTGGACGTTGTATTTTGTGTTTTACAAAAAGTACCCAAACCCTATTATAAGGCAATTCACATGATGGTCACTTGAGCTAAGAATAATATCAACAACAATTATGGCTGCAACTGCATTTTTAAGAATCTTGGGCCAAATTCACATTTGCCAAGGTCAGGTTATTGTTAGTGCTTGATTCCTAGCTAATTTTAGTTCAACAATCAAATTGCATGACGTTTTCTCTTCTACCTGGCAGCTAGCTCTATTGCATTAGGCACAATACAGTGACTTAAAAATAGACTTGAGAGAAGACCCGATAATATGCAAATATTTCCAGGCCAACACAATACCAGGGGTTTTTTTTTCAAGGATGTTTTTAGAAAAGGAAAATGTATACAAATTAAATTATATCAGAAAAGCAAAACAGACCATGTAAATATTAGGAAAACATAAATTCAGTGGATCTATTTTTTGGACTGTTTACAAAAGTCTTTCTTTACAAAATAATTTGTGCCCTGAGACCATTTTCATAGAGCTGCTTAAGCACAAAGTGATACTTAACAATTTTCTGCTAAGCAGAAATGAACAGCATATCAGTCACAGTTGTAAATGTGAAATGGTAGTTTGGCTGGTAACCCCTTATTCTTATTTTATTGTGCGTAGCTCCTTTTGCGCTTAAGCAGTTCTATAAAATGGTCTTTACAAGAATGAGAGCCATTTCCAAGTGTCATGGTTCACTATTTTAGGAGTCAAGCTGAAATGATGGCATTTGGATTAAATTCGAAGGATCTTCTGTGAACAGTATCCTCATTTCTAGAGAAATATAACTAGCTTGACTTATATAAGTAATGAAAATAATAGTTTCCTTTCATCATGCACACATAAAAGATCTGAATTCCAAAAGTCTAACGGAAAATCTCATCCCTTTGTTTAATTTTACAAAGCAAAAGAAGATTATTCCTATCCCAACTTACCATTATTTCCTTTGATGTCTAACTCATAACCTCCATCTTCAATAAACTGGACATTTCCAAGTAGTAGAATGGCCGCCAAGATTCTCATCACATCAAAAAATGGGATACCTAAAACTGCCAGCCCATTCTGAAAAAAATAATAATCAATACAATAATATGGAGTGTCATGGCCGAGCGGTTAAGAGCTCCGAATTCAAGCTCTGGTGCTTCTGTTCAGCAGAGTGTGAGTTCGAATCCCGGTCGTGACACTTGTGTCCCTAAGCAAGACACTTAACTATTATTGCTTCTCTCCACCCAAGGGCAAATGGGGACCTGTGAGGGCAGAGATGGTTCTTGTGATTGATTTAGCCGAGTAGCGCATTTGTTGCTCGAGGCTGTATACTCCCAGGGAGCTGAGATGGTTTAAGGAGTGAATTAAGGCCCAGTGACCAGGGGTAATATCTTGAAGCGCTTTGAGACACCCAGAGGGAGTGAAAAAGCGCTATATCAAAACTCAATATTATTTTATTATTATTAACAATGTACATTTTAACTTTTTGTAATGAATACTGCAGGCCTGATACTTTACAGATGCAACAAAGGCGATTGTCTCCATGCCCACTGGTCATTGCCATGGTGCCTTTGTAACGCTCCACGTGAAATTTACAATTTCCTCATAGGGTGCCCTTTACCAAAGAGAAAATGCCTTGGTGTCCTTGCCCAGTCAAGAACAAATCATACAGGCCTTGTACTGAGTTCTTATACAGTGCTCAATCACACCCCTAAGGGTATATCAAAGCACTCATTATTTGTCAGAGTCATTCTCAACTCTTTCTCAAAAGTCTATGAGAAAAGAAAAGTAATTTAGATAGAAAAAATCAAACCCATTAATACTGGTTGGACAAGGAAATACTGACAAAAAAACTTTCTTTCCCACAAGTACTTTTGTATGTGCATAATTTATTAGCTTAAAGCCTTGGTCAGACGTCACATGAAAGCAACTGCAAAGCCAACCTTTGTGACGTGACACGAACAATCACTTTGCACTGTTAATTTTCCTATTTTTTTTTTCTTTTCTTCTTTTTGCGAACCGGCTTTATTTATACAAAAGAGTATGAGTTCTTCTCAGATACATGGTTATGTATGGGGGAATACAAATATTATAGTTGAGTCAATGAAAGACACACTATGAAAAAAAACTCATTTAAAAAAATCTGACGTGAATCGGCAGTAGGCCGATGTGAAATTTCAGGGTCCAAATCATGGCTCTGCTTACACCTGAATTCTATAAAGCATGTGAGTCTATGGCTGTGCAGGGCCGTTCACAAAAGTCAATGTTTAACATTCAAATTTTTTTAATTAATTTATTCTTAATTTTTTATTTTTTTTATGTGGGTATGGGTGGGTCAAAGAAATGAATGAACGTCAGATTTTTCTTAACAAATAGGGGGCCTAAAAATATATATATATATTGACAAACGAAAGAGAAGACGACAAAATATCCAGCTGGCCAAGTTCATCCATTTAACTCAAAATTAAACTACAAAGTTGTGAACAAAATTGTGCCCAGGATTTAAGGCATTGTCTTAATAGACCATGCAAGCCTCACGCTCGTTTGAACATTTTGGGGACAACATTTATCATACACACATTGCTCTATATACTCACCCTCCAACTTTCAAATCGTATTCTGTCTCTGTCCGCATTTTCCGTTCTTGACTTGTTGAGGTAGGCTAAGGTGTGGGCAGAGCAACCATTCAGATGTAGTTTTACTAAAAACAAAAGAAATGAAACAAACAAATTATCCTCAAAAATATTTATTTGGCCAATGAAGGAGTTTTTGAGGACATCTAAAGGTAACTGCCGGGAGACTAACTGGTCAGCTACGGCTACGGCTGGATCAAAGTGTCAACATATGTGTAGTCTTGCCATAGTGGTAGCCAGAGCCACCTGGGTCAAATTTAATAGAGCTGCTAAGCACAAACAAACTGCTTAGTATGACATTTCTTCCTTGATTAAAAACAGGTATACAAACTAAATTTCCATTTGTTGCATATTGGTTGTTACTGGTGTTCAGCTTTTGTTTGCTTAGCCTGAAAATCACATGGAAATTTGTTTGGTAATCCTTTTTTTATCAAGGAAGAAGTTTTATGCTAAGGAAATTTGTTTGCTTAGCAGCTCTATGAAATTGGGCCCTGGGCTCAATTTCATAAAACATGTAAGCAACCGTGATGTGCTAACGGAGTGTCCCTTAGCAGAATTTCTATTTCATAAAGCTGTTTACCAAAAGCAAGAGTAAATGCTTGCTACATGTCACCCGCGGTTAGCAAACGAGTGACAGAACAATGCACTTCCATGGTGAACCTGCATGCACGTCGAGAGTACGGCTGCTTACTTGAGAAATCGTGGTCAGATATACTCTTTCTTATTGCTTTTGCATGTTTTTCTGCTTCAGTAAGCACAAAACTTTGCTTACCTGTAAACAGCTTTATGAAATTGGGCCCAGTCTGGTCACGGCCTGGTGTGGTTATTGACATTGTTGATGTTATTGAACCGATTGCACTGAGGGTGAACATTTGCGCAAACAACCCTTGTTATGCTTGCGCAAGCAGAACTTACCCCTGTAATTCTGAGAATTGTTCTGAATTCAGAGCTTTGTTAGGGACGATTTTGTGTAAAGAAGCAATTTCTTGGATGAGTTATTTTTAATTGTTATTATATATTCCTGTTAATGAAACCACATTTGCCTCATGGGTGAACTGGCTCCCAAGCCTGAGGAAACCTGTAAACAAGAGTGCTTTCTATGTGAACCAAAAACAATAAGCCATTTTGAGATATGGCAGACACAATACTACAACTCGGTTGGGTAAATTTGTCTGTATACACCCAAACCAAACACTGCACTCTTATCAAGTCAGCCATACCTCACAAAGGCTAATGGGGTTAAAAAAAAAAAAAAAATTATTTTATTGATATTCAACAGCGGATAGCCGCCTCTTACAGGAATCATTAAAAACTATGTATAAATATAAATATAAACATAACAACCCTCTTCCATAGGTATCCTGGTTTCGTTTTTACCGATCCTAGTATAATATGAACTACCACTTAATGTCCTATCTTAAAGGGAAGGTACACGTTTGGTAATTACTCAAAACAAATGTTAACTTCAAAACTGACTTGGTAACGAGCATTGGAGAGCTGTTGATAGTATAAAACATTGTGGGAAACGACTCCCTCTGAAGTAACGTAGTTTTTGAGAAAGAGGTAACTTCTCACTAAAATAATAAAAGACTTCTAGCTAGAAGTCTTTCTTTTATTCCTACCTGAAGGACACAAATTCGTCCAACAAGGGTGATTTTTCTTTCAACATTTTCTCGCAACTTTGATGACCCATTTGAGCCCAAATTTTCACAGGCTTGTTATTTCATGCTTATGATGGGATACCAAGTGATAAGACTGGTCTTTGACAATTACCAAACGTGTACCTTCCCTTTAAGGACACCGGACACTATGGGTAATTGTCAAAGAGCAGTCTTCTCACTTGGTGTATCTCAACATATGCATAAAATAACAAACCCTGTGAAAATTTGAGCTCAATTGGTCGTCGAAGTTAGCAGGTAATAATGAAAGAAAAAACGCCTTTGTCACACGAAGTTGTGTGCTTTCTTATGCTTGATTTCGAGACCTCAAAATCTAGTTCTGAGCTCTCAAAATACAATTTTTGAAAATTACTTCTTTCTCGAAAACTACGTTACTTCAGAGGGAGCCGTTTCTCACGATGTTTTAGCCGAGGTTTTAAAAAGGGCCTGTGAATAGATAATGGTTGACAAATCATACCTCTTTCATCTTTGCTGAGACCAGCCAGCATCTGGTAGAAGATGTTGAAGTTCCTCTCCCCAAGTCTTGGACTGACGACCCTGCCATGATCCAACCAATAACAGTGGATCTTTGTTCTATAGATGGCACAATCTGAGAGGAGAACTTCAATATAGTGACCCTGGGTGTAAAAACAAACTGACATTAAGTCACTCTTCGGTCATGCAATAAATAACGATCTTATAAGCCGATTTTCTACCTTCTGCCAACATAGCAGTTTAAAGGCAGGACAGTTCTTGTCAGCACTGAGAAGTCCCCAGAAATTGGAACAATCTACTCTGTTGCTTAGCAAGAAAATTCTCTAAAGACCAAACTCTACCTGACAAGTAGATATACACACTGTGTTACCGCGAACCAAATGTATATATTACTGACATTATTACTGCAACTTCATGAAATAAAATTCATAAGGAGAAAAGAAGTTTTTTTAAATCCTCATCTTTGTAATCCATTAAGTCTGCCTTACCATTCTACTTGAGTCACAGTTACTTGATGTCTTTGCGCAGCCCAGTGACCTGAGAACTGTAAAAGATGCAGCAAGATGCTAAAAGACAGAAAAAATAAAACAATTATCACAAATGACAAAAATGGTTCTGCAAAGTGCTCACACATAAAATTTGAGGAAAAATACTTGCCCACAAAACAAGATTATGTTTTTTCAAACTGTCTATGTACATAGTTTTGTCAGTGAGTTGTGATGACCTGCTGACATGTGACTTGCTGTACTGCTATTAATTCCACGCAACAAATTTGCCCTCACTGTTAAGACATCTTCCTGACCCCTAAAACCCGAAACACCCAACCCAAAGACAAATTTCAGGATAAGTAATTAAAAAAACAAAACTGTTAACAACCAGTTTCAATCAGAAACTTCACGGAATATACAGATTAGTGCATAAACCGACCCTTAATTATTATTTTTTAAATTCAATGTTTCCTCTGACCACCTAGCTAAATGACATTTTCACAGGCAGGTTAAATTATTTGTTCATTGAAAAATTTGAAAACAGAATTAAGAAATGAGTTAACAATTTTGTTTTCAAAATCCGATGAAGTAGGCCCTATACCCCACCTCCATTAGTCTAGGTTCCTAGACCATTGGTGTTGCGTGGTCTCACACAACCAACGTTCCGATTATGCACGGCAAAAACTGTACGCGCTTGTAATGAACGAACGCTAGCGGGCGCTCTGTTTCTCTGATTTCCTGTGCTCACCAAGGTCTAGGACATTTGCAACGACGGGTCTTAACTTTTTTATTGTTTTTCGGCAAATCTCCCCCGACTTTCCGGTGGAGCCAATCAGAGGCTGCGTTGCGGTTGGCTCATGAATAATTCATCATTGTTGTGCATGCAGTGTAAATGCATGCAGTAATGCATTGCATGACTTTTGCTATACTCTGCATGTGTGTGTGGGTATATGTTTTTATCGGAGTATAATAATGTCCAGATCAGTAGGATTTGAAACTTTGCCACATGGTGGAAATACGATAAAGAAAGGTTTGCGGTACCACCACTATGTATAATATCCAGATCCAGACTACTGCATTGCCATGATGCAGCTTGAAATGCGATCGTGGCGTTATGCTCCCGACGTGCCAGGGCCCACACTGATGAAGCCTGTATTGGCTAAACAATTTGCTTATAGTTAGCACAAAATAGTATTGCTTAGCAGAAACTGGTTACCAGCCAATTTTTAATTAAATTTGAAATGTTGTAGACTTATGCCTAGTGCCCACCTAAATGTTTGGATAGTAAAGAAATTTTGTACAGTATTTTCTGCCAAACAGATATTAACTGGTGGGCCCTGTAGTGTTATTCACAGTGAAAGTTTTTTAATCTTGGGGGAAGGAAATCTTGAGGGATTCAAAAGCGTCTTTGTGAGGATGTATTTTGAAACGTAACCGTAGCTGCAGATCTTGGAACGTATCTTTGAGTGTATAAGCGTAGCTGAGTAGCTGCGTAGCTTAAAACGTAACAGTATCTTTTGGAGCGTAAGCAAATCTTGGAACGTAATTCGTAGCTGCGTATCTTGGAACGTAAGCGTAACTTGACATGGGATTGAAAGCGTACCTTTTGATATTATAGCGTAACTTGAAGGAACATAAGCAGATCTGTAAGCGCAGCTGAGTAGCTGTGTAGCTTGGAACGTTGACATCTTTTGGAACGTAAGCATATCTTGGACTGAAGCGTAGCATCTTGGAACATAAACGTAGCTGCGTATCTTTGAACGTAAGCAAAGCTTGACTCGGGCTTGAAAGCGTACCTTTTGATATTATAGTGTAGCTTGAAGGAACGTAGACCTAAGCGTATCTTGGAACGTAAACGTAGCTGCGTATCTTGGAATGTAAGCGTAGCTTGACTCGGGCTTGAAAACATACCTTTTGATATTACAGTGTAACTTGAAGGAATGTAGACCTAAGCGTATCTTTGAATGTAAACGTAGCCGAGTAGCTGCGCAGCTTGGAACGTAACCATATCATATTTTTTGGAATGTAGTCGTAACAATATCTTTTGGAACAACTCATGAGAAATTGCGAATTTTGATTGCTTGTCGGGTGGCGACTACTGCTATTCAACTCCCAGTTATTTGAGGCAAATAGTCAGGTCATAAATTCCACTAGTTGCCCAGTTTAATCATTACCTCAAAAATAACTCTTCATTCACAGAATTAAAAAATAATACTTTGTTTGGCAAAATTATGCTTTGAGGGAATTTTGTTTTAGCATTATTTTTATATCAACCTTTTATAAAAAATTCTCATAATATTTTTAAGCTACTCACACAATAACACTGTCAATATAACCATGGAGGTAGATGCGATATTCCTACGTTTTGACATCATCAAAATTACCTAAAACTCATAACAAAAAGAAACTAGGGGGCCATGAATCAAAATGGAGCATATTGGAACGTTGCGATCATAAGAAACAACGGAGTCGACACCCGCAAGCTGGGAGTTCATAGCGCCCGGGATTTAACACCTCCAACCCCCACGAGACACGGCATGGGCGGTACGTGATATTCCACAAGGCTTATTTCACTTTCCGATTGCTCCACGCCGTGGGGCCATACAAGCGTCCGTTACACGGACTCTCTGAATGCTAATCTTACGTTCGATTTTTGACCATTATTTACGATTTCAAATCGTCACGTATCCATAATCTGAATAGGTAGTCTATACTTAAAATTTCACTGTTTTCCTTTTAATAGGCCTATACTGACCACGGAATTACTCTTGATTATTAAAAATAGCTCGCCGATCACATTGACCTTTGACTCGGTCTAGTTTGAATAGTCATCTTCAACCCGTCACGTGATATGAATAATCGAGTCATTTGCATAGTCTGGCCACGCCTTCAATTTGCAAATGTCCTAGACTACACCTCCATGAACACCAGGGTTGCAGTTGACACTACCCTAAAGGATTACACTGGGGGAGGGGTGGGGGCTGTGGTAAAAGATTAATCCTATAAATCAAGCCTTTGCAGGAAAAAAACAAGTCCTCAACAGATGTAGGTATTTCAAGGACCTTTTCAATTTACTTCTTGAGACAAAAACAAAACAAAAATGTGACTTGATGGATGACTTGGGATCTTCACATGGAAATCTGAGCTGGTCATCAAGAAATAAGGCACAGGCATGCCAAGGTGGGGATACATGTAGTGGAATCCTGTTGAAAATTTGAGCTGATCAAAAGATGAGGGGGGGGGGGGGCCTTTTGGGCATCCTCCCAGAAGTCTTAAAAGGCACTGGACACTTTTGGTCATCACCAAAAGTTATAGCCTAGCAAAATACAATAAATATCCTCAGCAGAAACACAACAAGATCTTTAGGGGGAAAAAACACTTAAATTGTAACTGTCACTTATTTTCTGCCTAATATTCCCAATAAAATATCTTCATGTCTTTTCACCTCCCAGTCTTCAAGAAGCTCCTGCAAACCAAGATCAATTACTAAACAAATAATGACCAATTTGGACAACTATAGCCCGCAACTTGTGTGGCCGGTAAAAATAGAAAGCTTGTCTGAGTTCTCTGTATAATTGGCATTCCTTGAGCTTAAGGATGATAACAACACAAAAACAAACCCATCAAGGACTGAAATGGCAACAACTAAAGTAAGCACTTCAAGTCACCTGGAAGTGGTATTTTTTCAAAATAAAGCTTTTGTCACTAGTATATGTGTTTTGATGAGTGGAATGTGAATAAACAGTTAACTAAGGTTTTAAAAAATCAGTTCTTATGTTATTTACAAATTTAAGAGTAGACCCCGACCTGAGAGGGCGCTGTTCGTGACGTCAATCGAGGCAGACTTTGCCTGCAATGTGTATAGTAAACACACGTGCAAAGTACATGTACATTTTGAAAGAACACCTCCCAAGAACTTATTCAAAAGCAGACGTCCAACTACCAGGGTGGTAGACAACATTGCAGCACAGCCAGACCACTATCTTACAAATAATCAAGAGAGCTTTGCAATTGTCCCTTCCGGCAGAATGTATATTTACAGACAACCCACAGCCTCCTTAAAAGTATTGTATCAAGAAAGTCAACTCAAACATCAGAGATAGGATTTGGGGGAGACCTACACCTCCCTGTCTGGTCTTAGATAAATAACAGGCTTCCCCCAACCCCCATTTGTAGACAGTGACAACCACTTTACAAGACTTTGAAATATTTAACGCTCCATTCCAGCACAAAAGATCACTAACAATATGTGGTTTTACCATTCTTTGAGGATTTACTGGTATGACTCTGAACAACATGAACATTTTTTTGGGGGTGGCATTTTATTGTCTGAAACTGAAATTTTACTTGAAACGAAAGACATACTCTGTACTTTAAAGGGAATGAATACATTTGATAATCACTCTTAAATTAATGGCAAAAAAAACAACTATTGGTTAGAAGCATATCTACACTATACAGCAGCTTTCGACAGTGGATATGTAAAAATATATAATATTTTTAAGACCATAAATTTAAAACTGAGAATGCTTGTCAGAATATTCCTTTTACTTTATAATGGATTATTCTCCCTGATTTGTCGACGATATTTTAAAAACCTGACCAGTTCCAAAACCAAAGGTACTCTTTATCTCAAAAGACACAGTGCACAATTGTTAATTATACAAAAATAAAGTTATCAAAAGCTCACCAAACAGTTTAGAAATCAGAATTAGCTGGAATAAGCTATGATATAAAATGTCTTCCCCTATTCCTCCTAGAGTCCTACCATATTTTGGTGACCAGCAAATAAGCTGAGAGACAGGTTCTCTGATGTTTCTGTAAAAGTGCTCTGTTAGTATCAGACAACGCTGTTGTCTTTTAGTAGATACATGTACTTTTGGATCATTGCCATACACTTCAGTATTTGAGTCCAGTGTACATTGAATCATTTTTTGCATAAGTTTTGGAGACAGCACCCATCCAGTATCAGCAACACATTTCATAACCAAGAAAACCACAAAATACATTACATGGTGACAAGACGTGACAAAATTCAAAGAGATTTTTCCACTCCACTGATGACCAGTACAATTTTTATGGTTATTTATGGCTTTGTGCCAGTGACACTTTAATCACAAGGCCAACTCACACATCTCTGTGAAGACATTTTCTTTGTGAAACCGTTCCCTATTACGCAGACTATGAAGTGTGAAATGTTCCTTATTAAGAGTGTTTCTTATCAAACGGTCTTTTGTGCATGGATGTATTTTTGGAACATTCTCGTTTTCGAGGTGTCAAATGTCTACAGATATTTTTTATTTATTTATCCATTAAGAAGCTTTCATGATAGTGAGCCAACAACCAATCAATCAAATAATACCTAGGATAACGACAACAGACTTTACGCTTCGTAAACTTTCTCAATTTAAGGGAGTTACCTCAAGGCAATAGTGTCCTAACAACAATACAATATAAAGTGCCATTGGATTTTTTGTCTGACTCTTTTTACTAACAAAGGCAAAGTGACTAAATTGTGAATCAGGTTGGCCTAGGGCCTTCTATTCCTGCCGTTCGCCTCGTGGACCCTGGTTCAAAGCCCCCTCAGACATGCTGCGCCCAATTTCATAAAGCTGCTCAAGCACATAAAGTAGCTATGCACAACAAAAATGAGCTTACAAGAATAAGGTAACCAGTCAAACTACCATGGCACATATACAAATTGTGACTGGTATCCTGCTCATTTCTGCTCAGCAGACAATTGTTAAGCAATATTTCATGCATATAAAATTGGGCCCAGGAAAATTGCATGTAGACTGGGTTTTCAGTCCCTAACTGATTGCATGGGTTTCCCCTATTGGGGTTTTCCTCCCACATCTAAACGCTGAGTCACACTGCAGTAGTAATGAAAACAATAACGATCACGACGCAGAGCAAACGCATTCTAATGGTTCAATTCGCCCACGCTCATTCAACCAATTTAAGGCGCGTACATTTTTAACGTTCTCCTTTTCGTTCTCCTTTTCAAGAATAAGGTAACCAGTCAAACTACCATGGCACATATACAAATTGTGACTGGTATCCTGCTCATTTCTGCTTAGCAGACAACTGTTAAGCAATATTTCCTGCATAAAAAATTTGACCCAGGAAAATTGCATGTAGACTGGGTTTTCAGGCCCTAGCTGATTTGCATGGGTTTCCCCTATTGGGGTTTTCCTCCACATCTAAACCTTTCATAATCATTCTGTTTTAGAGCTAATTATGCTGTTAGATTTCCTTAGTATGCTGTTAGATGCCTAATTATGCTTGTAGATCCCTGATTTATGCTAGTTTGGATTAAATATGTACATAGTACTATGACCCTTTTCATTACAGTCAACAAGTCAAACTGGTTTTTTTAAATTTACCATAATGCGATACAAATTTTCAAAAAGACAAGCACTTTACAGGAGAGTTTCCTTTAAATACAGATTACAAAAAGGGTTGCAAGACCTGCTGATCGCGTTTTGCCCAGGGGTTTATCCTTTTCAGTGACAAGCAAGCAGAACCACTGAGCTTGTCATTTTTCTAGTCCATTAGCTTTTCCACTGGTCCATGTTAAAGAAAGTTCCGTTCGGCATTGTCGATTGTATTGGACTTGAAGTTGAAGCTTTGTGCAGAATCTGGGCAGCTTTTAACTGTGGGGAGCAATGAACTAATGACTTCCCCTGTGACTTATGAATCAATACAGATGTTTGAGGTTGAACAATCGATATTAGCTCCCCAAGGTACGGGAAGTTGAACCATGGAGGTAGAAATTTCT
This sequence comes from Asterias rubens, assembly GCF_902459465.1. NCBI lineage: Eukaryota > Metazoa > Echinodermata > Asteroidea > Forcipulatida > Asteriidae > Asterias > Asterias rubens. Next base: position 9,986,348 of record NC_047068.1, on the reverse strand, counting down.
ACCTCCATGGTTGAACAAACTAGTTTTTAAGGTGAGCCCAAAGTAAGCCATGCTATTGTTTCTTTATACCTCAGACTTCACTAGGAGTGCGTTTTGGCGACCCCAACAAAAAACTGTTTCGGTTGTTGGTCGTTGGTTCTGCTGTTCAGACTGAACGATAACCGAGTTGTGAGCTCGGTTACCGTATTGGTTATGATGTCAGAAACAGTTTTTGGTTGGGGTCGCCAAAACGCACTCCAGTTCAGCATCAGTGAGCTCAGGAAAAACACTGATTGACATTTATGTGTGCCTTTATCTTTTTCTGGCATGTAGCTAGCGACGTTCACGCGTGCTCACTACATCAGTGCAACAGTTACACCACTGCTTTGTAAAGCGCATGCATATAGTTTTTTCTATTTGATCAGGTGAGTCACTTAAAGTTTTCAAGAAACATCTAAAAACTATCCTGTTCAATGGTTGATTGCTATGGACCAACTGTCTTTGCAATTATTAGTGCCTTTATTTATTCACCTATAAATTGTATTGGGTTCTTTTTTTTATTCTTTTTTTTTATAAGCGCTGTGGTACCCTGTGTAAGAGGGCTCTCTCTGTTAATATTATTAGACTGTTGCACATCAGACAGTTTACTATGCATGCGTTACTGTCCATGAAAACTAGGAACTTGGTCAACAGCAAAAATAGCATCCCACACGTGGTGGTAAATGGACCAGTGAGAGTTCATCTCTCGGTCATGAATATGTATGAGGTTAATTTTTTATGGACACATTTTAGGGGAAATAGATGAACATACCTTAAAAGTATCCGTTTCAGTTCCTCCACCCGCCTGTCTGTACAGTTGTCTAAGAAGAGATTGAGATGTGTGAGTTTTCCCGCTACCGCTCTCACCACTGTGGATTGAAGAGAGAAAAAAGAACAAGAGAAATTTGATTCATGTTTCATATTTAAAGTTTATAAAGTTGGTGTTAATAGTATTTTTATACATGTAAGAATAAACTATAATAACAGTGTACAAAAATGTAATCATTCTCTTTTGAGGGAGTGTGGGCTCTAAAAATAGCTGGTTTGGTCTTGACGTTTCAAACAGTATAGACGATGTGACCTATGTTTACATTCAAACCGCCCTCTGTTGACAAAACACTATATACGTCATGTTTCGCGGGGCACTGAGTTGCGTAGTCACAGTAAGATTGCGTACACTCTCTAGCTGGCTGTGCGTAGTCATAGTAAGATTGCGTACACTCTCTAGCTGGCTGCCAAAACACAAAGGTTTTGCCCGGCGGTATGCACGCAAATCATGTTATGGTTTTCGTGTGAGGTCAGAGGTCACATCGTCTATACTCTGCTCATCTTAGTTGCGGTACCTGCTGCTAAATATAGGATTCGAGATGCCTCTAAGCTACTGAGCAATCTTGGGTCTAGTTGGTTTAAAGACACTGATCTAAAACTGCACAGGTCGTGGGTTCGAATCCCACCTGTGTAATATGCGTGTGATTTTGTTTTTACAGGCACCTCAGGAAAATACTTAGTATACAGTGCTAACTCACATCGATGCTTACGGGTAAAACCAAAATAAATATTCCTTATCCCCAATGCAATTTTCCACTAATTGAAGAGAGATTTTACTCATGTTTCATATATCCAATTCATAAAGTTGGTGTTTATAATGTTTTCATGTTTGAATTAAACATTTTCATGGGGTGTGCAGTTTTTTGTATGTTTTTTTTAACAGCTGAACAAGTTGACAAAACAAGATCTGATGGCACTCAGAACAGGACTCTGTCTTTCAGTTCTTTCCATACACAAACAAATCACCCAAGTTACAACAAGAATTTACACAACAAAAAAAGCTAATTACGAAAGATCTTCAGAAGTTGAATTTCTACAAAAGCTGCAAACAAATTAGCCAAGGCAATTAGTTGGGTGCTTTCACTGACAAATTCCTTCTATTTTTCCACTCCATTCGACACTAGATTTCAAAGAAGTCCAGTTTCAATTCTTGACATCTCTTACATCTGTCTCGACCCAACATCTCGAAGGGGGTAACACAGCGAATCTTAAAGCAAAGTGACAAAAAAGCCTCTGTTTTTTTCTATGGCCCTCTTCAAAAGCTTTAAACCGGACGACCTGCTATCCAAACTCTCTCTATTTTTCTACACCTCTTAACAAGAAGAACCAAGTGGCTCCAAACAATGCGAGCTCTCACAGTGGAAAGTGTCCTGAACCAATAACCTAGAAATCTACAACCGCAATTATCAACTGATGGATTCGATCGACGTGAATTTGTTGGATCAAATGAAGACTTCTTTTATCATCTTTTCAGACGAGAGAGGGTTTGGGTTAGTAATCATCCCCTTTTCTGTGACAGTCTGTGCCGTAGACAAAAGACCATCAATTCTCATGACTCAGTGTTTGAAGTTAGATTGAGGTTTTGGTGGAGTAACAAACAAAAGCAGTAAAAGCAGAATGGGTAAACAGTTTGTGGGGAAAAGGAAGTTTTTTGGAACAGGATAAATATTCCCTTTGATGAATGGGTTTATGCATGGTTGCAAACCACAGGAATGAGCTGCCATTGGAGTGCAAAGTCTCCATGGCAAAGTACCCAGACCAAAAAATATTTGCTGCAGAGACGTAAACAACATTCCTGAAAGAATAAACTTAACTTTTAATTTATTGTTAAGTCCCCACAAGTAATTTCAGTCAAAACAATTTAAAGAGGAATGCATGACTCTCCATGTATGTTGACAGAATGTACAACTATTGGTACTCCAAACCTTTTACAAATAGACCCTTGCATGAAGCGATTTTCATCCGGTAATTTTGCATAGCAATTTTTTAGCCATGTTTTGTGCACATTGAATGCTACTATTGAGTGGCAAATGATGATTTTTGAGTAGCAACAACTTGTGCAGCATTTTGCTCTGCTACATGTATGTATGGGAAATCATTCACTACCTTGTATTTGCTTCAAGACGCACATGACTGACAAACCTGTGATTAGGGGGGGGGGGGGAATGGTCTGAGACTGAGACTTTAACAATAGACCAATACAACGTGCACCAGGCGCACAGGGTGTTGAGCACTGTGCGCCATTTGCTGCAGTGTACATGTGCCTAGTTTTGTGCACAAAGACATGAGGAAATCATGTTCCTTTTCACTCTTTATGGAAATTAAATGTTTTCCTCAACGACTTACACAATTTCCTTAACAGTACGTCATGATACACTAATGTAGATCACTGACCACAACTAAATAGAAACCGAATCATTTTGAAAACGAAGCTTGTCTTAGGTGAGTTAGGGGAGAAAAGACGCGGAAACTGCATATCAGTCAACATCGGCAGAGTATTTTGTCAGAATTTCAGTATTTTGCTCTGTGCTTAATTAAAAGAAATTATCAAGAATAAGCTTGGGCGATATCGATTTATTTTATTCACGATATATCACCGACAATATATCGCGATATTCGATATAATCGCGATTAATGAAATTTTACATCATCTGTCTTAAAACTCCAAGTGAAAGTTGTAGAAGAGACAGTCCTAGCATAAGAGAGGTGTTCTAATGACCTATTCTTCTGGTTTTACTCCAAACCTATGGGGTACAAGATGTCTCAGCTAGCAAATACATCGCAATATTTAATCGATATATCGATATCGCGATATATCGATATTTCGATTAACACCAAATCCATCCGATATTGAAATCGTGTCCAAATTAATATCGCGATATTCGATAATATCGTGATATCGCCCAAGCTTAATCAAGAATGTAGTACATCGTTATATCATGTAGCCATGTCAGGGAAATTGCATAGATTGTCAGGGAAGACATTCAATTCCCATAAAAAGTGAAAAGGGAAACGATTTTGTGCACAACATTAGGCACAAAGTACACCGCAGCAGTGGCTCCAAGCACTTGCGCACCTGGATTTGTCTACAGGCTATAAGTTTAGTAGACCAAAGAATTAAGGGACCATAGAATAACATTAACTTCAGAAATCCCTACATTTTCAGTTTTTACAAACAACATTTTTCAATTTTTCTCAATGCGCCGAGTTTTTGATTGGTGAGGGCGCTCTCAATAGTATATTTATCACTTACAAATACACGCAATTCATCCTGCTGTATTATTCGGCTCCCTCATCCGGTCAAAAATAGGGTGCATTACTTTGTGAGCAGGTAATACATGCTATCAGCATATCATTGTATCAGTGCAATCATGGAGGAAAAAGTGTTCTTATTCCTCCATGGTGAAGCAAGGTTGCAACTCAATAGTGTGTAACAAAGTCATATCTCACTCGTCATCCATAGATACTTTTACACGTCAGGGTTATTTCAAGCAAGATACCAACTTTTCACATTCTAAAACTTGCGTTTCTTTCAAAAAGGAACTCAAAGGTTAAAACCACCTTTAGCTTTTAAGCACTGTGTCAACACATGGTTAACACATAGATGGGGGCTGCAAAATGTATCAAACTTCTCTTTTCTTCCACACTTCCATGAAGTAACAAAAGTTTCAAAGACTAGCAAGAACTGTTGACTTTCTAAGGCCAAACAAAATAAGAAACATGTTTAGCATCTCGCCTGCTTCCTTTTTAATCATTATTTTACCGGGGGAAAAATGATACACTTTTACGATCCCAGACAACAAAAAACTGTGAAAAAAAGCCCAGCTGGTTGTCTGAAAGAAAAAACAAGTCCTCCTTTTTTCAAAAAGAAAGGACGCTATAACATGTTTTTGATTTCATTTGGCCTAAGATCTCCGAGAGGGTCATTTATCAATTTTCTGGAAAGAATCTGACAAGGACATAGCCTCGTCAAAGGATTTCAATGACTAATTAATCACAAGGATCAGAATTTTTGAGGAAATGATAAAGAAGGACATTATTTGACTTTATGTGAATTTACAACTAAGTCCTTGTAAGACAATCTGAATATAAAGAAATGTTTACCATAAAGGCATTTGTGGTTCCTTCAGCTTAATGAACATTTCCGATAGTCTTTTCCAACTTAAATAAAACACCAATAAACTACAAACTAACACAAACAGGCTTTTAAAGCACAATAATGCGGTTTTTGTAATTCAAGTTTTTTGTTTGTTTACCCAACAGTTAAAATACACTGCAGTTTCCAATCCTGCGTAATATATTCAGCTTGCTGAAAAAAACCCAGAAAAAACACCCTTTTCCTTTAACCAACAAACAACCCCAGAAAGTTCTCCTTTTTATAAACCAACAAACAAGCAAAACAACCAAGCAAAAACACCTTTCCTTCAACTTTCAAATTACACTTCACTAACCTTTAAAAAAAAACTGCAACAGTGCAATAATATCAACAATATCCACTTCAGAAAGCATTTCATAATAAAAACTCAATAAAAATGTCCACACAAAAAAAGGCGATAAGAATGAAAGAGCAAACCCCTGCCCCTAAAGCGATGCCATTCCAGACCAGACCCATTACCAGGCTCAAACAAAACCATCCCAACAAAAAAACCTGAAATCTCTGAAGCTTTTATTCCCCTCTCAATTATCCTGAATGTCAATCCATGGACAACAAAAGGTCTTTGTGAGACTCCTTTTGAACACCAAGGGTTTAAGGGATCAGTAAATCACAGAGGGAATTGGGGTATTGTTGGTGTAGAGGTCCCAGGTGGGAGCTCACCTGCCTAGTCCCAGGTCCCTAATGGGGGTGCTTTTTTACTGCCATATGAAGCGGCTATACACAGGTTAAGTGGTCTCACCCCCAGACATGTTTTGTTGGGTGTTTTAAGATTTTTTTCGACACACATGTAAAAGTCAGGGGCAAGGACCGATCAGCCAATTTATGTTTCCTGAAATCAATCTCAATTTGAGAAGGGTATACTATTGACGTCTGATACAATCATCGTCAGTGTACCACATTGAAATGTTGCAGTAGAACAGTTGTAAAACAGCATGAGGAAGTTTGAGGGCGAGCTATTAAAAAAGGACCTAACTACAAAACACTCTGATCTTGAACTGGAATTTCTTTTGGTATGAGATGACAAATTTGAAAAGTTAAAAATGTGTCTTGAATATTAAGAACAGAACAGTTTGGCAAAAATAAGCACTTGGTAGTAGTTTGGTCTCAAAGGAATAGCAGTATTCACACAGCTTAATACATAACTGAAGTAGCAAGAAACCAAAGTAGGGTACAACCACATAAACAGGCCGAATCCCTGCCACTTTCTTGGACCAAAATAAATTGCCAAACAGCAAAGAGGTTGCTCAGATATGTTTTTCAAAAGCTTCATCGTCACAGAGTTGACATAAGACACTGGCAGTGCCACCCCTGCCCACCTTCACACAGCATGGTATCTGCATTGCTATGTTTATTATGCTGTTTCACATCTATCTAAGAGGTTACCTCCCCAAAGGCATATTGCATGCCCCTGTCCACAAGTCAATATTGATTCATCATCAACAAGTCAAATCAGTTAGGAAAAAGAAAAAAAAGGGTGGTTTAAAATAAAATTGTCCCATAATACACAGGCTTGATACTTCACAGAGGCAACGAAGGATAGCCTCCATGCCCCCTGGGCATTGCCTTCCTCATAAGGTGCCCTTGACCAAAAAGAAAATGCCATGCTGCCCTTTGGCCTTTCAAAAACGAAGTACACATGCCTCAACACATGTACCTGCCATTGAGAATTCAGAGTGTGATGTAAATCAACTGGACTAATGAAAGGGAACCCTTAAATTAATTACGGTGATAAATTAACTAAATTTCCGTTCAAAGACTACGACTGGTATCATTAAAGAAAAATAGACACTCTTTATTTAGCTACAACTTATGTAACAAATTAATGTCTATTGACCTAGATTTATTTTTAATGTTATTGATTCTCTAAGGGTTGTGGGAATCTCGGTTGCATCGCTATAAGGATGATGATATGATCTAATGGGGGACATCCATTCAAAAGAAGGCGGTGTTCACCTGAAAGGGGTATCCATCCCAAAGTGGCAACCACCCCAGGGGAGTCGATCCTAAAGGGGTGTTTATCCCACTGGAAGGTGACCATACTGAAAAGGGAGACATTTTAGGGTCAGTAATAAAGGCAGGGTGCAAAAGCAAATTTCCTTGGGTTTAAATTCTTAGGATTTGACTTTCTTAGGATTTTGACTTTTTGTACCGCTGGAAAATGTTTCTTGTTGTGGACAGCCCCTTACAGTAAAAACAAGTTTACCGCCATAAACGCCTAGTTGAAGTTGTTTGTTTTAGTAGCAAGAAATTCAAATTTTCAAGGAAAAGGACTTGGGGCATATAGACCTACAGAATTATTAAGAAAACAAAATCGTGAAGATCACAGATTTACATAAAACTTACACGGTCTAATGATGCTGATTGAAGAAAACGTCCCTTTTTTGCACCAGTGTTATGAAAAATGTATAATCACTTCTTCACTATTTTCTAGTGACCCAGATTGCCAATCGATCTCAAACTTCTACAGGTGTGTCAGTTTACGGTGGCTTACATTAAGTGCTTACACTGCCAGCAACTGTTTTGTTTGCAAAACCAATTCCATAACGTTCCTTTAAGAACATGCTTGTTTTTTTTTCCTTTCTGCAAGTGTAAATCAATTAGTTAACCCAAAATCTGTAAAAACTTTACAAGCTTCAGAGTCATCTTAAAATCAAAGTCTTTTTACTGTAAGCTTGGCAGTCATTCAGTTACTCTGCGGTTAGACCGCACAAAAGTGCTCTCCAAACATGACAAGTGTTTGAGGGAAAGAAAAAAAGCGAGCACTAAAAAAAAAACACTGTTTAATTTCATTCTTCAGGCGTTTGTTTTAACGTCTTTCTGAAAATCACCTGTGTTGATGAAACACCCATCAAGAAAAGCTGAACAAGAATTTAGACAAAGCTCAACATAAATACACACACTGTGACATAAAATAATAATCCTGGACGAGACAAAAGGATTAGCAGGTTGTCAGAGTTGAAGAGTCAATGACATTCTCTTAAGTGTTTCAATATTTGGAAAGGTTTTGTTGCGTTTCAAGTACGGTTCTGTCATGTGTGTACAGCATGCAGGTGCACTTGTTTGTGTGAAATAATCTGAAATCAGATGCTTGTGTGAAAATTTGTGTAGCATTATCAGAGGTTTGACTTGTGGATTGCTCTCTTTCATGATAAATGTAAATTGTTTTTGTTATTTTGAAAGATTATCACAATAGAGTTACCTGCCAGTACAACGACACTCCAAATCACATGTTTGTGTGCTTCAAAATCTGGGCAAAAATGCAGAGAGCTGTACAAGCAGAAAACATTTCTTAAAAGTTTTCTGCTTAGCAGAACGGTGAGCAGAATGCCAGTCACAATAGGTACAAGTGACATCATATTTTGGCTGGTAACCTTAATCTTGTAAGCACTATTTTGTTGTCTTGAGCTATTGTTTGAGCTTAAGCAGCTCTATGAAAATGGGCCCAGAGTTCATACTTCCTGCCAGCGACCACCATTTGTTGCTTCCCAAACATAAAGTATGAACTAGGTTTATGTCTTTTATAAACAAAGCTTATAACAACAAATTTAAGACCAGCCTCCCACCTACGCTGATCTTCAAGATGTCAATGCTCTCTTTACTCACCCAAGAATTATCGTTTGTGAGGCTCCCGTATCTATAAGCTCCTTCAAGACATGAGCCGCTAACCGATGGAGTTGCTCTGATTGGTTGGTACGGTTGTGCTGAAGGGCTTGCTCAAGTGGAACTCCTCTGTATGGGTTGATGCTGATGAGCACTGGACCGACTCTCGTCTGAAGTGTATGAATATAAACACGAATAATAAATCAATCAGCAAGCTTTAGTGGAGGGCTTAAGGTTTTGTTTTGGAAACAAAGCATGGGACAAGAATGAAGTAAGAATATCAAATAAAAAACTGCTGGTTAAAGACACTGGACACTATTGGTAATTGTCAAATACCAGTCAGCTCACTTGGTGTATCTCAACATTATACATAAAATAACAAACCTGTGAAAATTGAAGCTCAATTGGTCATCGAAGTTGCGAAACAATAATGAAAGAAAAAAACACCCTTGTCACACAAAGTTGTGTGCTTTCAGATGCTTGAATTCGAGACACCTCAAAATCTAATTCTGAGGTCTCAAAATAAAATTTGTGGAAAATTACTTCTTTCTCAAAAACTGTGTCACTTTAGAGGGAGCCGTTTCTCACAATGTTTATTTTATCAACAGCTCTCTTTTGCTTGTTACCAAGTAAGTTTTTATGCAAACAATTGTTTGAGTATTACCAATAGGGTCCACTGCCTATAAAATAATTATATACGTATTTCAGGGAGAATTTACCTCTTTCTCAAAAAATACCTTACTTCAGAGGGAGCTTTTTATGCTATAACTATTTTGAGTAATTACCAAATGTGTCCTGCATCTGTAACAACAAGTGTACAACTGGTCCTTTTACATGCATTACACATCACACAGGACCTTCAGCTCTACATCCCATCCAAAGGACAAAGCAATAACGATGAGGCAATAATGGTCAAGTGTCTTGCTTAGAGGACACAAGTGTCCAGACTGGGACTTGAAACCACACTCCGCTGGTCAGAAACACCAGAGCTTACCAGTGCTTTATTGACTGCTCAGCTATTGACATGCAGTGGAACATAAACAATTTACCTTCAAACTGTGTAAGTTTCGCACATATGGAAATCTATGGCCCTTTTCGAAACCGCGACTTCGGCTCAAGATTCAGCTCAGGCTAGATTGGTTTCACAACTGTTTTAACATTTTGAGCGTGCTTTGCGTATATGTGCTCAGGGCTTCCGATGGCCTCAAACCGAAATCAAAGCTGAAGCCATGGTTTCGAAAAGGGCCTATGTCTATGACACACTGGACTCAAGCTCTAGTGTTTGTGATCAACAGAGTGTGGATTTGAGTCCCGGTCTTGACACATGTGTTCTTTTAAATCTATAACTTTGATGGAATCTTTGAGGTATAGTAAAGGGTTGTGGTAAAACCATGTAATGATAATCTCTTCATTAGTTTGGGGTGGTTCTGAAAAGAACCATTGGTTTTAACTTGGCGTTTCGATCAGTATGCTCTGATCACCTTCTGGAGAAAAGCAGAAGGATCTTTGAAGTTCAACTTACATGACATTCTCCGCCATGCCATCGATGTCTCAGCACCCGCAGCACAGCCTCTTCTGTCAACGGTCCTGACATCTGAATGAGATCCTGGAGGTCAGTGTAAGGGTCAAAGGTCAAGGGTACCCCCTTCCCAGAGGAGGGTGGGGAGCAGGAGCAGCCGCTGTAACAGCTCGGACTGTGGTTTGAGGAGGAGTAGCGCTGGTCCCTGTAAGCGTCAAAGTAGCTGGGATCTGCAGGGACAGAAAGAAGTACTGTATGAAAACTAAATTTAAAGGAACGATACAGAACTGGTAAGAAACAAAATCGTGAAGATCACACATTTAAATCAAACTTACACTGTCTAAGATAATGATTATGATAGCAGAAACATCCCTTGAAATATTTCTCTGTTTAATGTCATATTTGATGAGGGATAAATAGGCGTTTTGGCCACAAAGAGTTTATAATTTTTTGGGAGAAAATTATTAAAATATATCAACTTAGCAAAAGTTTGAGATTATCCAAAGGACTAAGTTTATTGATCCTAGTAGAATATAATCGTCGATCAATCCTGGTTGACAAATCTAAACCCTCTGAAGAAGCCATAATTACATTACAACAAATAATTCAATTTTACACTCATCAGTCCGCTTTCCATTGATTTACAAATTATAATTATTCATCTCGTTATTGTAAACTTAATTACAGCCGTTGAAATGAATCAATAGTGGCATAAAAACCAAAACAACCCCGTGGATGACAAAACCCTTCAGAGTTCAAGTATGCATCCTGTTGACTATACGGAATTCCATTAAGACAAACCACAAGACTTCTGATCCTTTTGTAAACCAACCCTCAAAAGAAGGAGCATTTATTATCACTGACAGATCTTTTCTCTTCGAGAATGATCGCTTCAGGCAATGATTTCAATTAAAACCATCTTCAGATTTCCAAGGTGCCGTTAAATCCACGATAAATCTTAGTCACCTTGACACGGGCTTACCAGTGGCTTAGCTTATGGCAAAAAAAAACCTTGCCAACTTCAATTCGTTTTAGAGAGAAAATAAACAGGATTTAGTGATCGGTGAACTGTTCCAATTGATAATACAAAACACAAAATGAAGCCACCTAAAAAAAAAACATTAAAAACAACCTTTCACCACTAATCTTTTCCCCTAGTGTATGGCGGTTTATATTCTGTCATGCTCACAACTATAAGGTCATTAGTGCAACTTGTATGGGTTTTCAGGAAATTGCTTTTTAATATTTAGAAGCATATGATAAGTGGTGTTTTAGTTTGACATCCCGGGCAGGCTTGGTGAAAAATAATGCATAAAACAACATCTCAAACAATAATGAACTGTGCTGTAAAATGAAATACTTTCTTCAGTGACCAATTTGTGCTTTGATTCAAGACGCACATCAGGGCTACTAAATATTCTGGGTTACTAGCCCTGTTGACTACCATGAAAATACACTACAAAAAACACTGCAAAAAGCCATTCCAAACTCACTTTAATCAAACTCCAATTTGCTAATAGAGGAAATTATCAACTCGTACATAAGGCTCACAAAAATATCATTTACAAGTTATGCAAATGTCTATGGCAAAATTGTACATGTACATACTTGTAGGTTTTATATTAAAATAAATCAGTGTTGACTTAACTGCTTGCAGTTTTTAGCCGGTGGGTGTTGAAAGATGAAAAATTAATCTGGGTGTACCGGAGGAGCTGGTTGATGCACAAACAGAGGGAGTTCAACGACCTTGATGGTCAATCATACCGACAACGAGGGACAATGGCGTAGTGTAACTATTGCACAGATTTATTTGTGCACAGGTATGCAATAAGGCAATTTCTAGCATGTTTTGTTCAATATCAAAACCATGAAGATTGCTCACAACTTATCGGTATTTTATTCAGTTTCTATTCTTTGAAGATTTAAAAATTAGAATTAGCTGTGGCAAACTGCTTACTAATTAAAGGGACCTATGTTGTAAATGCAAAAATGGCCTGACAGTTCAACCCTGGCAGAGTCGATGAAAAAAACACCTTCCAATTTATGACTGGAATTTGAATAAAATTTGAAATTATAAGCAGGGCTTGATACCGGATCCGGCCTCGTTTTGTAACCTCGTTGATACCTCGAAAGCCATGCTTCGACCCCGCGGTATCAAGTACTGTTATGTGCCGTGCGGTATAGTATCTATGCATTTCGTGAAGTCAGAGCGGGCCGGTGCTTGCGTAAAGAGCCTTTGACAAGGCTAGGCTCACCCAAGGGTTTTTAAACTGCGGAAGGGGGGGGGGGGTGTTGACCGCACACACTGACTTTTTTCAAATTGACTTTTATGTTTTATTTTAAACAAAGTACCCAATTTGAAGGCAAGATGCCCCTTTAACCATGGAGAAAGAAGAACAACCTACATACAAAACTCATCCACAACTCAGAAGAAGAAGAAGAAATTTAAGACTTAAGATTTAATACAAACAGGTCAAATCAAAACGGAGGAAATTTCTTCCTCCATGGTACATAAGCGGGAATCGAACCCAGGGTCACATAGTTAGGAACCACGCAAACACATCTTAGTACACCAGGCCTATATGCTTTTTGAAAGGGCAGGGGCACCAAGGCATCTTCTCCTTGGTGAACGGCACCCTTTAAGGAAATTATTAAAGCCAAATTACTGTCGGAGCATTCCAAGGGCACACCAAGGGGGCATGGAGAAAAATCCCTTTCTTGCCTCCCTGAAGTATCAGGCCTGTAACAGTACACCTTTAACAACATCAGTCTTACTAGCAAGGTCTTTCTTGCTTAACCCTCTTACTCTTGGTGCGTTTTTCGACTAAGTTGATGTACAATTTGAAACCACTCACTATTGTGGTTTTGAACGGTGAAATAACTGTGTATCCAGTGTTGGTTCCCAAATGGTTTTGAATGGTATGAAAGCTGATACAAAGCCTGGTTAGGATCATTCAAAATGGTAGTACAGCTGTGGTGAATCAAGGACCCTTTATGCGATGAATGGTCTTGAATGGTAGTACAGCTTGATATCAACACTGTTCAAATGGTAATACCATGTGTGTACCATAGCAATGGGGAAAATGTGACAGTTGGAATTTGGGATGGTTTTGAATGGTCTATCAGTAGGAGGGTTAAGGTGTGATTTGAACCATGGTCCATGTATACTCAAGTCAAGGGAAGTATCACTCTAATGCAGCTAAGAGCCCAACCTCCAATTTGAACAACCTTCATACCGCTCGGACTGGAAGCAATATTATGTTTTCACGCCATCGGCAAGGTTCTACAGGATTAGGGGCAGTGTGAGTTCATCACAGCTTGCAGACACTTCAGGAGAAGGTCACCTTCGCCTGGTCACAATGGGCGCAAAGTTGCGCATCAAATCTTTGCAGCGCCTGCCTGCATTGGTCTTTTGTGTCGTCATGCTCAGAGGAGTTTCTAAAAGCTAGGGGAGTTCTTTGTATAAGGGGTGCACTTGGGCGTGCATTTTCCAGCTGAAGGCCTCTCCTACTTTTTATTACCATTGGATGGGGGTGGCAATTAATTTGGGGAACTTTAAGCTTGTTTGTCCACATAATTTTGTTTGAAAAAAAAAGAGAACAAGTTCATGACGTGTGGCATGACCGGTATTTGTTATGAAAAGTGTAAAGGTAAAAAATAAAATTGCAATAGTTTCAAGTTATTCACCTTTCCGGTTAAGGGGTTACAGGTTCAGTATCACTATACTGTGAAAGGTCCATGTACTTTGAGCGTGCAAGAATACTAAAGCTATGGGGTCTTTGAAAAATACTGTTTTGTTTCAAATCTATTTTAAGGTATTACCTTGAGCACAGGGCCAACTTTGCAAATACATGTAAACGGAAACAAAATAAAACAAACCAAATTTGGATTTGGAAGAATCATTTTTTATATATTTAACCTTTCAAGACAAAAGCAAAAGATTTGTTGCTATTCCAGTACAGCTGGCTGATGTCCGAGTGCCAGAAATACTGCAGTTGAAACACACTAAAATTGAAACATATTCTCATCTATGATACCAAATTTTCTGGTATCATGAATATCTGAATTCTTACAAATACATGGATGAACTTACAGTAACTTCTGAGTTTACAGCTTCATTTGAATGAATAGAAGGGGAATTAAGAAAAAAGTCTACAAATAGCATTGACACCTGCCTAGGCCCTGAGGAACGCACAATTTATCAAAATAAAAGTTACAAATTTGTCTGAAAAGCGGCACGGAAGTAGAAACATCCCCCTGGTTAGTTTCCAAGTGTTGATAGAAAAGATTGAAAAACGACAAATGAACTGAAAAAACGGCCCCGTTGTGACAAAAGACAGAATTGCTGTCGGCGGCGGCGAAATCAAGGCTATTCAAGTTCCTGACGCGAGGGGGAGATTGTTTGGAGAAGAAAGGTGCAATTGCAATTTAGTGTATCCAAATTGCGCCTCCGCCAAAGCCCCACCTTCAGGCAGGGATTAGCGGGGTCAAAATGGCAAACCCCATCAAATCTTAATTTACGCAGCAAATTGCAAAGAACCCTTCAATAGGCGACCCTCTGGTTTGTATTGTGTTCAGACCACTGTATGTAGTTGTCCCCGAATGGCTCGTGCGATGTGAATTTTTGTGGAGTTGGGTGATATTTCTTGTTCTGAATGAGCGGAAAGTTGCTGATGGCGCTTAATACATTGCAGTGTAAGAGACAAAATAACAAAAAGGTAATGAAGAAAAACAATGTGCAGCTTCAGGAATCAGAAGTAAAGTTCCACAAAGTTAAAAATTACATCCCATTGACTTTTTATTCTGTGCAGGTATATTATACTTTAAAGGGAAGGTACACAGTTGGTAATTACTCAAAACAAATATTAACTTAAAAACTGACTCAGTAACGAGCATTGGATAGCTGATGATAGTATAAAACATTTTGGGAAACAACTCCCCCTGAAGTATTGTGGTTTATGAGAAAGAGGTAATTTCTCACTAAAATAATAAAAGACTTCTAGCTAGAAGTCTTTTATTCTTATCTGAAAGCATACAAATTCGTCCTACAAGGGTGTTTTTTCTTTCATCATTTTCTGGCAACATCGATGAATATTATAATATTAGTTTTACCCTTGCACAGATTGGTCAGGTTGGTGTAGTTGGTGTCTTGCCTCCCCTTCCACCTCTGGGACCCTGGGTTCGAATCCCAACTGGGTGCACTATGTGGATTGGGTTTTCAACCCCTACTTGACTGGGTGGGTTTTTTCTTGGAATGAAGTCTCTGGATTTTTCCTCCCACATCGAAAACTGAAATTTGTTCATCGTCTAATTCTCTCTTTTCTTTTGGCTCTAATAAGCGCCTTGAGAATTATATTCTTTATGAGCAGTGGTTCAGCCAAAGAGAAGGGGTAGGTGGAGCCCCTCAGTCAGAACGCTTGCCCCCCCCCCCTCCTGCCCCCAAATGAAGAAAGGAAAATATAAAAAATAAATAATCAAAATATTTTGAGAAATCAAAGAATTCTGAAAGTATACATGTCTTTTCAAAGGTAGAGAAAGATACAACCGAAAAGTCACCACAATCACTAGATTAAAGGCTTACAGATACCATGGTAACATAAACTCTATGCCTCCCGACATTGACCAAAAGTCAGTATCCACACATTACTGCCTGAAGCACTGGGGACAAAAACCACAAATCACATCCAAATGAGCTCATGCTGTGTAGGCACCAAAAAAGGGCACACAAAAAACAAACCCAATGAACTTTTGCCAAAAGTACATCAACCAAAACCCGAGTCTTGACTTTGTTTTGTTTGTGAGCCCGGAACATATTCCAGACGGATATCAAAATACCTTTGAGGGTTTTCCAGACCACGGTGGGTATCCAATCAACTACCACCTGTAGTTGTTTTCAAGAATTCCTATATTTTTATTGGGCTGCAGTCAAAATTAGCGAAAAAAACATATTTCTTTTAAAGTATTGGTATTTTGACCGAAAATAAAACTGAGGGGTTACTACCATATGCCACTGAAAAATAAGGCTCAAATAGTAAACCAAAACTTTCCAGAAGACGTTGAGTGAAGAAAATAAATAGAAAACAAATACTCAATCAACCTAAATACATGTATCATGTAGAAATCCAAGTACATGTGGTATTCTTTCAGTAGGGACGGTAGGGCGTAGACTACAGGCAGAAGTTAACCGAACGCGGTGGCTCGGGCGCTCATGCTCCTGATCTGGGCCCTATTTCATAGAGCTGCTTAGCACAAAAACTTGCTCAGCATGACATTTCTTCCTCGATAAAAATTAGGATTACCAACCACATTTCCACTTGTTGCATATTGCTTGTTACAGGTATTCAGCTGTTGTTTGCTTATCCTGAAAATCACGTGGAAATTTGGTTGGTACATGTAATCCTGTTTTTATCAAGGCACAAATCTCATGCTAAGGAAGTTTTGTGCTTGGCAGCTCTATGAAATTGGGCCCTGATTTGTAAGCTGTTGCGATTTCTAGCTCCCTATATTTGTGAATCTGTAACTGCAAGTATCAGACTTTTGAGGTCAATGACCTCACATTATCAATGCCCAGGTACATGTACCTGTATGCACATCACATTTTAAGTGAAGTGTTTAGATATTAGCTTTATATGAAAGCGCACATATGAAGTGCAACCACCAGTATAAAAATATAATTATTTAAAGCATCAGAGTGCCCCCACCCCCTCCTGATACCCAGCAATATGAAAATGGGGGGGGGGTGGCAATGCCTCCATAATTAAGCATTAATACTGTCTTTTTCAACCACAGTTTTGCCGTATGTTTTCCCCTATTTACCTGCAGTTGTTTCATTTACACATTTATTGGATCTGTCATATGTTTATTGATTTGTTCATTATAAATCTAATATTATGATTTTGTTTTGTAAAAAAATGTGTGCATTTTTATTTTATTTGTATTTGGGGGGGGGGGGGGGGGGGGGGGGGGGCGTGAGATTTCTGCCTCAGTCAATATTAAACAAAAAACATGTTTTTTTATTTGTTATTATTAATACATACATGTACCTGTACCAGTAAATTTATTTACTGACAAAGTATATGTTTTTTGTATGGATTAAATGTTGGTTCATACGTACTTTTTACATTTGATGGAGGATTTCTTGAAATCAAGCAGCATGCAATAATTACGTACTGGAGATGTCCTTTTACATGAGTAGATCAACTCCCTTGACAGCAAAGCAATTTACTTTCAAAGCTTGCACAAAACATTGGCACGTTTCACTGGGAATTCCTGCATAATATGATGCGTCAACAAATACAACCCCTTGAATTTGATGAATATCTGTACAACTGCATCATTAAGAGAAAAATGTTCTAAAAAAGACTGAATTTGCAGCCATTTTGCGGTTTGTTAAAACCATTATACACTTTCGTTACAGAAAAAAAAAAGTTCACAGATTTACCAATAATTTACAGGGTTTACAGAAGGTAATGGTGAAAGACTTCTCTTGAAATATTGTTCCATGAAATGCTTTACTTTTTGAGAAAACATTAAAACAATATCAATTCTCGAAAGCGAGAATTACAGATTTATTTAAAACACATGTCATGACACGGCGAAACGTGCGGAAACAAGAGTGGGTTTTCCCGTTATTTTCTCCTGACTCTGATGACCAATAGAGCCTAAATTTTCACAGGTTTGTTATTTTGTATATAAGTTGTGATACACGAAGTGAGGGACTTGGACAATACTGTTTACCGAAAGTGTATAATGGCTTTAATACAGGCAGACGAGCATTGAGCAATGTCACTAGCAAAATGCACTTTGGGACGTCAGTCTATCTGCTGCAATTTACGCTTCAATTGCATCAAATGTACAACAAGTACAATACTCACTTTCACTGCTTTTTCAATAAAAAAAACCTTGACTCCGTGAAAAGCACAACTGCCAACTGAACCTAGAAGAAAAAAGTACAATGTACTTTTCTATTTTTTCTCTTACAAAAGAGTTTGTTGGGTTAAAAAACACCACAAAAAGACATTTAAGCTCCCAAAAAGAGGGCATTTTCAAAATTGACTTCACAATTGACTCATAGTTGGTATCTAAAATCTGGTGCTGTCAAAACATTTATGCAAGCAAAATGATATAATTTGCGTGCAAAATCTAATTTAGCCTATAAATTAACCTTCAAAAAAAAAAGACCTTTGTCAAGAAAATGGTCCGTCACTGGAGAATGACACAAGACCTAGAGTAAGTTCGCACCGAATTAAACCTTCTGTTGTGCCATATTGATGAAATAAACCACATGACCCAAAGCTATACATCTATTTCTACCTCCATGATTTTATAGACAGCTTTGGACATTGAAAGAAGTCACAGGACCCGGAGCAAAATTTAATACAGCATAAACTGAAAATCTATTACAGTTAATACAGTGGTGCCATATGGACTCCAGGGAAAAGTGTCTCCGATTGTAACATGAAATTTACAGCAAACAAATACACAGACCTGCCAACCTTGTCATTTTTTTTTTTTTTTTTAGTACCACATTAGCGCAGCAGCATAAACCAGATCGCCCAATGCATGTCATCGGCATAACCCACATGTACTGTTGTTGGCACAATGCTAACAGTCAGTCTGAAAAAACCTAGACCACTTCATATTAGATGAACTATTTATTTAATGTTACTATATCATATTCACACAAAAAACAGGCTACTTCATTAAAAAAAATGTTGTATCATGTTTTTGGATTAACCAGTGTGTTGTATAAATGCATTTCAGGCCTGATATTTGTTCCTTGGAAAAAAGTATGAACATTTTTTGAGTACAAGGGCAGACCTACATACACGTACATGGGTACATGTACACAAGGTGTAACGCTATTATTTGATGATAATCACAGTTTTGCTGATTCTTCAAAGGGCAAAACAGAATTGAAAATCAGACTAAAGCCCGGTTCATACTTCCTGCGAATGCGAAGCGAATTTTGGTGACGCAACAATCACAGACATGCCAACCTCTGGGATCACAAAACTGTATTCTGAAACCCCAAAACCTGTATTTTGCATCAAAAACCTGTATTCTTTTTTTTTTTAACACGCGTAAATGTAGTTTTAAGCCCCGAGACAGGCAAAATAGAGAAGGTGTGAAGGCCATTAAGTTATCAAACAGCCTAATTAAACCAGTTAATTAAAACTTGGAGAAAAACAAAAATTTAGGCAGAGGTTTCCCTATGGGTGGTTAACCCAATGGAACGGGTTTTGTATGAAAAAAGGATATTGATAAATCATATCTTAAAGACATTGATTAATCATATCCTATTTCATATAGAAACCCTTGTCAATTAATTAAATATCATTTTCTTTGTCAAAAGAAGACAAGTACAAAACAAAACCAATTAAATTTCAATGAAGAAGACAAACAAAACAAATCATCCCAAAAAGTTTTGTTTGTTGTATTTGGGGGCATAGTTCTTAAATTTATCTTTTAAAAAACTCGCTTCAGGCGCTCTATATCTTTTGTGTCTTTATTTTGGCAATTAACGCTAATGAGAACACAATCCTGAACAATGCAAATTACATGGTGTTGATTGTGTTTGTATTTGTGAGCAGCAGTGTGAAATTTCCCTCGATGATTTGCTAATGAGTTTGGGTTGGTCGTTTGATGCCACCCTCCCCTGAAGGAAAGACCTTGCACGAATTTGCTTGAGACTGTGAGTGGGGCACCAGTGGCACCAATGTACACTATATGGAATGTTGGTTGGTAGCCAATTTCTGTTTTTAAACAAAATTTGTTTGTGCTTAAAGGGAAGGTACACGTTTGGTAATTACTCAAAACAAGTATTAACTTAAAAACTGACTTGGTAACAAGCATTGGAGAGCTGTTTTTGAGGTAATTTATCATTATAAATAATAACAGACTTCTAGCTAGAAGTCTTTTATTCTTATCTGAAAGCACACAAATTCGTCCAACAAGTGTGTTTTTTCTTTCATCCTTTTCTCACAACTTCGACGACCAATCGAGCCCAAATTTTCACAGGTTTGTTATTTTATGATTATAATGGGATACACCAAGTGAGGACACTGGTCTTTGACAATTACCAAAAGTGTACAGTGCCTTTAACAAGCTTTTGTGCTTGTGGGCTTTATGATGTCCCATGGCCCAATTTTTATGTCTCTGCTTTAAACACTAAAATTGTGCTTGCAATCCATTTTTCTTTACTAAAGTGCCAAATCTTTGCTAGCTTCGTAAGCAAAACAATACAAGTAACCTGAAGTACACACGCACACAGGCAAATAACCTGCTAACCTGTGAAATATGCTTGACGTTAAGTGCAAAATTCCCTGCTTCCATAAGCACTGGTTATTTGCGGTAAGCTATGAAATTGGGCCAAGAGCCCACTTTAATGGCACAGCCGAGTGC
This sequence comes from Asterias rubens, assembly GCF_902459465.1. Taxonomy (NCBI): domain Eukaryota; kingdom Metazoa; phylum Echinodermata; class Asteroidea; order Forcipulatida; family Asteriidae; genus Asterias; species Asterias rubens. The sequence goes on along the minus strand of NC_047068.1, from coordinate 9,965,823 downwards.
TGCACTCACGTTGAGGTAAAGTTAATGTTTCTATAAATATGTGGAGCCTGTCCAAAGTTCTTGGAAAAGCTTACTTCAGAATTTTAATTTTGAGCTTTAACTTTTACAGATTTCATTTAAATGTTGATTCACACATAGTGTGGCTACCTCAATGTTGACTACCAATATTGTCAAAGCTTAAATTGCATTGCTGCATTATTCAATCTCAGAGGTCAAGCAGTTTCTACTCCCATTTTCAAATATTCCAAACACAAGAACCAGAATCTAAATTTTAGATGAAGTCTATACCATGCGTTAGGGCCTATACCATGGAGCACAGCAGATTGCAAGAAACTCATGGGTGAGCAGTCCGCAAATGCCTTCAAGGCACCGTATTTGGCCCTAATTCCTGGCTAATTAATTGGGTTTCCCAACTGCATCTTGATTGGCCTTCTACCATGGCATCTCCTTAGGACAAAGACACCCTTGGTTAAATTTCCACAGGATATGGTCTTTAATTCTCCCAACAAACGCTAACCTGATCCATATCAAATTTATGCCCGCCCTTTCGCCTCAAAGTGCACTTTCCAATTCGTGGTGCAAATTTTACGCCCGAAGCGAGGGCACGAGAAGGGGGGGGGGGGGGCTGTGGTGTTCAGAGGGAAATGTCTTAGGGGCTTCTCAATGATTACAGCCAAACAAAATCAGGGCTTATGGTACAATGGGGTTTAGGGCTAATGGCGAGAATCAATCTCCTTTAAAGGAGGATGTACTGTATTATTCTCTTTTGAAAGCTTGCATGGATTGGATTTCAAGATGGGTAATAAATCATATAACAAAACCTTGGAAAGCTTCCCCAATGATGGTTGGAGAACACAGGGCGCACCAGCTCTTTTATGTAGAAAAGGGGGGCCAATGATGTAATTGAACCATTCAACTGTGCATAATGGTTCTGGCCAATAATATGGGATTGACTGAATAGAATTTCCTTTATTAAAAAAAAAATAATCTAATTTGCATTAATTGTGCCCAAAACAAGGACAGTTTAAATAGTTTGCCAAGCAAAGTTATTGGATGAAATCTACAAGAGTATGTAAATAAGCTTCAAATATACAAGATTCAATTTCCAATTCAATTCAATTAACATATAACATAACCGGAAATTAAAAAAAATATCAAAGGATGGTGGCTCTGCATACATAAAAAAATAAATAAATAAATAAACAAACAAACAAACAAACAAAAACCACATCAACAGAAATGACAAGAGCACAATGACCAACAGCCCAAACAATATCAAATATTGTGAAGAAAAAAACATCTATAAAAACTAAAAGGAATCTAGGAAGGGACAATGATTCTGGGCTCCTCATCCCCAACTGGATCTTAATGCTGAAACGCTATAGTTTTTGAGAAAATTAGTTTAGATCTCCCCAAAAACCTGAGTCCAGAGCTGTCGACATTTGCTTCTTGTAAGCAGGAAGATTTTCTTGTGAACTTTTTTTGGAACACGGAAAGATTGGTATAATTTCAAGGCCTTTTTCTGCAGAGTCAGGGAGAGTCGATAGGCAGCTCTAACATGCGAACTAAAACCTGCTGTGAAAGATCTAACAAAAACCTCATACACAGAAACGACCAGAGCACAATGGCCAAAAGATGAAAGATGGAAGTGCACGCATAGGCAGGCAGCGTTTGTTTTTAGAGTCACGCCAAACACAAAGCGGAAGCAAATGGGAAAATTAACTGCTTTTCTAAAGACATTGAATATGGCGACAAACTTCTAGCCACGGAAACAAAGCCATTGACTAAATTTATAGAAAAAGCCAAAGAACGAAACTCAAGAGAAAGAAAAAACGACTAACAGAGAGAAAAACTTTTTTAAAAATGAAAGGAAATATGTGATTTCCTCAACTGTCACTTGATGTCAACGACCGAAACCCAATGCTTACCCACACACCTTCTCGGTTATTAGAAATTTTGCTATGCTGCTGGCCCTCAAAAGCTCTTCTAGACCCTTGGGCTACAAGCGTTAAGCGCACAGGAAAAAAATCTTTAATTAAGAACAGGAAGAAGTAATGCAGGGAACTAAATTATCCTGGGAATTATAAATATTGAGGGGAAAAAAGATGATCTTGAAGTATGGTGAAATTAATTTGACATTGATTCAATGGAACATTAAAGTAGAAACATGCACAATGAAACAATTTTGTTCAGTGCTGTGTCTTGTTTGTTTTGCAGGTTTTCTTTTTAGACCGAGTGTTGTCGAATTTCAGCAAAACAGTACCTTTGACAAATCACATGTGCATCCCATATTGCATGATTTGATTCCCAGATTGATAATGTTGTTAAATGATCAAAGCAAATAATTATTTTCATAAAAAAAAGAAATTCATATCATGTGTGACTTAAGTTAATTTTAACCACATATTTAAAGACCACCCCAGAAGTGTGTCAATATAAGAATGTATGCTTTTGGACTGAAATTATTTGAATTAACTCAATTGTTAATTTTTGAATTTTTGTTCTTTCGTCTTTTAAAAACACTGTCAAATTTTCTAAATAATTCTGATGAAAATTGTTGAATTTTTGTGTGCAGTCCTGAAACATGAAGGTAATTTGAAAAAAAGCAACTCTAATCAACTAACACTTTTTCAAGTACAAGCCGCCTGTCCATCCAGACTTTGAAACACTTCTCAGGTGGTTTCGGGTTCTTAACAAAAATCACGACCGTTGGAAAAACTGCCAACATGACAGACCCAAAACGTTCCCCTTTATTGTGTCTCTTGTCAACTGTTGTTTCCATAGGAAACACTTATTGTAGAATGTACGTAAAGACCAGAGAGCTAGAAATGAAATCTGCCAATAAGGAGTTATTTCATCCGACTATAAACACGGATACCTTTCCTTTCCCTCCTCAAACTACCCTCAAACTACCGCAATAAATGTCTAGAGTTTCTTGCCAGGAAGGCGGCGAATCCAGCAAATAAAAAATAAAATAAATTCCAATGGTGAGGCAATGATTAAAGGGTGGTGTGGGGGGGGGGGGGGGGGGGGGGAGGTATTTATAAGCGTAAAATTTATTAGGTACAGAACAAAACATTTCTGTAACAGAATTTTAAAGAAAATTTCAACAAAACCAACTGGGCCCTTTGCAAAATGAAACTGGTGTTGCTTTCTCAACCTGATTTTTGTCACATTTTGATTAACAAATTTAGATTTAATTTAAATTTCAAGTAGGCCTAGCTACTTGTATAGATTTAAGAAAATTACAAGCTTTCCTTTAACATTTGCACAACCAATTTGATAATCATTAGTGGTTGATAAAACTATGAACTAAAAAGAATAATTTTCGGGATCTCGAGATTATCTCACAACAACCAGTCACTTACAAACAAATTTGTAAGCATTACAACATATTCTGAGCATTCTTCATTTTGAATCAGCATAATATGTCAAAAATTCATTCAGAAAAAGATATCTTAAAACTTAATTTTATTTCGGCTAAAATAAGGCCATGCATTTGTCTTTGTCCTGTCTTGTAAAGTTAAATAACAGAACTACAACTTGATTCATAATTTTCTCAGACGAGAATGGTTTTTTTTTATATGCAAAAAATGTGTCCAACACTGGCTTATTTGATATTGCTTCTAAAGCCTAATTCAAAGATAGTACTGCCATTGTACTGTCTACATATTTTCAGTCGCATTACCCTTAAGGTGATCCCCTAGCTGCCGCTTCCAAGATTGTATCGTAATTTGGGTGTGATCCCTGGCTACATGGCAGCTACTGGTTATATGGCTTCTGACTGGCACCCGAACAAAGATATTGACAACATAGGGACACTACCAACGTAGGGCTAGATAGCTTAAGTTGGTCGAGTGGAGGTCGTTGGTTCGAATCTCATTCTAGTAAATTCTAGTTCAACTCTAAAGACAGTCTACATATTTTAACATTTCTTTTCCGTTCTTGTACTCCCCTCTTGAACTTTTGTTTTCTAAATACTTGGAATCAATTAAGTTCTCTTGCAAAAAGTGCAATGCAAATTATTGGAGTTCATCCTCTGAAAAATAGGTTTAGTGTCTGTCTCGAAAGGGTTGTCGGACACTTTAACAACTTCTCACTAGATCTGGTTTCATTTGCTCAGATGTAAAACTCCTCGAAAAAGGGCAATAAATGTATAGAATTTCTACAAGTGAATCATTTGGTGATTGAAAATGTGTCAAATTTTAAGAAGGACATTTTTAACTGACAGAAATGGAGTAACTCTTGGAGTAACTTATTCCACCAGAGATTATTTGACGGTGATGTAATTATTGAGTTTGTGAGAGAGCTTGTCCGAGTGAAGTGTAGGTGAACGAGGGAACCACTCTTTTAAACAAAATTCTTAAAATGACAGGAGGTTGGGTGGTAATCTTGTGAAAACAACTCACTCACATGTTTTGACATTTAAAAGAGATGGCAAAAATTGTTTTTATTTTAAGGATTATTTGTCTGCAGATTATGTAAGTTACAAAAATAGGGACTGCTTGCATTAGGGCACAAATGTTTGATGTTACAGATATCAAGATCAATTTGGTTAAACCATATTTGGGTGGTTTTAAACCAACTAAACAATAAAAATAAAACTTTCCGGTCAAAACATGTAAATCTCCCCCTCCCCCCCCCCCCCCCCACACAAAAAAAAAGAAAAAAACCCAGTGAATTAAGACCATCAAGCTTATGCAAATGTGAAGTGGTAAATCTCAGTTTTTGTTTTCATGATGTGCATATTTCTCTTGTAAAAAGAAAAGAATACCACTCCAAAAAAATATCCCCGACGACGACATAATTTTAGATGTCATACTGGCTTGAGTTACTTGAAGACTCCCATCACATGGCTCAAGTCGATCAGACAATTTTGTCCGTCTCGTAAAAGAATGTAATTGAATGCATTTCTACCGCCTGATGGGGAACATTACCTCTGTTTCTAGTGGTTTTTCAGTACCCTCAAACATGACAGACAAAACAAAACACCAATCCATCAGAAGTACAGTCTCCGGGGAAATTCAATCAATTCCAGGATAAACAAAATATGACAATCAATTGAATCAATCATAGAAATTCTTCTTGCATTTAAATTTGTCTGTCTCCAATGTTGGTGTTTTGCTGTTGGAAAAACAGACACTGAGGACTGGTTGAAGTAGTTTTTTTTTGTTTCTTAAGTTTTGTCTTTCTTCATTGTTTGAAGTGAGTTTTTGTTACCTGTTAATATTATTGACTTTGTATCAAGTTAATGTATGAAAAAGTTTCTCTATGGATTTTTAAAAGCTATTTTTTTTCCATTGGTAAAACTTGAAGACATATTTTAAGTGCACAGTGTGGATGTATTCGTATTGACATGATGCCAAACTGAAAATATTTACACACTGTAGACTGCTGTCCGGTTGCGCTGCGGCAATCGAACGAGAGGCAACAGTGAAACACATGTATGTGTATGAAATTTTGGTATTTTAAAAGCAAAAGTGATGTCATTAAAGTGGAGTCCTCATCAGGATTCAAACTGGCAACACTAGTGAGAGTGCATTGCCGTAAATCTAACAGATAAATTGACAGTTGAAACTCCGAACTGATAGTACGACAAGTTTTAGACCAATGAGCTTTTGGTCATTTGCATACTTAAAGTTCTGTACTACATTAATGACGTTGCTGTTGATGAAACATCGAGACAATTATTGTGAAATGCAATACAATAAAAACTATTATTGAAGAATAAAGCCATATTACACAATTGTATTTATTACCTTGCATTGGAGAGGGAACTACATGCGTGAATCCATTGCAGTTTGTAGTTGGGAGTGGGGCATGAAGATTTGATCCTTTGGTGTTGATGGCATGCTTCAATGTCATCATCTCTAGACTCAGAGTCCGAAGCTGCTCTCTCAGTAAAATAACTTCATCTGTCGACGACGATGTCCCTATAAATTAAAAATAAGAGTTTATTAAGCTCAAATCCAACAGCTTGAAGACTGTTTCATTAGCTAAAGAAAGAGTTGATAATAACTGCGAAGTCAAGGAAATAGCATTAAATTGTGTTATGAACGCCCGTTCATAACAAAACTGGTAGGGTATTGTGGCCAAGCGGTCTTGGGTGGACCGACTCAAGTTCTGTAATTTGAATGTGGGTTCCAATCCAGGCCTGGTCAGTACTTGTGTCCTTAAAGCAATGCACTTTATCATAATTTCTTCTCTCCACCCAGTAGAACAAATGAGTACCAGCCAGAGAAAGGGAGTAATCTGCCAAGGACATGCATCCAGGGGGAATTCATTCTAAGTCGTTTAATGCCAAGCAAACCGGATTATACACCAGCCTGTATGGGCCATATTGGCTCGAGAAAGACTTTACGTTACTCCTAAAAAAATATATATTGAAATCATATCTAAAAATTATTGTCTGCAGATTTGAGCAAATTTGCATATTAAGATGCTACATAAAACATACAACAAAGTACACACATGAAATACATATATCTGAAATTATTTTTGAGAGTTGCACCATCCCTTAATTCCATTGAGTGATTTACAAGTACCCTTCCTCACTCATACAAAATCCAACACCATATGGGAACTCAACATCTTAAGTGTTGGGCTCTGATTTATGGTGGTGTGCATAATCAGTTTACTACAATGCAGCAGCCCTTGGTTCAATAGAATAAAACAAAACACACAGCTGTGGATTTTGATGGGCTGAAATTGTGAAAAGGTCCTTCAGTTTTTAAAAAATAGCAAGTTCCAGAGTGGAAGCTATCCTTGTTAAAATAAGAACAAACGCACATTGTTACTTTTAAAAGAGATGCAGACCTCCTCCCAAAAATAGCTACTCTGTAATTTCTTTCTCTTAGTCTTAGGCACGGAATTTGTCAGATTTTATTTAAAGGCATTTAGTGAATGACCCTCCCTTGAAAAAAAGGGACGCGTTATTAAATATGTGTTTTTAAGAAGTCTTGTGAAAGCTATCCACCAATCCAGTTTTCAGTTTGTATGTTGGAAGACTTCATGTTTCATATGAATGCACATCATCTCAAGATTGAGCTTCCAAATTAAGTGCCAAATCTATGGTCCAAGCAACACACTGTCTGAAATTAATCTCAAAAATCAATGTATCAGCTCATCTTTCATCATCTACATTTAAGACAGACTGACAGGCCAGGCCCCAGGGTTGTCATTTTCCTTCAGACTGCGGCCACGTGCAGAGATCCATCACCTTATGGTCACTTCACAGTGGTGGGCAAGGACATCCAGGAGTTTAGCCTTTGTACATGTTGTAACACTATTACATTGGGGTTGCAATAGGCCTACTGGCTGAAAACCTATTGGTCATCTACTATTATCTGATGGTCATTCATTTCATATTTGCTACTTAATGGCCAGGTGCATCTCTTATGAATAGATGGGAGCCGATGGGGGGGGGGGGGGGGTGGGGCTGTCGACCGGATGGTAGTTTAATATTTAAATGTGTTTAATAATAACATTATAATTTGTGCGTAAATTTTGGATGGAATTGAATAGCGCCGGATGGCAAGGAAATCCCTAACTTTACATCGATCTCTTTCAGTCAGCACTTTATATCTTCTAAAAGAAAAAGGATATACACACAATTTATTTTTCCCAATGGAAGGTTTGTTGCCATAAGATTAATCCCAAAAGGGATTAGGAGAATAATCGGGATTATACAAACAGGATTTAGGGATTAGATAGTACGATATTTTGACAAAGACGGTTCTTTACAAGGCTCTTTTTCTGTTGCAGTGTCATTCTAGGTCTTATTCACTGGGTGAATGCAGAATGGCAGTTGAATATTTAAATGTGTTTACTAATAAAATTGAAATTTGTAAGGTGGATAAATCCACAGCTGCGACTAAGAAGGGAAGAATTTATTTTTAACCCGACTTTCAGGGTAGATGCCAGCTTTAAAGAGCACATCATTATTATCATATTGAAAATAAATTGAAAAAAATAATATGAATGATAATTTCCAGAAACACATTCTCGAAATTCCCAAATGACTAAGAAGTGTGACTTCCTTCTGAAATGAGGAAAGGTTCGACTCAATTTCCAGATTTTCAATCAGAACAAACTCACCAGAGAAATATAGCAACTCTTCTTGAGCCTACTGAATCCATGAAGGCACAAAAATGAAATCCAATCTGGTTACCTTTTCACCAGGGAAATATAAGAAACTAACATATTTAAACAAAAAATAGTCACATTCCTAAATATAGTTTTTGGTACTGTTTTTTTGTCTTAAAGGGAATTTTTAACGTTCAGCTTTTTCAATGTTATTATTATCTATTTCTTTCTGGTAATGACACCAATGATGCCTCTAAAGTGATCTTGCTCACAGGCCTGAGGAAACCTGTAAACCAGGGTGTTTGCTACATGTGAACCAGAAACACCAGGGTTACCGCTAATCTTCCACGAGTGGTTACAAAACTAAGGATGTGTTCTGCGTTCTTTTTGGTGATCTTGCGCATCTACCAATCTTATACAGGGAACCTACAAAGCTGAATGCCCCATCTGAAGAACAAAGCAATAATTGTAAACTTATGGTAAATCAAGTTGCTTAAGGACACAAGTGCAACAACCAGGACTCGAACCCACACTCTGCTGATCAAGACCACCAGAGCTTGAGTCCGTTGCTCTTTGCAGCTCGGCTTTGACTACCAATTAACATGTTTTCTCATAGGATATATGCAAACTAGTCAATTTCAGTAAAATGAAAATGGGTGCAAGTGAAACTTGACTACCAACCTGGAACAATTAAACTTGGAAGAATGAGTAAAAGTCCTGAACCAAACACAAAACAAGTTGCTGTTCGACCAATAGATTAAGGAAACACAAAATGCAGCTGTCATATTATTGATCGTTTGCTGAACAACCCAGCAAATCGATCTCTTTCAGAGCTTTGTATCTTCCAAAAAGAAAAAGGATATACACACAATTTATTTTTCCCAATGGGAGTTTTGTTGCCATAAGATTAATCCCAAAAGGGATTAGGAGAAGAATTAGGATTACATAAAAAGGATTTAGGGATTAGATATAGCACAATATTTTGACAAAGAAGATTCTTTGCAAGGCTCTTTTTCTTTTGAAGCGTCATTTCAGGTCTCACCTTCACGAAATGACCACATCAATATCTCCAGACGCTCTGGTTGAATTGGCGACACCAAAGACAAGACCATTTTGATTATTATAAGAGCCAAGATTATTTGGCACCGCCATTCCATAATCAACTTCATTACGCTCGGCAGATGTATTCGATTTCTCTGCCAGGCACCTTTATATCAGCGAATTGATAGATGGCATTAGACGTTTAATATCTGAAAGTCTTTTGAGCAATGTGAAGATGGAGCTTCAATGGGTCTGATTGAAAGATTTAACCTTGGTTTGATGCAAAGATGAAAGTCTTCAAGGAAAAAAAATTTCAGCCTGAAGCACTTAAGGTTTTTATGCAATATAATGTGAAATCCAAGAGATGGCACATCATTGTTAGCTCTTATTTTGTTATGATCCATTCACAATCCAGGGGTTGTATCAATACCTTTTGGACCAACGGCCACAGTCGTATATTTTTTAGTACTTGGCCAGTAAACCAACAACAAAACAAGTCCTGCACTCCTGTGTTTTTTTCCACATACATTTTTAAGACCAGCTTTGAAGTTATAAAATTTCTTAAAGTACAGGAAATAAAACAATACCAAAGAAACATTTCAGGTATTCTCAAATGTCTTCAATGTAATTTCTTCTTTGTGGGGAGTATCAAAGTTTCTTATGTCTGTCTTATGTCCAGTGACTGTTCTGAGCTCTAACGACATGTGATTTAAAGAGTGTCCATAAGATTGAAAAATATAGATGATCGCAGATTTACACCGACGTTGTATGATGGTCACTGTGGAAAACTTCCCTTGAAATATTTCGGCTTGAGATGCTTTAGTTTGTGAGATGAGTAAAACAAAGAGTTTTGATCTTTTGAGTTTGAAATTAGATGTTTGAAAATCAGTGAAAACAGTGATGGGAATTTTCACTATTTTCTAACAACTCTAAATGGTTTACTGAGCTTAAACTTACAATCTCGTATATAGGCCTACATGTATGTTGAGCCACACAAAATGTACATAATGGTCTTTGCCAACTACCAATGTTTCTAAAACAGGTATAATATCGATACTATAGCCTTGCAATCCGCTAGTTTTCCTCGAAACATCATCAACGCATGGGGGATTTTCTCCAAACTAAGGTCCCTCATTCATGTGCAAAAGTCTCACACTTCCTTCCCAAAGCAAAAAGGAGACCTTTCAGCACCACCTAAACAATAATATTGTCCTTGGGGTGGAGGCAGACCAACCCCCAGCAACTCAGTACTCTGTTCAGAAAAACACGAAGAGCAGCAAACATGGGCTGACAGGAGAGCTGTCAATATTCCCATGCGCTCTGTTGCATCCACCGGCCCCCACGCTGGCAAATCTGCTAAATCGCATTAGGACCTGTCTGTCACGCCTTGGTGCTCGCATTATTGGAAGGGTTTTCTTTTGGTTTGCAGTTGTTGGGAACGGGACCTTCTAGTGTTTCATATTTTATTGACAGCTTCGAATCAGTGCGGAGAAGCTGTGCTCAGCTTGGGTGAGAGTCAGTCATGGCCTCGGTGGGAAAAACAGAACCAGAAATCATGGTGGGGTTTTCGTGTTGTTGTTTTTTTGCCTTTAGTAATGATGTACATTCCTACCATAGAGTTATATATAAGAACTAGACTCTACCTCCATGTTCCAAAACCATTGACTCTACCTCCATGTTCCAAAACCATTGACTCTACCTCAATGTTCCAAAACCATTGACTCTACCTCAATGTTCCAAAACCATTGACTCTACCTCCATGTTCCAAAACCATTGACTCTACCTCAATGTTCCAAAACCATTGACTCTACCTCCATGCTCCAAAACCATTGACTCTACCTCCATGCTCCAAAACCATTGACTCTACCTCCATGCTCCACAACCATCCAGCTGGATCGGACCATGGAGCTTGATTGGGCGTACCTGCATGTTTAGCCTGAAACAATTTGGGTTGATTCAGTTGTGCATGTGTACTGTAGACCTATTTGAAAAAAAGATACAACCCAGCGAATGATTTCCCTTGTACAGCAGAGCAAAAAAGAGGCCTGATACTACAGAGGCAACAAAGGTGATTGCCTCGATGCCCCTGGTGCTCCAGTAGAAATTCACAATTTCATCACAGAGAAAATGCCTTGGTGTACTTGCCCTTTCAAAACCGAAGCATACAGGCCTGCAAAGGCTACACCTTATTATTGTGTTAGGCGACTCAAAAATCATCACTATTTGCTACTTAATATATTACCATTAAGTGTGCATGGAATGGTTCAGGCTAATTCTTTTGCTGAGTAAAATTACTGACCGAAATTATTCCCTGCAACCATTTGAAAAACGGGCAACATACATTACCAGGGCCCAATTTCATACTGCTTAGCAGCAGGAAATTGCTTAGCTTCGCAAAAAGAGCGGGATACCAGTCAAAAATTGTACATGTGACATGGTGTTTTGGCTGGTAACCTTAATTTGGTAAGAATAATTATTGTGTGCTTACTGCTTAATAGCTACTTTTAGTGCTTAAAGCAGCTCTTTGAAAATGGGGCCAGTAGACAAGTGGTACACTTTATGGTATTTTCTGTTGTTTGACACTGACCCAATTGAGGCGTTTCAGAATACATTTATCTTTTCCTTTTACTGTATTTTAAATCGTTACCATTTGGGACTTGACTCTATTCATGTCAATCCTCTGAGCCCCCTCGCTATGATTCTGTATTTCCCAAGATGTTCTCTAGAGGTCAAAGTTCAACCAGAGATTGCAGAGGCAATAAAACTGTAATTGAATACACCATCTGTTTGGGTATATATCTCAATCATGTGGGGGGAAATGTTAACCTGACAGCAATTGGAACTCAAAAAGACAAAAGGAAAAACAGTGAAAAGGCAATTGCTTTTTATAATTAAATTAAAATGCTTGAATGTGGTAAGGGTGTTCATACCAGCCTAATTGATTTATTATTTTGCCAAAAAGAACAAAAAATTGTTTCCCTCTTATAAAGATGAAATTCCTGACCTGCATATGTTTTCCTAACAATTGTATTATATAAAAAAATCAGCCCTTCATCGTTTCTGTATAAGATTGTTAACAATTAGGTATCGCATCTTTTCAATCCATAAAGCAGGCCCGATACTTCCCAGAGGCAACCACTCGTGATTGCCTCCAATTTTATGCCCCCTAGTTATTGCCTTGGTGTTCTTGAAATGATCTCAATAGAAATGTAAACAAAAATTCATAGGGTGCCCTTTACAAAGGAGACAATGCCCCTGTGCCCTTGCCACTTCAAAAACGAAGCGTATCAGGCCTGATTAAAGGCAGTGGACACTATTGGTAATTACTCAAAATAATTATTAGCACAAAACCTTACATGGTAACGAGTAATGGGGAGACGTTGATAGTAAAAACAATGTGAGAAACAGCTCCCTCTGAAGTGACGTAGTTTTCGAGAAAGAAGTAACTTTCCACGAATTTGATTTTGAGACCTCAAGTTTTAAATTTGAGGTCTCAAAATCAAGCATCAAAAACCACACAACTTCGTGTGACAAGGGTGTTTTATCTTTACTTATTATCTCGCAACTTCGGCGACCGATTGAGCTCAAACTTTCACAGGTTTGTTATGTTGAGATACACCAACTGTGAAGACTAGTCTTTGACAATTACCAATAGTGTCCACTGTTATTAAGGAAAACAGATTGACTGCAACTTAATCTTGCAAGCTTCTCAACATTACAATGTTCAACCATAGAATATCTATGGTTCAACACTTCCATAATGGAATGTTGCGGTGTCTAGCTTGATGCAGACTTCCCCCTCAATCTTTCGTCACATGACTTTAGCCAACACTTGTTCTGGGGACACTGGCCCCTATTGGAAGGATTTGTAGGGGGTGGTGAGTTTGTTTTCAAAAGACTTAATGGATTTTCTTTTTCAAAGTGTAGAGCGAATGAGGAGATTTCCTAACTTATAAACAGAGGTGGGCTCTAAAGATTAGCTTCTTCAACACAGACAAATCGTTTGGGAAAAGGTCAGCTGGCGCAGACTTTCATTGGATTGGAAATCAAATATTTTATAAATTGTGGATACAACCTTTAAAATTCAAATGTTCAGGAAATGCTTAACGCTTATTTCCTTCCTGGTCAGATTCAAATGTACATTATTTTTTTGTTAAAGATAGCAGCACTTCAAAAACAAATATTTGATCAGATTTAAACTAAAAAATGAACAAATAATCCTGATTTTCTACGAAAGAAGTAAAGCCTCGCTAGGCAGGATATAATGCGTACCACATCAAAGGATTCTTAAGTCTCATTATTTTCTTTATCAAGTATACACTCTTATGGTAACTAATGCCTGATGCTTTGGTGCCCTTGAAATGCTCCAGTAGAAATTTCCCAATTTCATCATAGGGTGCCCTTTCCCAAGGGCATTGGTGCCCTTACCTTGTCAAAAATGAAGGATAATAAAAATAATTATCAGCATAAAACCTCACTTGGTAACAAGTAATGGGGAGAGGTTGATAGTATAAAACATTGTGAGAAACGGCTCCTTCTGAAGTGACGTAGTTTTTGAGAAGGAAGTAATTTTCCACGAGTTTGATATCAAGACCTCAGATTTAGAATTTGAGGTCTCGAATTCAAGCTTCTGAAAGCACACAATTTCGTGTGACAAGGGTGTTTTTTTTTCTGTTATAGTTATCTCGCAACTCCGACGACCAATCAAGCTCAAATTTTCACAGGTTTGTTATTTTATGCATATGTTGAGACACACCAAGTGAGAAGACTGGTCTTTGACAATTACCAATAGTGCACAGTGTCTTTATAAACATAAATCAACCAAAATAAAAACTAAACATTTGTGAAATAACCAAAGATAGAAGATAACGTCACCAAGTCAGACTAGTAAAAGTAAAAAAAGAAGTATAACTGAGCACAATAATGCAAGCCTAAGTAATAGCCTAATGCAGACAGCTCCATTTTGCCTGGCTAGACCCATGGTGAGGAGTCACTGTCAGCACTCAATAAGTTGGCGTCACAAACTTGGGACTTCTTTTCAGTAACTCAGCAACCACTAATAGCCTCCAACTAAGTAGGGGTGTACATGCAAGTATGTTTGCCCAGTAAATATGATATCTCTACGGAGTATGTTTGATGTTTATAATATCTTTTTAAGTCTCTCCCCAAAGCAATAGTCTGGATTATCCATACATTTCATTGTAGTTGTTATGATAGGTTGTCATAAAAACTTTTATCAGTTAATGTTTTCTGGGTTGGAACAGATACATGTTCGAGTGTCACTGGGCTTTGATTTTGCGGGGGAAGAAAACATCACAAGAATGCAGAGCTTGAAGCTCAAAGTGTTTACAGGACCACAACTATTTTTACAAGACCCCCATATTTAAACAAATTATTGGACATCAGTATAGACATGCAATGAGAAGATTTATCTCGTTTGCTTGATGGGTAGTAACGTAATAATATGGCATTCTTCATTACTGAATTAAATTGAGTCAAAGCCAACAAATAAACATTACATTCAATTTTGTTTGTTCAAGATATAACATGGCGAGGTAATGTTACTCGAATCAATTGAAAAACACAAAACTGCCAGACTTGTCTACTCATAACTGGTCATGGATGATATCACTGTACCTTTTAACTATTCCATTTCCCTTTTTTTACTACAGCTACATGTAGGTGGTTATTTAGTAAAATGTGATTTTGCCTTTTAAAAAACATTTATGTCGTTTCTATTAACTATTGTAATGACTCTGTAATTTGACCTTCGGATCACAAAGTCAGTCAGTTTTAATAAAATTCAAATTCACTGCCCCAAATTCACTGTGAAGAGTGAAGAGTGCATGGGTCACCTGTACTGTACATTGTGATCTTTTTGTGTACTTAGTGAAGTCCATCATTTTTTCCCTGTAAACATCAACATACAAAAAAGCACTCCAATAAAAAACACTCCACAAAAACGCAACAACCTGACCTGCAGAATCTTTACAATGTAACCATGCAAGAACCATGTCTACAGCGTTACAAATTCCTTTATCTCACAATTTCTACATTATCAACAGTTTATTTACGTACCGGCAAATCTACAAGTACCGATGGTACGCACTCGTATTAGCCACAGTTCATGTTCTGATTCATTGTGGAGTGAGGGCTGGTTATCAAATGAATGTTCTCTTACATGTACATACATGTACTGTAGTAATGAGGCGTAACCCTGAACAAACAGGGTTTTTATCAGGGTTTTTATCAGACACCGACAGAAATTTTGAAACACTTCATAGTAATACGTAAAACCCCACAGAAAAAAATGTTTCTGGACTACAGCAGCAGTGCTAGAAATGAGCTTTACAAGGGACTATTTCCATGGTAATGACACACCCTATGTGTCAGACCGCACAAGATGGTAACAAGATAATAAACAGAAAATTAGACCTGTATCTTTTTCAAACTAACACATTTTGAATCCTGCTTTTACCTTATTTTGCGTGACGCAGTGTACAGATGAAATGAGCCATACTTGGCCTGCAACCAGGAATACATGCATCAGAGGGCGGACATTTGGAAATTGAGATGCATAGGTCTACATGTACCATACGGAGTGGGAATAGAATAGTTTTGTGGAAACACCTGTGTTTTTTAAGCTCGTTTTTGTGTTTCGTTGAAATTATCTCAAGCCTTACTTGGGCAGATGTTTCATTGCAATACTTGTGATTAAAATTCTTGTTATAAGAAGGTGTTAAATTGATTATTCCAATGTACTAGACAGGTCTGTATGCTTCATTTTTTTGAAAGGCCAGACACAGCATTTTCTCCCTGGTAAAGGGCACCCTATGAGGAAATTGTTAATTTCTACAGGAGCATGTCATTGTCAGGGGCACTAAGGCAAGGACCAGGGGGCATGGAGGCAATTGCCTTTGTTGCCTCTGTGAAGCATCAGGCCTGTACTCTTTTCACTGTAAAAGAGTGAAAAACCACTTGTTTTCTCCCTCACACCACTCTTGCAATAAAAAAGAGCCATATATAGCGAACAACTCTTGTAGAGTGAAAGACAATTACAACTCGATTTAGAGTCTCAAAAAGTGTGGCACAGATCAACTTTCATTCTCAACAGAGTGAAACTGACACCACTCAAACAAGAGAGCGAAATTTACTCTAAAACACCCGGGAGGGTTTTGCCTTGACCCATCTATACTGTAGCAGCCACTGGTTTTAATTTCTTGAATGAGCTTGTATCTTTATTTGTTCAGTTCACCACTTCCCATGTCAAACACAACGCGCTCAAAAGCAGAAAAACAAATACTGGACCTCTGGGATTACAAGAGACAGCAGATGTGTAAAGATTGGCGACTTAGTCCCTAGAAACAAAAGTCTCCTTGCATACGGTACAAAACATACCCTGTGCAAAAAAGCAGGCTTGAACAGCCTTGTAGTCCCATCATTGTCTTAGTGTGCCATGAAATAGTCCAGTATAAATGAATGGTTCTCTCTAAAGGTGCCTTCTAAAAACTCAAAAATGTCTCGCCCATAACAGAACAGTATTGAGGACATGTGTGTCAAGTACATGTAGGCATATGAACGGGGCTTTAATTTGGGGGGAAATCCACAAGACAACAAAGCATGAAGATCAATCAAAATACACAAACTCAGGAACTGATATCCAGAACCAAAACTTTCAATTTTCAACACAGTTTGACATATTAGAAACTGTTTTTTATTTGAACAGGCACAAAGAAGAAAATCTCAGCTTTTCTTATGGATCGAGTGGCTTTTAGCCTTGTTTGGGGTGAACGTGCACACACAAAAATAAGAGAATTTTTTCTTCTTCAATGTATATTTTATCAACTCAAGGTTAGTATGCTACTTTCTGGCTTTTGGAAATGTTTAACATAAATGTCAATGTATTGGATGTGCATATATCCAATGAAGTGTTGCTTACACCTCAGAAGACGAAGCCATAATCTTTGAAATCAAAACTTGAATTTTGTTGACATCTTTGCCATAAAACCCCAGAAAATTGCCTCCACTTAACTGTAGTACATGTCCTTGTCCAAATTGTTAACAAGCCTCCACTGTTATCACAGCAGTTATCAGTACAGGTGTGAACTTTACAACCAAATTGACATTTATAATCAGCAGCTAGCAAATTAAATAACAAAAAGGGAGCTTCAAAGAAAAGAAACAAAACCTAGCAACAACCAGAGAGCCATTCTCAGATTGGATGTAACACCTGGGCGATGTGTTTTTGTTTTTTTTCTTATTGCAGTAATCAGTCCTGACTTGACAGCGATTAATTTGATTACAGGAGGTGTCAACTCCCTGGAGGAGAAGTGTTTGATTTGTGCCAAAGGCCAAGCAAATACCACTTTCAGTATCTGAGACTACATGATTCAAGGGTTGAAGATAATTTTACACTCGTTAGTGGTGTGCACACTTCCACCATGTGGAAATCGGAGACATTCCATCAATAGTGTTAATGTGGGACCACAGGTGTGTATGGCTCTTGCTCTATGCTCTAATTGATTACGGTGCTGATGTGTACAGTCTTAACGCTGATGAGAGAAAGTGACTCATGTGGTGCTCTCAGTCAAATTTCTTGTTTGAAATTAGCGGTTGCCCAGTCGCTGTCTGAATGCAGGTGAAAACAGAGTCGGGCGAGTCAAAACCCTTCCTTTCCTAGTCCGCCAAGCAAGTCAAAAAAGTTTTCTTTTCACAATATAAGTGAGGGGTACGTGATAAAATCCCAAAGAGATGTTTTATTAAATGGCTTTTTGTAATATATTTGCAAGATTTAAGTTTTTCTGAGAGATATAAAGGGTTGAGATAAAGTACATTGGAGTCTTGACTTTTTATAAACCAATGTACTCTTCTCAGGATTTTATTGATCTACTTTCTACAAGAGAACATAAATGCTCCGTTACTTTTAAATTTTTGTCTATCAGACACCATGAAAGTCTACATATGTACATTCTTTCAAGGCCATTTTATCCCGTTTCCCCAAGGCTGATACAGTTTCAGATTATGACATCCAGCACTCAGCAGGACCCCCAACTGAATCAACACTCACTGTCCTCACTCTAGTCCAGTCTCTATGCCCCCTATGCCCCACGGATATTAACCAATTCGCGCTCTGCCCGACTGCTTCCATCCTCAGCCAACCAAACTCGTTCTAATTTGATTAAAAATGGTGTCAAATGTGGCACCCTGCTTGCTGCCTAGACTTGTGCGGGTGTATGGCCACATGCCTTTGTGCTGACAATATTCCTGAACATATGACAAGATTTTTTCCGGCGGGTAGGGGTTTGATCCAAGATGAAAAAAAACACATTTTCTAGAGCATATTTTATTTTTATTTTTTGCCACCAAAACAAAAATGCATTGGAAGGTGTTGTACTTTTTAAATTGTCTTTTTAGTTTGTTTAAGTATTCAAAAATCTTAGTCGCACAAGGATTGCTGTTTGACTTACTCCCTTAAAAAATAAATAACAATTTTGACAATCTAAAAAATAATTCAGAACTTCTAAAATGAGAGAAAATCTATAAAGCTGATGCAAAGTGCCTACCAACCAAAAGGATCTGACGTTTCGACCCCAGCATATTCTTTTTTCAAACACCCTGCTTGGGTCAAAATGTCAGGCCATTAACTATTTTTTTCACTCCGAAAATGTAAACAAGTAATGCTAAATCTTTCAGTGAATTCCAGCTGGTTATAAGATGAGCTGAAGAAATCAATGAAGACGCCCTGGAGGGGTTTACCCAGAATCTGTCATGGAAGGAAACCACAGACAAAGCTTGACCTTTCTCTACAGCAGATAGTTCCATCATCACTAATTTCCCTCAAACTGGTGTCAAGGATTTCTAATGTGAGACAGATGGTGAGCTTGGTTGAGGGTTTCCCTTTTTTTGAAAATGAGACACCTTTCAAAACTTGGAGAAAATACATCACAGGAAATGATTTCGTCCAGCAATTTTGCCTCTGAGCCCAAAAACTGAGACTGAACATACTTCGTGCACACTGAATGCTAATAATGAGTAGCAAATTGTGATTTGTATAGTAGCAACTGGTATATTGTGTAGCATTTTGCTCTAATAATATACAAGGGAAATAGTTATCTGCACCATTGTTTTAATGGAAGAGTAAATTGATTCATATTGTAGTGTTTGAATAACTACGCTATACAATCAACTTGATAAATTGTTGCCAAATTCAGAGGTCCTGATCTTGCGAATTTAAAGGAGCAGTTATGTTTGATATTTGAAATACATAAAGTGCTTGATTTTGGTGTGGGACATCACACCAAATATTCCATATTAAAATACTGACCTTGTGTCACAAATTTGTCATTTTCAATTTGTGAAATACACACACTCAATGTGCAGCACACCTTGTCTTGAGAATAGAGTAAGTAGGGCCTTTGAACACAAAGAGCACTAATTGGCTCAATTAACAATTAAGTGCCCATGAGGAATCAATATCTAGCACAAAGTCTAGCACATAGTCTAACACAAAGAATGGTCATTGCCTGGCACTTATTGGCCCAATTAACAATTCAGCGCCCATGTGATGAATCAATATTTAGGAGATCAATTACATGTGCATTATGATTAGATGTTCTTTGTATATTTTCACCCATGTGGTGTCAGCTGCTTTTTACAGGTTCACTCATAAGCTAATAAATGTGTCGGTAAATAGAGACAAAGGAAACTAATTAGAGAGAATTCATTAAGTTAGAGAGCCAATAATCTGATTAACAACCATAATGAAACCTGCTGATGTAACTCAAGATTAGGTTGAAAGCCTATTAATAGCTCCATGGTGAAAGTAATTGCAAGATAGCAATGACATGGCAGGCCTTGAGCTTGGCTCCTGACGGGGCACAGCAATTTTTCTCTGGAAAGGGCACTTCTACATGTATGAAGATTGTGTAAACTTTGTATTGGAACTTTGCAAAGGCATCACAGCAAAAGCACAGGGCATCACAACAACTGCTGTGGGTGTCGTGGGTTATTTCAAAGCCTGCATGGGCTGCTACTGAGGCTAGGAGGAAAGTCAGATGCCTGAGAGCAACATGAAGGTGTACTGTTGCGGATAAAGTGAAACAGCTCTGAAGGAAGTCTTGAAAAAGCCAAAGCTGTGGCCCCCATAACAGAGTAAACTGGAGATAGTAAACTAACCCCTCGCCTGTGCCAGCAAACTTAAGGCTGTAACACGGCGGAAATACCCCGAATAAAACATGTTCACTTTTTCGGGGTTATACCCTTAGTCACTTTACTACATGATTCATTGTATACATCACCCAAAATCCCTTCAGAATATTGTGCTCAATAAGGCCTCTATGTGTTTCTGATCCTCCAACCGGAGACGAACCAGTTCACGTCCAGCTGCGGGCACGCCAGAAACGCGAATGATTTGAATCATGCGCCCTCTTTGTTCACCGTGGTGCAAATAGTGCACTCACTGCACTGCAGCATTGTGAGCTACTGTGCCAAAGCTGAATGTAAAGATAGTTTGGTCCTGACCTACGTACAAGAAGTTTCATGCAAATACTGGAAAGTTATTCAGTGAGAGATCAAGTTGAATAATGTATTTCAGCAAAGCTGTTTCCTCAAAGGAGATCTTGGGATTGAGTGCTCTGTCACTCATACATTTGGAGCTCTTTATGACTAGAGGCAATGGGGTACCCCTATACTTAATGTACATGAATAATGTAAATCTTATTTTAAAATTCTTTTGGGGCGGGGGGGTTACTTGTACAAGAGGAAAAGAGTGTGTTAAAGTATGGGAACATTTTAGGCAGACACCCTCTACATCGCTTGTGGTACACTTAGCACTTGGATTTCACTGGAACATGCAGTAAAAAATATATACCTTTCAGTTTCAAGAAATCAATTTGATTGACATTTATAGAGGATGGCATTTGTAGGTCAACTTCTAAACACAATTTGACCTTCCAACCATGAAATGTTTGTGTCTTTACAGAAATTCTTACAAGGCAACGATTTCCTTTCAAAACAACAATCATGCCCTCATAAAATGAAACCACACAACAAATCTACAACCGCAGTTTTTGCAACAATTCAGCCATAACTGTGGAAATGGCCCCAATGACCATGCACCACATGTGTCCCTTGTTGAGGCCAAATTTTCCAATTGGTGTAAATAATTTCCACCAAGGATTCACCGTGGGGCGCTTGGACCTACTTTATTAACGTCACAGCTTGTTGTCTTTGAGGATGACTAGGTCAACAAAATGCACACTGATGGCAGATATTACACACAAATTAGGAATTCAGGAACTGTTTACAAAACACACAGCCTTAAAATACTGATAGGTCGGCTTTAGAGGTTTCATCAAGAGAGGTTTCATCTTTAGAGGTTTCATCAAGAAATCAACCCCATCAAAAATAATCTGAACGAGTAGGCCTACATACATGTATGTACGTTTTTTTCAAGGATGAAAATGTCAAAGACAATTGCATTTAAATAGCAGGGTGTTCAAGAAAAGTAAAACTAATGATCCAATTTTGTTATATAAGTTTTAGCCGAAAGCCCAAACAGGCCTACATGTTACAAAGATGGTTTGGCAGTAAACATCCTGTGAAAATATTGATCCCGGCTAAAGTGCCACCCCCCCCCCCACCCCCTTAAAAAAAAATCCCTTGCTTGATTTATCGTAACCCCTGGAAGTGTGATTTGCCAATCAAAGACACAGATCAGAGTTTCCTTTCCAGGGGTTAGAGGCGTACACAGAGTTAGCGGGTGATATGACGCACTGCCCATGGTAGCAAGGTTGATACAACCCCTTCCCTTTATTCATAATCTTGTTGAGAAGTTTGGTTTTCCTGTGGGAACCAGGAACCCCTAAAACTTCTCTATCTTTCTGAAAACCAGCGTCATGGGTGGCGGATTAGTCTCATTCAAAGTGGTCATTCGAACAGGACAATATAAGGGTACCACTATGGTACAACATATAAATCCCACTTGTACATAAATCCGTTTCAAGCTTTTTTTATCCTATACATAAAATATCCACCAACAATTGTCAATGGTAATCCACAGGGTTTAGAGAAATGTAACTGTTCTGACTGACTGCCCAAAAAGGGGAAGAAAATATCCTACATGCATTTATGCATGGGTTTTCATTCAGGCATTGCATGGTAAAGTTACGGAAACACCAAGTGTAGGTCTATATCTACCTTGCTGACATGTGTACATTTATTCTACTGCCATGGAACAGATTTGGGGAATTCAGGAGACTACTACTAAGTTCTGCAAAGAACTGCCCTGCTTTCTTAAATAGCCAATTGAAATATTGAAAACTGCTTACCGAAGCTTGTATTGTACTCAAAGAAAAGTACTATTTCTTTTACTAAAGGAAAATAAAGCAATAAAGCAATAAAGAAACTTATTAACAGACACCGTTTCCTATCACAGCTTTCACAGCAGGCATGATACTTCACAGAGTCATGCCTCCATGCCCCCTGTTCATTGCCTTGGTGCCCTTGAAATGCTCTGAAGACATTTACAATTTCCTTATTGGGTGCCCTTTACCCAGGAGAAAATGCCTTGGTGCCCTTTTTCTTCCAAAAAACGAAGCATACAATACAGGCATGTTAAAATGTATGTAAACGACCACAAAGTTCAACTTCTTGTACTCTTGTATTGAACTTGTACCGAAACTCCTGTACTGTGAACCAGCAAAAGTACAGGACCCACTTTACATTGTACCCCCACGGCATGAAAGTTAATCAGGTAGATATCACAGCCAGCAGATACTATTCTACATGTGTGTATCTACATCAATCTCAGACCCTCCGTCATGATCTATTCCCCTCAGAGAGTAGAGTGGGGATTTATTCCCATCCCATACCTCGTTCCTCCCTCCCTTAAACCCCCGTTAGCAAAATCAATGTCCTGTCTTCTTGAAGTCCTCTGCAGTGTCTGACACCACAGGATACTGAAGCAAGAAGCCAGGGTATTGAAGGGCAGACAGGAACCCCTTACCCTGGGGCTTGAGGGGGGTGAACTTTTTCTCAAGATAGGCTACTTACAGGTGAGAGAGATAGAGAGATTTGTAAGAACAGCCCTACTGCATGAATAAAAGAATCTTCATATAACCAAAGAAGTTATGTGTGTTGTATTTTTGAGTGCAGTGTATACTTCGCAACTTTTGTTCTCTGCTTGTTGTTGTAATTAATAACAAAGTTCAGCCAAACTTTAGTAAAGCACAATTAGGGAAAATAGAATTTAGACACAGCATTTTTTTCCAACATATTGTTCAGGAAAAACACAGTATATAAACCAACCTGTAAAAATGACAGCAAATTTGGTGTTTGGTGTTTTGAAACAACTAAAAACAGCTTTTGTTTCATCAGGGATTCTGTGCACGTTCATTATATTTTACTCAGATTGCTGCAATCAAATTAATAAACAGTATTTTTTTCCTTGAGAGAGGGTCTTCATATTTGAATGCTATTTTCTTACTGGTGAAAGCGTCCCTCTACATGACTCTTGTTTTTCTTTATACGATATCTCTACTTGTGAAGATAGGCCTCCGACTCTTCCAAGATTTGTTGGAGGTAGAAGATACACACTCCCCGGGTAGCCTTTCCCATCTTTAAATGATGGGTGTAGGTAACGCGGGGCACCTCTATGCTGCTATGCCTATCTTTCCATCAGAGATCTGTTTCTCCTCTTGATACCCACCATGGGCCCCAGGGTTTAAAATCCCTGCAACAAGAGAGAGATCAGTGGGGTGGATTTGTTCTTGAAAAGGTGAAAAGCATCTATCCTGCTACCTAATCACCCCGGTGGTTTCTCATTCTTCAATTGGCTGTCGTAAAAAAAAACTGTGATGCAACCAACGAGGTCTCTTTGTTGAAATTCGCCTCCTCAGTAAGATGCAATTGCAATTGAGGCCTACAGTACATGTTCAGACATGTAAAAGCATGTGCACTGCCTTTGACACGAGAATCAAACACAGCGAATTTGTGAACTTGATTCGGTGATGCATTGACCAGAAAACCACTAAGATAAAAACAAGTCAAACGGGAATGACTCATGAACCAGCCCTTTAAAAAAAAAGGAGGGAGTATATTTTGGGGGATTTGGGGGAATGAGACAGAATTTTTAAAGTGGTATACAGACTAGCAGTAGATTTCTAGTAGAGTATTTTAAGGGCACCAATGAACACCAATGAACCAGGGGGCATGGAGGCAATCACCTCCGTTGCCTCTGTGAAGTATCAGGCCTGGACCAGTGGCAAGACTGTTCATTGTGAGTCAAACTTCACACAGAGGCAATTTCCTACTCTGCCTTGCAGCAATGGTGCTGCTTGAAATGTTCAAGTAGAAATTTACATTTCCTCAATTGGTTTCACTTTTACACTAAAGAGAGGGTAGCCTACCATTATATTTCGGCCATAGATGTATCAATAGAGTTAGGTAACAAACCCATAGGGCATTAGACTTTCTAGTAATAGTGCAAGCCAAGGATCCAATATGTAGAGTGATAAAGAAGTTAGATTTTCAGAAACCTTCATTTTTAATGAGAGTAAATGTTTAGTGTGCATCTTTCGACAGAATCTAACACTGAAAAGCATTTATTTTATCTATCAACCGAACTTGTATTCTGTAATTCACACTTCATAGAATACTTTCTGTCACCACATTACAAATAAAGATTCAATTGAAAAAGTACATATACTTGTCTCTCTTAACACACAATGTACAAAATGCAAACAGTCTGTCTGACTTCACAGATTAATGATACCTGTACAGGTATGTCCAAATGTTAATCTCTGTTGAAGGATCCAACTGTATTAATCTCTTAATCTCTTTGTTTCCATAACAATGCAGGAAATCCAAAACATTTCTGAGAGGGTTTAAGTTTAAAGGAGTGGCTTTATAGCTCCATGGTACAACCTTGCAAACAAACTGCATAAGAAACTTTGGAAAACTGCGAGGCTCATGGCTTTCAGAGTTTACAATTGAAAAAATCAACAGGGCTTTCAGAGTTTACAATTGAAAAAAATCAAAGCTCATAAAAAGGAGTTGACAAGATGCATTCAGGTGTTTCTGTCAGTGTCAAGTTGTAATGGAATTTTTGTGAGTTTCATGACACCATTTCTGTCTTTTTCTCTTTTAAAAATAGTTTTCTGCTATTACATATTGACTATTTCTGATCTTATTTTGGTGTATGTGTTTTTTCCCCCCATGTTGTCCTGATTTGTTGGGGGTGGGGGTGCTGTTGTGGGGGGGGGGTGGTTGTGTACATAGCAGTTTCTGCCAGTCACAGAACCCAGTTTCAATTCTTTAAGGAGTGAGACCAAAAAGCCAAAATGGAAATCAAGTTTTTCCTTCTTAATTTTGTCAAACACCTTGTCTTTCTTTTAAATCATTGATTGAACCTTTGGACACAATCTTCCAAAACATTCCCTTTAAGCAGCCGATCAGAAATAACGCCTTTTATTTGCACATCATTCAACTTAAACACCTTAACCTCAACAAGATGTCATCCTGAAAAGAAAACCTGAGACAGATCTTCAGATAATCCATCGATTGGGACCGGATTAGCTGCCAGTGGATTTAAGCTCCATCGGGTATAATCCCCACTGGAATTTACAAAATATTTCCTGCTCATCATCACATTATTGATCAACTATAGTTAGATAGCCCTATGCACACAACAGCAATTCATGTGAGTCACTTGCTTAATTTGAGCATGGTTGTAAAATGAAGCAATATTTGACAAGACTCGACAAGGGACCTTTGACAGTACACAAATTTTAGTCCTTTCACACAAGGTAATTTTTTTAATATTTTTTTTACAACCATACTTAGCAAGGGACCATTGCTTAATTGCTCTTGTGTGAAAAGGGCTTATTCCTAACACAGACAGTCAGACACACAATACACTTTTTCTGATTTCCCTGTTCTTTGTGGTAAGCAGATGGCTAGTAGGAAACGATAACTTGCTGTGATTTTTCGAAGACTGAAATATTGAAACGGATACATAAACCAGTTGTAATTCCATCTACAATATCTAATGGTAATGACAACAATCGAAACTTGTTGTTGCCCCCACCTGTCTCCTTGACAACACCAGCGGAGACTTTTGTTGAAATTAGGCTAACTGTAGTCCATTCAACATCCTGCCAAAACTGTTGCATACAAAAATGACAAAACTTCCTCCCGTGTATGGATTCGAACAAAGCATGTTGTGGTGATCTATTTTCATTTTGGAGGCACATGCAATTTGAGATCAGGCCTAGATTTTTGTAACAGACAGCAGTCTGATTTGGTTCGACTTCAAAGAAATCACTATATGACGCCAAGAGTTCTCGTCTTTTTGCAATCTTTCAAGCTTCTTCAATTATCAAATTGCACTACTATCTTCTGAAAAAGTTACTGAGCCGAGACATGAATGTTAACTAATTCACTCTCCTTTATAGTGGCTAGTAAAACGAGGATTTTTCTTCTCAGAGAGAAACCACGAAGAATACCTACAGCGAGCTCCACAAATGGAGTCGGAGTCCATTTCAAGGACCAGACCAAATGGCCTCAGGAAGATTATGTGCTTAAATAACAATACAAACCAACTTCTGCGAGTTTTACATGAAGAAATATGTCTCCTAGGCTTTAAAGGCATCCGTTTTCAAAAGTAATAGTATGAGTTTGTAAGGTATTTGTTACCGCAAACCAAACATGTATTTGTTCGGATTTTCTTATAAATTCTTCAGTTTAATGGGTCTTTGAATGGTTTCTAGACTAGTACTGGTACATGAGAAACAGAGATGGTTTTTTTTTTCATTAACTTTGCATCAACTTCTCAAAATATTTTGACTGAACAGATTTTGTGCCCACTGACAGCCGAGTAGCAAGAGGTGATTTCGGAATTGCAATTATTTAGCAAAAGTCCCTTGCTTCATTTTAGCATTGTGAACTTTACAAGTTGCAACCTAGTGCGAAATGACAACAATGTTTGGACTCCTCAAGGTTCCTGGTGAAATCTTCTCATCAAGAAAACACAAAGTGTGTTCAACTATGCAGATTTCATTGTCAGGTTTTTAAGCCCTAGAAAAAAAATGTCCCACTCTCTCACACAAAACTTGTTGTTTGTTGGTTCAGACTGCGGATAATCTTGTTTTCAGGTTTGGCATTTCGCATAAAATGTGTAAATATATCCATTAGTAGGTTAGGAGATGGACATACAGTACTAGCATGCTAGTTACTGTGGTAGCCATAAGTACATGCATTGACTACACTGCCACTCACACGTATCCACACATTGTGGACACAAGTTATCAAAAAACTGCCAGCGCAAGACAAAAGAGGGGTGGAAAAAACTCGGAAAGCTTAGGGCACTTTTTTGTAGGGTTGATGATGGAGGAGCTATACAAATACACTCAGCCTCTGCAGTCAAAGGGAACCGACGGTGATCGTTGGCAATTGCTTGGCTTATGTACACTGGTCTAGACCCCACAAGCCGTGCTCGATGGACGGTAACACGGATACTCACTTGCTTGGGCAAATATAATCACTTGTAAGTTGTAGCAAAACTGTAGGTCGGTATTAAGATGAGGACTACTAGGGCACTGTTGTGATGGCTTAACATATACGTGTACATACAAAGTTAAACCGGCTGGTTTTTATATGCAAAATGTGGATGACGCTTTTAAAACAGACATGCAACTTATTAATAGTTTTAATTTTTTTCCAAAACCAAGTGGAAAACTTCAAACTTCCTCAAACTTATTACATTGTTTTCCACCATTCTATGGCACTTTTGAGGAAAAATAATAATAAAAAAATTGTATGCTCGTCAAAAGCTTAAAGCAATTAATATTTTTTACATAAAATCATTTAAATTGATCATCTAAACTTTCAACCTTCATAGAATATTTCTGTAATTCAAATGAGTTTTGGTCAGTTTGTCCGCACTATATATTTACATGGCGCCAGTGAGAGAAAAATTAGGCAGTGTGTTTAATAATCTGGCCTTGATTTCTATAGATAGCATAATCACACAAAAAATCCTACCCCACAATGTACTTTCAGTAATTGATGCAGAAATTTTTTTCCAGCAAATTACCTGAACATATCTTTCATTCTATCAAAACTGTAAGGAACAAAAAACAAAGATGATCATTCAAGATCCAGATTCCTTCATCTTTGAAACTTGTGTACCTAACTATAAGATGGTGTCCCCTTCTTTCAATATCCACTCCTCCCAGAAAAACAACCAATGTTCTGTCAGAGTGAAAAATGACTGTATAACCTCAATTTACAAAACACATTAAAATGACTGTATAACCTCAATTTACAAAACACATTAACCTTCCACCACCTTCATTTTCAAGTTCAGGAAATCGGGAAAAGACCAGCAGCCAATTCCCACATACATTGTAAATCAATCAAACCTTCAACGCAGAAGGCCTTAAGATTTGTCCACTTTATTTACGAAAAAAAAAGATGAGAGACACTGAAACAAATGAGCCAAACACAGGGTCAGGAAGAACATCAAAGATCGGACAAATACAGGAGCTTAGATTGTCTAATTCTTCATGGGAAAAAACAATGTAAGGAACATAAGTGACAGATTTTTGAACCAGTTTCTATGATCAAGACATTTGATGATGATACTTGGTACACACTTTTATTTCAAAATAAAAGCACAACTCTTGAAAAGTACATCAGAACATGGAGCTTTAAAAAGGCCTTTTCACAGCGCCATGATCAGAAACACAATGTTCTACCATTCATCACACTAAATGTGTACAGCAGCCACGGTACAGCCGTAATCCTGCAGACCTGACACAATGTAATTCATGGAGACAATGAAGACACTGCCTCCATGACCCAAGTTATTGCCTAGCTGCCCTTTGAAATGTTCCAGTACAAATTTAAGTTTCCCTCATCAGTGTTCCTCCCATAACAGTTGTTTTCGGCTGGCAAGTTCTGTGTTGGAAAGAACTTGAAATAGGACAATACAAATAAGGACTCGTGGAAAGGCTGATAGACTAGAGAAAACGAAAAGCTACTGCTGGCTAGTCACTATAGTGACTGAAAAAGTTGCGAGCAAACCTTGCTCATTGAGAGGCCCTTTAGAGGAAGAACTGCCTTGATGCCCTTATAAACAACAAAGTATTTCCCGTCCCAATTTTGTAGCACTGAAGCTTTCTTTCCTCTTAAATATTTATTTCATACACACTTTGATCTTCTAATGGCAGTGAACTTTTCTTCCTTAAAATTTAATTTCAAGTTGCTCCTAAATGGTTGAAGTTCCACCAGTTCAGTTTACCCTCCTTATCAAAAATGCAATTTAGACTGAGTGGAACAGATATTAATAATCTTCAACAATGCTTTTGATCTATTCAACTTTACCTGCATGGCTATTTCCGTCAGGCATAATAAAAATGACAGGAAGAGAAAAAAAATAATCCTTCTCCAGCCCCCCCCCCCCCCATCCATAAATTTCATCCCTTTTCCAATAATTGTAAAACAAAAATTCAATTTCCGATTGTAGAACTAATCCCACAATGCTTCCAATGGGTTGAACTATTGACCTTTAATTAAGAGCACTCCCATTAGGCATATACCGTGACTTGGCCGAGTTAAACCCCATCTCAAGAGTTCCCGCTCTTTTTTTTTCAAGATGATTTTCCTTTTCTTGTTTCCATTTCCTCCGCGTAGACTCAAATGACTTTTCTTTACAGTTCAGTAGACATAATTGCTCAAGATAGCTCCCAGCTACGGGTTTTTCCTGAAATCCCTTTTATCCACGCACCAAAGCCAAATCAAGTTTCTAGACAGCGGGGCCAAAGCGCATGCCTTGCTGAGCAATTTTAAGAGGGGGCGTGCCATCAGTCGAGGAATCACAGAATTAGGCTGGAGGGTGAAGACTGCATCGTGACTCATTACTTATGAGTTTTCAAAATACATGTTTAGGGTTTTGTCTCTAGGCAGCATTGAAAATAATTTGAAACAAAGCGATTTTTCCCCCAACTTCACATTTTTACTCAGGGGTTGATTCAGACAAAACGTTTTGAAACCAGAGTCCAAATTTTTGTGCATTGAAGTTATGACATATCCCCCCCCCTTTTTGCAACCCTTGAGTTATAGACTTAAAGGGTGCTTTTGGATCAAAGAGCATAATTTCTTTTACATCTGAAGAAAATAATGTTCAGTTTTTTCCATGCAGACATAAAAAATCTCAATTCAAATAAAAGTCTAAAATTTCTGATGTGCTGTTGCACAATACCTGCATGCATGGTACGTGTATGTCCACATGTCACTCTCCGCATTAGAGAAAACTTTTACATATGTAACAAATCCCCATTTACAACTACTGTTCGATTGAATTGTCTTCAATTATAAACTCTTAAATGTGAATTTACAAGCCAGTTTAAAAAAGTAAAGTGAGTCTTTCAAAATTCCACTGACCTAAAAAATATCTCTAGCCAACATATTCTAACCATCCAATGGTGATGTTTAGATTCTACATTACAGAGAACGACGAGACTTGTGTATGATTCAGTGATCATTCAATTTGACGACTTATTATTTACAGGTCAATTCACACTATCTCTCTGTCTCTACAGGGATGTTGTTGCCTTAATATGCTTTTCAGTAGAAATGTGTTACATGTATTTCCTTATTAAGGGTTTCCTTATTAAGAAAATGCCTTGGTGCCCTTGTCCTTTGAAAAATACAGTAGACCTGAGAATGTACAACTTGACTGGGATCTGGTTCAAACTCTATGGATAAACAGAGTGCCTGTGCTTAATTCAATAAGCATCAATCAATCTCAATGCCTATTATTATTGGACGGATTAATTGAGCTGCTAAGATCAATATTTGGTTACATAATAACTTCATATTGCATGGCACCCGCTGCTCATAATGTGTAGTTCTATTTGATGCGTACAGTTGGAGCATGTGGTATAGTTGAAGCCTTATGGAAACGTACACGTGTAGGAATAATAATATTCATAATTGTAAACCACAAGGGAAACTGACTGGGTAAATTTTATAATAATTTGGGGCTATTTTTAACAAAGACAATGTACATGTAAAACGCAGGCGCTCACCAATTGTAGCCATATTTAGTTATTTGGGGTGCCACTCTGGGTATGTGTAGATTCACTGTGCGCTATGATAAAATCTTAAGAGCTAGCAGGATGCAGTGATGGAAAAAACTGTGACAAAATTTGAGCTTTTCTTTTTGTAATTATGGTTAAGAATATCAAAAATTAAGTTGAGAAGTTCGTTTTTATAAATAATATAATGATGGGCAGGGGAGAGTGATGGTTACTTCATAACAGGCAGCCTAAGAAAAATACCTCCCAAAATGTGGATTCTACTTTATTTTTCATTTGGCCAATAATTTTAACAAATACACTAACGGTTTCCCACAAGAATACACACATTACAATTTTTCTTGAAAAGAGCAACAGGAGACTTTCCAACGCTAGGTGGCAGCAGACATACCGGGTAAATTTCCATTGTTTACGTAGTTCTGAACATGCTCATAATTCTGAGAACAATGGATTTACCCGGTAAGTCTGCTGCCCTCTATCGTCCCAGAAAGTCTCCCATTGTAACAAAACGGTTGCAGAACAAGACCAGAAGACAAAACTATTGAAATAAGACCACGAGACAAACCAGTTATAAGAAAAGAAATTTCACATTCAATAAAGGGTTTTTGGAAGCTTACCTTTTCCACTGTTTGCCATGTTATGTTTCAACTCCTCCAGGTACCTATCCAGAAGAAATGAGTTGGCAACGCTCATCTTGACTCGATGTTTAAATCCCTCCAAAGTCCAGCTCCAAATTTCAGGTTTCCCTTCGCAAGGCTTATAAATCCTCACAGCTAGTAACAAACATCACATCTGGATAAAAGTATTCCAGAAAAAGTTCACCGTAGTCAAAATTAGTATTTTTTTCTGAGAAATAAATCAAGAAAAAAAGTTCCCTTTCAAGCTACAGAGCAAGGCCAGCCTTGGAGAATGTTTCCATACGCCAAGATATTAAGATGTCTCTATGCTCCGTCACACATAAATTCTCAAGTAAACATCATTAAAAATCAGTGCGTGTCAAAGAATAATCCTTTTCATACTGGTGGTAGAAGACCTGAAGAAATAAGGGGGTGCATTTGTGTGGACTCTATATAAGTTGGTTTTTGCCAGCCCACCGGCCTAAGGGGCTGCTTGCTCCAGCTAATCCCCGCTTGGCCCGCGTCTCGACACAGCTTCCTTGTTTTCACAGTTTTCTTTAACTTCCCATTCAGAGTCCAATCACGCTCCCTGTGGATGCCGTCTCCGACTAGATGATCGCTCCGTCAATCACTGCATGTCATCTTTTGTATGGATGGGGAGGGGAGTTCTTCTCCGATGTCTTGTGAATCCACATGAATAGTTTTCAAAGTAAACACCAGGGAAGTGGGGCCCCGAGCTATAGAAGCATCCCACTTCTGATCCCAGATTTCTCTCCCAGTTATTATTTTTTCCCGGAAACTGTTGTATCGGTTGAATCAGTTTTCAGAGATGAGAAGTTCTTGTCTGGTCAGTGTTTTATCAAAGGCACCATAGCTAGCTCCGTCCACTTGCTGCTTGTTTGATAAATAAATATTCCACAATCCAGAACCTATCCAAGCAGCATTTCTCCTAGCATCAAAAACTTCAGGCAAAGCCTGTACATACGCCTCCACACCAAACCTGCAAGTGACTAATACCATTGGCTGTACACACACACAGCACACCCATGTAGTGCAAGATCACTGATTTATCTGGAAGCTTCCATTATACACAATAGGGTTGACTCACCCACCTAGTGTAGAATGTATGAACATCAGTGAAGCCCTTTGGATGGATGTGCCAATCTTGGACAATGGGATTATCTAGATGTTTACTTCCTTTGTTGATCCCCAAATGGGTAAAAGTGTGGGCCCATGGGGTGTGGGTGTGGGCTCTAATCCCTCAATCTGGGATCACACTGGCTATGGGGAATTGATACATGATTTCAGGGTCACAGCTCTTTGGTTTGGGATAATCTCTGTGGTGGATAATCAGTGGGAATATAAACCTACGGGTAAAAAAGTACATTAATACTAAAATAGCATACACAGTGAAGGGAAATGCATGAATGAGTAGGAAAATCTGATGTTTCCGCATCAGATTCTGTTTATAGCTCCATGTTCTGAAGTACGGTCATCAATTAACACTGTATTATAAAGAAAAGCTCAAAATTAAATGACATAAAACTTTGAAGATAAATGAACAAGTGCAGGATTTAAATTGTTTTAATTTATTAATTTCGATCTGAAAACTCACTCATCATAAAGGTTCATAGTTGTTAGCAACTGCCTTAACAGTGAAATAATTTGACAAGTAAAACTGTTTTCAAAAGCAAGCAAAATGTGTGAATTGATTGACATATGGGCCAAATTTCATGATGCTGTTTAGCAGAAAATTCTGCTTTACAAATTTCTTTGCTAAGCAAGAAATGAATGTGTCACCAGTCACAAATACTTCAAATAACTTCTCACTGGCAAACAAAATAGATAAATAAATAAAACTTAATCAAAGCATGGCCTCCATGATCAAAGTGAACACTCTGCCGTTGAAATCTCTCATAAACAACCTAGAGTACTTGTATGTTACACAATCCACAAATGAAAACCTTGCATGGTGAAATAGATCTTTATGAACTTCATCAATAGTTTCCTGAAAAGTTCACTGTTTGAAATCAAAACAAAAGGTCAGGTGAAATTTTCGACAGAGAGAAGAATTTGTTTAAGTGCGTCACCTCAACTAAGGTTAACTAACAGCTTATCAAAACAGAGGGCGGCCAGGTGGAAAATGTGGCAGATGGAAGAATAGAGTGAGCCACCTTCAGTAATATGTCAAGGTCTGAAATTTATATCATGGATGGATGAACGTCAAAGTAAACCATTGAAGAATTGCACAATTGACTTGCTCGGGACAGAATGTCCCAAATCAAACTGGACAACTGGATGCAATGAATTCAGGGAGGAAGGAAATTATTAGGTAAAAATGTTTACTGGGTGATTAACACTTTTATTCAGTGATGCTTGATGTTAGTGTTATTTTCTATTATAACAAACCATAAATTTGATGCAGTGAAACCATGAAAACGGAAATTTGGTGACAATTTAATCAATGTATTATTTGTTTTGTTAATCAATGTATTATTGAAAAATGAATTTCAACACACATCAACCTTTCCCTATTCATTCTCTTGTCACTTTGGACAATAAATCTCATCAACGATTCAAATGAATTCACTTCCCCTCACCATCCTTCATCCTAGCGAGGTTTTATTTCATCATATCAGTGTCTTCATCTTCTCATGAATTTGCTGAGAGTGGGAAAAAAACACACACCAACTGATGATGATTTGAATTCTGTAACCAGGATCATATTAAATTTTGTATTCATTTTCTGCGGTGAATGTACTTTTGCAAGATAATTTCATTTAAAAATGCAAATCCCCCTGCAGTATCCTAATCTGATTTGAAAAAAACTTCATTCTTTTTACACAAAAATTAATAATATTTGTTGTGATCTTGCGTGCTTATAATAATGTCGAAGATACATTGGTATACACATTGACAATTAATCAAATAGGAAGAAATATTGGATGATGAAATTCAGCAACATTGGGATTTGATTTTCATTGTTAAAAAGCTGGATTATCGATGACTTAGGCCTATACTGACTTTTGATTGTTGAGATATCTTTCAAATTCTACAACAGAAGAGTAGGGCCAACATGGGAAGAGCCTTTTGCAAACAAAAAAGGTCTTGCTCTTTTAAAGGAATATTACAGAATTGGTTTTGCTGACAAAACAATTGCTGGCAGTGTAAGCACCAGATATAATCCACCAGATATATAAGCTGACAAACCTGTAGAAGTTTGAGATCGATTGACCATCTGGGTCCCGAGAAAATAGTGAAAAACCAATTCACATTTTTGCATGACATCGATGCAAAAGGAAAAATGAATAAAACGCTCACGATGAACTCCAGACACAAAATAAGATTATTTATTTCTCAACAAATGTGACATTTCAGAAAGAAATATTTCAAGGGATATTTATCGCTATCACCATCATTAGACCGTGTAAGTTTTATGTTAATCTGAGATCTTCACGATTTTTGTTTCTTACCAATTCTGTAACGTTCCTTTAAATATGAAATGCTATAGTCTGAGTAATTCCAATGAACTAATGGAATTTGTAGCGGGTCAGTTTTATGGTGTTTTTTTTTTTTTTGGGGGGGGGGGAATGATCAACATGCTAAATCATTTGTTTAAATGGAAGGTGCATGTTTGGTAATTACTCAAAACAAATATTAACTTAAAAACTGGCCTGGTAACGAGCATTGGAGAGCTGTTGATAGTATAAAACATTGTGGGAAATGACTCCTTCTGAAGTAACGTAGTTTTTGAGAAAGAGGTTATTTCTCACTAAAATAATACAAGACTTCTACCTAGAAGTCTTTTATTCTTATCTGAAAGCACACAAATTCGTCCAACAAGGGGTTTTTTTCTTTCATCATTTTCTCGCAACTTCGATGACCAATCGAGCCCAATTTTTCACAGGTTTGTTATGTTATGCTTATGATGGGATACACACAGTGAGAACACTGGTCTTTGACAATTACCAAACGTGTACAGTGCCTTTTAGTCATGTTTTTGCTTCATTTTATGCATTTTTAAGACTAAGACCAGATGTATGCATGTGCAGGGCCCCAATGGAAACCAGTTTTAACTGTTTGGAAATACCATGGCGATTGAAATGTTGATCAATATAATAAATGCATTGAGTCTTAATATAAATTTGACTTCAGTTCCTCTTTTGGTATTTCAGTCAATCCTTTTATCCACTTGACTGGCTTTCAAAATAAATCAAATTTTCTGTCGTCGCCTTTTTATGGGTCCTTTCCTTTGCAGAAATAAAATGGGACAAAATGAGAGCAAAACCAGGTCAAAAATATGCGACCCCCTGCCTCCACATCTAAGCATTAATCCGCTTAAAAATTTGAAATCCATTCTGTTTAAAATTCTCAACTTATCCAACCGGAAAACATTCCACTTTTGTGCATGACAGCATTGAGTTGCTGAAATAAATTGTTTTGTATACATAGGCCTACAGCTTGAACTTCCACATTCAAAACGGAGAGAACTTTAATGTATTGTACCAACTTTTATTGGATTCGAACAAAAATTTCTATGATCTGACAGGAGAAAAAATTTCTATGTGAGGACAGGTGCTTTATGTACAAGAATTGAATATGAATTACATTAGAATTAAATATGACCTACATTTGCTTTCACAAAATTGAAATGGTAGTAAAAGCTTAGTTATGTTTGCTGAGAAAAAAATAGCCAATTTGAAGTTATAAAGCCTACATGGGTTATACTTAAGATGGGGTTACAATCAACTAAAATAAATTCTCCTTAGTCTTGCAGATCAGAAGTTTCATAAGACTGGTGGACAAGTCATTTAAATAGTTGCGAGAGCAGAAGTCTCATGCACGCACAGTAGCCAAAGTCTCCCAGCTGAGTATCTATAGCCTCACATGAGGGTACCTGGCAAGTACAGTGATTAAGTTCGCTTTTCTGAGAATTCGACTTTGGCTTTACAACCAGAATTACTAATTAATGAAATGAAATTACCCCACAAAAAAAAGTTGTTCTGAGCTGGCTAAGTTTCCATTTCAAAGTGGAGACACACCCTCTAGGCCCTTTCACACACAGAACAAAATTCAGGGAAACAAAACCACAGAGAATTCCTGGGAAATATAATATTCCTAATGAACTTGAACTTCCCACCCCACTCCATCATTTCACACTTGATCCAATTTTCCTGGTAAAAATTACCACTGAGTTTACCAAACTTTGATTATTTTCTTAACAACTAAGCAGTGGTAGCGATTTCCCAGGAGTTTGTCAGGGTAAAAAATTCAAATGTTAACAGGTCAACCAAATTTTGCCGGATATTTGTGTTTAATGTTTTCAATGAAACTAGTTTTCACTTATTGTCCTTGAGTGAGAAGTTTTTACAGGCATGATATTTGGTCAAATAAAAAGGTTGAAATATTCTATCAAGTAGGCGGCCTGCAATTCAAGAGCTAGTAGGCCTAGCCTACGTTGTACACATGGCTTTAACAGACATTTCGGGCTATTTAATAACGTTTTTCCCCCCGATATTTCACAGGCAAACAAAATCATGCCTGTTTTAAAGAACATTTTTCTTGACAGGAACAAAACTATATTTGTGACCTCAATGAGAATATTTCAAAACTGTTCAACCTTAAAAAATTAACAAACTCAAAAGGAAATCAAATGGGACTATTTGGGGGGAGAAATAAAAAAACATATTCACCACTTGAAATATTTCCCCCCAAAAGTGCTTGCACTTCTTGATCTTCAGAGTCAAATGGACTGGTCTTGTATTGTACACAGAGTACTTGTCAAGGTTAGTTTCCATTCATGGCTATTCCACCTCGCCTCCCTTAATTACATTCCAAACACAAAAGCTCTCCAAATTGCTAAAATAAGGCACCATGGCTCGCTGTAGGGGGTAGTGGTGGTTTTTGCTTACAGAAAGGTCATTTTGGGCATAGGGGTTGTTTTGGTCAATACAGAGGGGGTAGCTTGTGACATGAATTTGTAAATGAGGACACAGAGTTCACCTCTTGGATTTGGGTTTTTTTCGATTGAGTCCCCCTTTTCCGGTAAGAAAAATTATCTTTGGTAAAGTTTTTTGGGAAAATATGTTCTACTTCTATCAAGTCCCGGGGTCAATTTCACAAAGATAGTCTGAACTTCAGACTAGTCATAGGAGTTATTAAAAACTTAAGGCTAATCCTAAATTAGTATTAGTAACTCGTCCTAACTTGAGATAAAACCAGTCTTAGCTTTTTGTGAAATTTATTTATTTCATTTATTTTATTTTAAATCTTGAGACATACACAATAGTTACAAGTTGTACAGGGGCTGTCAAGGTTAAAACAAAAGTATAAAAACTGTCATCAAAAGTGCCTGTTAATACTAAGAACCAGGTTTGCATTGATTGGAATGACAGATTTTGTTTAGTATATAATAATACTCATTTCCAGCTGTGAACAAATTCATGTTTCCCTACTTAAAACAAAAAAATGTATGGACAGTTAGTCAGCTTGGCTTGAGTTATAAGGTCTAAATCCTCACTTCCTCTGTTTAGGACTTGACAAGTTTTTTTGGACTTGAAAACTTTAAGTTTGTATATCGAGTGAAGTCTCAGGTCTTTCTTCAGGTTGGATTTTTTTATCAAGATACAAGTCCTAAATTGCACTACAAGCCTCGCAATATGTTTTACTTGGTATACTTTCAATTTGCAACTTTAAATTAAGTCCCAAAAACGACATACTATTATTGTAACCACCCCTACAAGTTAAAAACAACCTTTAATCGGGTGCAGTGATGTTATGCCCCTTCCCTCATCCCCAAAA
The DNA here is from genome assembly GCF_902459465.1 of Asterias rubens. NCBI lineage: Eukaryota > Metazoa > Echinodermata > Asteroidea > Forcipulatida > Asteriidae > Asterias > Asterias rubens. Next base: position 9,927,179 of record NC_047068.1, on the reverse strand, counting down.
CAAATAAATAAAAAATGTAAAAAAAAAAACTAAAAGTTAGTGAAACAATTCATGGCAAATCTGAGCACAGCCTTCAAAAAAAGCTCCATCTCTTGTCTGAATTTTCACCAAGAATAATATTCTAGGAGGGGGGTCAATTTAGCAACCCTAGAAAATAGTCCAATTCTAATCAACTTCTTCTATAAAACCTTGATAACGATTTAAATTGCAATGTTGCAAACAGCTTTAAACATCCTCAAAGGAACAAATTGGCAATAAATAACCCATAAAAGAGCACCTCAGAAACTTCTGCAAACAAACTACTGGACCTCCTGTGTGCCCCACTTGAGTGTTATTTTGTTCACTACTGTGAAGTCTGTGAGTTCATGCGAGTTCACACACTGAACCAGGTGTATTGCTGTAAATCTAAACTTTATGGAGGTTGGCAGAGAGCTTTCTGAGACATGGAATCCCAAAACCACACAGAATTGTTTCAGGTCTTGGTTTAGACACAGCTTGCCTCCTATCACCTCTTGAAGTCTATGGCTCCATCAGTAAACAAATATTCTAGGGAAAAACTTTAGTTTGCCCATAAACTGGCATCCTGGAAAATTCCTCCTGCATCCAAAACAAACGTAACAGCAGCAATCTGTTTTGAAACAGCAAGCTGCCAGTTTCGTCTGGTTTGTAGAGCTAAAATGGTTACAGTGGATACGAGACTTGGCGCCAGAATTTGATGAGGACACAAATGTTCATATATTTTTTTAATCTAATGAGTGCAGCAAGTCAAAGGTGTAAAATGACAGAGAGGGAGAGCTGTTGCTATTGCTTGATTGGGATGAGACTGGAGAGGGGGGGAGTAGAGATGAGACTGGGGCTGGGTCAGTGACACCAGGGAGAGAAAGATAGATGACTCTCCCCAAAAGTGGTTTTTGTTTTCAAACAGAAAAATGGGCCGAAATGCAGATCATCAAAATTGCTACAACACTGCAGGACAAGCTCATTTGATCTTGTGGTAATACTGCTCTAGAAAGGCAAAGGCTGTGGATTTGAATCCGACTCGAATAGTATACAGGTGTGGTCGTTTGTTTTGTGTGTTGTTTGTTCCTTGTTTTTTTTTTTGGGGGGGGGGGGGGATTCCACAGGACCTGGAAAGAACTAAGTTCTTCCTCTAAGGTATACACACATTGGTGTAGGGTAACCACATCAATTAAACAAGTTTTCATGCAATTATTACAAAGATCAAATCAAGGTCTAAAATCTAATTCATGTTGATAGATGTTATAGCTAACATGGCCAGTTTGTGTTGTGACCCGTGTAGACGATTTCAATGCAAGAAAACTTCCGCCTTTCCTGGCCGCAAATTGGTCCAGGTGGGTCCCTGCATCTCAGACATGATATAAGATGACACATTTGCAAAACAAAGAAAAAGGCCCTTTTCTAGTCAACAACCCACCTAAAACCATAGAGGGGGGAGCGAGTTTGACACCAAAATGTACACTCTGAAACCAGCTTGCAGTCCTGCGTATGATATTCGGGCAAGATGGTTTACACCTGCGTACTAATTGGATACACTGAATGTATACAGGATACCACACCAAGGGGGGTATGTCTCAACCAGTTACGTCTAGGAATTAAGGTGAAACACACCAATAATATTGTAGGTTTTTTTTTCTTCTTCAAAAAACCACAGTGATGTTTTCAGTTTGTGTGTTATTAATATTATTTTAAGAAAAACAACAGGCAGGTTGTTGTCAAACAGGATATACACTGTGGGTAGTATCAAATAATTACCATCAAAAATCTTAAACATAATTTACCTTACACCTTTGTAATAGGGACTTATTGAAAGTGACTTTGAGCTATTTCAACATTCTAAATGAAATTGAATAAGTATAGGATTTGAAACTTTATATGGTTAGAGGTTTGCGGTAGCACCATGTGTTGGGCTCTTTAGACTATACGGTAGTGCTGGTTTTGAAAAGAACTGGGGGTCGACAACCGTATGTTCTGAAAGTATGGCCTCCTGAAGACGATCAGAGCATACTAATCGAAACATTGAATTGTCAACCACCTGTTATTTTCCACACCAACACTACTCAAACCGGTGGTTGACAACTAAATGTTTCTGATCGTCTTCAGGAGGCTAAGACTTATTAGAGCATCCTTTTATTAGAGCATACAGCTTGAAATGATGAGTTTTCAACCAACGGTTCTATTCAGAACCAAAACTACTCAAAAGAGATTCACCGCAAACTTCACCTTAAATCGAGTATGCCAACATTTTTGCTGGATTTTTCACTTTAAAGGCAAAGTAATGAATTCTGCAGTCTTTTTATGTGTAATCTATCTAGATGCGCGTTGATTAATACTCTAAACTTGTACAATTATGCCCCTTCGAAAAATGAAAAAAAAAAAAAATAATAATAATCTTCCAGCTTGATCATATTTTGATAGTTAAATGATGATAAGACAGAGTTCCTTCTATTTGGGTCACGTCAACAGTTAACTAAGGTTTCAGTGCCATACATCTCCATCGGTGATGCTCGGATAGCTCCCTCGCTGAAAGCTCGGAACTTAGGGGTTATTTTTGATTCATCAATGACACTTCAGCCACACATCAACAACATTGTTCGTTTATCATCATATCACATCAGGAATATAGGTAAGATTCGCAAGTACTTGGACAAAAGTGCCACTGAAAAGGTCATTCACGCATTTGTTACTTCTCGTCTTGACAACGGCAATGCTCTTCTCTACAGTCTTCCTAACAACCAGATTTCCAGACTTCAACGGCTCCAAAATACTGCTGCCCGCATTGTGACACTGTCTAGAAAATCGTGTTCTATCACCCCCATTCTGAAACAACTACACTGGCTCCCTATCTCTCAACGAATCATCTTCAAGCTGATGCTCATTGTCCACAAAGCTCTTAATGGCAAGGCTCCCCACTATATTTCTGAACTGCTTCAAGTTTACACTCCATCAAGGAATCTTCGATCAAGTTCTATGCTTCTCCTCATTGAACCCAAGTCTCGACACTCATGGGGTGACAGGTCTTTTTCTTCAGCCGCGCCACGCATCTGGAACTCTCTACCACTTAATCTTCGATCTTGTCTTTGTACTGCAAAATTCAAGTCTCTTCTCAAAACTTATCTTATGTCACAGGTTTTCAATGACTAATTTTGTTGTGTCTGTTTTTCTTTGTGTTGTGTTTTTGTTTTTGTTTTGTTTTTGGTTTTACTGCGCCTTGAACACCCAGCAGGGTGGATATGTGCGCATTACAAGTCTTATTATTATTATTATTATTATATTGCCTCATTGGCTTTACACAAAAAATACAATGTCCATTTGAAGTGAAATTGTCAACAACAGATTGAAAAACCCTGTTGCTCTAAATTTTGATAAGTAGTCTTGGTGGCCTTTGCAATTTTTGGTTTTTATCCCCTCCAATTCTCCAGAGACATGCGGTTTTGAAAACTAATCAGTTTTTAAACAATGCAGCAGGCCTTGAGAAGATTTCACTGTATGATTTATTCCCAGACACAAATTTGCTGGTGAGTGATGAACTTCATTGTTGGTGGAAAGTCACTTGGGTATTGGGCCCCAGTGTTTTGTTTAGTCTTCCCGAATGTTGCGCTGACAGGCCAGTAAATATACCTTCCCCCCCTTGTGAGGGGAAATTTTTATTGTAACATTGTGTGGTTATATTATAATAAAAATCTTGAACTTAAATTGTACAGGAGGGCTGGGGGTGAGTGTGTCATGGCAGAGGGTGTGAGCCAGGGGGGCTTTGGTGGGGCGTGTGCTCGCAACCCCCTTTTGTGTTAGGTCATCGTAAACTTATTATTATAAATTTACAGTTTGAACAGTTGACTTTGGACAGCAGATGACCACACTTTTGACTCAACCGCCCAACATTTTGAAACAGTTGAGTTCCCTTAAGGTAATCTGAACATTTGACAAAGGGTGAGTAAGTATTACCATGGAGGTAGACTCACACATGTTTGACTACTATTTTTCCAGATTTAACATTTGAATATTAATGAGTTTCAATGTAGACCATAAACCATAGGCCACTAAAGCCAGGACTTCCTGCAGGGTTGACTTGTACAGCCCAAACGATAATCAGAGACAATTACTTATGTGATACATAATACAAAAGATTAGACTGTAAAAGACCAGGTTCTCACAACAAATAACATGAAAAAACAAGTACAGATTTTTACATGATAAGTCATCAAAAATGTGTTTGGACAATTACGAATTGTGCACACAACTGTTTGAATGTGGTGAATACAGGGCACTGGACAATCCAGCCTTATTTTCTATTCAAAACCCCAAATCTTCAAACAACACAAAATATAGGGGCCTTTTTTTCAAGCTAAACTTTGTGGAGACCACAGGCTGTCCAGATTCCCACAAGACCTGGTGCAAACAATTCAATTTTACGGTACGAGAAGAATTCAAACTATTGCAGTGCTTTTGTTTGGTTTTCCCAAGCTCAGCCGTAAAAGTTGTTTCAAACTTTCATGAAAAGCGTGGGGGTACATCCAAGGCCATGGGCATAAGAACAAGGATTTTGTTTCTGTAACTGAGGCTTTTCTAAGTTATTTTATGTGTTTTTTTTTTCTTTAAATTGTTGGCTGCATGCAAAGGTTAATCAGACCTGATACTTGACCTTTTCTCAAAAATAAATGACATATACAATCTCATTTTCCTTCTTGTATTTCCTTCTACTTTTTTTCAGTGGAATTGCCAGGCCCTGAACATAATCTTTCAACAACAAAAACCCACCAGTTGAAATAAAACAGCTTAATAAAATTATTCCTAACAACAGTGAATCACCTGCCACCACTAAAGTAAGGTTTCTATTTGCTCACTTCAACCGCAGACGTGCTTCCACCAAAGATCTTCACCACACCAGTAAGAGCTTTTGGTTTTGTGAGGCCCTTAAACTTTACTTCTTTAATCAAACCACTGAGTCTACGCCCGGCGCCTTATTGGAGCCATCCAAGTGCTCTTAAGGGTTAAATAGGTTACCTTGAATTAAAAGAAGACAATAGTCGGGCACTTGCTTCTGAGTGGAACACCACTGACTAATCAATAGTCCGTAACACGTCACGGTAACACGTCACTTTTTATTGTTACCGTCTTGTCAATGAGTTTTTACAACCTAGCGACAGTTGTGTAAATGATGAAGGAGGGGTGGGGGGGCTCCTCTTCAGGTTTTATTATCCAGTAGGGATGTGGGACTGTCATAAACCTTGATTGGGAAACATGTGATAATCGGGTGTTAAATGTTTTCTCAAGAATTCTATAAAACAGGTATAGCATGAATGATGCCTCAGGAAATTTTCAGAGTTTTTTATGCGTTTTTGTTATGCGTTTTTGTTGTGCGTCACATGATTGGTACTCGACCAATCAAACTTCGTTCGTTACCGAGGTATAACAATGATGGTTGTCCAGTATAATGACTGATCTGTGATGGCAAGTTTAAGAAACAGCTTCCTTGAGTATTTAATTTTATAAATTTCCAAAACCCTTTAAAAAGGGTTTGGGTAATTTTTGTTCATCACAACAGTTTTAAAATTAAATTAAACTTACAAGATTTAATCATAATGATGGAAGAAAGCTTCCCATAAAATATTAGTCAAATTACTTGCTGAGGTGCTGTAGTTCTTGAGAAATAAGCAAAACAATTAAAACAAAAAACTAGACAGAATTTTTGTTTATTACAAAAACACGGTGTTCGGTTGAACGTTACGTAGTTCAAAAACACTGAACCATAAAGATGTTGTTATTTTATAATAAAACTTGTATCACATTTTTTTAAAGCTCCTTCTTTCTTCACAAATGCAATATGTTTGTGTGAGATTGGCTTTAGGTTTTATTTTGCAATTCATGGAAACCTTCTAAAAATTTAGCTCACCCTGCACGGGATGCTGTACACAGATTTGATAATCAACAGCGACCTCTTTTGTTGGACAAACGAGAGCGCTGATGGGATCCAACAAAAACGCTCGCGCCATATGATTTTTACCATGACGTCATCAATGACTGAGTTGTATTGTAAATCTTTTTGTTTATGCAAGTTAAACTTCTTTGATTGTTTGCATTTCGCATCAGATTGGATTCACACATATAGCCCGGTTCATACTTCCTGCGAATGTGAAGCTAATTTCTCTGCGTCACAAAATGAAATGGAGCGCCTACCGATTGTTTTGTCACCAAATATCGCTTTACATTCGCAGGAAGTATGAACCGGGCTTAACACGGAATAAAACAATTTCTCACTAAAAAAAATATCATCAATATTTTACAAAAACAAATCTGTTATTCTGATAAGATCTTTGTCCTGTGAAGCCCCTTGTTCTATTTTAAAGGCAGTGGACACTATTGGTGAAGTGGAGTAGTTTTCGAGAACGAAGTAATTTTCCACAAATTTGATTTTTGAGACCTCAGATTTAGAAGTTTCAGGTCTCAAAATCAAGCATCTGAAAGCACACAACTTCGTGTGACAAAGGTGTTTTTTCTTTCATTATTATATTTCAACTTCGATGACCGATTGAGCTAAAATTTTCACAGGTTTGTTATTTTATGCATATGTTGAGATACACCAAGTGAGAAGACTGATCTTTGACAATTACCAAAAGTGTCCCGTGTCTTTAATCTTGCAAAACACCTTGGGCATCTTTTCAGGTAGATTTAGGTGCTTTACATATTGGTATGAATTATCATGTGCTAACACATGTCTTTAAAAACAAACTATAATATGCCCTGCAAACCCAAAGGCACCTTTGTATGGGGCTTAAAACCCTTAAACCATTCAGTAATTCTGTAAAACATCGAATAGATGTAGGATCCACTGGCCTAAGCCATACGCTAAACGAATACACAAAAAAACAAGTGAACCAAGTTGTTGTGTCGAATACTACAAAATTTCTTAATCATGAAAATGCATGCCCTGGGCAGTGCATTGGACTCACCTTTAGTTTGTATAGATTGACCCATCCCATGTCCACAGCAATCCAGCAGAGTTGGGAATTAAGACGAAAATGAGAATATTTAATTTGAAGTGTTTTTTCTTCTCTCGCTCCTTCTGGCTTTTGAGAGGCTGATTTCATCACAACGTGCCAACAACCGTCAGGTCATTGCCCCGATCCATCTATAGACACATGTTGATGTATCGTTTCTTTATTCTATTATCTGCATAAAAGCATGCAGAGAAGAAGGGTAAAAAAGGATTTTGAAAACTTCTCGCTGGAAATTATTTTGAAGATTTCTTTTAGTGATTGGCGGGAGAATTTCTTCTTATTATCGGAATTAGCAATCTGGTTAACATCTTACTAGAGGGAAAACGGCAATTAGAGTTTACTATCAGAGTAGGGCCTACTGTGATATCAATCTCTAGAAGGTGCGCAAATCACATGTTGCAATAATTTTCTTCATTACTTTGAAGACTAAGTATGTAAACAGGGGACGTGATAGGCTGTTGAGAAAAAACATGAACTCTGAGCGCAAAGCGCAAAAACGTCAAGCACAAAAACTTGCGTGCATGAAGGCCACTATATTGGGCTTTGCAATACCAACATTTATCTTTGGTTTCAAAAAGCCCAACTCAGCAACTCTTCGTGTTTGCATGTACATGCCTATACTTTTTTTAAGGGCAAAGTGTACTATTTGGTTTATGTTTTAATCTGATAAATGTTGATGCAGTAAAAGTAAATTAAAAATTTAATTTAAATTCTTTTTTTGTTCTTTTTTTTAAGTGAAATGTTTCTCATATAAGGCTTTAATTATACAGGCGAAAAGTGCTATAGGATTCTAACCATAACTAAGTCTTGCCATTCATTTTGTAATTACGAATCGTATGCCTTCCCTTAACAAACATCATGGCATATATGTAATTTTGAATGATGAGTTTAATCAATCTCAAGGGGGCAGTAAGGCGATTTTTATCTGGTATTGGCAATTTGCCTTAAGCTAAGAGCAAGTTCGAGTGAGGCACTATAGTCGACTATAGTCGACCATTGGTTGATTTTGCCTGGTACCCATGATGTATTCATTGCATAGGTAACCATGGAACATTGACCAGTGGTTGACAAATGGTCGCCACCCGAACTTGCTCTATGATGGAGAAGCACAAGACAGAATTCTCAAGGAGTGTTTTCCCCTCATTTATTTTGTACAAGTGCAAAGTTTATCTTCTATACTTCACAAAAAAAAAAAAACATGCACAAGTACAACCACAGAGCGTTATAGGCTCTAACATTATGTTGAGAGAAAATCTCATTTGTGTCATCATCACAGCTTGAAAGCAAAACCACTGTCCACTAGCGACAATTTCAAAATTGATTTCGTTAAAGAATAGTTCACTTATTTTTAATAATTTTCCTTCAATTTGTACAATCACAAACCCATGTCTTTCATCATCACACTCGCAGCATGTCAATATTCCATCAACACCATCAGCCCAATCATCAAGGTCTCTCCACTAACGTCACAGTCCATTATTTACCCTGCTCAGCTCACCCAGAAACAACAGCTGAACAGTCAGTCATTTTTCATTTCTTGTTGTAATACCTGGAGTATTGGATTCTACCTCCAACCTTAACCACAAGGTTTCTGTTCTTAATTGTGTCTGATGAACCCATTTCATTGAGGTTGATTTGCTTTCCAACACATCACTTTACACCATTTAGAATGTGGTCAAATGCAAGTCGTTCAAATCAGTCTCAGATCCAGAAAGGACTTACATTACAAGACTTAGCTTTAAAGACCAAGTCTGCTTGAATAGATTCACCGATGTGTAAAGCACAGGTATGGCTATGGTTAGAATCCCACCACAGTTATGCCTACGTGGAATTTTGTTCACAGGATTTGCTCACGGGATTTGTTAGTGTACACAGTATGCCTACAGCGCTTTAAACACAACAGTGTAAAAGTAAAAGCAATTATCCTTTCCGGGTGTATTTTTATAACAAAAGCTAAATAAAGATTAAGAATATGAATGAGAAAAATGAGTTTATAATAATAGCTCAATAGTTTCATTAATGAAGGGATCTCAGTATTTTCTCCTTTGGTCAACGAAAAACATGACTTGGTGGGTGTCTGGTACTACTGACCCAACCAGGGGCTGAACATTTCTTTACACCACCAAAATAGTGGTGCCAGATATTTAATCCCCCTTGCCCACAGGCAAAGTAATGAAAACAGTAACTATTTGAGGTGCCTTTAATTACTGCATCCAGCATTGTGTTTCAAACAGTCTCTTTAAATAGACACGTTTGCATACAGCGGGACTAATTGGGTGAACGTAACACACAACAGACCAAGAATGGATTTTGACCCCCTACTGGTACAGACTGTAGCACCCCCTGGATGGTAAGGCGTGATTGTTTCGCAGGTCTGTGGTCCAGAAGAACAATGTTTTTGGAGTAGGTTACACTTTTATCTTTTAAAATCAAATAGTGACCAGGGGTTATTTTTATAGCAATATATTAAGTGTCTTGAAGTCGTCTTTCTTACTCAAACCTTGGTGTGTTTTCAAAGGCACTGGACACCTTTGGGAAATTGTCAAAGACCAGTATTCTCGCTTGGTGTATCTCAACATCCATAAAATAACAAACCTGTGAAAATGTTGACTCAATTGGTTGTTGCAAATGCAAGGTAATAATGGAAGACAAAAAAACACAAGTTGTGTGCTTTCAGATGCTGGAAGCCGAGTGAGGTCTCGGAGGTCTTGAAATTAAATTCAAATATTTTAGTGAGAAATTACTTCTTGCTCAAAAACTTTGTTTATTCAGAGAGAGCCGTTTCTAACAACGTTTTATACTATCAACAGCTCTCCATTGCTCGTCACCAAGTTAAACAAATTATTTTGAGAAATAACCAATACAGTATCGGAGTATAAGTACCTTGGAACTGTTATAGACGATAAATTGAAGTTTGATAAAAACACAAGTTGTACAACTAGTAAACTACGTCAACGTTTGTATTTTCTCAGAAAGCTTATCTCCTTTGGCGTAGATAACACAAAGACAAATTTGTTTGTTTCCCGCCAAAGAACATCATTATACCAAAAGAGTTTTGTTCAGCGTGGAGTTGGGTTCTGGAATGGTCTGAGTAACTCAATTAAAAAATCAATTACTCTACCTGTCTTTACAAGAAATTTGAAAAAGCAACTACTTGATGGATATTCATAGATTATGACTGTTTCTGCATTGCCTAGGTTATGTTATCTTTCAACACACCTTACATTAGCCGTTGTTGTGTTTGTCTGTCAAGTCTATTGTCTGTACAATATGCGCTGGTGCTGTTATTTTTGTGTTCGTCTGTCCATAGGTTAAGGAACAAAAGCCACGGCTTCACCTGAACCTAATTGTTGTCCAACCGCTTATTACATATAAAATTGTTGTTAATCTATTATTTATATTGCGTATACATTGTAATAGCCTACTTTATCATAAACATGTTATTGTGTAACTGAATGTAATGTTAATCTATGTACTGTAAGATGAATGGGCAACGATGAAATAAATGTTAATGTTAATGTTAAAATTTTAGAACTGTTTTACCGCACTATTTTACAAAGTGTTTTATCTTTTAGCCTTATTTGTGTTTATGGAAACATGCTATCTCGGGACAAACAATCTTTTTTAAGAGTAGTTAAGCAAGCTAGAAAAATAACCAGAGTCGAACTACAAAGCCCAGAGGCACTCTACCATGACCAAGTTTGCACTAAAGTTAACATGATCCTGTCTGACCCATCCCATCCCATGTACCCTAAGTTTTTATCAAGTCGCCGGCGGGAGGATCGCCTTTTACAACGTAGAATTAGGACACAACGCTACAACAACTCCTTTGTCCCTACTGCAATCCGTTTTTACAATGGCCCTTAAGTCGGCTGTGTTTTATGCGTTGTCGGTTTTAAGGACTTCTCTTGTGTACATGTTACCTTGTATATAAATATTGCTGTGCATAATTGTTAATCCATGCTAGATACATATTTTTCTACCTGATATTCTTAATCAATTAATATTTTTATCTATCTGTTTGTTGTTAAATAATTTTAAGCGTTTTTGTCTGTACTGTTTGAATCATGGCCAGTTTTAATTTCCCCAGTGTGGGATAATAAAGTTCTTATCTTATCTTATCTTATCTTACTATCCAGGGCCTTTAAAGACAGTATAGCCACATTTTCGGTATGAGAGGGGGGGGCGGGGAAGCATTTGCATCCATGCTAGTAGAGCAAGGAACTTTAAATTAACCAGTCAGTGGTCGCAGGGACTTGAGAGGTTTGCGGTAACACCATATCTTTTTTTTTAGCAGTGTTGGTTCTGAAAAGAACTGGCTCCATCGAACCAGACTCAAAGAAAGAGATATTCACATGGCGTTACCACGCAAACCTCTTAGTTTTACTTCCACCAATGTAGAGTTTCAAATCCTCCAGTGTCTTTGAGACATAAGGCCTCTTTATTCCCAGGGAGAGGGGGGCAACCTCATGGAATAGAATAGTGTGAAAAGGGGGTTAACTGACAATCAGACCATAGAGAACGATCAGACTGTCCTAGCTCTATAAGGGTATGTTCAGACAGCGTACTAAGTTAGACCTGAACCGGTTTAACTTTTACGAGCAGCAGGGGGTGATCGTAAAAATAAAACCCCTTTGCGTTCAGACAGCACTGAGTTAAACCCGATCCGGTTTATCTTTGGTTTTAAGAGGTCAAAGAAAATGCGACCCCGTTACTCTAACATCCTGTTTATTGTCCTGTTCATTGGTCACCGTGTGTTTACGAAATGATTACGGAGGTCAATGGGTCGCCTGTTGTGAGTTAAACCGGATGTGGTCTTTTTTATTCTGTCCACACACAGTGTTAAAAGATAAACCCGAAGCGGTCTAAAGATAAACCCCCTCCCTGGACGGTTTATCTTTTGTGGGTTGAACTCAATTCGGACTAACTTTAGATCCGTTCAGACACACTGAGTTGAACTCGATCGAGTTGAACCATGAGTTAAACCAACTTTAGTACCGTGTCTGAACGCACCCTTAGACCCTTAAATCCAGACAATGGCATTTGTCAACAAACAGAGTGTAGGCCCAGGGTCATGCCCCTAGGGAGAATTGAGTGAGGAGAAACAGTAAGTAGGCCGTCTTTCGGTGCCTTTGTCTTTAACCTTTTTTTTAAGCAACTTAATTATGAGTCACATTGCGGTCTTACAGTGTATTTCTGACCACACATCAAGAGTCCCCACTCACCATGTCCATTACACAGAAAATGTTTGTATTTATAATTGTATTATCAATCAGTGTTGCAGGTCTTGAGACTGGTCAATTGTTGAGGGTCTGGGTTGTTTCCAATTTTCCATTTTGTCTTGATTTTCAAGACTTGGTCATGGACTCAGAGTCTCATGTCCAGACATAGACCCAGTTACTGGGGCGCTCCTTTTTTTTTTAATTTGTCATTATCCATCTGACATATAATGAAAAAAAGAAAAGAAAACGGAGTACAGCCCAGATTTGTGCACGGTCTGCACAGTGTGCTGTGCACAGTTTCCAACTGCCTCCCCCCTCCTAGTCTTCATGGGAATGACTCGGTCTCATATCTCAGATTTGGCCAGGGAGGTTTTTTGACATTGATGTCTGTTATGGAGATGAAAACTAATTTTACAATCAATCTTCTACCGTATCCGATCAGGACAATAGATCGATCCATTAAGCTCCGCCCCATTGCGTATTGACCAATCACAACGCAACTAAGGTCCGACACTAAGGTCTGACATGCATGCGCGTATTGTTGGCGCGCGCGGCAGAGTTGTGCAGAAAGGCATTGGAGAGCCCCACGTGTTCTTGCTCACACGTGCGTCGTGGGCGGAGCCTACTGGATCGGTCTATTGGGTCCACAAATTGTCTTTTTCCACTCTTTGCCTATCCTGCGCTCTCCGATGTTCCAGGTAGAAGGTGCTGTTCGCAATGATTACTTTATTTTTCCCAACTCTTCTGAGGCCTAACCCATCTATTTTTTCCAGTTCCTGTTTCATTTCAAGTAGGATGCATTTTGGGAGTCTGTTGTGTTTCATTCTCACTATGTCACGTGGCCAAAGTGTACTCCTTGAACTATGAGGTTCGTTCGGCTATCGTCTCCCGTTACGGATGATAGCTGAACGAACCTCATAGTTTTAGGAGTAGCCTCAGTATACACTACAATACAAGCAACATGTGAAAGAGCTGCATTCAGTAGTTGCCTTTTGTATTGTACAGCGTGCGATGAAAATTCAAGGCGCACCCCAATCTGGCGTGGGCAAAATAAAAAAAATTTAAAAACAAGAAAAAAGAAAAAGAAAAAGAAAAAAAAGGGCGGGGAGGAGGGGGGATGACACAAAATAAACTACATACATGGGTATTTTTTTTTCAAAAAAGCTATTCATAGATACCTCAGACAGTTTCCCTATTCCTATTGGTGGAGAGCGCGTCACATGGGTGTGTATAAACCTTTGTTAATGACCGGTAAAAAGTGTTAATTCATGGGTGAGACACGCGACCTTGCACCTGTTCTTATAAGACAGTTTTTCATTCCTATTGGTCGAGAACAACGGCTGAAACAGTTGTGCCACATCACGCGATACGCGCACAGCACTCCCTTATAAGGAGTTGTTTACCCGAGGGCGGCAGAGGGCTTTACCATTTCATAGCTGGAGGGGTGTTGTGTTGAAAGAAATCATTTAACAAGTATAATTTTTGCATTTATTTTACTTTGGTATTGTACAGCTTCCGATGAAAATTCAAGGCGCACCCCAATAGATGGCTCAACACTCGACAACACTAAAAGTCTAAAGCATCAACACTTTTTTTAAACCAAATAAAATTAAATGTGTTCGTCATGATGGAGATTCATCGAAAATGGCTGCACTCAGTGAACATCGAGGGAATAATTAAATTTGACTGAGGAAGTTCAAGTATCTCTTTAAAAATAAATGTTTTAAAAGTGTCATTTAAAAATTTAGCATCCAATTCCAAATCACCCAGGAAAAATGAACCCATCCATTGATGGGTTTAATTTAAAACCGCCGAGCGGACCAGCCTACTATACTATTTACTAAGTACTATTCCTATTTATACAAAAATCTATAGGCCTAATAAAAAAAAACTCATTTTGACATTTTAATAGGTGTTTGGTCAAAACGGATAACTAATGGTAAAATTAATACAAACGGATAACTAATAGTAAAATTATTAGTTAAAAAAAAAAAAATTAACAAGCCGTTCCTTGTTGTGTGGTTGCGGATTTTCCCACATATTTTTGAGCCCCTCTGGGCTCTGTTTTTCTGTGCATTTGTAACATTTTGCTTTGGTAACAACAGACATGAGCTGTCTAGGCATATGTTTCAATCATGTTTTGGCATTTCCATGTTTTAACTTACCTAATCATCATTCATGCTCACTCGTTTCTTCAATCACAGAGTTCCTTCCCTCCATGTTTCAATGAATATTAACCTTTTTTGTATTGATCTTTTTTGACAGCAGAGCAGTCGTCAAGAGTCCACGTGCGCTCACCAAAGTTTTGACGGCACAACATAAACTAGCAATAGAGGGCGCTATACCCTTTTGTAGACCCGCTAAAACTTTTGAAGGCGCGGAAAGTAGATCAAAGCTGGCGGACTGATAAGCCCTTGGTTTTGTTTTAAATAATTAAACAATATCATAGTTATTTAGGTTTTGTTTTTGTTTTTTTTGCTCAGCCTGTCTTTTTTTTAAGATAATTATTATTTACATACAAACACTTTGTCTTATATGGGGCAAAATAATTATGATGTAGTAGAAATAACCATTCATGGAGGTAAAACAAGACACTACACCAAGATTCCCAACCAGTGACCAGGGTCTCAAACACAAACACTTTCTAACATGTCCTTCAAGAGTTGAAGTAATCATCACAAATAAAAACAGTCAAATAATCAAATTTAGTGTGGACCAGCATTCACATATTATTGTGACTCAATATACACATTAAAGGCACTGGCCACTTTGGTATAATTACTAAAAAATAACTGTTACCATAAAAACTTACTTGGTAACGAGCAATGGAGAGTTGTTGATATTTTAAAACATTGTGAGTAACGGCTCCCTCTGAAGAAACAAATGTTTTTGATAAAAGAGGCCACTTCTCACTCAAATCAAAAGACTTAAATAAAACTCAACCTTTTAAGGTATCCGGAAGTACACAAAGGTATAATTACTTGTATTATTCCGTTGCAACTTTGATAACCAATTGAGTACAAACTTTCACAATTTTATTTTATTACATGCATAATGTTGGGATACACCAAGTGAGGACATTAGTCTTTGACAATAACCAAAGTTGCACAGTAAATCCTTACTCGTGGAAAAGATTTTCAAACAACTACCCTTTTAGACAAATTTAAAGAGAAGGTGCCACCATGACCATTTTGTGCAAATCTGTGGACGTTTATATTTTCAATCTAATGTCTAAAATGCTGTAATAGTCTGGATCCTGAATATGCACATAATACAACTAATTTGGTGTGTTGATTGAAAACATGATGAAAACAAATTTATTTCTCCCAAACTAAAGATGTAATAATCGGACATTACAAGTGAACAAATTATTCTAAAACCAAACAATAAATGATCAGTGAAAGTGAAGAAATATTTGATACGTTTCTTAAAATTTATTTCATAGTTGTACATTTGTTTTTAACAATGGCATTATTTACTAAGGAAAAGGAAGATGATTGTTAAACTTGCGATACATGAATTTGATTTATTACATTAATTATGTCTTCACACCATGTCAAAATATAAGATGCTCTTTTTAGAAAACAAACCAATCAATTTATTAAAAGACAACAAAACCTGTGTCCCCTCATCAATTTTAAAATCTATAACATATAGTTTGTCTTGAACAATACAAAGATTCATCTCTATGCTTAAAAAAAAGCAAGTGTTCTGGTATCTGATAGCGCCCTCATTGTTGATTGGTTACTAATAATGTAAAAGGCTGAACCATTATATAGACCTTTATCATGGTGCGCCCATCTGGTTCTTTTTTGTATAATGACTATAAGTATACATTACTATTGTTTGATACAGGGAGCAAGACCAAGATGGTGGCAGCATGTTAAAGATCTAGTTAGTAAACCAAGAACTGTACTATCATGTACAATCACCATTCCAACATACACAAAGTTGTGTTTAATTTATCAATTACTTAGGCTTGGAAAGAGGTTGCTCATGTTCATGTTCAAATGATTCACAAACATTTTCATAAGGAGTTTACCCTCATTAAAGATGAAAACATGGACAAAATGAACAAAAATTATTGACAGAATTTCTCACAGGTGTGTGTAGCATTAATGAGTCCAACAGGTAACCCTCAGTTAGACTGCTATTAGTTAACAAAATTGCCTAGAAGTATTTTATTTCAAACAATTGAATACACTATTCTATGTACCAAATACATTTTTAAAACACCTTCCTATTTGCAAATATTATATATTGTATCAAATTGTTAAGTTATTATTTTATAATCTCATTCAAAAATACCGCAAAATAATTTGTGTAAATTTTTTAAAAGTTTTTATCAAACTGGCAAGCCCAGGCCCGGAATACTACACAGAGGCCGCGGAGGACATTACCTTCGTTGGAGGTCATACTCCATCCTCCGTTGCCCTGGTCTTGGCCTTGGGGGCCATTCAAAAATTTCCCATAGACTTAAGGTTTATCGAATGGAAGTGCCCTTTGTCAAATGAAAATGGCCTTGCCCTCTCAAGGTTGAAATTCCAGACCTGTAGGCCCTTTCAAATCTAAGAACTTTTCTGTCAAGAAATTAACCAGATCCTTCACCAATTGTGGCATTTCAGTTGATTCAGTTAAAGAAAAACATGAAAGTTGTAGAAATTAGCACCTCTTCACTGTATGTCCTCCTTACCATACTTTCAGCAAACTTCCACTTTCAACAACCACTACAGCAAACTTGTGGATGTGCCGTGCACCTTGTCAAACACCAGTTTCGCGGCGACCACGTCTTCGATTGCCATCCCTATGTAAATGAAACAATGTATATTATTTTATATCATTTTACCAATGAATTTTACCAATGTAGTATGCGACCATAGTATCCTAGTGAAACAAAATCACACAACACAAAAATGTTCTTACCCAAAGATTTGAAGATTGTGGTTTCATTCTTTCTTGCTTTGAGTTTCCCCGCGATCACTTCACCGATCTCACCAAATACTTCAGCCTAGCATAGAAGGGGAAAACGAAAGCATCGTTTTTTGTTAAATTCTGAAGTAACGTAGCTTTTGAGAAAGAGGCAAATTCTCACTCAAATAAAAAAAAGACTTCAGCTGATGCCTTTTATTATGCATCTGAAAGCACCACAAGTGTTTTTTTCTTTCATTATTCTCTAACAACTAAGATGACCAATTGAGCCCAACTGTCACAGGTTTATGCATATGTTGGGATACACCAAAGAATACTGGTCTTTGACAATAATTACCAAAGGTGTCCAGTGGCTTTAACCATTCACTTCTGCTGGATGTGAAGTTGGAAAAATCCAAGCTATCGAATTCCAGAGCCCAACTTTTGTTTACCTTAGCTATTATAACATCTCCGGACTCATTCACTGCACTTTCCCTACTGTCTGCATAGATGACTGATCTACGAACAAGTACTGGGTCAAGCTCTTGCTGATCTGGCATAGGAGCACCAACACCTGTGAAAGGCAAAGGGAAACTCAGGTTGAGGCCCCAAAAGAAACCTTAAAAGGTAAAGTATACTTCTTCTTTTTTTAAGAGTGTGTCATGGATGAGTGGTTTAGAGCATCAAATTCAAGTTCTGGTGGTTAAATTCATTAGAGTGTGGGTTCGAATCCCGTTTGTGACACTTGTGTCCATGAGCAAGATACTTTACTATAATTGCTTCTCTTCACCCAGGGGTATAAATGGATACCTGAGAGGGTAGAGGTTGATATTGGGAAAAGCCAGGGAGCTGAGAAAGATTAAAGGAATGTTATTGGCCTAATGACCAGGGCACTAATGTAAAGTGCATTGGGACATTGTTGTGGCATACAGACATTGGTTTAACGTCCATGATTAAGAGTCACACAAATCAATAAATGGTGATTTGGTAAATAGCGTCAATACTTAGTGGAGTCATTGTGAAATCAGCGGTGAGCTTGGTAGGATTCAAACCCACAAACTTGTGATTGCAAGTCCTGCAGTCTAACCACTGGACCATGGCCGATGCTCTAGTTTTTTAAAAGCCACACAATCCCACAGACCAGTGAAAATTCTTAACATTGCTAGTCCTAGTTTAGCGGAAATAATGAAAATGATTCTTTAGTTGTTACAGATGTTCTTTCCGATTTCAAATCAATTTTCAATTCTCTACTGCCTACAATTGATATGGGCGCCATCTTTGACCCATTCACTCTGGAGGATGGGTGTGGAAGTTCCCGTTACCGTAGCAATGACATCCGCATCCTTCACCGCTTCTTGGGCAGTCTTGCAGGCCTTGCAGCCATACTTGGCAGCAAAGGCTTCCGCCCTGGCATGTGTTCGATTCCACACACGGACCTGTAGGGATAGTGTGGTAAATGAACGGTCCTTCAAGCAAGCTTCACGGATTAGCAGGGTATTTTTGCTTGTGCGCACTCCATGTTACTAGGGGCGGCATTCTTCTTTTACACAGCTAGTGCAGAAATTCGGTGCTTGCCCTGCAAGCGTAGGATGATGATCGTAAGCGCAGATTTTGGCGGTTAGCAGAGCCGTGATATTAGGCCGTGGTTGCCCTCCTCGCTTCCATTGAAAATCCTTAATCAGTTCATGCCTCCCACAACCCATAATAAGGAAAACTCACCTCTGAATACCGGTGGACATACCTCAGGGCATCCAAATGAGCTTTCGCTTGGACCCCAGCTCCTAGGATGGCTAAGATCTTAGTTCCGTCTGGAGCCAAATACTGAAAAAATGATAGAAAAGGTGAATATCAAGAAACAATAATAATGTTAGGCAGAGATGGTTCTTGTGATCGATTAGCTTAGTGTGCTACATATTTGGCAGCACAGGCTGTATACTCTCAAGGCAGCTGAGATGGTTTGAGGAATGAATTAAGGCCCAGTGACCAGGGGTACTAATGTTGGAAGCTCTTTGAGATGCCCTTTTGGTGTGTAAAGCGCTACATAAAAACCGACTATTATTATTATTCTTTTTAGATAGCGCTTATATCCGCCACTCAGTGACGCTCAAGACGCTTCAACATTCAGTATTTCTCTGCAAGGTATGTGGGACTATACATTTGAAGTATGAGACCTACTCCTTTTACATAGCACCATGTAATGGTTTACAAGGAACTATGGTGCAATATGCTGCCAATCAAACCAGGAACACCAGGGCGAACCCCTTCTCTTTTCAATAGTTGCACTGGGTTCTTTTACGTGCGATACACAACACATGGGACCTATGGATTTCAGCCCATCTGAAGAATAACATTGCAGAGAATAATTGACCTCAAAAATTCATGAAAATCTTTACCTTTGTAGCAACAGCTGATGCTGCAGCCGTCCGCAGAGCTGTTACTGTGTTCCCCTCTATAACCTAGAAAGTTATCAGTAGTTGTGAAGTTTGTTAGTTTTAAAATGAAGGATACAATGATGCCAACCGGACCACTACTCCTAGAACTATTTCGGTTTCGTCCGGCTATCGTCTCCCGTAACCTCATAGACGAACATATGTCGCTGGTCGCCCCCTGGCACATTGAGATATCAAAGGACACATACAGCAAGATTAAAAAAAAGAAAAAAAGAGAGATTTCTGATTCAAAAATTCATTGAACCATGGGTCGTTAAACGCGTATGTTCGTCTATGAGGTTACGGGAGACGATAGCCGGACGAAACCGAAATAGTTCTAGGTAGGAGTACCGGACCACGTACTGTACAAATTAATGTTACAATACTGATTTTTTAGTAATCGGTGATAAACAGATCATGCTTCATTTGTGAACACCCAGCAGGGTGGATACGTGCGCATTACAAGTCTTATTATTATTCTTAACATTCAATCATGCTTATTTTGGTAGGTGCAAGCTAAAAAAAAGGAACACGTTGCCTTGGATCGGTTGAGTTGGTCTTTGAAAAGCATTTGTAACCGTTTGTTATAATGGTTAAAAAGATGATTTATAATAATAGTAGAATACAATGTCCACACAAGTTTGCCTAAAAATTGTGTGGTTTTCCTTTTACTTTGCGAACTAACACAGTCAGCCATTTCTTTATTTGACTCCCATAAATGGCCGACCGTGTTAGTCGACGAGGTAAAAGGAAAACCACACAGTTTCGTACAATACTTGTATGGATCAATATACATGTATTGTACTTCTTAAAATATCTTTCTAATCATACGCATTTTATAAAAAAGGGTTTCAAAGACCAACTCGACCAATCCAAGGCAACGTGTTCCTTTGTTTAATACAAATAAACACCATGTGGCTAGTGCTAAGTGTGCTGTTTTTCCATTATAATTAGAGTAATTATTTATTTGCTTATTGTTCTGTTTCTTGTAAAGCGCTGTGGTACCCTGTGTATAAGAGCGCTCTATAAATGCCTGTTATTATGAATAAATTATCATTATTATGACTTACAGCTTTCATTGAGCCATTGTTGGCATCAGACAATATAATGGTCGCCTGGATGACTGGATGGGGTGTGTTTTCATTCCTGGGGAATATTGTGACTACCTTGCAGGCCAGACCGTTCTGATTTCTGCTGTAGCCAGGCATGGACAGAAACACTCTGTAGAGAATCAAAATTAAACAAAAAACTAAACTTTTTCTCCAGAAGACGATCAGAGCATACTGATCGAAACGTCAAGTTGAAACCAATGGCTCTTTTCAGAACCACCCCAACTCATTAGAGATAGTCATTACATGGTGATACAGCAAACCTTTCTTTATAAAATTAAACCAATCGGTGATCCTAAAAAGGGAACATATTCATCCACTTAAAGGCACTGAACACGTTTGGTAATAACTGTCAAAGACCAGTCTTCTCACTTGGTGTATCTCAACATTGCAGAAAATAACAAACCTTTGAAACTTTGAACCAATTATAATTTGAACAAATTAATAACAATTTCTGCTTAGCATAAAGGAGCAGGATGCCAGTCTTAAATTGTACAAGTGACATTGAATTTTGGCTAGTAACCTTATTCTGGTAGGCATAATTATTTCACACTGTTTTTAGAGGTACTTTTTGTGCTTTTAAAAGCAGCTCTATGAAAATGTGCCCCGGTGAGACGGGTGACTGCTTTATATTCCCGAAACACCTACGTTCCGATATTCCAAAACTCCCCTTGAAGTATGATGTGGTTAGGGTTAAATTAGTTTCAAAATGTTCTTTTTGTATTCTACTAAACACAAAACTTAATACAATTAATACAATGCCTGATTTAAAGACATAGAATCATGCACTCGAATGGTTGGGACCAACTTTGTCCCTAAAGTTGAATACACTGTCTTCTTCTTTTTTTTTTTTGGGGGGGGGGGGTCTTCAATTGCCAAAGTACTTAATACTGAAAATACTCTGAAACAGAACTGTCTCTGACATACAAAAGATACAGATATATTATTTTGCAATGATTACTAGGCTAATCTAAATCTGTTGACCTTTTTTAAAACAAGTTTCAGACATCACCTCATTTCTTCATTCCTTTTTGTTAACTACGGTAGTTTATTGGCCTTTGAGATATCAAATATCAAATACATTTCAAGTGCTCGAATGTACTTGAACTTTGGCATTAATGCAAAAGGGCCTATGATATAGGCCTAGACTGGGAGTTGGTTACGCAAATAGTTCTTTTAGATACACAATACAACATTTCTATGCAATATGATACAAAATGTATTGTATCGTGTATCATTTATAAGTAAATGTACACCAACTTCCCATTGTGCCAGTAGGTTTGATTATAATTCAAACAGCAAATTTAGTGTGGCGTTCATCATTTTAAAACGCAAACAAGAATGCCGTGTTGACAAACACAAATGCCTTGCTAGCTGAGACAAATCTCATTTTTAAGTTATTAATCCTGCCAAGTAACACCCATAAAACGGCAGAGATCAATCTTTTTCTCAGTGTTTGTTCAAATGAAAAAGTTTAGATTATAAAACACTGTCTCATTTTGATTCTAGTCTCTCTTCATTTGGATTCTGGTAAATGAAATCCCAGTCCAGCAAAGATTCTGAGATAAAAGTCCTTTGCTCTTGTGGATTTCCTCCCCAAATTCGAGCCCAGGTGTGCTGGAATATACTTATTTGATCAAATTAAAACGTTCCCATCGACATCTCAGTTGGCCAAAACTCACATTGAGCGGCAAAGCCTGAGTTTTGAAAATTGAGACTCAGGCCTGGGATTTCATCTTTGAGAGGGCATTGAGGCCATTTTCATTTTGCAAAGGGCACTTTCAATGGAAAATCTTTTAAAAAGTCTTTGAGAAGTTTTTTAAGGGGGAACCAATGCCAAGACTAAGGCAACAGAGGCTATGATCTCCATAAAATTCCAGGCCAGGAAACTCACAGTTGATTGATCTCCAATTCCAAATCTTCTCTAATTGTAATGTCTAGTTCCTAGACCTACCCATCACGATTCTTCACAGGTACGGATGAGCGAAGTGGCTGCACCACTCCCCCGTCTGGGCCACTGGAGAAATCAGCCAGGGCCATCTCCAAAGCTGGGATTAAGTCCTTGTACGTCAGGACGTCTTCAATCTGTTGTGATCCAATGTATGGAATGGAGTCCGAAGCCATGGCGGCAAACTTTACCTATTATGGATGACGCTGTAACCCAAAAACATATTGTGAATACAAATTTGACTGAGTGTTTAATAATAATAGATCACCTTCATAGCTTCAACTATAGTATTGAGTAAAGCAGTAAAAAAAAATCAAAAAAATTGACAGAAGAAATTACCTAGGATGTAGTGCACATAAAACTAAGTAGCAAAATCCTGTGTTTTCAGTATTGTCTGACATAAAGGCACAAAATAGCAGAAGTCTTAAATGTATAATCGCAGACTCCTAAAGGTACACTATTGTGTGTGTGTGCGTGTGTGCTGGGGAGGGGGGGGGAGGGGGCAGGGGAGTCTATGGTCATGGTGCCGACAACCAAGCCCTATCCTAGCTCGTCAGGGGCATATTTGTTAAGTGCCCGCCCACAAGAGATAGTTCACATTGAGGTAATTGTATGTTGTTACCACTACACCAGCACCAGCTGTCAGGGTGAGCCTGACACAGTTTCATGAAGTAATAATTTCTCAAGCTCTGGGTACGTTCCGATTCAAGCTTTCCTGTGTCAACCCCGCGGTGCTCATTCGGGTGAGCCCCTGACAAGAGCTAATCAAACGATAACACTCGCCCTCTCGACTCGTGGTGGCGTCATACAGGCCAGCCCCAAGTAACCCGTTCCACAAGCAGGGCACCTGGGGCTGACCCGGGTGAGCCCCTGGAATGACATCAAAACTATTCAAACACAACAGGGGCAGACCGAGGTCGACCTGGGGAAGCTAATCGAACGCACGCTATAAAGTGACATACTATAGGGCCTAGTGCTTTTTAACATGGATAACTTTCCATATGGCGCCACTTATTTCACTCATTTTTACAAAAAGGGATAGGCTTATTTTTTAGATCTCATAGAGGTAATTTAGATACTACTATATTATATTATTAAATATCCAGTGGTGGCGCCATGCGGAAACCTTTCCTTTTAACACTCTAGTAGCCAGCCAAACTACTTAAGTGAAGAGAACTCGTTTGTTGTTTTTACCAATACCACTTACAAGTTTGTTTTAAGTAGCCTATAAAGGCCCGGTCCCACTGCAGCATTAACGAGAACGATAACGATCACGACGCAAAGAGAACGCGTTCTATTGGTTGAATTGCTCCACGCAGAATACGCACATTAAACCAATAGAATGCGTTCTCTTGGCGTCGTTATCATTATCGTTCTCGTTATCGCTGCAGTGGGACCGGGCCTTAACGGCTATACTATTATAGGTCTACTATAAATGACTGTCTCGCAGAGTAAAAACTTGTTCTTCAACAAAATCAATATCCAAAATCAATAATCAATACAAACACTCGTTCCTAATGAAAACTACAGCAGAATTGAACCTCCTCCCAGCTGCTGTGAGAGAAGCTCCCTCACCTGACACATTAAAAAAAAGCCTACACAACTTAAACTTGTTAAAAATATCAAAAGTAGAGCGCATAACAATGGGAGACTTTCTGGGACGATAGAGGGCAGCAGACTTACCGGGTAAATCCATTGTTCTCAGAATTATGCGCATGTTCAGAACTACGTAAACAATGGAAATTTACCCGGTATGTCTGCTGCCACCTAGCGTTGGAAAGTCTCCTATTACGAGTCCCCAGCACCACACACCTGCAACCTATACATCCCAACATTGGGAGATTGATTGCAGTATTGATCCAGATCCAGATACTAACTATTTTATATATTAGTTATTACTGGTCCTTTCTTTCTGTGGGTGTTTTAACATGGAGGTAGGAATATTCTGGCATTTGGCTAGTTGCGATAACGTGAGGCCGTCGGGAGTATCCTGTAATCAATTCAATGAATAGGGTCCTAACTAACCAGACCTAACTTGGTTGGAAGAACCGCAACAGACACTGATACAGTGACACAACTCTGAATTGTATCTGAACATAATTTTCTTCCGCGATCTGAATCACTGTAGTTGTTGGCAACTAGTTTTTTGTCATATTTTTATAAATAAATATTTTACGCTGAGAGTCAAGCGGTGGCACTAACATTCCTCCATGCACTAACTAGTACCAACTAGTGGATCCACTGAACCCCTATAAATAAGCCCACTCTTCTCTTATCTCTTCAGTCTCCTGACGATGACTAGAGCAAGCTAGTCCGTCGAAACGTTGAGACCAATTACAGAACTGACTCCGCGGCAGCACAGTTAATACGATCATATAAGCTAAAGTAGTAGTCCAGTCTAATTTCTATACCATCCGCCCTGGTAATAGTTAAAAAGCAGGACAGTTCTTTTCAGAACTGAGAAGTCTCCCGAACCTCCGATTATCTACTCCACGGCAGTAGAATAAAGCAATGGTGTTACCGCAAACCAAATAATATAATACATTACCAACTTGTTACTACTCTAGTCAGTGCCAACGCTTTTGAAAAGTTTCCCTGTCGTCTGGTTTGAAATTATAGAAGAAGTTCCGAAGTTTACAATGTTACCTTGATTTGCGGTTGTCCAAAGTACGTCATCAGCTAGCCCCGATTTAAAACTCACCGAGGTAGAATTATGCGACTGCTGTGGACAGATTCAGTTCCCTTGAGATTTGTCCGTCCCCCCTGTAAATTGCCTCACCAATAACAAACCTCCAAATGTGGGCCAAATTACTAAGTTTTTTCCCGACAGCGCCCTCTTTTGAATCCTCCCCCTCCTCAACCACAGAGGCCGGCCCATGTTGACAGATTTCACTACGACTCCCAACTGCCCCCTCCGATCCGGTCCTCCCCTAACAAAAACACCCCGAAAACAACGGGTGCCACATAAAATAATGTCATAAAAGAGGAAAGTCGCAAATATGCGTGTGTTGTTTTCCTTTCCCTGTCGGTAGGATTTATTTTTGTTTTACATAATCATTACGCCATTCGCAATTGTGTTTTTTTTTCTACCCAAATTAATTACTCATTTTCTCGCGAGTAGGCCGCATCTCGTGAGTCCGGTCGTAGGCCGCGCCTACGTCAAAAACGATGCATGATTTATTCAAAATTTACCAATTATTTACAAAATAACTATTTGAAACCATAGTCCGTCGATCCGAGAATGTTTTTTACATCCGGACATGTAATGATATGAAATACACTTGAATTTTTATAAATGCACCAATGAGATTTTGTTGTTTACCCAAGATGTTTTAATGAATATGCACCGACCAGATTGATCACGTGGTGCTCTCTTTTCACATTGACAAAGAAACTATTACAAAAGTCACTAATATTAACTTATTCCTTCCATCGCTTACTTGAAATCGTCTGCACTTGAAATTTATAAGCGTGTGTTCAAATATTTATTTATACTTATAAATTAAATTGAATTGATTTTGTATGGAGTGCCGTTTTGCTATAAAATGACAAATTGGTGTCTTTTTCCTTCAAATGAGGGTAGGTCTACTGACCCTACTCATGTGGAATATAATGCAATTGCCACTGCATTGTTTACCATTTAATGTTCACATCCAACTCTTAGGATGCTGCCGAGAAAAAGTTTATTGCACTACCAAAATATTCTACCAGAGTTGGTTGCCTCAACAGGTTTGATTTTCCATACTATCATGCGTTGGATCTTTTCTCCCACGTTAACAAAAAAACGACTGTGGTATTTCACTACCAGGTGAGCAACCGGGCGTACTTCATTATACTCGTCTAGAGGTATGGTGAGGGAGATAGCTCAGTAAGCTATCAATAGTAACCGCTTAAATAACTTTAAACCATTCAGCTCCATACTGGCACTGTATGGACAGCTAACGGGCCTGGAAGACTGTAGGCCTACCGGTGGGCTTATCGGGCGGTTTTTACCGTGAAAGAAAATATCTCATCTCAAGAAAAAACCCAGACTATTCATACAATCCTTAGTAGACAAACAACAACAAAAACTTGAAATAAACACTCGGTTAACTTTTTTTTCCATTTGAAAAACTTTTAATTTTTTATTGAAAACTATTTCAACCACAAAACAGACTCTTCCCATAAAAGTTTAACATGTTCTTGCTGGTGTAATTATTTGAGTGGAGCTAGCTATGAGTGTTTTTGTGATACAAGTTTACAATTTCATCTACAAATGAAAACTTTGGGAATTCATGTAGAGTAGTTATTGTGTACATCCAGATCAAGTGTGAACTGCAAATATAAACATACATTACAATGATCCTTAATAAACACTGGGTATCTATGCGCCTTAAATCTGATGATGATTGATGTATCTGTGCTAGGAAAAACTTATACTTTACTTTATTTAACTGTATACTTCCTAAGGTAGCGTAATAACAAGATTATGTTATCCAAATACACTGTTATAAGTCTTTTAAACAAAATGGAGGGCGGGTCAAGTTCTATAAAGGAATAGGACACAAACATTGGTAAGAATAGAAAACTCATTTCAACCATCGCATACAAAAAATAGAAATAAATCTGAACAATGGATTAGAACACCCTCCTAGTCAGGAGATGAAACTTGATCTGAAGTTATATGTGGAGAGGATATAAGTTTAAGTTTGGTTTTTACAATCTCTGCATCTTCTGCCACTTTTTACCAGAAAAAAATGTCATGTTTTTAGGCTTTCCTATTTGAATTATATTCAGTCTCACAAGCTGCTTCTTTATTGCCTAAACACTAAAAGTAAATCACTACAAACGAACTTTATGAATTGATGTCATCATGCCGCTATCTTTAGAGGTAAAAATGATGATGAAACAAGGCAAAACGCATATGTTTGTGCAGCGCACATGATTGGCCAGTGAAAAAACTCCTTTTCACCTCTAGCCAAGAGCGCCCTACTCAACTGACATGGTCTACAGAGATCTACAGGTGTTTTTGTATGAAAACAACCGAGGGTTTCGTATCATGTGATGAAAAGTTTGCCTATTGCAAGAATATCCATAAACCTGATATCCCCACAACTCCCAACACATCATTGGCCCACCTTTTCAATTTTCAATCATCTACCGGATTGAAAGTTTTTTGAGCAAAATGTACAACAGGGGCATAACATTCTTACTCTAATTGTTTTGTCTGATCTTATAAAACAATAGTTAATAATAATATACACAACAAATAAAGGTCAGAAAAAAATGATAGTAGATCGTAGAAGCAACTGTTTTCCCAGACCCAGTTGATTTTCATATAAAACTAAAAGAATTACAAGTTGATGAAAATGAAAATAGAAAAAAAACCTCAGATTGTAATAATTATACTGGTATACATCCATCCGAATTTACACTGTGGTACAAAATATAAACCCTTAGAAACAAAATGTTAAAAATCAAACCGGTTGAAAATCAATTTGCACATTTTAACAACTTGCCCAAGTTACATACAAAATACAAAAATGCACCCACCTCGTACAGTGTCGCTCAGGTTGATGACGTCATCCAGGAGGGTTTCAATTTATAGCAACCAACACCTAACTAAACCACATACCTTAGAATGTTCATGTAAAGACTAAACTGTACACCCTGGATGTATGCTGCCCATTTTCAGGCAAAGAATGTGTTCTCTGTATGGGAGAAATCCACAGAACGGCTGAAAGCAAGAACTTTTACAAGTTGAATCACAGGTTAAGGTCTACAACTGCTTGATAAATGTAAAGCGTGACATCCTTTTAGAAACCCCTTTTTTCAAGCTTGGTTGCTAGATGGGTCTTTACCATGTATTCTAAACCGACGAGAAGTTCAAATTGTCCCACAGGAGAAGGGATTAAGCTGTCCTTTGTGTGACCCCAGGGCTGGAAACCACAAGCCTCATAATAAGAGATAATATCTCTTATTATGCTTCAGTGACCGCCGCAACTTCAAGACACAACCAGGGAATTCTGAACCGAACACCGAGCTTCTTTGGGACCTGGTCTAAAAAGGAAGTCACACCTAAATGAAGCCTACAACTGGGGTGGTAATGGACGCAATTAGTGGACTAAGAAAGAGTAAACAAAGAAACACAGGCTACATAATATATACATGGATTATAAGTGTCTTACAATCTTCTTTAACATAAGTAAACTTCTTAAAATAATGTGAAGATTCAGCTGACCTTCCTGGAACTGGCCGGAACCCTAATTTCAGAAGCGCAGCTTCTTATGCTGACAAAATCTTAAATCTTTAACATGTGGGTGCTCTTTTATAACAAAAAAACACAACACTAAATGTATATATACTTTCTAGCAAAAAAAAGGAAGAGCAATTCATCTTGTCATAAGTTTCTTTTAAACACGTTATGACTTTTTTCCTTCAGCAAATGAACCAAAAGAAATTTCTTGTTGATGTAAGGCCTATATGCAGCCCAGTGTCCAAGAAAATAAACCAACAAAATCTACAGTATCTACCATTTGGAAGTTTGATAAACCTACTAGAGTACATCATCAGCTGTTAGGTGGCCCTGTCAGCTCGAGTCTGGGTGAGATGTTACTCCTCTGCAAACATCATCATCTTAATCTTGCATCACTGTTGTCTTTCTCTCATCATATACATCTTGCTTCACTGGACAGGGCTGTATAGGATAATTTGGGTTTCCCAAAACAAACAAAAATGGGGAAAAACAAGCATCAGAATGGCAGAACATTTGAAAAGCTGACAACAAAACGAGTATGAAATCTCTGTAAGCACTGTATACTCTGACATCAAACCCTTTCTAATCCGCCAAAAACCCACTTCTTAGTTTGGCTGATATTGAGGAATTCAAATCATGCATAGCAAAACCACTTGGTACTTGGCCAGGCATGAGACATTGAGAGTGCTGTGGAAACACCAAGGATCCCACTTGGTTTGTGAATGTGATACACTGTACTCCAGTCACTTTCTCTCAACATACACTCTAAATAATGCAATATGTCATGTACAATGTCTCCAAAAATAAGTGTATACTTTTAAAAACAGAGATAATCTGCACTGATCAAAGCTTTCAACTAAACGTTCATTAACAGCTGCAAAACATGACTAATTGTACAGACTGTTAGACTAATAGGAAAACATTAGCCGTTTCTTTTAAACCTTTTAAATTGTATCAACTTTCAAGAATGACCTTTTTTTTAAATCGCGACTGGGAGTGAATTAAAGGAACACGTTGCCTTGGATCGGTCGAGTTGGTCTTTGAAAAGCGTTCTGTAACCGTTTGTTGTGAAATGTATATGATTAGAAAGATATTGAAAAAAGTAGAATACAATGATCTACACAAATATGCCTCGAAATTGCGTGGTTTTCTTTTTACCCTGTCGACTAACACGGTCGGCCATTTATGGGAGTCAAAATTTTGACTCCCATAAATGGCCGAACATGATAGTTCGCGACGTAAAAGGAAAACCGTGCAATTTCGATTGATACTTGTGTGGATCATTATATTCTACTTTTAAAACATCTTTCTAACCATATGCATTTCATAACAAACGGTTTCAAACGCTTTTAATAGACCAACTCGTCCGATCCAAGGCAACGTGTTGCTTTAATGAACAAAGCATGTCGATCATTTTACCACCATAATTCATTCAAGAATAACTGGAATAAATTTGTTCATATTCAAATGTGTACAGGTATTTAAAACCCTTGAAAACCAAACCCTCCCCTAATAAAAGATACTATTTTAATCTAATCAAGTAAATTAGATTTAAAAAAATTCTTTTTTTAGGGGAGGGACAACCAATCTCAACGAAGATGCTTCAAAACCAGACACCCATAATTCTTTTTCTCCATACCAGTTTAACATTCACTTTCATCAGTGGATTTATTTCATTTATTTTGACAAGCTTTCATATGAGGTACTGCTCGCAACTCATACCTAAAAATGAATTTGTTTTCCGGGTCCTGACATTATCACACATCCATCAGCCATGTACAAAATATTTTGCATGTTATATGCATCTCATACATTATCAGTTGCATATAATATGAAAGCTCTTGCATGCTTTTCATTTCAAAAATAGCATGATTGTTTATTTTCAACCAGATAACTTTTTTTCCTGAAAATTTATTTTTTGCGAAAAAAATCGGGCCTTGCAACTTTGAATTTCATAAAATGGACCAAGACAATAACACAACAAGACTGTGTGTACACAATTCTCTCTCAATATCTTCACAAAATATGTTTCCTTTTATACTAATGTGTCTTTCGACAAAAATCTTCACTTGACCAGTCTCACTAATCCAGCAGTCAAACCTGTGTTGTGGACACCTATCAAATAGTGAACGTGGTTCAAGAAACGAGAAAAGTTGGCAAGGTAGTCTTACCGCCATCACTGCTGCAGCTTCACTTATTCACCTCAGAACTTGGAAGGAAAGCAGAGATTGTTTCATACAAAAAGTGGAAACAATTCTTATAGATGTAGATTATTCACTTAAAAAAAACCTTTTTAGTGACCTTTCATTTTTGTGTAAATCCTCACTATATGCCCAGACTGTTTCTCTTTTAGCTTGATTTCTTTTCATTAAAATTATCTGCATAAAAAATTAGTAAGCAGACATTTTTTTTTTATTTTTTTTTTTTTTAAATGTACAGTATGTTAACATGAGAAACAGTGGAAAACAATTTAGGACATGACCTTTACCCCCTGACCTTTTTGGTCCAATTGGTCAAATCTTGCTGGCATTAGATGCCACTACAGGCATTTGGTACAAGTCGCTTGGTCACCCAAGGGTTAATAAGAAATCAAACTTTCAGAGTATTTCTTTTCCAGGCATAAACAAAAAACCGGTGTGAACACAACTCAGGTTTGACTGCACCTTATAGACATTACTTCATAGAAACAACAAAAAGTAAACAAACATGCACCTTGAAAAATATAAATAAAAGCGGCAACTCTTTACAGGTAGCCACTCCTATTATAAAACGGTAACATATTATGTAGTAGTAGTAGGGGGGTACCTTGTGGAATACCTGTTTTACATGACAGCAATTCTCAACAAACATCATCCGTAGTGTGTGTGAGTGTGTCCCCCTGCGAAACATTAGCGATTCCTTGCCCCCTTGTTGCTTTAAGGCTCTCCAACAAGGGGGGTGTTTAACCCAGTGGTCTGGCTGGGGGTGGGTACACGGGGGATGTAATTCGTGCCCTTCCAGCGTCGTCAAATTAAACCATTGGTAATAACATCATGTTTAAGGCAGAGAATACACATATCATTGCACACTATAAACACCATACTTGTGAGATCAACATTTACTTTGCATATAATCTTTAAAGGTGTTATGTCTCTTTTTATTTTCTATGATTCAAATTGGCATTTTTTATTAATGTTCCATGTTATTCGTTCCAATTCAAAGTTATTATTTTTATTTTTTGTCTGTTTTGGTTACGTCAAAGAAATGAATCTTGTTAATTATAATGTGTATTTTACAAACTTTTTATTGTTAAACACACAAAATGAAATTATTCTTTGAGGGTACAGAATGTATTTTTATTGTATAAATAATAAAGCGTTGTTTAAAAGGTTCAGAAATCAATTGAATGCAGTTTTAATGTTTTAAGTCACAGTTAAACATGGACTCGTGAACTCACTATAAAGATTTTTTTTTCAATGACTTAAAGTTCTTCAAATAAGTTAAGTTTCTTGCATTCTTTAGATTGTTAAAACTGAAATTTTATTATCTCTTGTGATCTTTTGCTTAAACAGATACCTAGGGGTGTCTCCAACAACGATGAGCGCCTGTCAGTGACGAGCTAGGGTCGTTGAGATGTGTCCGTCCGCAAAGAAACCTTTCCACTTCGACAAACATTTACTTACTTTCATTCGCTGCTACGAGAAAAACAAAGTCAAGAAAGGAGGGGCGGGGCTACAAACGGGGTGAGAGGATGATGTGGATGAGGAGTGAGGGGGAGGGGGATTTGATAGACAGATTGAAGATAGCCAGGGGTTCGTACTGTCCAGGAATCTTAGCAAACAGTGCTATGAAATTTGTCTGACTGGATTTTAATTCAAAAAATGGCCTTCTGTTTCAACCCTAGTAAAGTCTTTCTCGAAGGCTGGATTTTAAACTGTGAAGAATCAGTCAATATCCTTCTTTTTTTGTTTGTTCTGTAGTGATTATACATTCTACTGCAACAACACATTCTGTCAGATTGCCAAAGGTCACCACAGAACACCAGAGCAAATGGGAGTGGGGATCCACTGCAACGTGCTGTGGGTTATAGGTTGAGGATTGTTCTAATAGCCTGGTCGATCCCAGTATACAGGAATAGGGATTACATTAGAGTTGCTAGATCAGACAGTACATACCTACTGACTGTTGAAAACCAATACCTGCACAAACCAGCTGCTCAGTGTATCTTCATGCAAAGCCAGGGAACAATTTCATCCAGCACTTTTGCACAGCAAAATATTTTTGCTGAAAAAATTTTGTGCACACGTAATATTGAGTAGCAAATGATGATTTTTGAGTAGAAACTGACACATTGTGCATTGAAAGCCAATGATTTTCCCATTGACCATCTTCTAACCCAAATTTGGTGATTCTCTTATATTGTAATTCTTTGAAGCTCAAATACACTGTGTACGTCTGGTGACAATTTGAAAACTAAAAACCGAGTTAAGATCTATAGTGTGACAACTGTAAGTCACTACTGTATTTACCAGCCTTCGGAAAATTATCGCCAACAAAAATATTCCACAAGAAATTTGGACTGCAGGCCCAGTCAGAAAAAAATGTGTTTGAATACAGAAACCCGACATTACTTTTTCAAATTGAGGTGAATTCCACACTGGTTTTGTGCTCGGCCGTTCAGTGTAATTTTTTAGGGATTAGAGGGTGACTAAGATGTTGATTTCTGCAGGTATTGATGTCATGAAAAGAAAAGGGAGAACTTAGTTCAGAAACGAACACAGGACACAAAAACGAACATGACGCGAGAGAGAGAGAGAGAAAAGGCAGAGACCTTGAACAGTTTATGTGTAGGACAGGAACAGGAAAGGAGGGAAACGGGGAAGGGGCGGGGCATACACTGTGGGGTTGATGACATTAGTAAAAAACTTTCAAAAAAAAAAGCAAGAGATTCTGATTTATTTTTGAGGGAGGAAATAAAAAAAGAAAACACTCACCCATCTAACTGTGGATCAGTTATCAGAGTAAGTGTCACCTTCAGATTTATGGAGGTCTCCAACGTCGCTCTTCTCGGGGGTGCGTCTGCCGCCTGACCGGGGTGTGCTGCTCTTCCTCTTTGATTCAACGTCATTCTCTTCATCGTCAGAGTACAACTCTAAGATGGGAAAAAGGGAGAGACACTAACAAAAATAAGTGTCTGGTGGAAAATAAGTTAAACTTGATGCAATTAAGAGCCATTGTTAGGAGAAAGAAAGACTGCACTGTGTTTGGAGAGTCCTACCGATAAGAATCCATCGGTGGGAAATATACGTGCAGTTTCTTTAAAGGCAGTGGATACTATTGGTAATTGTCAACGACTAGTCTTCACAGTTGGTGTATCTCAACATATGCATAAAATAATAAACCTGTGAAAATTTATGCTCAATCAGTCGTTGAAGTTGCGAGATTATAGTGAAAGAAAAAAAAACACCTTTGTCACACGAAGTTGTCTGCTTTCAGATGCATGATTTTGAGACCTCAAATTCTAAATCTTGAAATTAAATTCGTGGAAAGTTACTTCTTTCTCGAAAAATACTTACTTCAGAGGGAACTGTTTCTCACAATGTTTTATACTACCAACCTCTCCCATTACTCCTCACCAAGAAAAGTTTTATGCTAAGAATAATTTTGAGTAATTACCAATAGTGTCCACTGCCTTTAAAGCAAATGTTTTGAGAAAACAAGCCTGCCTGTTACCCAGCTCTCCTGTTACTATCTTAACAACCTTGCGCCAGGGTAAAAACAAAATAATATTCTTCATCCCAGATGCAAATGTTATTCAACTAAAACCCTGGTAAAATTTTACATCTAATATATTCAAGCCCCTCTTCTGATTTGCTAGTAACCATCAACAAGGCAGAGCTTCAGATTAACCCTTATAATAGAGGCCACGCATTTTTGTAGAATTATCGGTATGGGAAGCAGACACGCTATATTTTTCCCGATTCCACAAGTGCAAGTGTGATAATTATAATTAAGCAAAGTTGAAGCGCTGCTTTTAACAACCCGCAAAATGCAGACCAAAGAACAGGATGTGACATTGGCCCCACAATTTACGCTAATTTCACACTTATTGCAATGACTTGTTGACAAATCAGAATTGAGGATTCAACGCGAAGACAAAAAATCTTACCCGCTTTAGATTTCTTTGGAGTCTCGTCATCGTCTTCAAGGTCATCGCCTCTGCTGCGAGATCTTTTTTGTTGGTTCTCATGATGGTCGCCACTTCTATCGCCACTACTGTCACGTCTTTCTTTCTTCCTCTCTTCATGACTGCTTTCTATCGTCGTCTCAGAATCTCCCTCCTTATCATTTCCTATCTTTCCCTCATCGTCGTCATCTTTGCGCATCTCCAGATCGTCGTCCCTATTATTGGTTTCTTTTTCTTGGCTTCGTCTCTTGCTCTCTCTACTCTCAGACTCCCGGCGATGCTTGGAGCTACGGCTTCTGGAGCCAGAACGACTGCGCTTTGAACGTGATGTGCGGGACCTGGAGCGTGAGCGCCGTCGGGTACGTGACCTGCTGCGAGATCGTGAGCGTCGTTTTCGGTCACGACTGTGGGATCTTGATCGACGGCGTCGGTCTCGACTTCTATCTTGACTTTTTCGTCTGTTTTCAAGAGAAATTCAATACAAAAATCTGTTCTACAAAACTTGAGAACCTTGTTGGATAACAGAACAAGAAAGCAGAAGTACCGAGTGCATCTTGAGCAAAGCTTGTTGGCATTTAAATTGCAAGTGCTTTAATGTCAGTACCACGATACATAACTTTTAAACCGGGGTTTTGAATTAAGCTGTTAAATAATAGCCAATATCAGGATAACCTTTACTTAATTTTACTTTTACTCTTCACTGCTTATATTATACCGAGTTTCCTGTTCATTTAGCCTCCGAGAAAGACTCTGCTAGGGTCATTAACCTAAGGCCATTGACTATTTTTTGCATTTATACCATCGGCCCTTTTGGTTGGCAAGTTGTTTGCAACAGCTTATTTTATTTTCTCAGGATAACTTTTATAAACAGTAAACAGTTAAAACTCAAAATCTGACAGCTGATTGCTTCAAAAAAGTCATGATTGACTTTGAGAAGTGACAAATTCCGCAGACAACCGTACCTGTTATGTCTGCTGCGGCTCCTACTTCTGCTTCGTTTGCGACTGTGGCTTCGTCGTCGATCCCGACTTCTACTACGTCGTTTGTCCCGGCTGCGGCTTCGTCGTCTGTCTCGGCTTGAGCTCCTTCGTTTGTCACGACTACGGCTCCGTCTCTTATCGCGACTCCTTGATCGCCGCCGTCTATCCCGACTTCGGGACCTGCTCCGTCTCTTGTCCCTCGACTTCTGCCGTTCCTTTTCTTTCTCTCGTTCTTTCTCGCGTTCCTTCTCTCTCTTGACGCGCCTTTCTTCTACTTCCTTCTCGCGCTCTTTCTCGCGTTCTTCCCGTTTCTTGCGGCGCTCCTCCCGCTCTTCTTCCAGTTTTTTATCGCGCTCTTCTTGCTCTTTGCGACGTTGTTCCTCACGTTCGATGATTGGCTGCATACGTTTGGACTGCAATTGAAAACAGATGGTTGACTTTTTCAACTAAGCATGTTTCAATTGATTCACTAATTAATTGACGGATCCACTGACTGATCCACTGATTAATTGATTGATCCACCAATAGGAATCTACTCACTTTGAGTTCCTCCACAGTAGCCTTAATCTTGGCATAACCCATGTGTTGCTTTCCCATCAGGTGATCGTCCACTCTAGACTGGGCATCGCCGACAATGAGGAAAGCTCCGCACACCTCGCAGACTTCCATCTGCTTCTCCTGGGAGAGCACGGCATCCAGGGCCAAGGCAGCATTCTGTAGGTTCAAGCATTACAAGGAGATAAATATCATGAATTACGGAAGATACCAGTCTTGTCTAACATGGCACCCATAGTGTTAGCCAGAGGGGGTAACCCTGTTTTCAGTCCCAGCAGTTTGTGGCAACTTGCCCCTGGTTGGCAGTTAATTTTGCAACATGCCCCTGATGGCAGTTGATTTGGGTTGATCGCCCAAACAGGTTAAGTCTAGCCATCACCTTGAAGTGGCAGTATAGAACTCACTCCATGGCAGTGAAGTTAGTAAAAATCCTCTATAAGCTAAAGCAATAGTCCCAACCGATTTTCTATCTTCCACCCACATAGTACTTAAAAATCTACTCCGTGGTAGTAGAATTTATAGGAAGACAGTTCTCTAAAGAACAAACTCTACCTGGCAAGTAGATACACACGTGGTGTTACCGCAAACCAAATATATATTGATATCTCACCATGTAATGCTTCAAATCCCATACACCTTGTGATGTTAGGCAATAAATTAGTTTGTCGTTTAATTGTGCAACTGACCTCTTGAAGGGTCTCCCTCTCCTCTTTGAGCTGATCGCACAGCTTCATCGTCCCCTGAGCTTCCTCCACCTCCCCGTTGCATCCAAGTTCCTCTGCCTTTTCCACCAGGGTGTTGATGCGCTCCGTTAACATTCGGATCTGCTCCTCATTCTTGTATTGGTTGGGTGCACTCAACTGCTAAGTATTGTCAAAAAGAATTGAAACAAAAACCAAATGAAAAGGGGTACGAGTGAGCCAGATATCTCTATTGCATGCCAAACTTTTTCTACAATTGGCATTGAAAGTTGACACCAGGGCCAAATTTCATAGAGCTGCTTAAGCGGACAATATGGCTGAAAATTTTTCTAGTAAGCAGAAATGAGCAGCATACCAGCCACAAATTGAATATGTGATGTGGTAGTTTGGCTGGTAACCTTTTTGTGGTAAAGCAACATTGTGCTTGGCTACTTTTTGTGCTTGAGTAGGCTCTATGACATCAGGCCAAGACCTCAGGCCCGAGGTCAGTGATTTTAATCTTGTGGAGAAATTTCTTCTTCCTTACATGTTGTTGCGCATTACTGAGTGACAGTCTAGAGTGGCCCTTGCGGATACGGCGATCTACTTCGGAAACAACTTGCTGCAAGTACGCCAAGAAGTCATCTTCATAACGGGACCTCTCACGCTCACTAGCATCATTGAACCTTCGGGAAGAAACACACAAGTGGTCATTTTCCCTTCTCTTAATAGTGTTACAGCGATTGGCTTTTGGACTGGGAAACAGTTTGCTTTTAGTTTTCAATTGAAAAAAATTTGGCAATTGAAATGATCACTTTTTTTTATAAATGTGCAAAATCTTTCCCTGACAAAAAAAAAAATCATTTTTTAAAATTTATTATTACTGTTTACAGGATCACAACATTTGGTAAAACTTCCACAGCTTAATTGGGGATTCTGTGATTATTGAACAAATATTTTATTTATATTTATCACAAGCACCCGCAAACAAAGATATTACCAAAACAGGGAGACCACCAACATAAGGCCACATAAAAAAAAATTGTTGATTGTCCCTGCCCGACCGTTCAAAACCCCCCCGACTCCATTTTTTTTTTTATCATAAAAAACATGTCTTTTTTCAGCTGATATTCTTTTCAAAATGTACAGGTTTGAAAAGATGTTTAAAGAAGGTTTTTATTCATGTTGGCAAAGCAAGAACAATTCTTCAAATATTTACTTGGGCTACACTGTGCTTAGTTGTTTGAAAAAGTTGACAGAAGAAAATGTCATCTATGAGTTAAATTTGTTTGACAAAACTATTGAAAACATAAAGAACACACAAACCCTCTGTTTTACAGTGATTGTGATGATTTCTTTATTCTTGATTTCATACTTGGCATGTCAACAAAACTATCTAAGGTAGCAGGCTCAAAGTTTGGGTCCCGTAAATTTTTCTGTTCAACCCAAAACTATTCAAATTTTACCCTGTCAGTGAGTATGGGACTTGATTTATTTCACAGTGGTAATTTTGTACTTCTCATGTGAAAAACATCTACAGTTTGCAGAAAGCGCGTTATTGTTGCACATGTAAGGGCAGCTTTGTGGAATCTAGTGGAATACACAATGAAGGTATACGCCCAAGTTTGTTTCAGTATGAAAACATTGACTTTCTCACCCAAGTTTGAAAACACAACTTACATTCTTCTCAAGGATTCATCATGCTGTTTATCACAAGGACCTACAGAAATAAAATAAAGATAACAAACAATTAATCTAAAAGCTTCCTTTGGCTGCGTTCTCCCTATCTAGTGGTATGCTGGCCACTTCCTAGTTAAAACCTCAGAGGAACATTTACTCCAATTGGTCCAGTTGGCTAGTTCAGTTTTGGAAACGAGAAGCATCCCTTATTTAATATGAAATACAGACTAATGAAAAAGCTGGAAGTCTGGTGAAAAAAACTGGAAGTCTAGTGAAAAAGCCGGGAGCCTAGAACAGAACAGGCTGGAAGTCTAGTGAAAAAGCTGGAAGTCTAATGAAAAAAATCGAAGTCTTGTGAAAAAGCTGGAAGTCTAGTGAAAAAGCTGGAAGTCTAGTGAAAAAGCCGGGAGCCTAGAGAAAGAACAAGCTGAAAGTCTAGTGAAAAAGCTGGAAGTCTAGTAATAAAGCTGGAAGTCTAGTAAAAAAAAACTGGAAGTCTAGTGAAAAAGCCGGGAGCCTAGAACAGAACATGGAGGAAGAACTTCCTCCATGAACAGAACAAGCTGGAAGTCTAGTGAAAAAGCTGGAAGTCTTGTGAAAAAATGGAAGTCTTGTGAAAAAGCTGGAAGCCTAGTGAACAAGCTGGAAGCCTAGTGAAAAAGCTGGAAGTCTACTGCAAAAGCTGGAGACTAGTGAAACGACAAGCTATTAATAGCTATATATAGTGTCACCTGCTTGAAAAGTAACAAGTATCAGACTCAGAGTTTACAACCACCGGTGTTGTAGCTAGAACAATTTTAGTGGTTGGCTCTAAATACAATTTAGTTCACCAAGGGCGAGCGGTTCAACAAAATTACTCATGTTTAGTTATTGTGCCATCGTTGCTTAAAGGCAGTGGACACTATTGGTAATTACTCAAAATAATTATTAGCATGAAACCTTACTTGGTAACGAGTCATGGGAAAGGTTGATGGTATAAAACATTGTGAGAAACGGCTCCCTCTGAAGTGACATAGTTTTCGTGAAAGAAGTAATTTTCCACAAATTTGATTTTGAGACGTCAGATTTAGAATTTGAGGTCTCAAAATCAACCATCTAAATGCACACAACTTCGTGTGACAAGGGTGTTTTTTTTCTCCATTATTATCTCGCAACTTCGACGACCAATTGAGCTCAAATTTTCACAGGTTTGTTATTTTATGCATATATTGAGATACACCAAGTGAGTAGACAATTTGACAATTACCAATAGTGTGCAGTGTCTTTAAGTGCCATCTGAAGGAAATCTGTGCTGGGCAGCACAGTGAATTTTGCTCAGAGTGCTGGGTGAAATCTTTTTGTTCTGGGCAGGCCCGTCCGCCCGACACTGCCCACCGTGGCCAAAACCCTGTTTACAACACTTACCAAGATCAGACCTTGTGTTGGTGAAAAGCTCATGGGGGCAAAAGCCACATAGAAAGTTCTTGCACACCTAAAAGAAAAACAATTTATTTAGAAGAGTAAATCAACTAAGACAGATTTTGTATTCATTTAGTTTTCATTTATTAATTCTGTTTGTGAAAGCATCAGAAAAGAGAACTGAATTTGTTGAAGTAATTAAATTTGTCAACTCGCTGCATGCATGCTGGCTAGGTACAGTAGCAATTCAACAAATTCAATTCAAAATTTTACTTATTGCATTTAAATCTCAGATTGGCTTAACTCCATCTTACATTGCAAATCTTCTTGTACCTTACGCCCCCTCCCGCACTCTTCGTTCTTTTGCAAAGTCCCTTCTAACTATTTAGCATTCCTAGAACTTCCTCATCGTATGGCGATCGTGCCTTTTCCTCTTGTGCTCCTACACCTTGGAACGCTTAAACCTAATAACATCAGATGCTGTAGTTCTCTTCCACTACTACACTTAGCTCGTTACATGTCTTGATAGTCGATTATTCACTGTATAATTTTTTATTGTATTCTATTTATTTCTTTTTTGTTGTATATATGTATTGTTTTTTGTTCTGCGCCTTGGACTTTGGAGTAGGGTCTTGTACACTAGATAGATGGCGCATTAAGATAGATGGCGCATTATTAATGCATTATTATTATTATTAGGCCAAACAAAATAAATGTTGTGTTTACGGTAACCCGACCGACCTGAATTTTTTGCGGCCGAATTGCCGACCTCAAAACATTTTTCTAAATATTTTGTGAGTTGGTAAAATTTAAAATGACAACTTATAAACTTTTATATTTTACCACTTTCCAACATGAGGGTTTATTTAAACTTGATGAGTCGAACAAGGTTTAGTATCAGCCCTGATACTTCACCCACAACGGCAACGACGGCAATTGCCATCGTTGCCCCTACCGATTGCCGCAATGCCCTTCAAAAACCCAATTTTTCACGGCAATGATTGCCGTGCCCTTTTTTCATCACTGCCGCCGTGCCCTTCCTCCCGAAAAAAAATTATTTTCAACGTTGCCCAAGTTCGAAAATAAGCCAAAAAGTCCCGATGTCTGTGTACATTTTTATACCCCAATTTCACGCACGTAAGGCACAACAGCAGATTTCAGGCCCCGTTAGTCGTTGTTCTTTGCGTTCGACAAAAAAATACTCGAAACATCGAACGCTAGAGGGCGTTTCGGAACAGAGCGATAGCGTGAGATTAAACGCCCTCTAGTGGTAAAATTACGCGAACCAACGCTAAACGCCTTGAGACGAAGACTCGACGTGTCTGTGCATGCTGGGATAGTGGTTTTCCCCATGCTTGGTACATGTGATGTACCATCATGTACAGCATAGTCGTCGCGCACTGCATGCATTTATTCTGTCAACATCGTGTCAAAATGGAGCAGTTACGTGGGAATTTTAGCGTCTCTACGAAAAACTACACAACGTGCATGACCAATAGTAGGATTACGTATGAACAAAAATTATTTATTGTGTATTGTAAGTAGTTTATTTTGTTGAGTTAGATGAATGCTTTCGATTTTCATTGGGTAACAGTTAGAAAATGGAAAAATTGGAAGAACTATTTTTTGCAGGCAACTCAGAGGTTTTTTTTTAAATTGCCGTCGTGCCCTTCGCAACTTTTTTATGATTGCCGTGATGCCCTTCCAAATTTTTGAAAATTGCCTTGGTGCCCTAATTGTTTACAAAAAGTCAAGGCAAAACTGCCGTGCCCCTTAAAAGCCGAAGTATCAGGGCTGTAGTAT
The DNA here is from genome assembly GCF_902459465.1 of Asterias rubens. Taxonomy (NCBI): domain Eukaryota; kingdom Metazoa; phylum Echinodermata; class Asteroidea; order Forcipulatida; family Asteriidae; genus Asterias; species Asterias rubens. The sequence continues at coordinate 9,885,050 of NC_047068.1, read as the reverse complement.
AATGGTAACGGGTTTAAAATATTAACAAATAACTCAAAATTCAAGAACTTAAAAATAAAAATAAAATTACAAAATAAAATTATTTTCCTACCTACCTACCTGAAATTTTTTCGGGCCGTTACCGTAAACACAACATTTGTTTTGTTTGGCCTTATTATTATTAATTTATAATGAATATTGACCCCTGTGATGGCGGGTTAAGATAACTACATGAACTACGGGTCAATCTGTGCTAGTCGACGTTAAAGGATACTGTACACACTTGACTCTGATCCCGAGGCTGTATTACTATTACAATTGTATACAATCTGGCAGCTAAAATATAAATTATTATATTAACACCCAAGCAGATCCTTGCCATTTGATTGGAGGATTGTCCGTCACGTGATAGCAAATAAAAGTACGATTGCACGCTGAGTCACTCGCCGTGCTTTTTCGTTCCATCCGAAAAGTACCATTGCACGCTGGCACGCTGCCAGCGTGCAATGGTACTTTTCGGATGGAACGAAAAAGCTGAGTAAAAACATCACTGCGTGCGCGTGTCTTTGGTAACGCAGCGCAGGTGTTACTGCAAGACGAAGGCATAGTAAAATTACTAGCATTCGGCTTCTACAGTTGAAATTGTTTGTTTTGAAAGTTGTTTCTTTCAATCAAAATGACAAAGTTCTACTTGGATGTTATATAAAACAAATAATGAATGTTTTTCATTCGTGCAATGGTGCGAATATGTTCATTCGTTGAAAGCTGGAATGTTCCATTCAACTCGGCTCCGCCTCGTTGAATAGAACATTCCATCTTTCAACTCATGAACATATTCGCACCATTGCACTCATAAACATTCATTATGTGTATACTATCATGAGCGTAGCCAGCCGTAGGCTTAAAGCCTACGGCTGGCTCTGCTCATGACGCTACGGCTTCTGTCATAATTATATCTTTTCATCAGCAGCAGAGGACATCCAACGCATGACACTGACGACAGTGACGCTGCACTGACACTCAGTGACACCATGATCCAGCAGCTGTAGCTGTAGATAGAGCAGCCATTTCGTACACAGCCTAATTTTCATTTCCACATAAGGTTTATCGCGATTCAGAAACGCAATGCATTGTGGGAAGGAATATGGGGCGGTGTCTATGCAGTTTCTACGACTCACGCACGCAACGCCTATACCTTTGTGTGGGTTCAACAGCGCCCTCTCTTGATATTTTGCTAATCGCGATTAACCTTATCAATAGCTAAATAATTTCTTAAATTTTTATTTATATTTATACAAAAAGACCACCCGATGAACACGTTGAGGGCGCTCTCTTTCCGCTGATCATTTTCACGGGACGAGGGAGTCTGACGTTTACAAATACATGGTTTTTAGTAAATCAAAAAACTACTTGAATTACATATCATTTATCGTTTAATTTCATCCCCTTTAGTTCCGAAACATTCTACTCACCGAGGGGTGGTCCCATCTTATTTCTTTTGATCTTTCTGAGGGCAAAATATCACGATTTTTGCCCATCAACTCATCGAGCAATTGCGCTGCGGATATCATCTTGCCTGAGCAAGGAAGAAAAATACAGAATTTATGAAGTTTGAGCACAAGGTTGTAATCGAAACAGTGGTTCCCCACTAGTCCGATTAAGATTATGTACCAGGAATGGTCTCCGGGTACCAATGACATATGCTGCGTCAACCTCGTGTGTCGTTGACGTGCATGGCACTGTGTGTGTGCGTGTGTGTGTGCAAGGTATAGAACGCCAAATGGGCATACAACTAAAAAACCAGCAGATCGAACTGTCACTTATTTGGAATCACGGATCGGGGCGGGGGGGGGGGGTCATGGTTTTGCATCGATCGATTTCTCTCGGACACAAAATATCATACACAGGGCCCAATTTCATATAGCTGTATAGCAGAAAGTACTGCTTAACAAATTTAACGACTCGTGGGGCACCAGTCGCAACTTTGTAAACTTTATGTCACTGGCTGCGTATAACCTGTTTAATTTTTGCATAGCAAGATTTATTTTCCAGTGCGTTAAGCAGGTTATAGTGCCTACCTGCTTTATGAAATTGATCCGGTCGTCGTTTTAAAGTCACTTCGTAACTATCATTCCCGTCCGAGTCATCTCGTACCGGCCGCACGCGTGTCACATGGTATGTGTGTCAATCACTCTCTGCCTGCTGGGTTGTGAGTTCATTCATTTCATTTACGAGGATCGACACGTCGATTTGTTTTCACGGTCATTAAAAACTACGATATGCATGAGTATCAGAATTAATACAGTTCCTCGATTTGTAAAGTGTCCATTTTTTGTAATGGTCAAGAAGTTTTCTGAAACTGTTGACATAAAAGGGCGCGATCTTCTTATTATTTTCACATTGCTCCAAAGGGACGTAAAGATAAATCGTGCCAAAATGATCAAGCGGAGGGCGGATACTCTCCCAATGTAAAAGAGTGAAAAACACAACTCTTAACATTTCGAGTTGTCCCTCAAATGGCTCTTTAAAAAGAGTGTTGGTTATTTCACTCTTTTAGATGGGTTTCACTCCAGGACAGAGTAAAAAAGTACTTTAAAAAAATGCAAACTTCAATTTTAAAGAGTGGAAGACCACACGAGTTGTCCCTCATGGCTCCTCAAAGAGTGCTTTTACACTGTTTTGCATTCAGAGAGTATGTTTACAAAATGAGGTACTTCGTTACTTGTTAAAGGCACTGGCCACTACTGGTTATTGTCAAAGACCAGCAGTCTTCTCACTTGGTGTATCTCAACTATGCACAAAATAACAAACCTGTGAAAATTTGAGCTCAATCGGTCGTCGAAAAAATACCCTTGCCACACGAAGTTGTGTGCTTTCAGATGCTTGATTTTGAGGCCTCAAATTCTAAATCTGAGGTCTCGAAATCAAATTCGTGGAAAATTGCTTCTTTCTCGAAAACTTACGTCACTTCAGAGGGAGCCGTTTCTCACAATGTTTTATACGATCAACCTCTCCCCATTACTCGTCACCAAGTGAGGTTTTATGCTAATTATTATTTTGAGTAATTACCACTAGCGTCCACTGCCTTAAAAAAAATCTCCCAAGGAAAGTTAGTAAGTTTGTTTCCTTTTTTTCTTCTGTTATTTCTTTTGAGTGATTAAAGGACTGTTGTTGACTTTAGTGAGGGTAGATAGGCCTACGTTTATAATGATTGCAGAGGCACAATTGAGATTAAATTCTACCTCAAGCAATTACCCTTAATTGTTTATTGTTTAATTTTGTTCATAAATAATTAAATATACTTTTATGATGACTGTTAGTATGAACACACGAAATAAACTTGATCAGCTCACTAAAAGTGGCTGTTTATCATCCTTAGTCAGATGAACGTAAGAAGTGGCATGCGTGACAGTAATATCAAGCATTATGCGAACATACAAACTACACAACACACTATAAGAGATGTTAAATTGCCATGATTAGTCAGTTTTTAATTTAGCAACAAATTATTTATAGTACATCACTCTTAATATTAATGAATTCCAACTTTTTATATAATTACTTGTGTGAGCTACGACTTTAAATTAGTTAATAGATTATTTAACATCAATACAAACATCATAATTAAAATACAAATAATATCAGCTTAAAGGCACTGTACACGTTTGGTAATAACTGAAATTAATATATTAGCATAAAAATGAAATCGAAATTTGGGTTGACATGCTTGCGCTCAACCAACTGAGCTATCTAGCCAAGTGCAATTGCTCCAGTCTTTCTTTTCATCATGCTGCAATTTTGCCGTTTCGGGTAAGTTGTTTCAGTTGGTGATCTTTGAGCGAAGACCGGCTCCCCAAAATGCACATGACACATGTGATGTGTTTCGATACTATTATTGTAGGCGAGGCGATGGCGAATGTGTGGTAGTTCACAGGATATAGCAACAATCATACAGAAAGATGTCACACAGCTAATGGTACACGCAACTGACAAAAAGCAGGGTTTAGTAAGTCAATTTGTGATGTGGTTTCAAGTTTCACCCAAGTTAATGGTCGGTATTGAGTATTCCTTGGCTATTTTTACCTCCTTGGTGCAAGCAAGGCATTGTCTGTATCATGCTAAACGCTCTATAACGGTTGACAAAGACCGGTCCATGGGGAAAAGCGTCGTGTTCGTGTTTGGCAGAAAAGCGCCCGCAGTGGCTGTTTGTGATTCATTTGTGAGGAACGTCTTGCACGCTAGAGGATAAAGATGGAATCATTCTCATCAAAATCGACAATGTTTCTCAATGTATCCCCATAATTCCACATGGCCCTCTCAAGTCCATTTTGGCATCCCTGTGGTGGTTTGAGAAATGATCTCCCTCCAAGCGTCCCTGTCCAGAGCTATTGTTTTTAGCTCATGATTGTGTTATGTCTCTTCAGTGCACGAATGATAATTTCACCCGATAAACACGTTTTTAACACTAGCCTTTTTACAGATAGTTGTTTTGAAACTTTACGGATACGATCCATGCTGATTAACCGCAAATTTCACCGAACTTTTCCCATAACTTCCATACCTGTAGACATTGGCATGGAGTGTTTAACAATTATTGTTGCTACATCGAACTGTAATTCATTCCTCCTGATGACCTTAATCTCAGTTTTTTTTTCGTTTACAGCTGACAGCCTTTTTACAAATAGTTGCTTTGAGACTGCACGGATACATGCTGACTTACAGCGAATATTTTAACCGAAGAACTTTTCCGTGCCTCATTTGAAACCTGTAAGCATCTACGGATAACTTTAACATAGCCCCGGCGAAATTCCGTATTGGTCAACGCGTAAGTAACGCAGTTTATGCAACTGTTGAAATGAACCATGGTGAACAGAATGACGAACGTCTCCCTCTCAACGGAAATCGAGGCATTGTAGACGATGTTGAAAGGGACCACGAGGATCACCACCGACAGTACGAGAATCAGAAGTGTACGCAGGAGACGGTAGTCCGTTTTCGTCATCACTGCGCGCTGCCGACCGGCAAATTTCTGCAGGTTTCTTTTTGACGCGAGCACTTTCAACCAAACGCGCAAATAACAGTATATTATAAGAGACATACTGAGACCTAGAGCGACAAAACCATAAGTGGGAGAAGGTCGACTCATACAAGAAAACACCTGGGGTACGAGCTGATGCACGTCATATCCTTGTAAGATGTAGAAGGGTACCCAGTCTACAGCGAATGCAGCTCCCCAAATACACAGGACATAAAGGATAGTGGTGCATTTTGTGAAGAGGACATCATAGGCGCGGCCATGGCAGATGCGAACGTAGCGGTTCACAGCAATGGCATCAATGCTAAAGACCGACGCAACGCAGCTTACGGTACACAGGCAACCGGTGAACTGGCACAGAATATGATTGGACAGTAGATTTTGGCCGTGGTTTCGAATGCCAATCAGGTAGAAGATGTTGAGAAATGATGAGACGCATAGATCTGCAAAGGCTAGGTTCATCACGAGCACATTGTGGATTTTATGAAGTTTCTTGTTGACGATTACGGCAGCTATTACTAGAAGGTTTCCCAAGGTACCCGTGATTGACTCCAGTAATGTGACTATGAAGAGAATAAGATTGAGAGTCTTATCTTCAGCATACAATGCTATGAGTTCAGAGAGTGTCATTGGTTCATCAGGATAGTCGTAATTGTCTACAGTTGTGTTCGACATTGCAACTGAACTAAAACTATGATTTTTAGTGTCGTCCCCGTACTCCATGATTTGGCAGCGACGTATGCCTCTAACGTTGCAAAGAAGACCTCACAATGATATGATGATCAAAGAGCAAGGATAGCGGTGAAGTACTGATGGTTCTTAATCACCGAACCTCACAAATTGACAGCCATAATGAAAAGTACACAAAATGCCTTAATGGAAAGACGCAATTATGCGCTCTGTTTAACAGGACTAAATTATTATGTGTTAGTATACAACGACGTGACACACGCAAGCCTTAAAGGCTCTAGTCCTAACTCTTTGTGAAAATGACCCCAGGGGTCAGTTTCAAAAAGAGTTAGGACTAGTCCTAACTTAGGACTAGTCATAGGAGATATTAAAAACGTATAGCAAGTCCTAAGTTACGACGAGTATACTCGTCTTAACTCGGATAAGACTAGTCTTAACTCTTTGTGAAATCCACCCTGGGCACGTTTGGTACTTGTTAAAGATCAGTATTCTCACTTGGTGTTTCTCAACATATGCATAAAATAAAAATAAAAAACTGTGAAAATTTAGGTCCAATTGGTCACCGTTGCAAGAGAATAATACAAGAAAAACACCCTTGTGGCATTACTAGTCTATGTGTGCTTTCAGAGATGCATTATAATATGCTTCAGCTAAAGTCGTGTGAGAAATTACCTTTCTCTAAAACTACGTTAACCTGCTCCAGAGGGAGCCCCTATATTGTTCGTTACTAAGTTAGCTTTTATGCTTAAAACAATTATTTTGAGTAATTATACCAAAAGTATCCAGTGCCTTTAATACAAACAATATATGCGCTTTTGACGTGATAGTGAACTCGGTTCGGGTCAATTCTAATTAGTTACCCGAGCGTAAAACTGCACAAGAGCCGGATGACAAAACCAACGAAATATGGTTACTTCATGGGATACTGATGGGTTTTATTCAAAGTATATACGTTAGGTTATAACATAAACATAACATAACATAACAAATTACAAATTATAATGCGCTATTCCATCAAGATCATAGTGCACTAGAAATAAATCAACATGGAAAAAGGTGAGTCTTAATGACTTTACGAAATGCAGATAGAGTAACAGATCTGATGCCACACCGGCACCGAAGGTTAAGTAACTGGCTCAGTCATGTCGTTCCTTTTTAATATCAAGTCGGTTAAGTAATTAGCTTTTATTCCCTTATATAATTAAACTCCGGGCATTTTGAGCCCAGTAGAAAAATTAGTATGGTAGTGGCAGGCTGTCTTTCGTGACTGATTTCCTTTCCAAAAGATCGTTGACAACATGCGCCCTTTTTTTTAAAGTTGTAATAATGTTAGTGTAATGTCATTCATTTAAAGGCAGTGATGGACACTATTGGTAATTACTCAAAATAATTATTAGCATAAAACCTTTCTTGGTGACAAGTAATAGGGAGAGGTTGATGGTATAAAATGTTGTGAGAAACGGCACCCTCTGAAGTGCCATAGTTTCCGGGTAAGAAGTAATTTTCCACGAATTTGATTTCGAGACCTCAGATTTAGAACTTGAGGTTTCGAAATCAACCATATAAACGCGCACACCTTCGTGTGACAAGGGTGTTTTTTCTTTCATTCATATCTCGCAAGTTCGACGACCGATTGAGCTCAAATTTTCACAAGTTTGTTATTTTATGTATATGTTGAGATACACCAACTATGAAGGCTAGTCTTTGACAATTACCAATAGTGTCCACTGCCTTTAATACAAAAATATGTAAAAATGAACAAAAAGCATTAAATGCAAACAAATTATAAGCAAACATATTAAAACACAAAGAACATGTTTAATGCCATCTATTATTCAACTTCAAAATTTAATAGGCAACACATTATTTTGTGGTGAATTTGAAATGTCTTTAAATTTCTTAAATGAACGCAATGTCATTTTCTGCACGGCCAAATGCGGGACCGTCACGAATCGAATAGTCCCACTTAAATGTCCTTTTTGTGAAAACAAAAAATGTAATAATTTATGAAGGAAATCTTGAGCTATCTAGCACATGGTAATGCCCCAGTCTTTCTTTCCATGCTGCTATCTGGGCAGTTTCATGTAAACTGTTTTGACTGGACACCTTTGGTAATTGTCAAAGACCAGTAATCTCACCATGGTGTACCCTACATGCGTATAAGAACAAATCTATGAAAATGTTGGCTCAATCGATAATCGAAGTTGCAAGATACCAATGAAAGAGAGCACACCCTTGTTGCACAATAGGAGACTTTCCAACGCTAGGCGGCAGCAGACATACCGGGTAAATTTCCATTGTTTACGTAGTTCTGAACATGCGCATAATTCTGAGAACAATGGATTTACCCAGTAAGTCTGCTGCCCTCTATCGTCCCAGAAAGTCTCCCATTGTGTATGCTTTCAGATGCCTAATAAGGCGTCAGGCCTGAAGACTTTTGATATTGAGTGAGGAATTACCCCTATCTCAAAAACTACGATACTTTAGAGGCAGCCGTTGTTCACAATGTGTTGTACTATCAACACTCTCCATTGCTCGTAACCAAGTTAGTTTGCATATTAACAATTATTTTTAGCAATAATTACTTGTCCACTGTCCAGTGCCCAGTGCCTTTAGGTGAGTGATATCTTTAAGCGAAGACGGGTTGATGTGGGCTCATATGAATACACTCTTGATATACGAGGCGCATACCCTTGTAAGAAATAGAATATCCAGTGGACAGTGAATGCAGCTCCCAAAAATGCACAAAACAAAGAGTGTGGTGCGTTTTATGAAGATCATAAACTTGTAGCCAAGGCGATGGCGAATGTATATAGCGGTTCAACAATCCAATACTAAAGAATGACGTCACACAGCTTATAGTGCACATGCAAAACTGGGAAAAGGCAGGATTTGGCCGGTAGATTTTTGAAGTTGTTTCGAACTCCAAGTTGATGGTCGACATTGAATTTTATTCTTTGGTGCAAGACACTAGTCAAATGTTTCTCGTTTAACGAACTCCACGCTCTTTTGACGGTTGACAATTTACTCAAAGGGGGAAAGTGTCTCGTTCGTGTTTGATGGCACCCGCAACGGTTGTGTGTGATTCAATTATGTCTTGCACGATAGAGGACGCACTCTAAACAAAATCGGCAATGTTTCTCGATGTACAGCCCCTTTAACAATTATTGCACTTACATCAAAATGTAAGATTAATTCATTCCTTGATCTCATGCCAACCTTAGTTCCAGTTATTGTTTGCCATATCCAAGTCTGGTACATCTATTGACACGTTTTTAACTGACGGCCATTTTTACAGATGGGTGGTCTGCCTTACCGTGAATATTTCAACCGTACCTTTCACCGGAGAACTTTTCCGTGGCTTTGATACCTGTAAGCATCTACGGAGAACTTCAACAAAGCCACGGCGGAATTCCGTGTTGGTCAACGCGTAAATAACGCAGTTTATGCAACTGTTGAAATGAACCATGGTGAACAGAATGATGAACGTTTCCCTCTCAACGGAAATCGAGGCATTGTAGACGATGTTGAAAGGGACCACGAGGATCACAAACGCCAGTACGAGAATCAGAAGTGTGCGCAGGAGACGGTAGTCCGTTTTCGTCATTATTGCGCGTTGCCCATCGGCAAATTTCAGCAGGTTTCTTTTTGACGAGCGCACTTTCAACCAAACGCGCAAGTAACAGTATATTACAATAATCATACTGAGACTTGGTACAACGAAACCATACAGATGAGAAGGTCGACTCATACAAAAAAACACCTGGGGTACGAGCTGATGCGCGTCATATCCTTGTATTAAGAAGAAGTAGGGTATCCAGTCTACAGCGAATGCAGCTCCCCAAGTACACAGGACATACATGATAGTGGTGCATTTTGTGAAGAGGACATCATAGGAGCGCCCATGGCAGATGCGAACATAGCGATTCAGAGCAATGGCATCAATGCTAAAGACCGACGCTACGCAGCTTACGGTACACAAGCAGCCGGTGAACTGGCACAAAGTAGGATTTGATAGTAGATTTTGGCCGTGGTTTCGAATGCCAGTCAGATTGAGAAAGGATGAGACGCATAGGTCTGCAACGGCTAGGTTCATCACGAGCACATTGTGGATTTTATGGAGTTTCTTGTTGACGATTACGGCAGCTATTACTAGAAGGTTTCCCAAGGTACCAGTGATTAACTCCAGTAATGTGACTATGAAGAGAATAAGATTGAGAGTCTTATCTTCAGCATACAGTGCTACGAGTTCAGAGAGTGTCATTGGTTCATCAGGATAGTCGTAATTGTCTACAGTTGTATTCGACATTGCAACTGAACTAAAACTGTGATTTTTTGTGTCGTCGTACTCCATGATTTGGCAGCGACGTATGCCTCTAAAACGTTGCAAAGAAGACCTCACAATGATTATGACGATCATAGAGCAAGGATGACGGTTAAGTACTATACAGGGCCCAATTTAATGGCTCTGCTTACCGCCGAATTCTGCTCTTATGATCACGATTACGTGCCAGCGCCGAATTTCTGCCCTATAGCCTTGTAAGCGTAGAAAAGAATGCCTATAGTAATGCGGAGTACGCACGCGTAGAAGCCAAAATTCGCACAAAAATGCGCTAAACCGTGAAATACGCTTGCCGTAAGCACAGAATTCCTTGCTTCCGTAAGCGTCGATTCTGTGCTTACGGTAAGCAAAGCCATGAAATTGGGCCCTGATGGTTGTTAATCACCGAACCTCACACAATTGACAGCCAAAATGAAAAGTACACAAAATAATGTCTTAATGGAAATTGTGACGCAATAAGGCGGTCTGTTCTTAGAACTACTTTTATTAAGGGAACATATTATGTCCTTGGCTGATAATTGGCTGATACAGGTTAATAATAACCCTCACCTCCGGCTCGGGTAATCGCATCCAGACTGCAACCGGTATTAAACAGAGTGTTTAAAGCCGGCCAAGCACATTTTAATCCCATTCATAAATACCTTTTCGGTCAAAAAACATCCACACTTTTTGGTCCAAAAGCTACAATATTGTTCAATAATTTCTTTCAACAGAACACCCCATCCAGCTATGAAATGGTACGACTCTCTGGTAAACAGTCCTTATAAGGAGATTGGCGTGCGCGTCGCGCGTATCGCGTGATGTGGCACAGGTGTTCAAGCCATTGCTCTCAACCAATAGGAATGAAGAAACGGTCTTATAAGCACATGTGCGCATGTGCAAGCTCGCGTGTCACGCTCATGTTAAAAACACTTTTGGCCATGTCTTTATCAGCCGTTTAAACACACCAGCGGGGCATGCTCTCAACCAATCAGAATAGACAAACTGTCTTAGGTATTTATGAATATTTGTTTATAATACGATCAAAGACCGGTATTCTCACTTGGTGTTTACCAGCATAATTATGCATACAATATCAAACCTGTGAAAATTTAGGCCCAATCGGTCATCATATTTGAAAGAGAATAATACAAGAAAAACACCCATGTTGCATTACTAGTCTTTGTTTGCTTTCAGAGATGCACTAAATAGGCTTCAGCGTAAAAGTATTTATATTATTTGAGTGAGAAAATAGATTACCTCTTTCTCAAAAAACTACATTATTTCAGAGGGAGCCGTTTGTCCCTATGTTTTAAACTAATACCAACAGTTCTTCATTACTCAATACAAAGTAAGTTTTAAAGCTAAACATTATATTGAGTAGTTACCAAAAGTGTCCAGTGCCTTTAATACAAAAATAATAAATGTGCTTTGACGTGATAAAGTGAACTCGGTTCAGATCAATTCCAATTAGTTACCCGAGCGTAAAATTGCACACGAGAGACGGATGACCAAACCAACGAATTTGGTTATCACATGAAGATTTTAATCAAGGATACGTTTTCTAGCTGGCATGTAATTAGTGATAGCTCGTCACAAGAAATAGTTCAATTTGAAATGTTTTATCTCATAGTGTTTTATCTCATAGTATTTAACGATATTGTAATGAACTTAGACACAATGGTAAAAATAACAAATACCTATATGAATCCATCATATCTAAAGTAAACCAACAACCAGGCAGCAAAGCTGAATTTTTGTGCCATAAACAAAGTAAGATAGATGAGTCAAAAACTGCACAGATGAAAATATCAAATAGCAACACCAAAATAGGGGGGTACATAAGCCAATTATACAGAAATCACAAAAATAAAAAAAAGTATTTTGTAGGCCATCAAAATTACCAGAGTAGCCTCGTAAGAACCCTTTTATCCAATAGACGTGTTATGGTTAAACAAAATGATTTTTAGTTTTGGTCATAGTGATTTCTAAGATAAGAATTTGGCATTTTTGTTTCATCATAAATAAGATGTAGGTTTGTGCACAAGCATCGCATGCAAATGGTTACTTTATACACTCGACGTTTTCTCTGAAGTGGGCACCAACATAAACCAGCATGTAAGTTAATAATATGCCATTATGCCAATCAGACGAATTTAGACGTAACACGAAATGTAGCCCTGCTTATAGGCCTACAGTTATAGACTGTGAGCTTTCGTTATAAACATCAACGTTTCGTTTCCGAAGATGCCAAGTCACGTTCGGTGCATTTTTAACTTAATATATTTCAAACGAATCAGGGAAAATAGATGTTCAATTGCAATAACAACGAAAAGTTACAAAAATAAAGAAATATTTCTGTTAAATACAGGCATTGCTCTTACATACACAAAGATATCAGTGGATAAACTCGCAGTGACGTAAACCTTCCATTTCTGCTTTATGATTGGACGTAGTTTATCTGAAAGTTTGAGTTGCACCGATTCTGTTAATACAAAACGACAGATATGCTCTTCATTTCAATATACTGCTACATAATTTCTGTCAATACTTTTCAGATATTAAAAAAGGCCGGACAAGACTGAATTTTTCAACCCATGCTCGGGTTTTAAATTTATTTCAATTAACAGTAAACACGCAACATCCGAAGAAAGTAATACTAACGGTTCATGTCCCTCGAGCTTTACCCAAAAATAAAACAGCCTTTCAATGCACTTCATTTACATTTGGTGCGTTCGATTAGCTTCCCCGGGTCTACCCCGCGGTGCTTACTAGGGTGAGCCCCTGACAAGAGCTAAACGAACGATCACTCTCCGCTCTCGTATTGACGTCATGCACATGGGGCCAGCCCATAGTGATCCACTCCACAAGCAAGGCACTGGGGGCTGACCCGGGTAAGCCCCTGGAATGACGTCGAAGCTATTCGAACGCACCCACTGATTACCAAATAGTTGTTACAAGTTGCAATTGGCTTCCTCTGGCTTCGCACAAGCGCTGTTACCATTTGTGGCATCGGTTACTCTGAAGTGTAGGTCAGTGTTGCAGGTATGGTGATGTGCTATACCATTGTCGCATTGGTAATACATCGAACAGCTGTAGGGGTCAGGATAGTGTCCACCGCTAGCTCTTCCGTCGCAGGAGAACCTGGTGACCGGTTTGTCGCTAGTAACCGGGATGTCGCTGGTTACCGGTTTGTTGCTGGTTGCCTGTTTGTCGCTGGTTGCTGGTTTGTCGCTGGTTACCGGTTTGTCGCTGGTTACTGGTTTGTCGCTGGTTACCGGTTTGTTGCTGGTTGCCTGTTTGTCGCTGGTTACCGGTTTGTTGCTGGTTGCCTGTTTGTCGCTGGTTGATGGTTTGTCGCTGGTTACCGGTTTGTCGCTGGTTACCGGTTTGTTGCTGGTTGCCTGAGTAGTACTGACTGATTGAGAAGCTGGTACACTGCTCACCAGCTCACCATTGATGACTGAAGATATCGTTGCAGTCTTTACTTGATTGCCCGGCAAAGCATCTGCAAAAAATATAAAACATTACTTTTGACAAATCAAACCAGCACCAGAGTTATAATTGTCACTTCAATATGGCAACAAGTATAGAAACATTAATTTTTTTTTACCGATACACCGATGTGTGTTAGCACTGTACTCAGAACTTTCCCGAGTCCTGTGAAAAAATATCACAGGCATGTTACTCGGGTGGGATTCGAACCCACGACACTTGCAATTCTAGAGCAGTGTCGTTGCGGTACCCGCTGCCAAAACATAGGACTCGAACTGCTTCTAGCTACTGGGCAACCTCGGTAGTCTAGTTGGTAAGACACTGCTCTAGAATTGGTAGGGTCGTGGGTTAGAATCCCACCCGAGTAACATGCCTGTGATATTTTTTCCACATGACTCGGGAAAGTACTGAATATATAGTGCTAACACACATCGGTTTATGGGTAAAAAAACAAAAATAATATTCTTTATCCCCGATGCAAATTTAACATCTCTTAATATAGAAACCTTTCATAAAAAGCAAATGAGACTTGTATGTATATATTATTTTATAAGTACCACAGTCATGTTTAATCATCGAAAAAGTATTGGAATAGAACAAACCTTTATATGTACATGATGTCATTTGAGTTAAGTTGGCCACACTCGCCTGGAGGTCAAAAAGGGAGGGTTCATTGACCAAACCTGTGGGCCGTGCTTACAAATATGTGTCCATTTCATGGCTCTGCTCACCGTAAGCACAGAATCGGCGCTTACGGAAACAGGGAATTCTGTGCTTACGGCAAGCGTACTCACGGGTTAGCTGCGAATTTTGGCTTCTGCGCGTACGTCCGTCTCCATGTACTTATAGCATTCTAATTGGGCCCTGTACGATTTCCACATCATTCGTTAGGTAACCTCTAAGATGGCAGTTGGAGGACGTCAATGCGTATAAATACAGGTCTTTAAAAACATTTTCATCACAAACCAGTAGTTTCTATGTCTTCAAGCGACATTATAACGACGGTTGAGAAACTATACATGAGACAATAAAAATAACTTCACTGTTCATAATTTTTATTTGTGATCGCGAAAGATTTTCTTACCCGAGCAATTGAGCCATTTGTGGATCTCCTTTGGAGAGTTGCTGATCAGAATGGTATCAAAGTAGATGACTTTGAAGTTGCGGCCGGGTGTACGGGTGTTTATACCACCTGGTCGAATCTCGGTGCACTTGCAGGGATCCTCCACCGGGATGACCCATCGGTATCTATTGGCGGCGTTCGAATCCGGTTCTTGTCCCATCAAGCAAACAATCGCTGCATGGAAACAATCACACAAAAAATGTTTTAGCTATTATAGTAAACAAATTCTACAATCCATCACAATCGTAAATCTCAATGATAATTGTTGCATTAGACTCTGTATGCAGATTGTATTATCAATTTGTAATTAATAATTTGTTTTAAATGGAAGACTTAATTAAGTATGGGTAAACAATGCAAACGATTTTGTTCTATGTATTGGAACGATTCACTGTTGTTAGCTACCGGGCAATCTCGGTCATCTAATTGTTAACACTGCTATAGAATTTCAAAGGTCGTGGGTTCGAATCCCACCCGAGTAAGATGCATGTGATTTGTTTTCACATCGGGAAAATACTGAGCATACAGTGCTAACACACATCGGTTGTACTATAAGTTACACCAATTTTTGTTATCCCCAGTGCAACGTTATCATCTATAATGGTTTGCTTAACTAAATAGGTTAAACTATTAATAAGGATGCATGTTATTTTCACCAAATGAAAACAAACTTACCATCTGTGTGGATTGAAAGCAGTGCCAAAGAAATCCCAATTCCAATGGGTTGCAATAACACGGACATGTTTTACAGGGATCTGAGATACCGCTGTAGTTGCTTAACTCTCGGTCTGGAATACTCGCCCCTCTCCGTGTGATTCGGAGCTCACCTTGGTATATGAAGTGACGTGTTGGTACATCAAATGCCATCATAAGACGTGGCCTGCGTTATCATAACAGAAATTTTAATTTGAATGACACGGGGGTGTTTGGATTGGCAGAGTTTTTCGCTTTTTGTCTCAAATGAGTAAACAACGTTGTATAGATGAAGCCGCTTAGCATAAAAATAAGCCTGTCGAGCAAAAGTAAGAGCTGATATGAGGCAACAGATGTACAGAGTTTCGGATCGTGTTTGGTTGAACTGGTGCACTAAATGATTAGAAATACTGAAATACAATTATTTATTTTGTATAAATATACTTGCAAATGTTACCGCTGGGCACCTTTGAAAAGTATTGTTTTACTGGTGCGGGGAAACAAATAAATATATGCAAATATATGTATATAAATGAAACAAGCTTCATGTCTACATCCGAAGTGCTAAGTAACGCACAGGTCGCGTTTAATGTAATTGGTTGCTTGTCCGTGTACACTTATATCAGTATACGATCGAAACTGTCACTCTTTTGTCCGAGTGGTTGTTTCATTTTCGCTCTTTTGAGAGTGAAAGTCAATCTGTAGCACTCTTTTTGAGTGAATATGGAACGAACTTCATGCTCAATCGAGTTGAAAGTACCGTATTTCACACTAAAAGGAGTTGTCCGTCATATGGCTCTTGCAAGAGTGGTATTGCGAACAAAACGAGTGGTTTCCACTCTTTTACATTAAGAGAGTAAATGGAGACAGCCCTCCGTACATGCTAGTGTACATGTGAATGACAGAGATTCAGTAACGTATAAAACAAAACGAATTGCCTAAACTTATGAGCCACAAGAAAGTCACGTAAACAGGTCACAATTGGCAAAATATTTATTCCAGAGAAAGCAAGTAACATAGTTTTTTTTAGAAAAGGGGTATTTTCTCACTCTATGAGACTTCAGGCCTGAATCCCTTTGAAGGCACCTGAATGTGAAATCACACAAATTTGTGCAACAATGGTATTCTTATGAAACTTCGATGACCAATTGAGTTCAAATTTTCACAGGTTTTTTATTTATGCATATTATGTTGAGCTACATCAAGTTAGAGAATACTGGTCTTTGACAATAACCAATAGTGTCCAGTGCCTTTAAGGTAATATTCAGGTGAAGGATGGTTGTCATTATTATCACAAAAGAAGTCTGGGTATTGAATAATGCAATGCACGATGAACACAGTGAACGATATTATAAAAACTCAGTGTGTGGATCACTGGCCTTGCCTGTCAGTCTGGTGTCGAATATGATTAGAGCTTTTTTTCAACGTTATGGCGAGCAGGTTTACTTAGAGCGTTTGAGAAACAGACACGATGGTGTGATCAGAAACGATGAAATAGATTCGTGTCTCAGAAAAGAAAATGAGCAAAGAAAAGAAAGAATAATGAAAAAAAACATGAAACAAGCGAATTATTTTTTAGCAAAAGGATGAATAAATTAGTTAATTCATAGATTAATTTGAAATGCTAATAAAATATAGGCCAGTTTATATATTATTATTATTATTATTATTATTATTATTATTATTATTATTATTATTATTATTATTATTATTATTATTATTATTATTATTATTATTATTATTATTATTATTATATTTAAAATATAGCATATTGTAAGTATGTATGGAATTGAGTGCGTATTTCCAGGTGAAAAACATGTAGGTGAAAGGTGATTATGGACGGGGATTGACCAAGGCTAAAGGCCACTCTCTGGCGTTATTCACGATCCTCGAAGTGTGACGTCAGATATTCAGGCTGACGTTCACCTATACTGGTTCCCTGTCGTACAGGCACCCCCACTCACTTGCCCCAACATGTCATTCATCACCATCATCATCATCATCCCCATTCCCGGCCCCACCATCATCACCATCATGTCCCAGTCTTGCGGCCGTTGGGGCGACCCAGCACTCTTGACGATTTGGCCCCACCCTAATTCTTGGTTTTTATCGAGTCCGATGAATTCCCCGGTCTTTTTCGTCGTCCACTCCTTGATGTAATCAATTCAGATTCGCCTTGGGTGTTCTCCCTCGCTTTCGGTCTGTGCATCCTCCACAAACCTATGCAGGATTATTTGCCAGTGTTCCCTTGGCAAGATTTCATTGGATACAGTGCTTTCACTGGATAAACGTGTACGTGACGTGAACTTTCCATATCTGTGAAATGATTGGTCGTTGTTATTACTATAGGTAATATAATGTCGTTTGTCAGTTTGCACTTTCTATTGTCTGCATCGAGGGGGGGGTGTCAACATCGTAACACAAACAAAATGTATAACTATTTTTCACATTGTATCATTTTAATTATAAACTGATAATAAATAAAACTATCTTTCTCTATTATAGCAAAAACTTGGGTTTGTCTGTTAAAATATTGGCATTCATTATTCTTTAGATTCAAATTATTGTTGTGCATTAGCAAACTAACTCTATTGGTTTTTAATAGAACATAGTCATCAGAACGGTTTATGTTATATTCTCGAATTATGGAAATAGAACAATGGTTGTATTGTCAAGCCATTCCATCAGTCTGTAAATAATTATCAGATAAAGAGTCTGTAAATAATTATCAGATAAAGTAACAAGAAATCTTGTATGTAATTTATATTTCAAATAAATAAATAAATCGCAGGTAGGCCTGCAGCGCATAAACATCGGTTTTAGTTGCGAAACTATTTTTCGGCTACTTGTTCAAACAATACTTTTATTTGTTCTAGGCTTCACATTAATTTCCAATGACACTAAACACGCAACATCCACAGTAAAGCCATTCAATCAAAATAATTATTTCGAGCTTACCCGAAAAGAGAACACACTCTTGCAATTACAATTTACTACCGATAACAGCAAATTGTTACAGTTTATAATTTAATTTATTAATTTATTCATTTTCCTCACCAATTGGCCAATTGTTACACATTGCAAGTTTGTTCCCGGCCCAACTCCGTGCAATAACCGGTATTAATGTCACTAGTTATTACGAAGTGTTGGTCAGGTCCGCATGAAGCGTGACGTACTTTACCATAGTTGCAGTGGTAGAACATCATACAGTCGTTGGGGTCGGCGTAGAATGCAACGTCAGCACTTCCCACGCAGGAGAAGCTGGTTACTGGCTTGTCGCTGGTAACCGGTATGTCGCTAGTTACCGGTGCAGTGCTGGTTGCGTGAGTAGTAATGACTGATTTAGAAGCTGGTACACTGCCTATCAGCTCACCATTGAATTCTGGAGAAAGCATTATGAGAAAAAAACAAGTGTTTCTTATAGTTCTTGTATTTTAAGTCCTTATAACGTTTTTATTTTTATTTTCGATGGAATGTTCCGAAGAGTTTCTTACCCGAGCAATTGAGCCATTTTCGGATCTCCTTTGGAGAGTTGCTGATCAGAATGGTATCAAAGTAGATGACTTTGAAGTTGCGGCCGGGTGTACGGGTGTTTATACCACCTGGTCGAATCTCGGTGCACTTGCAGGGATCCTCCACCGGGATGACCCATCGGTATCTATGGGCGGCGTTCGAATCCGGTTCCTTTCCCATCAAGCAAACCATCGCTGTGGAAACAACACAAACTTACATTGTTTAAAAATGTCCACTTATGTCTTGTATATCAATGCCCGTTTTAAATGATGGGTTGTACTGTTTATACTCCTGTTCCTTCTCCGACTTGTGGACTAGTCTTTAAGTTGTAGTTGTGGAGACAGCGACCGTAACAGCACTCCTGTCGTCGATCCCACCAAACTCTTCCATTCATGTAAAGCTCGTTGGGCGTAGGGCGCACTGAACTAATAGACGAGTTACTCATCCAAACTCGGGATAGGATCAATCCTAGCGTTTCGTGAAATCGGCTGCAGGGGCCACTTTCATTTTATTTTTGCTTTTCAACGTGCACATAATATTGACACACATCTATAATGTTGGATATAAGTCAATAAAACTAAAGGATTCAGAATCAGCTTTTTTAGTCTTTGATTTTTGTTACGATTGATCGGTCATTTTTTAAAGACAGTGGACACTATTTGTCAAAGACCAGTCTTCTCACTTGGTGTATCTCAATACATGCATAAAATAACAAACCTGTGAAAATTTGAGCTCAATCGGTCGTCGAAGTTGCGAGATATTAATGATAGAAAAAACACCCTTGTCACACGAAGTTGTATGCTTTCTGTTGCTTGATTTCGAGGCCTCAAATTCTAAATCTGGTCAAATTCGTGTAAAATTACTTCTTTCTCGAAAACTACTCCACTTCAGAGGGAGCGTTTCTCACAATTTTTTTTTCTCCCCATTACTCGTTCCCAAGTAAGGTTTTATGCTAATAAATATTTTGAGTAATTACCAATAGTGTCCACTGCCTTTAAATAACAAGGGAAAGATAATACTAATGATAAATAACAATTCTACAAAGAAATTACTGAAAAATTGTATAGCCTAGATAAGAAGTTAGAAGATATTTTTTATTCATGAGGACTGTTTTCTTCAATAACAGTAACTATTTCTTTAACAAAGAATTTACAATTTTGTTAGTGGCCCGAAAAGAGATAGCTATTGATTTGTATAATGTTGAGAACTTACAAAACATTGGTTAATACCACAATCTGGATTTAAAATAAAAACAAGAGCGTAGTTAAAGGTGTTGCTTCAATGGGATTTGTATAAGTATTTTCTTACAATAGCTTTAATTGGTATTTCTTAAAACATCAATATTGGATATGTTGTTAAAGTTGAATTAACAGAAGAACGTTGATTGAATTGAACCAATAGACCTATCAATTAAAATACACAATCTTACCTTCAGAAAGGGATGAAATCACAGAAATAAAACACAAAAGACAAGCGCCTTGCAGAAACACAGCCATTTTTCTTCCCGCAAAATTGTCATATGATTGTCTTGCTCGAGTATTCAATTAGCTTGCTGACGTGTCTACCTATTGTTCTTGGTTAAGCAGCTTAGAGCAATAATAAGCAACTAGGACACATGACAGAAAGGGATCAGAAATTTGGTCACATCTTAAAAAAAAATTGTTTTCCGTAAAATGAATCACATGATTCTATCACATGATTCTAGCATGACACCAAAATGGTATGTCAAAGATATAAATTATGGTAGGGCCGATGTGTATTTAAGAGCCAGGAGAAATAATGTACCACAGGTTACTATATTGGTCACCTTTAGGGGTCTCTGAGATTTAACAAAACGACACCTTAAAATTGCTTAAATTTAAAGTGATTGTAAAAAAAAAAAATAGAAATATGAAAGTGTTATTCGGAGAAACAGTGTTTATTTTCGTGCAAAGATTTGTCACTTGATTTCCGAGTCTTCAATTAGCTTGCTGACGTATGCTGATCATTTACATAACAATGGGAACAACAGATAGATGAACCGAAATCTGCCCACAACATGACAGCATCGACTCTGTAGGGTAACATTTTTGGATGCACATGTTAGTGGGGAGCATTTTGAAGGGGGAACTTCTGAACATGTGTCCATTTGCCCTTTTCTTAAAGCCATTATACACTTTCGGTAAACAGTATTGTCCAAGTCCCACACTTCGTGTATCAAAACTTATATATAAAATAACAATCCTGTGGAAATTTTGGCTCAATCGGACATCGGAGTCGGGAGAAAATAACGGGAAAACCCACTCCTGTTTTCGCGCGTTTCGCCGTGTCATGACATGTGTTTATAACAAATCCGTAATTCTCGCTAACGAGAATTTATATTGTTTTACCGTTTTCTCAAAAAGTAAAGCATTTCATGGACTAATATTTCAAGAGAAGTCTTTCACCATTACCTTCTGTAAACCCTGTAAATTATTTGTAAATCTGTGAACTTTTTTCCCCTTTTCTGTACCGAAAGGGTCCAATGGCTTTAAATGAACCCCTGAATGTTAAAATTTTAAAAAATTATTAAAAATCTGACACGAATGTAAAAACAAATACATTATCGGCGTGTAAACGGAAAATAGCGAATTTATCACATCAAAGCGTATACATTTTTGCTCTTGAAATTTCTGAGCATTGCTTCATTCCTGCAACAGAAACTACGGCAAGAGGAAGTATTTTCTGGTCGTTCCATTCCCCGAGTTAACTGTTTTACTCTGGTATTGGGACTATTTTCCCTCAATCTGAAAGAATCAGGTATGTTTTTCTGAACATTTTAACAGGAAAATTTATCTTGATGGAGAAGATTGCTTTATCGTTCACACGAAAGTAGATTTCAACCCCGCAGTTAGCACTAAGATTGTAGGTATTTATTGCAAATTATTGGTTTATTATAACGAGTTAGCACCAAGAAGGCTGAGGTAGCAGGTCACTGCCTCACACATGGTAAGCTGGCATGGTAAGCAGGTTGGTACTATGGACCCCTACTCAGGGGAACTGTTCCCGTGGCAGACCAAAAACCAACAATGTGGACACCTTGTGCTGGGACTCTGGCCTAAGACGGGAAGACCATAGTGTTTGGAGGGCCATCATCCGATGCCCCGTATCGACTGAATTAATTAATATTAGGAAGTCGTGCCAACCGCTAAAGTCCTACCTTTGTCTAAGGATGCAAATTTGGATGCGGTAGACGGTGTTCTTTATTGGTAAAGCCATTATAACTTACATGGTTTACATTAGGAAATGGTGAAAGACTTCTCAAAAAAAATAATATTCCATGAAATGTTGTACTTTTTGAGAAAACATTAAAACAATTTAAATTATCGATATCGAGAATTACGGATTTATTTTAAACACATGTCATGACACGGCGAAACGTGCGGAAACAAGGGTGGGTTTTCCCGTTATTTTTAGCCGACTCTGATGACTGATTGAGCCTAAATTTTCACAAGTTTGTTGTTTTATATAAAAGTTGTGATACACGAAGTGTGCGCCTTGGACAGTAATGTTTACCGAAAGTGTCCAATGGCTTTAAGTTTTGATTGCACCGTACATTTGGTTTTCCCTCGTACTGTGGTGCTGCCCCCCCCCCCCCCTTATGTACAGTAACCATGGAATCTCCGGTATCTTACTTTGTATTAAAGCCATTGGACACTTTCGGTAAACAGTATTGTTCAAAGCTCACACTTCGTGTATCACAACTTCTATATCAAATAACAAACCTGTGAAAATTTAGGCTCAATCGGACATCGGAGTCGGGAGAAAATAACGGGAAAACCCACCCTTGTATCCGCGCGTTTCGCCGTGTCATGACATGTGTTTAAAATAAATCCGTAATTTTCGCTATCGAGAATTGATTTTGTTTTATTGTTGAGTATAAAAGCCTTTATTTGGTTAATTCATCCAGAAGTTAACAAAATAATCCTCAAGAAAAGTAAAAATCACAAAACAAAGAAAATTACATTATGTAACTATTTATTACATGGTAACTTTTTACATGGTAAACTAATAAAAAACAAGAATATTTCCCAAATAAACCTTAAACTGTGATATATTTTTGTTGTTAAAACATTGGTACAATAATTTAAATCTTTTTGTTTGTCCAATACTATATAGAGTCCTCAGAACATTTGTGTTTAGAGACACTGGACACTATTGGTAATTGTCAAAGACCAGTTTTCTCACTTGGTGTATCTCAACATGCATACAATAACAAACCTGTGACAATTTGAGCTCAGTTGGTCGCCGAACCTGTGAGATAATAATGAAGAAAAAAAACACCCTTGCACACGCAGTTGTGTGCTTTCAGATGCTTGATTTCGAAACCTCAACATCTAATTCTGAGGTCTCGAAATCAAATTCGTGGAAAATTATTTCTTTCTCGTAAACTACGTTACTTCAGAGGGAGCCGTTTCTCACAAAGTGTTATACTTCTAATAATAATAACAATAAAGAATATTTATAGGGCGCCAAAATCCACCAAAATGAGGTGCTCAAGGAAGGCGCACAGGAGGGGGAACCACACACAGCACGGAAAAAATACAAATAGACAGGCGAGATTAAACAAAATGGTTTTCACCTTAACCTTGAAAGTATTGATGTTAGAAATATTGCGGATTTGTAGAGGCCAGTCATTCCAGAGTGTGGGTCCAGCATGGGAAAAAGACCTGTCGCCCCATGACTTGCTACTCTTAGTAACCTGTTGGAAGATCGGAGAGATCGCACGGGAGTATAAGCTTTAACCAAATAAACGTTATACGTAGGAGCAGAACCATTGATGCAATGAAAGATAAGCAACAGAAGTTTGAAAGTAATACGAGATTCGACTGGTAGCCAGTGAAGTGACTTCAGAACCGGTGTAATGTGAGTGTGCAGAGTGACAATGCGAGCAGCTGCGTTTTGTAATTTTTCTATCAACAGCTCCCCATTTCTCGTTACCAAATAAGGTTTTATGCTAATCATTATTTTGAGTATTTATCAACAGTGTACAATGCCTTTAATATTAGTGTATTATGGAAATAAAACATTAAGTGTATATTGATTATTATTATATTTGGTAAACATACAACTGTTGAAATGATTGGGGAATGAACAAAGTAAAACGTGTTTGATAATAACCTCTGATAGAATAGCAAGCAATTTAGTCAAAGATTGTGAATTATTCATTTTTGACTTCAAGGAAATAAATCGCAAGGGTACATCGTTTATTTGGATAAACATCTGCTTTGGTTGCGAATTGTTATTTTACATCTAATTTTGTTTAAACAATGTTTTGATTTGTTCTATAGGCGACACACTAATTACAAATTCCACTAAATACGCAACATCCACAGTAAAGTCATTCAAACCAAATAATTATTCATGTCTCGAGCTTACCCGAAAAGAGAACACACTTGCAATTACAATTGATTACAAAAATAGCGGCACATAAGTTATGATAACGTTAATTATAATTTATTTATTTTCACCACCATTGGCCTCTTGTTACAAGTTGCAATTCGCATCTGCTTGCGGCACGCAACCACCATACCATTGATGTCATCAGTTACGTTGAAGTGTAGGTCAGGTTCGCAGGACTTGAGATGTGCTACATCATTGCTGCATTGGTAGAACATCGAACAGTCGTAGGGGTCGGGATAGAGTCCACCTTCAACTCTTCCCGCGCAGGAGTATGGCGTGTCAAACGTTGCATTATTCGATAATGTACAATGTATGTGCGATGTTTCTCATATATATGCGATAATTGTCACATATGTGCGATATTCATTTGATGTATGCAATAAATGTAATATATATGCAATAAACTGTAATATATATGCGATAAATTGTGATATATGTGCGATAATTTGCAATATATATGCGGTAATTTTTAATATATGTTTGATAATTTTGTAGTATATATTATATGCGATCATTTGTATGCGATGTTTTGTGACGATATACATATGCTATAATTTAATATACATGTGCGATGTTCTTATATGTGCGAAAACGGAATTGTGGGATATAGTATGGCTTCCTGTCCACTTGATCCCCGTATCCGTATGTTTTGGATCGGGCCAGACTATACTGTGGACGGTATAGTATGGTTCCTATGGTTCAATGAGATGGGCGTAGGGTTTAACTGATCGTCAGGGTAACGAGACTCGAGCCGCGTATTTCCGAAATAGCCAGCCGCGTATTATTGGAAAATAGAACACATACAGTACAGGGTGGTAACAAAAGTTGCGTTTTGCTCGTGAAGATCTGTTTTATTCGAATGAATTCTGAAATACATGTATTAGCATAACTTAGAAATTGTTAATTGATAATGTGTCAATTTCATAGCTTTACATGATTGAAAATATCAGACAGACCAGTAGCAGTAGGCTATCTTTGGGTGAAATGTTATCCCAAGATTTTCTAGTTTGCAAATTACAGTGCCAAAATTCCGCCTGCAATTAATATCCAACGGTCTTTTGAAGACTCCTCCGTTTGCAACGCTTAGCCTCCAGAGTTTGACTCCAGAATGGCCGTAAGTTCACTGTCTTAACATGATAAGAGCCTACATGATCAAGAAAGAGATTGTTTTCTCTTAACCACCAAGTAGAAATGTGGAATTTACATTTTGCTCAGTGCTTCGGTTTATTTTAACTCTGTGTTTATAATTGAATTAGGTTGATGGTTTTTGCAAACTGATTCAACGTAATATTTTGTGGCAGAAGTTAAAATTATATGTACATGTATATTGGCATAGTTTTGGTTATTATTTCATATGCTTTTTACCCGGTCTCTACGGCCATCTAATAGATTGCCGCCGAAACCGGGTAACAGCCCGCGAGACAACCCGATGAAGTACACCGGCACTAGAACCGGGTGCGTGTTAAGAGAGAGCATTTAGAGTGGCAACCCATGTTGACCGGGCAGTCTGGAAAACCTTTCCTTGGCCCCTTATACGGAAGGGTACCCGAAGCAAGATTTTTCAGTGAGAGAAACCTCCAGGATATAGAGTAAAGTTAATATAACTGGCGGAACATTGATATAATTGTATCTACATTGAATTGCGGATTTAACTTAGTGTTAAACGTTGAAAGAGTTGAGTGAACAAACACTCAAGCGAAGGAAAAACTGAATATTTAATACTTTCAGTGAGTAATTTTAACAGCTGATTTGAGGTTTGGATTGAAGTCAAAACGATACAAAAAAGTAAAGTGTATGGACAAATAGTATTTCATGCAAGCCAGTGTTTAAATTGTAGAACAGTTAAAGTTAGTAAATTACCGAGCTATATCTGAAACACTCATGATTGATTATCTTTAATTGTTGTCAATAAATTTTAAAAGTTGTTGCGCTGTAAAAATTCAACTGTGTCTTGTTTGCAAAATCATTTTTCATATTTTTGGAATCTTAGTCACCACATTTATAGTTATGTCAGCCGCGAGCAAAAGGTGGTGACACCCTTCGTTAAGACAAACATTTCCTTTTTATTGCAGAATCAATAACAGTTGACCAATTTAGCCAGCTCAAAATTTGATACGTCCAGTCTACCTTCCTTCAAGATTCTGGGATAAGAAAGCAACTTTTTGTCTTAACGAAGGGTACAAATTCTTTTCAAATTTTGTTTAAGTCCACCGCCTATGTAATTGGGCGGAATGTACATTGACAATGGCGTCAGAATATCTGTGGGTTTTTCTGTATTATTCTGTATCTGTGGTTTATTCTGTATTTTTCAATCATGTAAAGCTATGAAATTGACATATTATAAATTAACAATTCTAAATTATGCTAATATTGCAGAATTCGTTCGAATAAAACAGATCTTCACCTTCAGATTTGAGCAAAATGAAACATTTTGTCACCTCCCTGTACTGTATGTGTTCTATTATCCGAATACGCGGCTGGCTATTTCGGAAATACGCTGCTCGAGTCTCGTACTCTGACCATCAGTTAAACCCTACGCCCATCTCATTGAACCATAGGAACCATACTATACCGTCCACAGTATAGTCTGGCCCGATCCAAAACATTACGGATACGGGGATCAAGTGGACAAGAAGCCATACTATATCCCACAATTCCGTTTTCGCACATATATAAGAACACCGCACATGTATATTAAATTATCGCATATGTATATCGTCACAAAACATCGCATACAAATGATCGCACATTTTATATAAGAACGAACATCGCACATGTATATTAAATTATCGCATATGTATATCGTCACAAAACATCGCATACAAATGATCGCATATAATATATACTACAAAATTATCAAACATATATTAAAAATTACCGCATATATCTGGCAAATTATCGCACATATTACAATTTTTCGCACATATATTACAATTTATTGCATATATATTACATTTATTGCATACATCAAATGAATATCGCACATATGTGACAATTATCGCATATATATGAGAAACATCGCACATACTATCGAATAATGCAACGTTTAACACGCCATATAGTTATGTCAGGGGAGAATATTATCTCAGGAGGAAATATTGCATTTTACATGTCGACACCTTCATTCAAGTCTTACAATGCAATTTCTTCACATTGATTACCAAATGGCGACGTCTTAAAAGTTGCAATTTGCATTATTTGGCCACGTGCAATAACCGATCTCGCTACCAGTTACTTTGAAGTGTTGGTCAGTGTTGCAGCGCATGTGCTTGGGTTGACTATGATCGCATTGGTAGTACATACCACAGTCGTTTTGGTCGGGGTAGAGCCCACCATCAGCTCTTCCGTCGCAGGAGAAGCTGGTTACAGGTTTGCCGCTGGTTACCGGTTTGTCGCTGGTTGCCAGTTTGTCGCTGGTTGCATGAGTAGTAATGACTGATTGAGAAGCTGGTAAACTGTTCATCAGCTCACCAATTGTGGTTGAAGATGCTGTTGCTTGGTCGGTGATTGCCGGTGCATTGCTGGTTGCCGGTTTGCTGGTTAACGGTATGTCGCTGGTTACCGATATGTCGCTGGTTACCGATATGTCGCTGGTTGTCGGTATGTCGCTGGTCACCGGTATGTCGCTGGTTGTCGGTATGTCGCTGGTTACTGGCATGTTGCTGGTAACCGGTATGTCGCTGGTTACTGGCATGTTGCTGGTAACCGGTATGTCGCTGGTTGCCGGTGCATTGCTGGTTGCATGAGCAGTAATGACTACCGATTGAGAAGCTGGTACACCATTGGTTCCGCCGGGTATTGCTGTACTCTTTAGTTGATTGCCCGAAAAAGCATCTGGGGAAAACAAAAAACAAAAACACTTCTTGTTCTTTAAAAGTTATATACTCCTTTCCCAAACAGTATCGCAACTCCGTTTTACTTCCCACTAATTGCAAAGATTATGAGTGGCGGTGTTTGTTTCATTACAACGCACCACCAATGAATGTTATCCTAGTCGCTCGCTCCAAACCTACTCCTTCACATTATTCTGAAACATCTAAATACAAGCTTGAATTGTTTTGCACTTTTAAAAAGATGTTAACATATTCTTTTTAAACAGACGACTCACCCGATTTCCCTTCTTTAACTCGAAACATGAAGATTAAAAAAAAATTACTTTAGCCATTTCAAAGTGCTTTACCAGCTGTGATTAAAATACCGACATAATTACGTCGAGAGAAATGCAGTCATGTTCGCAAGAATCGTTCTTTCAATGTTTTTAGAACAAATATATAATTTAGAGAAGTAGACATGGGTTACCTGGTTGGTTAGTGTTACAATCCAGATATAATTTCCTCGTCAGACTGCACTTTCAGAGCTCCATAAAATAGTGCCGTGTTTTAAAGGCAGTCACTATTGGTAAATACTCAACATAATTATATACCTGGTAACGAGTAATGGAGAGAGTTTGATAGCGTAAAACATAGTGGGAAACAGCTCCCTCTGAAGTGACATAGTTTTCGAGAAAGAAGTAATTTTCCACGAACTTGATTTTGAGACTTCAGAATTAGAATTCGAGGTATTGAAATTAAGCATCTGAAAGCACACAACTTCGTGTGACAAGGGTGTTTATTCCTTCTTAGTAATCTCGGAACTTCGACGACCAATTGAGCTCAAAATTGAGCTCAAAGTGATCGAAGACTGGTATTTGACAATTACCAATAGTGGCTAGTGTAAGAGTAAACAATCCGTTATTTTCACAACATAATTTCTTTAAATTATCAAAACTCACTTCGAAGCTGGCATTCATGTTTTTATTTGAGATTGCAGGAAATAATTATTGTCTTACCCGAACAATTGAGCCATTTGCGGATCGCCTTTGGAGAGTTGCTGATCAGAATGGTATCAAAGTAGATGACTTTGAAGTTGCGGCCGGGTGTACGGGTGTTTATAGATGTGGAGGCAGCGTTGTGCCGTCCTTGAGGCAGCGAGAGGCAGACGGTGAGTTAGGAGGGCGCCACCATGCGGCGGAGTTTGGTTATGCCATTCTAATGCCTCCGTCGCTGGTCGGTTGCTTTTCCGACTTCCAATTACAGGTAAACTTTCTTCTTTTTGCAAGTGTGATTTAAATATATAAACTTTAGGGCAATAAACCGGGTATAACAAACATCATTTAGATTTATCCATCAGCCCATTCAAGCTCTGGATTGTATTTTATTTTTCAGTCATTAAAGTTCAGTCAAAGTTGTAAAGTAGATAAAACTGTCATGGCGCCGTCCATAGCAACCGCGCTCTGCTGGTACATGTGCGTTTATTTAACACGAGCCTGAGGTTTATTGTATGTGGTGAAATAATTCCTGTAGTTAATGCATCTGTGAAATGGGTAATTTACAGTACAGTTATACGTATTAAGTCTAAGTTGATTGAGCAATGTGGGCATATTTTGACGTGGTGATCCATAGTCTAGTTATGCTACAACAGCGCCCTCTACGTCATTGGTAGACTTGTGAAATTGGTACATGTATTGACATAGTGTGTTAATTAGCTTGCCATGGTGTATTATTTGGAGAAGGTTGTCTATTATTATTAAGCTGATGACTTTAAGACTTTAGAATAAATCTATATATTGTTCTGATAATTCTTAAGGGTTTTAGGACAAGATCTGGATAATCCCATGTATATTGTTTTGACTGGTAGAAACTAACTGTACTGCTGGATATAATTGTTTAATACAGGTCTTACAGATACAGGTGTATATTTCAAAACAGAAGGGTTGCAAATTAATTAATTGAGAGTTGCATTATTTCACACTCAGTATTTTACCTAATTGGATAGATTTTGGTGCACACACACTGCATGTATTTATCATACTAATGATTTCTTTTATTTTCTCTTTTCTCTTTTACTTGTTAATTGTTTACTGTTAACTTTGTGATGCCATTCTAATGCCTCCGTCGCTGGTCGGTTGCTTTTCCGACTTCCAATTACAGTTACCAAATTAAAGAGTCAATCCGAACCCACTGATGTTTCGAGGTTTCAAATTATTTTAGGCCTCGTTCGTCACCCCCCTCCACACGTGTCAGAAGTGGGATTGACTGCTGTAATTTCAAACAACAAAAGCGATGTTGTAGGCATTGAATGGTATCAAAGTTTGTCCAGTCCTGTGTGCTGCAGGTCTTGTGTAAATAAGCTGTTGAAATGAGTGCTACTGTAAAAGTCAGCAAGGATGGTGGAAAGTCTCTTCGGTTCCCTCTTCAGCAAGGAAAGCTCTCACTACAGTCGCTGGAGGACTATTTCGAGGGTGCCATCGGCGTCACTTATATCGATAAGGATGGTGAGGAAGTGGTGCTACCCAAGGTAGACAACATGATTCTACCCCCTGAAGACAGCTGGGAGGACCATGTCTACTCCGTCGTTATCAGAGAGCAAAAACCACAGATATCTCCTTCAACAGCCCCCAGTCTCACACATGTCGTGATGGCACCTGATCGGAAGCTTCACACCTTCGAAGGCAGAGAAGATTCCTCCATAAAATCGGTTACAGTAGAAGAATTTGTATCGTCAATGAAAAACGCATTCCAACGATACAACGTGCCACTTGACCAGAGGGGACAGTTTTTGCTGGATTACCTGCGTGCCGGCCCAAAGATCGAAGTAAGGTCCCTCCTCTCTGGTGGGAAAAGCGCCCAGGATTGTTTGGAGTATCTTCAGTCCTCATACGGAGAATCACTTACGAGTGGGGAACTACAACGCCAATTCTTGCAACGCCGACAACGCCAAGGTGAGTCAATCCGCCAGTATGCTATTGACTTAGAGAGACTCTTTCATCGATTGCAGAAAAAGGATCCAGGCCTGTACAAAACCCCTGACACAATCATTAAGGAACAATTCGTGGATGGGATCGAGACAGAGGGACTGCGTCACTCATGCAGGGATCTCCTTGACCGAACTTCCGAGATTTCATTCTGCGAGCTTAAGAACTGGGCAGTGAAGAGAGATGAACGCGAACATGCTCATCATCAAACCACACCTCGAAGCGCATCCGCTCTGCAGGTTCAAGAAAACTCAAGAGACAGAGTCACCTGTTTGGAGGAGCAGATGAAGAGAATTCTCAACAAACTAGATGCCATCACGAGTCATGCCAATGTCTCCTTCCCCAGCAGCGGGCCCCAACACTGGCAAGGCGGACCCGAATCTCCATCCCCACCCAGATGTTACAACTGCGACCAGTTCGGGCATTTTGCTCGTAACTGCCCGGCCCCTCGCCGCCAGCCAAGAAATGTTTTCCCGACACACCCGACACCTCCCCAGCAGTCGTATCCCGGTCAGCGATTCACCCAGAGCCGTAAGAATGAGATGGGAAACTAGCTCCCTTGTCTGTTTCGAGCCAGACAGCCAGGGGGAAAAGTGACGGCTTGCTTAACTGTAATACAAGAGAATTTATGACCAAGGCGACTGCTGATTGTTTTACTGTCAATGCACTCTTTGGTGAGCAACAGGTGCCTTGTCTTTTGGACACTGGTTCTATGGTGACAACTATCACCAACAATTTCTACGTCACACACTTCAAGCCAAGAGGTATACAACTGATGAGCGTACCAGAGTATTTCCAGCTGGTATCAGCCAATGGCACTTCCATACCATACACTGGAGTTTTTGAAACCAACATCTCAGTCTTTGACATCACTGTTCCATCCAGGGTGGTGCTCGTCATTGAGGACTCCCGGGTATCAACCATGGCATCAGGTATTATTGGAATGAACGTCCTGAAGGAATGTTGGAGCAAATTCATGACATCTCAGGGACAGACCCATCTGAAGAAGATTGAGCCACATGACAATCACAAAGTGTGGGAGAGTGCAATGCAGACAGTGCAGAAACGTGAAGAATTTACATCGAACCAAAATCAGATTAGTAGAGCATATCTCCGTCGGGGACCAGCTGTTATAATCCCTGCCAAACAGATGATGATTTTACAAGCCTCAGCCAGCCCGGGTCCAGATAACACAGCGTACGTTGCAGTATTGGAATCTGGTGAATCATCCAATCTCCCCAATGGTATTCAATTGAATAGGTCATTAGTCAGTGTCCATGGGGGAAAGTTCTCCTTCATTGTAGCGAACGACACAGATCGAGATGTTGTCTTACCAGGTCATACCTGCATCGGTACTCTATATAACGGAGAACTCATTACACCAGAGGACGAAACCCACGAGTACAACATGAAGCAAAACTCAGTGAATTGTTCTTCGATGTCTACGTCTGACAAGAATGATACACCGTAATTTTTGCATGATCTGAAGTTGGGAGATCAATTTTCACACGAAGAGGCTTCAAGATTCGAAAAGCTGCTCCAGAAGTATGACAGTGTATTCTCGAAGAACGATGGTGACTTGGGCCACACTGACACCGTCAGACATCGCATTGATACAGGTGATGCCTCCCCCATTAGTCAGCGATACCGGTCACTTCCACCATCACAATACAAAGAAGTCAGGGCACACATCCATGAGCTGCTTGACAAAGGGATCATCCGAGAAAGCTCAAGCCCATGGGCATCCCCGATTGTAGTCGTGCGGAAAAAAGACCACTCAATTCGCTTATGCGTGGATTACAGGAGACTTAATAGTTTGACGACAAAGAACGCATTTCCGTTGCCCCGAATCAATGAGTCTCTTCAGGCCCTTGGGAATGCAAAGTATTTCAGCACCATGGATCTGACGTCTGGATTCTACCAAGTTGCCATGGAAGAGAGTGACATCCAAAAGACTGCCTTCACAACGCCTTTTGGGCTGTGGGAGTACACCCGCATGCCCTTCGGCCTCTGCAATAGTCCAGCAACGTTCCAGAGGTTGATGCAGCGATGTTTTGGTGATGAAGCCTTGCAGAGTCTTTTAATATACCTTGATGATATCATAGTATATTCCGCCAGTTATGAGGAACATTTACAGCGTCTCGAAATGGTATTTCAGCGATTACAAAAACACGGTTTAAAGCTGAAATTTTCAAAGTGTGACTTCTTCAAAACTCAAGTGAAATATCTTGGACACCTTATCGTGGCCGGAGATGGGGTGAAGCCAGACCCTGGTAAGATTGCAGTAGTAAAAGACTGGCCAGTGCCAACAACTGTCACAGATCTGCGATCGTTCCTTGGCTTCACTGGGTTCTTTCGCAAGTTCATTCACCGATATTCTAGCGTCACTGCACCACTTCTCAAATATCTCACAGGGACATCGCGTAAAGGAAAAATCAGAGACGGACAGAGGAGAATAGAACTTGACGAGGCGGCACATTCGGCGATACAGTCACTAAAGTCAAAGTTGATTGAAGCCCCGGTGTTGAGGTTTGCAGACTTCTCGCTACCATTTACAGTGGAAACAGATGCAAGCAGTAAAGGGCTGGGTGCCGTGCTCTCACAACAACAACGCGATGGCTCAAAGTCAGTGGTAGCCTATGCCTCACGATCACTACGACCAGCAGAGAAGAACGATAAAAATTACTCGGCATTCAAGTTGGAGTTGTTGGGCGTACGCTGGGTCGTGTGTCAGGCATTCCGGGATTACTTGTTTGGAAACAAGTGCATCATTCTCACTGATCACAATCCCCTCAAATACTTGGATACCGCAAACCTGAGTGCAGCTGAGATGCGGTGGGTACAGCAGTTGTCAGCATTTGACTTCAAACTAGAATACCGTCCTGGACGAACGAATCAAGCGCCAGATGCCCTTTCGCGACTTGACACACGACCAGTTGATGCAGCTCTCAATTTACAGTCCACCCCAGATGCTGAGCTATCATCTTGTACCATCCGCGCCACTTGTGGTCCAGTTGGTGTAACCACAGAATTTCCTCAGATGTTGGCCCATCAAATCCAAGTAACTACTGACGAAGGCAGCCAAAGTTTACCGGGCTATTCTGCAAAGATGCTGAGAAGTTTACAAGATGAAGATTTCATTCTCCAACGGGTCATCCCCTACGTAAAGAGACAAAGACGTCCATCAGAACAAGAGAGGCAGAACGAACCAAGTGACGTTGTTTCAGTTCTTAAACATATGAACCAACTCTTCTTCAAAAATGAAGTCCTGTACCGACGTTCTATATTGCAAGGAGACGGTATGTGTGAACGATTGGTGACCCCTGCCCGACTACACGAGGAGATATTGACTCTTTTTCATGATAATGCAGGACACTTTGGCGTAAAGCGAACCCTGAAGCTGATACAACCCCTCTTCTACTGGCAAAGAATGGAAATCTCCGTCCACACTTGGTGTCACCAGTGTGAAAGATGCAGTGTAAGCAGATGTCCTACTCGTGCTACTCGGCCCCCACTGGGAACTCTACGTGCCACAGCTCCCCTTGAGGTAGTGGCTATGGACTTTACTGTACTGGAGCAGTCATCTGATGGGTATGAAAATGTACTTGTACTCACAGACATCTTCACGAAGTACACTTGGGCAATCCCTACAAAGGATCAACGTGCACAGACTGTCGCCAAAATGCTGGTGAAACATCTCATCATACCATTTGGTGCTCCGTTGCGTCTGCATTCTGACAATGGAAAGTGTTTTCTCGCTCAGGTAGTGCAGGAGCTTTGCACGTTGTATGGCATCGGACAGTCCCACACCACACCATACCACCCCCAGGGCAATGGGCAATGTGAAAGATTTAACAGAACGCTCCATAACTTGCTTGTTGCCCTGCCATCCCATAAGAAGACAAGATGGACCGACTCTATTCCTCATTTAGTGACAGTCTACAATAACACAAAACATTCTAGTACTGGTTACGAACCCTTCTACTTGATGTTCGGGAGGAATGCTCGCTTACCCCAGCACCTTGTTCTTGGAGTGGATCGTTCTCAACTCAGCGGCGTCAGTGCTGGCTCCTTCGCTAAAAAGCATTGTGAGAATCTTGATAAGGCGCGGGCCCTTGCTACAGCGAACTTAGACAAGAAGGTAGAATTAAGAACTTCTGCATTTGAGAAAGATGTATTTGAGAGGCCCCTTTGTACAGGAGAATTCGTATTAGTCCGAGACCGATCTCACAGAGGAAGGGCAAAGATTCAGGACTATTGGGAAACCGACCCATACATGGTAGTGAAACAGCCTTTCAAAGGACAACCAGTTTATGTGGTGCGAAACTCAAGTGGACGACAAAAAGTGCTTCATCGCTGTGAGCTGAAACATTGCCCTTGGGATGCCAGACCCCCAACCACCCCGAGCACAGAAGACGATAACACTATTGATGGTGTAACCTCATCATCAACGAGCGATGACAACTGGGGAGTGACACTAACCCTTCCCAAACAGCCACCCTCCAACGCCCCCATACCAGCCTCTTCTCCTTCAGACGAGCCCCTTGCAGTAGTTCCAGCCCCCTCTCCTTCAGACAAGTCCCTTGCAGTAGTTCCAGCCCCCTCTCCTTCAGACGAGCCCCTTGTAGCAGTTCCAGCCTCTTCTCCTTCAGACGAGCCCCTTGTAGCAGTTCCAGCCTCTTCTCTTTCAGACGAGCCCCTTGTAGCAGTTCCAGCCTCCTCTCCTTCAGACGAGCCCCTTGCAGTAGTTCCAGCCCCCTCTCCTTCAGACGAGCCCCTTGTAGCAGTTCCAGCCTCCTCTCCTTCAGACGAGCCCCTTGTAGCAGTTCCAGCCTCCTCTTCTTCAGACGAGCCCCTTGCAGCAGATCAGCTCTGTGCACCAGGTGAGAACTTTATCCTCAGAACTACCCATGACATCTCATCTGTGGAAGGACCACAGATGTCACCAACTGACACAACTGGGAGTGCTGAGACGACTACCGAAGCTATGGCAGCCGCAGGAGTGCCCAGGAAACCGAGACGCTCCAACCGCACGACGAAAGGAAAACCCCCAAGTAGGTACCAGTTTTCTAATGTTGTTCGCTTATTAACTCAAGTCAAAGATATGATGGCAGCCACTACTGAGAAAGACTTGAGTAGCTCTGATACAGACTAATTATCAGTATGAACTATTGCTGCTCCAATCCCCAATTACATGTGGAAACAGAACTGAATTGGAATGTGTGACAAAATACTGTCGTATTTATCACTGGAATAAGAACAGTTGAGGTGAGGAAGCTCAAAGGACCCATGGGCATTTCAACCTTGCTTAGTTTTCCAAAATTGTGATAATAATTGTATGTGCATTTATCTACTCACTAGTAAAGTCTTGCCAGAACAGTTGAGTTGAGAAGTTTAAAGTAGAAGTTTAAAGTAGGAGTTTAAAGTGAGGAGTTTAAAGCAGTTGTGTGTTACTCTTAAAGGTGTTGTATTTAACTGTTAACTTGTTTGACAAAAGTTTTTAAGTGTTTTAAAGTTTAGCGATAAAGTTTTGACTTGTCGTCGGGGCGACGACAAATTTGTGTGGGAGAAGATGTGGAGGCAGCGTTGTGCCGTCCTTGAGGCAGCGAGAGGCAGACGGTGAGTTAGGAGGGCGCCACCATGCGGCGGAGTTTGGTTATGCCATTCTAATGCCTCCGTCGCTGGTCGGTTGCTTTTCCGACTTCCAATTACAGGTAAACTTTCTTCTTTTTGCAAGTGTGATTTAAATATATAAACTTTAGGGCAATAAACCGGGTATAACAAACATCATTTAGATTTATCCATCAGCCCATTCAAGCTCTGGATTGTATTTTATTTTTCAGTAATTAAAGTTCAGTCAAAGTTGTAAAGTAGATAAAACTGTCATGGCGCCGTCCATAGCAACCGCGCTCTGCTGGTACATGTGCGTTTATTTAACACGAGCCTGAGGTTTATTGTATGTGGTGAAATAATTCCTGTAGTTAATGCATCTGTGAAATGGGTAATTTACAGTACAGTTATACGTATTAAGTCTAAGTTGATTGAGCAATGTGGGCATATTTTGACGTGGTGATCCATAGTCTAGTTATGCTACAACAGCGCCCTCTACGTCATTGGTAGACTTGTGAAATTGGTACATGTATTGACATAGTGTGTTAATTAGCTTGCCATGGTGTATTATTTGGAGAAGGTTGTCTATTATTATTAAGCTGATGACTTTAAGACTTTAGAATAAATCTATATATTGTTCTGATAATTCTTAAGGGTTTTAGGACAAGATCTGGATAATCCCATGTATATTGTTTTGACTGGTAGAAACTAACTGTACTGCTGGATATAATTGTTTAATACAGGTCTTACAGATACAGGTGTATATTTCAAAACAGAAGGGTTGCAAATTAATTAATTGAGAGTTGCATTATTTCACACTCAGTATTTTACCTAATTGGATAGATTTTGGTGCACACACACTGCATGTATTTATCATACTAATGATTTCTTTTATTTTCTCTTTTCTCTTTTACTTGTTAATTGTTTACTGTTAACTTTGTGATGCCATTCTAATGCCTCCGTCGCTGGTCGGTTGCTTTTCCGACTTCCAATTACAGTTACCAAATTAAAGAGTCAATCCGAACCCACTGATGTTTCGAGGTTTCAAATTATTTTAGGCCTCGTTCGTCACCCCCCTCCACATACCACCTGGTCGAATCTCGGTGCACTTGCAGGGATCCTCCACCGGGATGACCCATCGATATCTATGGGCGGCGTTCGAATCCGGTTCTTGTCCCATCTGACACATCATTGCTGCATTGGAAAAATTCACAATATTGAACAATATTTTGGTCTCTATTGGGAAAACAGCAGTCCATTGTGTTACGGATGGTCTTTCTTTAACAATTATAGCTGTTTGTGACAATTAGTTTTTTTAATTCTTCGGACAATACAATAACTTATAACAAGCAAAAAAGCACTCCCAGACCCTGCTCATAAACAAAGTAAAAATTTATATTCTATACATAACACAGACATCTAAAATTTTTGTGAAAATTTAAACAAAAGATGGCAAGTAAAAACAAAACACAAACGATATGTACAAAATCCAAAATTTATATACTATCCAAGATGATGGACATAGAATAGAATATACAAAATCCAAAACTAATATACTACACATAACACAGAAATCTAAAACTTTAGTGAAAATTAAAACAAAAGATGGCAAGTAAAAACAAAACACAAACGATATATACAAGAACCGCCGTATTAAAACAAGCCGCCCCTAATGGTCAAATGAAAGCTGAAACACAAACCAGAAGAGATTAAATGTGGAGGGGGGGGGGTGAGTAAAATAATAAATACAATAAATAATTGAAATACAAATTTGTATAAATTAGTTTTATGCAAAAAACTCCATAAAGTCAGTATAACTGATGTAATAAAGATAAACTCACTTCACTCTTAATTCCAGATTGGAATTTACCCAGATCCGGGTACCGTGTGGCCTGACTAATATATGGGTAATTATGACCCGGGTCTGATGTGTCAAAATTTACCCATCAGAAATGGTTTCAAAATCACGCACCACTTTCCGGATCGGTCTATAACCCCCAAATTGGGTCAGCCCCCTGGGTCACAGAAACCGGCAGTTTTTTTAAGTGTATCCAGTGACAAAAATGTATCCAGTGACAGTAATAAAGTTTGGTCGAGTGTTTCAAAAGTGTGGAGAATCGAAATCAAATTTTGTTCTTTGGCAATCATAAAATTGACCCAAAAAAATGAAATCAAAAATTTAGGCTCAATCGGTCATCGGAGTCGGGAGAAAACAACGGAAAAACCCACCCTTGTTTCCGCGCGTTTCGCCGTGTCATGACATGTGTTTAAAGTAAATCCGTAATTCTCGTTAACGAGAATTTATATTGTTTTGCTGTTTTCTCAAAAAGTAAAGCATTTAATGGAATACTATTTCAAGAGAAGTCTTTCACCATTGCCTTCTTTAAACCCTGTCAGTTATTTGTAAATCTGTGAACTTTTTTTTTCTGAACCGAAAGGGTCCAATGGCTTTAATCATAAGACATTGTTTTTAATAAATAAAAACAAACTTACCATCTGTGTGGATTGAAAGCAGTGCCAAAAGAATCCCAATTCCAATGGGGTGCAATAAAACGGACATGTTTTACAGGGATCCGAGATACCGCTGTAGTTGCTTAACTCTCGGTCTGGAATTCTCGCCCCTCTCCGTGTGACTCGGAGCTCACCTTGGTATGAAGTGACCGCGTGTTGATAGCTAAACAACTTGCATCAGACACACTGCCTAAACTGCGATCATAATAAGGTTAATTTCAAAGTGAAAGGGAAGACGTGTTTGGCAGCGTTTCTGTTTTTAGGCCCAATTGAATTAGACAACAAGCCGTTCAATTAAAGGTGCGGTCGCGATTAAAGAAATAAATACTAAAAAGGGGATGCAGAATTTAAACTTAGAAAGTGTTCTTTCGTTTTGGTAATCACCAAGCTACACCAGACAAGGCGGGAAAGCATAAACAATTGGATGGGTGTGGGGATATGAGAGGGGTGGATATAACTATGTTTCGCAATAATATAAAATATAACTGAACGGAAGTGTAGACAAAATAGCAAGATTGCGGCAATAAAGACTTAACTTCCTTCTTCAGTTTTAATTTCACTCCTAATAATTACATTTACTTACTTACCTACAATACTTAATCCCTAACATCAAGACAGACAATATACTTTTGAATCTGTGAATCTTGAATCTTCAAAGGCAAGCTTTAATGTTGCAAGAATCCATATAGTGTCGTTGACTCTCGTTCTCATTTAATATTCGTCCTCAAATCATTTGAATTTAAACAGGGACGGTTATAAAGACCAATAGATCGTTTAAGCGAGGGAGGAAAATTGCCTTTAAGGTTTTCGAGTGAAGGGTTGGTTGTCACGGTTATCACCCGCTTTTACAAAACAGGTGTTGAGGCGTAATTGAATAATACAAGCGCGATGAATACAGCGAGCGATATTAAGTAGAAACTAATTGGTGTAGGTACTGGCCTTGGCCGCCGGTCTGGTATCGAAGATGGTTGTTGATCTTTTCCACGTTATGGTGAGCAGGTTATTTAATGCATATGTTTAGATACACCAACTGTAAAGGCTAGTCTTTGACAATTACCAATAGTGCCTTTAATAAGAACTAGAACTGGTACCGCCAGATTTAATTTCGTTCCGCACAAACATACGCTCTACCCATGTTAGAGACAAATTAGTTGACTCATATAGCTTTTTTCATTCAAATAGCAATAAGTTGAGAAACTTATAGGAACGGCTTGTTGTGGCTGAGCGGACAAATTAATACGGAATTATTGCTATGCGAATGTGACTGCAATATTTGTACACCAAAAATGACAACTATTTTGAAGACTCCTTCGATCAAAGCCTATAGTAACTTTTTCATTTACAATGTAACCATAAGAAAATACAAAAATTATCAACAGTTACATTAGTTTTGATATTTATGTGTTTTTGTTAAATTTAAAAATTTACTTGCAAAATATTATGGACAAACTTTCGCTACCTCAAGACCTTTTTTCATTAATTTTCAAAAATACAAGATGGCTGATGAATATTTCAGTTCAATTATCTAAAAGTAAACTCTTTAATTTGTTCACAGTAAACACATCATACAATCAACCGTTTGGGCTCATTGTTTGTAGTGACTTTTGAGAGTTAAAGTAGCTCGCTGACGTGTGTCGTTGCTTTAACGTAATAATAATCATAATCATAATAATCATAATATTTATAAAGTGCCTTTTACAAAAGTTACAAAGCGCTGTACATGGAAACTACGATTAAACACAAATTATAATAACTTAAAAGTAAACAAGTTTTGGGGCACAACTTAATAAACCCAAACCCAGCTTAATAAGCTCAAACCTGTCTCATAAAAAAGCCAGTAATTTTTTCAGTATACCAAGAATTTATGGCCAATGTTGCTAGGTTTATTTGTTTTTAACTACAAGGATTTAAAATCGCTGGTACAACGTTATTAGAAGACATTACCTGTGTTTCTATCTGAAAACTTTTCAACCTGTGCTCAGGTTTCAAATTGATTTAAAATGACAGTAAACACGCAACATCCGCCGTCTTAATAATATATGATTCAAGTTTAGAGCTTAGCCGAAAGGAAAACAGCCTTAAAGGCAATGCATTTACATTGATTACCAAGTATGACAACTTGTTACACGTTGCAATTTGCTTCCCCTGGCAGTGTGCAAGAACCGGTATTGACACCAGTTACTTTGAAGTGTTGGCCAAGTTCGCATGGCTTGTGACTTGCTGCACCATAGTCGCATTGATAGTACATCGAACAGTCGTAGGGGTCGGGAAAGACTCCACCGCTAGCTCTTCCGCAGGTGAAGATGGTAACCGGTATGTCGCTGGTTGCCGGTGCATCGCTGGTTGCATGAGTAGTAATGACTGATTGAGAGGCTGGTACCCTGCCCATCAACTCACCATTCAGTCCTAGAGAAAGCATCAGAATAAAAAAACATGGTGCTAACGGTTCTTGTATTTTTAAGACCTATAATGTTTTTTATTTGTTGATGCAATGTTTCAAAGAATTTCTTACCGGAGCAATTTAGCCATTTTCGGATCTCCTTTGGAGAGTTGCTGATCAGAATGGTATCAAAGTAGATGACTTTGAAGTTGCGGCCGGGTGTACGGGTGTTTATACCACCTGGTCGAATCTCGGTGCACTTGCAGGGATCCTCCACCGGGATGACCCATCGGTATCTATGGGCGGCGTTCGAATCCGGTTCCTTTCCCATCAAGCAAACCATCGCTGCATGAAAACAAATCACAGGACCACTTATTTTTCGCATCCACTCATGTCTGTAGTTCGTCATTGTCCATTTTAAACTGATGCAAACAACAACTAATTGGTGGAAATAATTGTTTTTTTGTTATTTATACTATTTTATAGGACATATATACTGCTTTTCCCCGCGAGACAATCGCGTGAGTTACCGCGGCTAACATTGTTAACGACTTGCCCACAAGTCTAATTCCTCAAGCGATCGTGACATTTTGCACAACCATGTTACATTCCGGCTATAGATTCATAAGTACCGGTGAGAATTTATTTGAAAATACATTTTCTTATTGGAAAATTGTGTTTCAAATTGTACCTTGCTATATTCAATATACACATATTTAAAATATCTAATGTACGTAATTTACACAAAAGACATATAACAGCTAAAAGGGACCAAAAGCAGATTTTTAATTCGCTTGCTTTAGTTTGCCTTTACGAGAAAAATATTTTCCCGTTTTTCTTTTGAGATTGGTTTTAACTGATCTGTCATTTTTATTTTAAAAAAAAACATTCATAATTAGAGGATACCCTAATTAGTTATATTCAGAAAATGAGAACTCTATTATAACGAAAACTATTATACAAAGAATGTTAACATGTTGTGAGCGGTTAAGTGTAGTTAGCATATTTGTTTACAATCGAGTACTTACAAAACATCTGGAGCCCAATGAAAACAAGAGTGTAGTTAAAATGTGATGATTTAAATTTGAGGTATCTTGGTGTAAATCTTTTCTTACTACAACTTAAGTAAATGTTCCTAAAACATCGTCACGATTTTAGATGTGTTTTGTTACAGTGGAAATAACAGGAGAACTTTCAATAAATTCAACTTACAGTCTTACCTTCAGAAAGGGATGCAATCACAGCAATAAAACCCAAAAGACAAGCGCCTTGCAGAAACACGGCCATCTTTCTTCCAGCAAAAAAAAAATGTCATCTGATGATTTTCATGCTCGAGTGTTCAATTAGCTTGCTGACGTGTCTATCTATTATTCTTTATTGAGCAGCTTAAAGAGCAATTAACATAAGAACTAGGACATACGGCAGAAAAGGATTTACTGAAAACTGGCCACACCTTCAAAATAGTTTGTTCTCCGAAAATTAATCACATATTATTTCTTGAAAGGTGGTTTCATTGTATGTCACTGATATAGATGTTGATGTGTGCATTAATAGGTTTGAGGAATGCTTTATCACAGGTTACCATAATTGGTCACCTTTAACAGGTGTCTGAGATTAAAAAAGACACCTTGAAATTGCTTAAACTTGTGATTGGTTTCTCAAAATAGATAGAGATTTATACAAATGCCATTCGGAGAAACAGTGTTTTGTTTTCATGCAGAGATTCGTCTCGTCATTTTCGAGTCTTTAATAAGTTTGCTGACGTATTCTGACCTTAACATAACAATGGGAACAATAGATTCTTATCTGTCCACACCATGAAAGCATCAGGGTAAAACTTAGGGGACATTTGTTAGTGGGGATCATTTTGTAGGGGTCATTTCTGAACATGTTTCCATTTGCCTTTTTCTTAAATGAACCCCTAAATGTTATAAATTACAATTTGTGTTAATAATCTGACATGAAAGTGCAAACAATATTATCGTGTGGTCTTTAGCTCTTGAAATTTCCGAGCAGGGCCCCATTTTTGCAACAGAAGCTACGGCAAGAGGAGGAGGAACTTTCTGGTCGTTCCATTCCCTGAGTTAAAGGCATGGATACTAATGGTAATAAACAACGTTGTTAGCATAAAAAACTTACTTGTTAGCGATCAATGGAGAGATGTTGATAGTATAAAACATTGTGAGAAACGGCTACCTCTGAGGTAACGTCGTTTTTGGAAAAAGAAGTTATTTCTCACCGAAATATTTGAATTTGATTTCGAGAGACCTCAGAATTTGATTTTGAGGACTCGAATTCAAGCATCTATTAAAATAACACAACTTCGTGTAACAAGGTTCTTTCCATCCATTATTAACCCGCAACGTCGACGACCAATTGAGTCACAACTTTGTTATTTTGTCTATGATAATATCACCAAAGGTGTCAGATTATTATATATATATATATTTTTTTTTTTTTTGGGGGGGGGGCTTACTTCATTTTCACTCTGACTCGTATTTTCTCAATGAAAGAATCAGCTTCAACCACTTCTCAATAGCAGGGATGGTTTTTCTGAAAATTTTAACAGGAAACTTATATTGATTGAGAAGATTGCTTTATTTGTTCACACCAAAGTATATTTCAACCCCGCAGTTAGTATTGGATTGTAATTATTCATTGCCAAATTGATTAACCGTATAATTATATGTGTTTTTTGAAGTCATGCCAACCGCTGTCTAAAGGATGCCAATGGTCGAGGTAGCCGATGTCTATTTATTGCACCGTATAACTCCTTTCCTATTATTGTTGTGCTCGTTCCGACCCCTGATGTATTGTAACAATGGACTCTCCGGTATTTTACTTTGTATTAAGCTCGTTGGGTATGTCCGGCTGC
Source organism: Asterias rubens (assembly GCF_902459465.1). Taxonomy (NCBI): domain Eukaryota; kingdom Metazoa; phylum Echinodermata; class Asteroidea; order Forcipulatida; family Asteriidae; genus Asterias; species Asterias rubens. Next base: position 9,840,611 of record NC_047068.1, on the reverse strand, counting down.
GCCGGCTAGTGCATCAGGTGAACGGTGGGCACTGGCTGTAATAGCAGAGGACCCAAGTTGCGGGAAACAAATCAGTCATTTCTGTTCCAGCCTTCGTTCAGTTCAGTTCGAGTTATCTTTCGGCTCTGTTCCTGGTACGTTTCGTAGTCGACTCTCGTAAATAATTCTTGACTTATTCACAGTTTGTTATTAGGTAAAAATGTTCTAATGTATAAGGCCGTTGGTAAATTCTGCCTCTTCTATATTGTGCCGTACATTGTGAAAGCCGGTGTCTCAATGAAATCTGCCCCCACCCCACCACAAACCCTGCCCCACAATAAACATGGGCTGAAGGAAGACGATTCAAAAGAGGGCGCTATCAGAAGAAGCTTGTACACAGTTTGCTGTATGAGGGGGGTGTGGAAGGGGGGGGGGGGTACAGAATCTGCGTGGCACAGAATATCCTGCCACAGCGGCTAAAACACGTGCGTCTCGGGGTTAAATCGAACAGCTTCTGTTTGTTTTTTGCTCCATCAGTAGGCTACATCATTTCCTTTTAAATAATTATACCAAAGATTTTAGGGCGCTACATACAAGGACTAAATCACAAAGGGGGACGTGGGACAAAACTAATACAAAAACAGTCAAACGAATAGCCAAGAAAACAAATAAAAAAGAGGAGCAAATTAGGTAGGTTCATTGGAACAGAAGTGTCTTGAGGAGGCGTTTGAACACGGCCATTTGATTCGAACAATCGCAACTGTCCTTTTCGCATTTTTCTTGAGACCTCGGGTTTCCGTGAACCTTTGAAATAAACTTCCAGAACATGAAAATTGAATAAGCAATTGCATGTATTTTAATAATAGTGGATGCGTCAAAAAGACACTCTTGGCGCAGGAGAGATGCAAAGCAACAATGAGTTACAAAGATTGATAACCAAAAGCCACTAACAAAATGTATTCAATTACGAAATAAGAAAGCATACAAAACATTACATTAACATATATGAAGAATAATTGAGCCCTAAAATACATCAACAAGTTTTTACGTGTCACACCGCCTAGTGTTTCCATAATAGATCAATGCTGGAATTGTCTAGTGCATTGCATTATACAAACCATTTGTGTTGAAATTTCTCCTGGTCAAACTTGTGGTGGCGCCCCTATATTTTTCACTAGCGAGGTTTTCGTTGGTGTACTTCTCTACTATCCGTGTACATGTATACGCTTAAAGCTTTCTGACAGTTTTTGATGACGACCCAGTTTCGTTTTCAAAAAGCTACAGAGGGCGCAATTTTCAAAATTGCAAAACAGACCGCTAAAATTTACAGATCACCTAAGAAATCCAACCTGCAATAAATTACGAAGGGCCATAACCGATAACAATGGTCCAAAAAAGAACATAGGCATGAAAAAACATGACATAAAAAACATGGCTGATGATCTGGAAAACGTTTCTTGTTGACGTAATATTTATTTAACTATTTGGGTATGTATTATTTGAGAAATAATAAAGAAAGAAAAATCACCCTTGTCACATGGAGTTGTGCGCTTTCAGATGCTTGATTTCGAGACCTCAAATTCTAAATCTGAGGTCCCTCGAAATCAAAATTCGCTGAAAATTACTTCTTTATCGAAAACTACGTCAGTTCAGAGGGAGCAGTTTCTGACAATGTTTTATAATATCAACAGCTCCCCATTACTTGTTACCAAGTAAGGTTTTGTGCTAATAATTATTTTGAGTTATTACCATTAGTGTCCACTGCTTTTAAAGGCCACCTAAACGTTTGTTTAGTCTGCTATATAACATACCCAAACATTCCAAAGTTACACACATTGACTTTGCATACACCCCCCCCCCCCCACCTCCCTAATTTTGAAGAAGATTTGCTTTACAAGAGACTCAACAAAATCAATACTTGTTTACTTTGTTCACTTAGCATTGTGGCTGGCCCTGAATCAAGTGCTTGCGCCCTCTATAATGAAATATTATTCTCTGTGTGTGTTGTCTACATTGATGTAATTTGGTTATAAAGCCGATGCTGTGAAGTACTGTTAAACACCTGGTGTTAAACTATAAATGGCAAGCGGGTCTCTCAAGGCAACAGTGACATACTTAGACCTTGAGGTCGGTCAAGGTCATCGGCTTCTTCAAGTGGCAAGCAGTTCTTTCTTCAAATTTCCTTGTGGGAGAAGATTTTCCATCGTTTTTCACTCGGTCAAACCCCTAGCAACGTTATTGTTCGATGTGCTTTAACATAGTTTAAAGGACTCACCTATTTACGTCACATCTGGGCCCAATTTCATAAAGCTGTTTATTAAGTAAACAGCAAATATTGCTCAGCAAATGTCTTCACTGCATAAATGACATAGGCCATGTCAATCGGGAATGGTTGCACCTGTTTTCGTTAAAAAATTGAGCGAGTACTAACGATAAGTATGTTTTCGGTTTACATATACTATCTCCATACCGGTTCGGCAGCGGTTAATTAGAGCCAATCAGGCTGCTAATATAGAGGTAAGCCAACAGAGTTCGCTTGTATGTTACGCATGTGTCACAATGGGGCTTGGCGGGCTATTGTGCTTATTTTGTACCAACTTCTATTTTGTTTGATTTTGTTTACAAAAACGTGACATACTAGTGTGGCTCCTCGGGTTTTTTAATTGTAAAGTTGGTTTATTTCATTCTTCTTCATTCAAACACGAAAGTATCAAGACTGGGATCCAAGTCCACATTGAAAAAAACAACTAACTTGAAATGGATGGCAAGTTGCCGCTTTAATCCCGGATGCACTATTCTTTACACCAACAATAAAACAAATGGCATCATCAGAACTCTCAAGGTCATTCATTGTCCATTGGCTGACTGAAACGGTTCAGTGAGCACATACATACTACAATGATTATTTGTTTAATTCAAGAGCAGAGGCTAACTCATACTATTGTCTTTCAATGGAACCAGTCTTTTTAAAGGGTCTATGTACTTTTTGTAGAACGAAAAACACAATGTCTACAGATTTACGCTAAACTTACACAGTTTGAAGATAATGATAGTATAAAGATTCCCTGAAAATATTACTTGCTGAAGTGCTGTAGTTTTTGAGAAATGAGTATAGCAATGTCATGAAAATAATTTTGTTGTCTCACTGATCATGAGAGGAAAATTATTTTAGCTTTTAAAAACGTGTTTTCATGACATTGTTTTACTTATTTCTCAAAACCTAAAGCACCTCAGCATCTAATATTTTAAGGGAAGCTTTGTATTATCATTATCTTCAAACTGTGTAAGTTTTATGTAAATCTGTGGACACTGTGTTTTGTGTTACAAAAAGTACCCAAACCCGTCGTTAATGTCAGAAATTGGAGTACACCTGAAGACTGTCTCAGCATTCCGATTGGACATCAAATTGATTCGAATGGAGACTTATTCCTTAACGTGGTAATGAAGGATACTTTTCCGTCAAAATATTATTTCCTAAACAAACTAATTACTGACGTCAAATTCTGCATGGCCAAGCATACACCTGCCTAAAACTGAAGGAAAGTCTTTTATGACGAGTGGAGCATCTAATGTCACTGCTGTCAACATTAAACAAAAGGACGTCAATATTTTGTTGCCATTATCCTTGTTTGACGTACATTGTCTTTCATCTGTTGTTCAAGCTAAACAAAAGCACTCCGTTGTCTCTGGTTAATATTTAACGTCTTTTGTCCTTGACTCGGTCGTTATTATAGGTCAGTCATGATTAAAAGTTTGTTACTATTTCATGTATACTTCGTTGATTCTCTTTTAGTCGTCCAAGAACGCATTATTCTTCGTCTGACAATACCAGACGACTGTTTGAACAACTATGCACAAGACAGCCAGTTTGTTACTATTTCATGTATACTTCGTTGATTCTCTTTTAGTCGTCCAAGAACGCATTATTCTTCGTCTGACAATACCAGACGACTGTTTGAACAACTATGCACAAGACAGCCGATGGGTCTTTAAAGGGCACCATCTTGTGGTCAAGCAGTCTATTAAAGATGGGTCCGTGCTAGACTGGTCCCTTGTGATGAAGACAGGTATCGGTTTTACAGAACCAGTGATTCAATTGAATACAATGTACATGTACATCAGTACATGCACGATAATGATGTTTTAAAGTAAACGCGATATCAGTTGACTGCGAGATCGACGATACATCCATACCACGTGACTATTAGGATCTTGACGTAGGCTCAAGACCAGTCTCTGGCATAGGCCTAATTCAAGAGCCTAGAATTTAGACGTCAGATGTTCAGGCTAAGTCAGTGTCTCTGTTTGTGCAGGTCTTTCAAGCGGTATTCCACAGAGAGCAATCTCTCATCAGCAGGAATAAATCTCCATCTTGTTGGTTGACCCTCTGCTTTGCTAATGCAACTCAAGTGCATTGTGTTCAACTTCTACAATGACAAATATTATTCAATAAAATAAAAAATGTCATCTCTTAGTAAAAAAAAAAAAACAACTCTTGATTTAAAACACAGACCATTTTTTAGTCTGCGGCCACCTAGCATCCCCAAAAGTCTCGTATTGGCACCCGAACGTGAAAACTACGTTCGACGGTTCCAATCCCGTTGCAATTTTACTCTTTCGATCATTTCTGTGAAAGTTCACAGGCAAACAACACGGGTACGATTCGAACCCTCTACCACAGGCAAATCACTCCGGTGGGATAAGAGCCCTCGACCATTGCAAACTGTGATGTAACTGAACTGACTCGACGATTTGAATTGAAAATAACAGTGATCTTAATCCGAAATATTATATTTTAAAAAGTTACTGCTCCTAAACAGAAAAGGTTATACTGAAAGTAGTTGATTCAATTATGGTGTTATAAGAAAAGGCTTTATTTGGAACAACATGCCAACAAGTCCCCGATATTGGCATGTAAGCGGTTATGTTATAGTGGTGCGTGATGGGATAGGCCTAAAATATTTTATACCAACTAAAGGTATGTCATCCCCTATACGATGATATAGCGAGGCAGATTGGCTAATAACTACACCAACGATCTCTAGTGCACATCAGAAGCAGAACAAAATACCATAGAGCACGCCAACACAAAAACATAGTCAGCAATGGTGACCGGTAAATCCAAGGGGATCTGCCAGAAGCGCCATCCATCTTGGCGGCAACTTCCTCTACCGCTCGAGTAGGGTGTTTAGTGCGGAGAACTTCAGTGCTTGGTTGAAGGTCACGAGGGTCGATGCACAAGAGGATTTCTTTGCTGTTTTTCTTCTCCGAGTCTGAAGGGACCTCAGTCTGTCGGCTCGAAGACTGGTGTGAGCACACCGAGGGAGGTCTTCAATTGTTCGGACTTGACCTTGGCATTTTCATCGGTTCTGCTTACCGCCGAAATCTGCGCTAACGGTGACCATTCTCTGCTTTACGTGCAAGTGCTAGCTGTGTACGCGCAGAATGTCTAGAAAAACGTTGAGTCACTCTACAAGCCAAAATTCCCTGCTAACCCTCGAAATACGCTTGACGTAAGCGCGGAGTTCAAACGGTGCGTTTGAGAGCAAATTAGTCCCCAGGTTGAGCAAGTAGGGTATGTTTGAATCCGTTTATCCTGCACACCACACACAACATTAAGGTTATTGTTTATGTAGTATTGTGGTAATTCTTGTGCAATTTTACATTTTAATATTTTATATGTTGCTGTACAATAGGATTGTAAATTTCATGTATTTTTATATACTTGACGAATAAACCATTCAATTCAATTCAATTCAATTCAATTCAATAAGGGTGGATTTCACAAAGAATTGAGACTAGTCTTATCTCGAGTAAGGATGAGTTACTTGTCCTTATTTAGGACTAGCCATGCGTTGTTAGTATCTAATCCTGAGTTATGAATAGTCCTAACTGAACTCTTTTGTTACCATATTAATTTTGGTTTTTACCCATACACACGACTTTTGCAATTCTAAAGCAGTGTCTTACCAACTAGCCTACCGAGATAGATAGACATACGAAAGGTCTAATAAATTAAGGAAATCTCGGGCAGTATAAACAAGTTCACGTAAATCAAAAGTATTGCGTTGAGCAAAGCATGCTTGAAACGGCAATGTGTAACAAACACAAGGAGGACTGTGGGGTCACATGGTTTTCTTAATTACAGCACTCTTCTTAAATTGCCTTTTAACCTTGTGCTCATCGATCCAACATCTTTCTTGATATGACTGCCATCTTGAACTATTCCACTCGTCCTAAAATACACGTCATCATCTCAATAGTTTGCGTGTACTGTTAACTACAGTATTCACGAACAATCAGACTGGGATAAAAGGAGTATTTTAAAGGCAGTGTGGACACTATTGGGTATTACTCAAAATATTTATTAGCATAAAACCTCACTTGGTAATGAGTAATGGGGAGCTGTTGATAGTATCAATAACACATTTCGAGAAAAGGCTCCCTCTGAAATACGGTTTTCGAGAAAGAAGTAGTTTTCCACGTATCTGATTTCGAGACCTCAGAATTAGATTTTGAGATCTCGAAATCAAGCATCTGAAAGCACACAACTTTGTGTGACAAGGGTGTTGTTTCTTTCATTATTATCTCGCAACTTCGACGCACAATTGAGCTTAAATTTTCACAGGTTTGTTATTTCATGCATATGTTGAGATACACCAAATGAGAATATCCGGTCTTTGACAATATTATTACCCAAGGTGTCTAGTGTCTTTAATTGCTTTTTAACCTTGTGATCATCGAGCTGACATCTTTCTTTCTGCTGTATGATTAAATATCCCACTCGTCCTCGTCATCATCTCAACAGTTTGCGTGTACTGTCGACTTCAGTATACACAAACATGCACACTTGGATAAAAGGCGTCTTTTGAAAGTGGTGTGATCTTGGGACAAATTTGATAAGCACTTTTCTACGGATGCCCGTTGGAGCCACGTTGAGTCTCTTTCACGGTGGTGTTTTATCTTTAATGTAGTGTTTCTTTCTGACCTGGTTCGGTTTGTTTTTCTCAAAGTAGTGCTTCTCTTTCACGATTTCCTCTCTCACTTGTAACGATGAACGAGCCTGTGCTCTACCAGCAAAGATTGGGGGTGGGGGTTCTTTATGGTTTTCTGAATGATCTTTTGCTGTCGAATGTAACTTTGTAACTCTGTATTGATGTAACTTTGTAGGGGCGGCTTTGGTAGGTAGGACTCTTTGCATGCTGGGCGACTTTGCAGGGGCGACTTTGTATGATTACAAACTGGGGCGACTTGGTTAGATGGCCTGTTTCCTGTGATAATATGACAGCAATCGGCACACATAGCGTTCGCATTTAGGCCTAAAAGCAATACACGACCGTAACGATTGAAACAATGTAGGCGATATAGACAACATAAAAGTATACGCCTGTAACAAGACAGTCATGCAAGGTGACGGTATTGAGTTGCCGTGAGTTAATGCAATGTAGTCAACCACTCTCTCCACAGTTCTAAAGAAGACAAGAAAAAGTGTCCGAAGACAATTGCACAATTTAATTACAAGCTATGTACACAGCTGATCCTTGCCTTGGTGTGTCAAAACTAATTTACATTCTGGTTGTTGTTATCATTCCCATAGGACGTCTACAGCAACGGCTACCTGGCAGTCTTGAGTTAAGAAACTTGTTCTGTGCCCCCCCCCCCATCGCGGCGTATGAAAGCCTAAAGTAACACAAGATGGAACAGCCGTTGACACCGCTAAGCAAATAAATAAGACCGGGTGACGTCACTACCATATAAGTAGACGTGTTTTCCCTTCTCGGTCTCCAAAAATAGATTTTTTTGTTTTCTGTTGTCAGCTTGCCATGGACTTATTCAATCTATTTAATCTTAAAGGCAGTGGACACTATTGGTCATTAAAATAATTATTGGCATTAAACCTTACTTGGTAAAGAGTAATGGGGAGAGGTTGATAGTATAACACATTGTGAGAAACGGCTCCCTCTGAAGTGCCATAGTTTTGGAGAAAGAAGTAACTTTCCACGAATTTGATTTCGAGACCTCAAGTTTAGAACTTGAAGTCTCGAAATCAAGCATCTGAAAGCACACAACTTCGTGTGACAAGGGTGTTTTTTCCTTTCATAGTTATCTCGCAACTCCGACGACCGATCGCGCTCAAATTTTCGCAGGTTTGTTATTTTATGCATATGTTGAGATACACCAAGTGAGAAGACTGGTCTTTAACAATTACCAATAGTGTCCACTGGCTTTAAAGAAAACTATCTATAATTAATTTCAGTCCCTATTATGATCTTGTAGATAAAACGAAATTATTTTGTTGACGAGAATACAAATTAAAAAGTTCTCCCCGACATATCCATTAGGTTATTATTAATATTGAACTAAGAAGAATGAGGTTGTGTGTGTATGAAATAAATGGCAGGCATTTTTGCGCATGGGTGGTCCGCTAATAAATAAAAAAAGAACACAAAATGTCAACCGTTTTGTCAATTATGTTTAATTCCTATCAAATTATTATTTCCAGATTCCATACTAGGCATAATTTCAACAAATTATCATTTGATGGATGTGGAAATGCATCTGATAATTAATAGAAATAATAATGATAAACCAGTTTTTACGCTCATGGCCCAGAAACAATATTTCCCCGGTCACTGGGCAATTTCTGTCATTCCATAGATCATCCCATCTCCCTGGGGGAGTATACAGCCTGAGCTGTACCAACATGTAGCTCCATATCAAAGTAAATCAATCACAAGAACCACCCTTTCCCTCAATGGGTGCCCATTTACCCCCGGGTGAAGAGAAGCAATTATAGTTACGTGTCTTGCTCAAGGACACAAGAGTCATATCGGTGAGTCGAACCCATGACTTGAGCCCTGTTCGTTCTTCCTGCAAATGCGAATGCTATACTAATCTTGACGTCACAGCCCTGTTTTCGCTGCAAATGTTTTGCAGGAGTTGAACACACAAGTCAACTGATGCGAATTATTCGGTGCAAATTTGTGACGTCGAAATTCGTATCGCATTTGCATTAGCAGGGTGCACCGGGCTTGAGCTACCATAACATTCTTTCATGGCTCTGCTTTACCGTATAAGCACAGAATCGGGGCTTACGGAAGCAGGGAGCTCTATGCTTAATACGGAAAGCGTATTTCATGGGTTCGTGGGGAACTTTGGCTTCTGTGCGTGCGTACTCCACGTTACTAGGCATTCTAGCTTACACAGCTAGCGCAGAAAATCGGCGCTTGCACGTAAGCGGAGAATGGTGATCGTAAGCACAGAATTCGGCGGTAAGCAGAGCCATGAATTTGGGCTTGAGTCTGGTGCAGCAGACCGCTCAGCTATGGCACGCGATGTAACACAACCTAGCATTTAATTGTGTCCATCATCTCTACTTGTAGATGTGTGTATTAAATACACATGGATATTTAGTATTGTCCAGTCATCGTAACTAAGTAGGTGACAGGGGCACAAGTCGTATATTGACGTTAATATTTACGGCAATATTTGCGACATGGGCAAACATGCCTAGATCAATGTTCAACATATTAATTATCTTTTAAAACGCTATGTCTTGCTGTCACTTTTTTTATATGTATGTTTCAACGATATATGATTTTGTGAAATGTTGTAAAATCCATTAATTATCCCCCGGATTTTTTCTCTTTTTAAATGGCAAATATAATTTACTGATTTTTTTTTAAAATTTGGGGCAAAATCGTGAATATTTACGTCTACATTTTTATGTGCATACAAATGCTCAATGTCCCTTATAGGCAATCACGAGAGTGTCTTGATGGTCATGTTTCCCGGAGGACTCAAAAGAAAGTGACAGTGCGTTTCACATTAATACGCATTATCACCGAAGCGTGCAAAATAGTTACATAATAAACATTATCTTTGTTATGGTTAACATCTTTCATCTTAGTACAAAGTGCACATTGTTATTTATTATACCCTCTTTTTGGATCGTCCAAATTCAATTTATGACTGTGTGACCAATTAATTCTGAATGAGTTATCTGTTTGTCAATGCTGTACTTAAGTATAGTGCCATCAGTGACACCCAATAGAATAGGGGAATAGACCAATTATTTTAAGTACCATTATGGCAAACAATTATGAATTTGCTGAAGCGGTACCTTTTCGCTACGCTCAAAATACTACATTGAGTTAATCCATGACCCATTAAACAGTCGCAGGAAAAAAAAATCAGCACTGCGTATATAACGTAGCTCCTTCGCGACAGTAGCTATAACACTATCAGTATTCACTCATGAATATAATATATGAAACAGTCGAAGTAAAAACTCATCACTTGCTACCTGTTCGTGGGAAGAGAATGAGCGGCAGTGCAACGAGAGCAGTCAGTTAGACTGCTGCGTATGTTGGGACACAACGTGGTTGTTTGTGTGTGTAGACAACGTGCATGTGTTTCGGGAATGATATTAGGTTTGTGTACAACTACGGTGAAATGTGGAGGGCATGATCACTCCGTTACCGACTTCCACACAACACAAGGCACAGACCTTTGATCAATGCGACCAACATAGGTAAGTAAGGAATTCTTTGTTAGTGTTTTCGCTCATGAAATTGTACATTAATCCTGCAACGCCAAAAAAAAAATCAAATTAAATTGTTCGCTTGCATTTAAAACTCTTATCAGTGAAAAAAAAAATCGTATCAGTCAATTATGTTTAAATATGAGTCGTGCAAAAGTTAATAAAAGGATCCATTTAAAATTAAGTGACCGATCGAAGGTTAAAACGCATTCCACACGAAAAAAAATTATATTGAAAGCTTTAGATATTAAAGTCACCTGTGAGGTGACTTATCAAAATAGAAAATCCTTGACGGTGCATTTTTATATGCACTTCAGGATGTGTGAAAAGCCTATAAGTTCGCAACATTTCTCATTTGGTCTTTTATTTCCCTTGGCCTTCGCGGTAAACCCATTCTATATTCAACTATTAAATTTTCCCCTCGTGCGCGACAAGGTTAAGTAACACCTGTTCATTATTGAATTTTTATTGAAATGAATTGGAAGAGGGTTTGACGAGCTTCACCCGATGGAAGAGGGAAAAACTAAACCAATACACAGGGGACCTACTTCATTATCTACCCGTAGTCTCTAGTCTCTGCACCAGCTTAAAGGCACTGGACACCTAATATACTCAAAGCATACAAACTTACTTGGTAACGAGCAGTGTAGAGCTGTTGATTGTAGAAAACATTGTGAGAAACGACTCCCTCAGAAGTAACGTAGTTTTTGAGAAAGAGGTAGTTTCTCACTCATATGCTTCAGGCCTGAAGCCTTTATATTGGCATCTGGCTGAAAGCACACAAATTTGTGAAACAATGCTTTTTTTCTTTCATTACTCTCTTGCAACTTCAATGACCATGAGTCCAAATTTTCACATGTTTGTTATTTTATAGTTTTGTTGGGATCCACGAAAAAGACAATACTGGTCTTTGACAATATTACCAAATGTGTCGAGGCCTTTAACACCGTTGTGTTATTTTATAAAAGCCCTTAATGCTATGTTATATGTACACAGATGTGTAGTTAAAGCGTTGTGGTGCTTATTGCGTAAAACACTGTCTTTATAATAAGGCTAGGCCTATACAGAAATGTTGCATTACCAACTTCCGCAACATGTTCACCAAATATAATTAGTGTTACTAATACATAACATGCAGACGACGAAACAATTCAAAACGCTAACGTAAAACCGGTAGTCAACTGCACCTATAGCGATCACAAGCATGCTCGTATGAAACAGATCGTTGTAATAACGATCAAAGGTCATATCGTTTCAGAGGTCATGTCATTCAGAGGTCATATCGTTCAGAGGTCATATCGTTCAGAGGTCATATCGTTCAGAGGTCATATCGTTCAGAGGTCATATCGTTCGGTTATCGTAACTTGTACATGTTCTATTGGAATACCAATTATCGTAACAGGTTTACTCGTACTGCATGAATTATATAAATTCATCATACGGAAGAATATAGGCCTACCATCAATGTGAAGAAAAGAATGAATCACGAGTAAATTGCAAAACCCTTAGGGTACATAAACTGCATGGGAGTGGCTGGGGTGGCCAGGAGACTGCATGGGAGTGGCTGGGGGATGGCCCAGAGAGAATTGAATTCAAGGACCTGTGTGATAACATCGGCCAATCAAGCAACACTCGCTTTGACAGTCGCCTGTTAGGTTCGCTCGCTGCATACGGCACCAACTTAAATCCAAGAAATAATCTTTCTGCATGCTCGACTGCTCATAATAATGTACAGAATTGAGTTATTTATTGTACGGGTTGAAAATACAAAAAAAACGGTATGGTTGCCCAATTTCCAAAGTTCACACTGTTCATAACTGTAGCAGCTAAAACCAGCGGCATGTTCGTCGCAAATGAGGCAGTTCTGAATGACTAATGGAATGTCGATATTTGTAAGTCTTCTCTTTCTGGGTGAATGTTGAGCTGGAAGCCTTCTCACATGGACTTAGAGTGTTATAATCATTCCCTATTTATTAATTCATTTATTTGTTAATTTTTAAGTAGACTCGGATAAATTGTTATATTACAAACCTGCTCTGATGACAAAGTGATCAAATTGATTGGAAGCTTTCTAATGCATGAACTATTTGAATTAGCTAATTTTGTGCTTTAGTAGAGGTCTTTTTTACAACACACATTCAACTACCTTGAATTATCTTGACCTATTTCAGAATATTTTCTTTTGTTGTTTACCTGTTTACATACATATATGACTGAAGACACGGCATACTTTAAAGGCTCTGGAAGCCTTCGCTAATTAATACTCACAATAATTGTTGGCATAAAAACTAACTTGGTTACGAACAATGGAGAGTTGTTGATAGTATAAAACATTTTGAGAAACGGACCCCTCTGAAGTAACGTAGTTTTTGGTAAAGAAATAATTTCTCACTAAAATTTGAATTTAATTTGAGGTCTCAAATTTCAAGCATCTGAAAGCTGGCAACTTTGACGACCAATTGAGCTAAAATTTTCACAAGTTTGTTATTTTATGCATATGTTCAGATACACCAAATGAGAGACCGGTTTTAACCAATTACCAAAGGTTTCCAGTGCCTTTAAGCGCTGGTAACCTACCAGGGAAGTATATCATTTCCCATCATTAAACCACCGATCTGAACTCTGCTCATAAACTCCGCATATAAAGATGATTTTACGACGGTAGGTATAGCTTGAGTAAAAGATGCAATTTGCAACAACCATTCCCAATGATTGTTTAAAATATTTTTTTCTTAAAAAAAAGGCAACAGGTGAGGCTTTTTCAAAATAAAAACAAACCTAACAGATGTAGTGTTTTTTTAAACGAAAACAAAAAAAAACAAAAAACACACATCGCACATATTTATGCCTAATTGAAAACGTTTCCATTATGCCATGGACAATGCGCGAAATAATAATAACATAAAATATTGTTTGCAGATGGTAGATAGACGCGAGATAATGTCGAGTTCCTGACAGTAATTCAATTCAAGTTTACATAAAATTCCACTTAGCATCGGTTTTCTTTTTGTGCGTGTAAATACATTCAATGAAAGTTGAATCTATGAATTAAGTATTTAAAATTTCTGGGTCAAATCGGCCGAAAACGGCAGTGGACACACCCTTGTTGCACACGTGTGTGCTTTCAGGCGCCTAAAAAGGATTCAGGCCTGCAGTATTTTAACAATTGAGTGAGAAATTACCTCTTTCTAAAAAACTACGTTACTTCAGAGGGAGTCGTTTCTCGGAATGTTTTATACTATCAACAGCTCTCCATAATTGCTCGTAAGGTTTTATGCTAACAATATTTCGGAGTCATTACCAATTGTGTCCAGTGCCTTTAAAGGTGAACATTTTCACACTAATTTGATATTGTTTTTAGGAAGGGTGTCATCCAAGCATAATGTTTCAAGCTGCAATGTTTCTTGTTTACACCCATTGATTTACATGTTGTTTATCAACTACCATGAGTCATGACGTTGTTTAAATATAATAAGCCTAATGTAGATCAGCAAACTCCGTCTTTGTGGATCCAGGGCACGGTGCAAAACAAACGCATCTAGGCAACGTAACTCCAGGCATCACCAAAGGGCAAACAACCGCGTCATCGATTTGCAAAGATGTTGAATGGTGTTATATGTCTGTCAACACGTGCACAAGGCTTCTGGTTTCTTCCCTTAAGGCGTGTGGCATCTCAATTGTAAATGCTTTAAATGGATCAAACTTGCAATTGGTGTAGATTTGCTAACAAAGTTTTGTAAACAAAATTTATTTTAAAAATATTTTTGTGAATTTTTAACTTGCGTTGCTGGAAATTATAAAATATTATGATACAAATTTGGAGGGTCAAAATGGAAAATCTTCACTGATTGATTATATTCTGCGAAAAGGCACGAACGAAATGCATTCATTTGTTTTAAATAACTCAAACTCGGACCCTTTTCATTTGAAATTTGTTCAAACAGTTAACTCAAATTAGACAGGACAATTCATCCACCCCACACTTCGAACATTCTGCGCTCTTATCATAAACAACGTGAACGACCCCACGTAGACGCTAACCTTATCCGCCGCGACACGGCTTGATAAACGGGCCGATAACCTTTATTTTGGGAACGACGCTTCGAAGCGTACAATAATTATCCCTATTGGACTCCAATACTACATTTCGGAGCATCGCGACAGCTGTAAAATAATGGATGGCACGTGATGCGTGTTCCACCAATGAACTGACAATGGCCCTTTTTCGGGTTTGGATTTGGGTCAGGCTATAGCTCGGCTCGCGTTTTTTTTTTTTTTACAATAATAGCACGTACTTTTTCGTTAGCGCTCATGGCTTCAGCAAGAGAACGGAGCCTGAAGCCGAATCCTAAGCCAAATCCTTGGTTTCGAAAAGGGCAATAGATAGTTGGGTGCTTAATTATGTTAAGGTGTATATCCCTCTAAATGCAAAGAGTGAAAAATCACTCTTTGAAGAGCCATACGAGTGATCTTCCACACTTTGAAATTGAAGTTTGCATCTTTTTTCACTCTGTTCTGTAGTGAAACCCCTCTTAAAGATTGAAATAACCACCACTCTTTTTTTAGAGAGCCATAAGAGGGACATCTCGAAGTGTAAAGAGTTGTGCTTTTCATTCTTTTACATTTAGAGAGTACATGGTTGTTACAATGTTCTTGCCTTTATGTCGATCGCAATGGCGCTGGTACACACAATGAGATGTCATACTATTAGCTAGAAGCCTCCATTTCATTACACGCTTTCTGTTTGTTAATAAACAACAACCTAAAGGTAATGTCGCCTCCACTGGCTCTGAGGCCTGTGGGATAAAAAAAAATCATTGCCGCCATTTATTATAAACGCATTTAATATTGCAATAGTCGAATGACGTGTTACGGTAATCAGCAGACTGCACCGAAACATGTTGTTTCCTGCTTGACTTCATTAACAGCTTTGTGTGTTTTGCTAAATGAATACAAATAATGTGTAGAGTAGTGCACTGACTAAACCACTGCGATGTGACGTCACGGTGCACATCGGCGCAGCGGTCAAATCACCTGGAAGAGACACTTCTACATCCAAGTAAACCTTTATGTGGTTCTTCGAACAGAAATCACACTTTATTTGAAATTGTTGTCTTTACCAAGCGTGTTTGTGTCCCACTCTATTGCGTGGGTGGTATTTGAATAAGCGATCGAATACAGTATTGGCATTGGCAAGGCACCGTTGTGTGAGTCGTGCCATATGTTCAGACTGTGCCATTTTCAGGAGAGAAGAAAGGAAAAAAATACCAGGTGAAGGCTCCGAAGTTGCGCTGTCTAGTTTTTCCTGAGGATATCTTCATATCTGATTAGCGTTTAGTAATACGCTACCGTGGATACATTACAATAGGCCTGCATGCCGCCTTCGTATAAATAAATATAAGGACGTATCTTCGCCTACGCAGTGCCGGGGCTCCTAGCGCAATAACACAAACAACACCCACAGTTTATTTAAAAAAAAAAAATAAAAAAAAAACGTTTCAAGATTTTTCTGAAAAGTACGACGGAAATATGAAATATATGTAGGCCTACCAGAGAAGTTCAAGCTGTTCCTTTGCACACTTTCGTTTTTAAAGCATTGTGCCAAAAAATTCCTAAAGCGGGATTTTAACCCGCGACCTCCAGATAACGCGCTGGCGCTCTATTAGCCACCTATAAAGCGCTATATGCCTACCTATTTTGTGAATATCTTTGTTCGGGGTGCCATGAAGTTACAAGCAGTTCAACACAGTGTGTACATGTCAATATGAACTTTTTGGAATGATGACGGCATTGATGACGTCATTACATTAAATTGAAAGAACCGTATATGCCACATGATCTTTGCACCATGAAGAAGCTCTCGTGGTTTTAAACAAAGGCGTACACAGTGACCTAATTTGACTTCTAGTTCAAACGGAAAATTGAAGTGTAATATTAGAAAAAAACTCACCCCTGAACCATGTGAAAATAAATGACGTCAGCAGTTTATTCAATCACAATTTGATGACATCACTTACGAACATCCGTAGCTGTCACAAACTGAATGTCTTGTTCGGGATGCCAGTCAGAAGCCATTCAAGTAACTACAAGGGGGTCACACCCAAAGTTTACGATACAACCGCGGGGGGGGGGGGCGGGATGGGTAACAGGTTGGCTTCTGACTGTCTCCCCGAACAAAAATATTGACAAAAATGAATACGAAGACCACCGTCCAGCTACATGAAGCCCGATTCATACGTCCTGCGAATGCGAAGCGAAATTTAACGTCACAATTTCGCATCAGTTGACTTGTGGTTCAACTGCTGCCAAACATTCGAAGCGAAAACAGGGATGTGACATCAAAATTCGATTAACATACGCACGAAGTATGAACCGTAGAGCTATTTAGTATTAGGGCTATGTAGTATTTAGGGCTAGATGGCCGGTGACCGTCCGCTCGGGCCATATCGTGCCCAGCCCCCCCCCCCCCCCCCCCCCCCCCCACACACGTACACCCTTCTTCTCCACCACAACAAGGATGTTTGAATCCAATGTTAACTTTACCTTGTTCGGCTCTCGTTTATTTTAACCATTTTAAAACATGCTTGGCAATAGGACTCCTGCGGCACCGGGGTTTAGAGGGGGATTCAGCATAACTCAATTGTTTCACTGTACGTCAACCAATGTTGATTTAACTTGACATATTATTTATTATTTGTCAGTCCCATATGACATCATTTATTTAATGTACGTAAAGTGTTTGGAGTATACATCGCCCTCGAGTGGCAATTACCATGGCAACTACAATGATGACATTTGGTTACAGCATGGATCGAGGAAACCCAAACACAAGTGGGTTTATTGTGTGTGTCAAAATCTGGGGAATGGAAACGTCAACCATTGTGATGTCTGATGTTATTTTATAGATAAATAGCAATAATTCTGACTAGTCAGTGTAATGGTATAGTTTTTATAATAATAATCTTATCAAACTTTATTCAAGCATATCACAGTACTTACGGATAAAACACATTTAGAAAAATACATTTAGTATACACAGATACATTTAGTTGCAGGAGCAACACATCAGACAAAACAAAAGATGGGCTGCCCACTCCGACCCCAAAACAGCGACAACAACAACCACAACAAAGCACACGCAGACACACAAACAAAGAACCAACAGACGAGCACCAGAAGCAGGCACACACTATGGAAACATGGACAAAGCATTCAGTTGTAATTAACATTGTAATATTGATGCACTCAGTCCAGCAGAAAACTTAGTGAGTTCGTGAGATTCATAAAACCCTGTTTAATGAAACAATTATTTTGACTAAAACATGATCTCCTCAATTCTTAAGAGAAAACAAGTCTTGCATTGGAAATCGCCTTTAATGACCGTTTTATATTCACGTTTGCCATTTGATAATTATACTTACCTTTTACCGTAACACCATCGTCGCTGTGTAGACCTAAATTGAAGTTCACTTAAAGGAACACTGCCTTGGATCGGTCGAGTCGGTCTTTGAAAATCGTTCTGTAACCGTTTGTTGTAAAATGTATATGGTTAGAAAGATATTGTAAAAGTAGAATACAATGATCTACACAAATAAGCCTCGAAATTGCGTGGTTTTCTTTTTACCCTGTCGACTAACACGGTCGACCATTTATGGGAGTCAAAATTTTGAGTCCCATAAATGGCCGACCGTGATAGTTCGCGACGTAAAAGGAAAACCGTGCAGTTTCGAGTGATACTTGTGTGGATCATTATATTCTACTTTTAAAACATCTTTCTAACCATATACATTTCATAACAAACGGTGTCAAACGCTTTTAATAGACCAACTCGTCCGATCCAAGGCAACGTGTTCCTTTAACGACACGAAGCCGGTTTGACAATTTTACTTTGACAACAGTTTTGATTTTTGCGACAAAACGTGAGGACAACACGTGGCACGTTACACCATTCCCGTATTGAGCACCCAATGCACTAGAGGTACAGTGACTGTCGTATAATGGTTGTTGGTATCTTACCTATGCGTTTAGATAGGCCTGGCCCATATTGATGTATATGCATCTTACCTACTACGTTTTCAGTTATTCTTATTCGTATAAGACCGTATCCGAATTGGCATCTACAGCTACGGCTACGGCTGTTGCTATAAGGGTGTTGCTAAAGACGTCCTATACCTCAACGCATGGTGACATCTAGCTATAGCCCTAGCTGTAGCCACCACTTCGGACACGGTCATACCTCCCTACGCGATCAGTAATTGTTGTCGTCTGGCCCATATGTGTTTAGGAATTATTGTCGTCTGGTAAGTAGTCTTACCAATACGTCCAGTAATTGTTGTCGTATGGTCCTGATATCTACTGAAAGATCAGTAACTGTTCTTGTCTGGACCATAATTACCTATAAATATTTGTCTGGCCCAAATCTTACCCGAATGACTCCAGTAAGTATTGTCGTCTGGCTCAAATATCTTAACTACTACAATGTGTTCAGGAATTATTGTCGTATGGCAAGTAAAGTAACTATATTGCGTTCAGTAATTATTGTCGCATGGTGAGTATTACCAATGCGTCCAATAATTGTTGTCGTCTGCTGGCCCATACCTTTCATTTGCGTTCAGTAATTATTGTCATGTGGTCTTTCCAACGCGATTGTTGTCGTCTGGTACCGCAGCTCGATTTCTTGTGCGTTAGTTTAATTACGCGTTTTTGATTACCATCGCCTGGTACGTACCTGTGTTTAGTTAATATTGTCGTCTGGTGTCTTCCTTTGGTCAGTAATTCGGTTTCAGTATATTTTGTTGAATATATTACGGACGTGTTCAGCAATATTATCTTGTGATACCTTGTATAATAAAATATATAATCGGTTACTATGTCAGATAGTGTAATTTGAATGAGTGATGGTTAGTTTGTAACAATGATGATAAATGCTTAGAATAATTAATACAAAGTGGTTTACTCGTACAAATTATTTCTTCAGTGTGGAAAATGTCATAACAGGAAGATCTTGGTGATTTACCAGATCATTACGACTGTTCACCTCAGACTTTAGCCTAGGACACAAAATAGTTAACGGATTTGTATTAACGATTATCTTTCCAAGATGAATTTGACTTAAACATTTCTGGAATCCTCGAATCAGTCTAGCTAATCAAAACGTATATATCAATTTTCCATTCTTCTACTTTTGTTATTTTGTTATGTATTTTGTCAACAATAACAATGTGACCTAAAGGTCAATTACATGCCAATTTAAAAGTTGATAAAAACATCGAAGTCTAAGAAGACAATAACTATGAAACGTGACTATAAATTGGAAAATAACCAGTAAAAATGTAAAAGAACAAGAAGAAAAAACTAACCATTGAGTGAAGTTGGAATCAAGCAAAGCAATCCTCATATACAACTAGAATAACAATAAAACATATTAAATATTAGGTATGCCTAAACGACAAAACAAAACTATATTTATACTAAATTTGTTCGAGAAGTGTTAAAAACAAAGTGAAAGTGCATCCCGTAAACGCAAGTGTGACGTCAATTGTGATGACACTTCGGATGTAGCTCGTATTTCGTCATCCCATTGTAACGTGCACAATGTGAATACCTCTCGTTGAGAAGCTGTAAACACACACAATTTTCCACAATACATGTCTCCCAAATGAAGATAACCTTTGATTGAATCAGCTGATAGTATTCATCAAGTGAAGATGATGTTTCGGATATATATCTTAAAGGCAGTGGACACTATTAGTTATTACTCAAAATAATTGTAAACATAAAAAACTTACTTGGTAACGAGCAATGGAGACTGAGCTGTTGATGTATAAACGGTGTGTGAGAAACCGCTCCCTCTTAATTAACGTAGTTTTTGAGACAGAAGAATAATGTTCACTCAAATATTAAAAGAAGTCAGGTCTGAATCCCTTTTTAGGCATCTGAAAGCACACAAATTTGTGCAACAAGGGTGTTTTTTCTTTCATCATTCTCATGCAACTTCGATGACCAATTGAGTCCAAATTTTCACAGACTTTTTGTTATGCATATTATGTTGGGATACTCCAAGTGAGAATACTGCGCGTTGACAATATTGTTTAAGGTGCTTTTAACAAACTCTCACTTTGTCAAACATGAAGAAAAAAAAATCGGAAGAGAAATACTTCCGCTCCCAAAGAAGAATCTACACCAGGTGGCCCCTATTGAGATTCATTAGTTAAATAGATCGTTACGCATGTGGTTAATTAATAACATTAGTGCTGCAAGGTCCCATTGACCACTGGAGCCCAAACTAAGCTAATAATGTTTTTACTGTTATTAGGAATTCTAGCACTTCTTGTATATCTCTTCCCTGGTTCACGCATCAGTGTGACTAACCTTGAATGACGTCTCTAATCAAACTTAGAGGTACTGGACACCATTGGTATTTATTTTAAATCTTCGGACATAAGTAGGCCCTATTACCGATTTAAATTGCCCTGGTCAAGAGAAAATTGTTGTTATAGATGTGCCCGACCCAATAAAGTCTCTAGATATAGATACAATCGGGATATATATTTAAAATATAATGGAGCATTCGTTTATTTATTTATTGATTTATTTATTTATTTCAAATTTTCGGACCAAGGTACAAATCTAAATCAACCAAAGAAAACTAACATCATAGATGTGTCAGACCCAATAAACTCTCTACTTCCAAGATAGAGATACAAATGGAGCATGCTCTAAACTAAAACTCACAGCTGAGACGACAACCATACACTTTTCTGAACCTTTTAATCCGCTCCCTGCCCCCCCCCCCCGATCCCGACAGTTTACCTTTGCAGGCAGACTCCTGCTCCATGTAGAAACCATACTACAGTCAAGTGCTGCAGGTCCTCAATGGATGCCAAGTAAACAAGGTGCTCGTCCATCAGTCTTGATAGGAAGACCGGTCAAGTATCTGTTGAAGGGACCCTCATCATTCCTCCATCTTTGGTGGGAACTTCCCCAATGCTTGAAAATCACAACATGAGTTATGTACCCCAAAGAGCAGGACTGTGTACATGCTCTTTTCAGAACTGAGAAGTCTCTAGAACTCCTAAGAATCTACCCTGCGGTAGAATACAAAGCAACACAGTTCTCCAAAGAACATAATCTATACTCAGCAAGTAGATACACACATAGTGTTACCGCAAACCAAATATTGATACCTCGCCTCGTGCAATCTCTCAAATCCCATATAGTTGCTGTTCAACCGCTAAATATTTCCATGACATCACATTGGCTTCTTTGTTTATCTAGTGTCTCCTTTGTTTTTTGTACCGCCTGATATTTTCACGATACATATTCTTCTTATACTTTGTTTGTAATTCCTTTTTTCAAAATATGTTATGCGATTTTAACTTTTTAATTTTTTATTTTATTTTATTTTATGATCTTGGTTGAGACCAAATTGTGTTGGTTAAGCCGTTTTAAATTATACAAACATTAATTTTGTTGTTTAGTTTGCCATACAACAAATGTAATACCCATCCTGTATTTTAGTGATGCTGTCTGTAGTTTCTGTTGATAATATGTCTGCCACCCTAAAATAACCACACAACGATACATTTATATTAAAAAACAACTCGTGAAGAATGATTTTATGTTTGCTCTTTGCCGTCGATTTCACAAAACTCTTCCTAACTTAAGATTAATCGTAGGACTTAGGAAGAGTCCCAACCCTGCACTGTAGCATGCAGACCTTAAGATTAATCCTAAGTTAGGACGAGTTACTCGTCCTAACTCGAGATAAGACGAGTCCTAACTCTTTGTGAAATCGACCCCAGGTTATTGTTCTGTTAGTTTCTTGTTTGTGTTTTGTTAACCTTTATCTGCTTCTGTCAATGTTTTGTTGCATATGTTGTATTCGTTTGTGATGTTGCCCTTGTTTTATTTTCATAGTCTGCAAGGACAATATAAATATTACCATAATAGCGCTTTGTTATGTTCATGTTAACTATTCACTTTTAAAACCAAGTGTATAATCAAAATGCATTTCAATTATAGGTTTTCATTGATTTGGGTTCTGTTTACTATTGTGAGTCTACCCAAATTGCCTCAGCTGGATGAAGCGTGATTTGGAAATATAAATCAATATATGCATTTTTGTTAAACTAAGATAGAAATGAGAATACATAACAGCTTGTGCCTTGGGTGCTTATCACACGTGACTATGTATACATGTTGAATTCAATACCCATGAATATTTTGTCGTAAAGTTATTTAGTTGAGATTTACACTTTATACAAAATAAAAACGAAATGGAGGACAACTTATACACTTATCTGACATAATTATAGCCGGTCTACAAAGTAAGAATTGTGTAAAAAGCCGCTTCAGGCAAAAGCACTAAAGTTGCAAGAAGTGTAATTGGCGGCAAATTAAATGCAGGGATTTTGTGGAATTGACACCGTTTGAAGCAATCCATTTTGGTTTGAGATCCACACGTCCTTTCGGCAAGATGGTCCTACCGCAACCCTAAGTTACATACACAAGCCGAAGCCTATTCCTTAAGTGCAATGACATGTTTGTTATTCAATAGATGAAAGTGCTCTCTATGTTGTGGGTATCGGGTCAAAATCTAGGACGAAGGGAAGTGCTCGCAAGTATAGGGTGAAATGTGAGTCGACGGGTGACGCCAGAAACCCATAAGCGAAACTCGGGCCAATCTCATTAAGATGAAATGAAATAGAAGGCTTCAAATTCATACCGTTTTTTTTTAATGCGATAACTAAAACCGTGTGCTTGTTTTGCTATAGGCTGAAAAATGTTAAAGAGGTACGCCCTTATAAATCGTAATGCAATATCTGGAAAATAGCCAACGTTGGTGTGTGGTTTGTGTTATGTGTATAGATGAAGACGCCATGCGAGATAAGGTGTTTGAGAGAATGTCATCTCAGGAACAAGTCAGAAGGATTAAAGGATGCCTCGTCGACGATTCTATAAATATTATATCGGAGTGATAATTCAGTCTCGGTGGGTTTAAGACACTGTTGTAAGATGGGTTGAGCATATCAGAAATTTCTATAAGCCACACCCACAACCCAAACTGAATGTAATAATAGACACAAAATATTAGTAGGTAAAAAAAGAAATAATTACTTTCGAAATAATCTAGGTTATTCTATGATGAAGTAATCCTGAAGCCCTAAAATATTCAAAGCTTCCAGAATCAACGGAAATGTATGCATTTTTTTCTTGATGATTTAAAAGGGAAATTATAGTATAGGCCCTCGTTATAACAAGATCTCTTGGACAGGCCATGACAGAATGTTACGAGGACAGCAAAACAAAGGAGCAGATATCAGAAATGAGAATAATTGGGACTTAAGAATGTACTCTTAATAAGCAGACCTCTTTTTAGAGGCACTGGACACTTTGGGTATCTACTCCAAATAATTATTAGCATAAAACCTTCCTCCGTACACAAACATTGAGAGCTGTTGACAGTATAAAACATTGTGAGAAACGGCTCCCACTGAAATAACATAGTTTTTGAGAGGGAAGTAATTTCTCAGTTAAATATTTGAATTTGATTTCGAGACGTCATAATAAAATGTTGAGGTCCAGAAATCAAGCATCTGAACGCATACAACTATATGCCATAATGTTTTTTTTTCTTCCATTCTCGTAACTGCGACGACCAATTGAGTTCAAATTTCCATTGGTTTGTTATTTTTTGCATATGTTGAGACACACAAAGTGAGAAGACTGGTCTTTGGCAATAACGTATAGTGTCCAGTGTCTCTAACAGTGCTCTTTATTAGGCCGGTATTACCAATTTGTCTTCTCACTGATGCGTCGTTATTGTCAAAATGTTTGCGACTGACCTTTTCCCAGAACTGCAGAGTATAAAGGCCACAGTAAAACATAAAAACTGACGCGGTAGGTTCGACTTTTGGCACAATAATGTAACATTTCACGGCACTTTTTAGTCGATAAATTCCACGTGGTTGTGTTTACTTTCATAGTTACATCAGATACGCTCGACTTTGGAAAAGGCGTGCAGTATCATCAATTTGGGGTCGACGTTGAAGCAATGACGTCGATGTTTGTGACTTGGCCCCCAATAGGAATGAAATTGCGCTAAGGTCCAAGTAATTTATTGTAATGTTGGAGTTATCGTGGATTAAAATGTCAAAGGTTATTGTCACAGACAATAGACTTCGCAAGTCTCCTTAATATCTGTACATGATAGTTTTTTCAGAACTGAGAAGTCACGTGGTGTTACCGCAAACCAAATATTTATAAAATCCCTCAAATATAAATTTTATGAAACAACAACAGGCCGCGTCTGAATGAATGCGGCTTGTATATAGTCACACTGACACGTTGAAGCGTATGGCAACCATAACAACAGCCATAGCCGCATATAATGTACCGCCAGTCAAGAATCAAGCCTGAACAAAATTACACTAGGCCTATGCCTTTGCATTGCCATTACCTGAGAAGGTTTGGAAATTCTGCACCGCGAATTTCACCTTTGAACATGTTGAATGGGCAAGGCCATTTTCATTTTGCAAAGGGCACTTCCATTAGAAAATCTTGGAAGTAAATGGAAAACTTTCGAAGGGCACCAAGGCCAAGACCAAGGGGCAACGGGGGCCATGGCCTCCGATGCATGCGTGCAATTACTGGCCTGGTTTAAAGGGTCTAGGTACTTTTTGTAGGACAAAAAACACTGTGTCCACAGATTTACACTTAACTTACACAGTTTGAAGATACTGAGAGTAGAAAGCTTCCCTGAAAATATTACTTGCTGAGGTGGTGTAGTTTTTGAGAAATGAGTAAAACAATGTGATGAAAATAATTTATGTCTCAGTGATCATGAGACGCAAATTATTTTAGCTTTTAAAAAACGTTTTTTCATTACATTGTTTTACTAATTTCTCAAAAACCACAGCACCTCAGCAACTACTATTTTAAGGTATACGCTTTCTACTATCATTATCTTCAAACGGTGTAAGTATAATGTAAATCTGTGGACATTGCGCTTTGTGTTACAAAAAGTACTCAAATCCATGAGTTTTTAATAAGTAATATCACTTGCTGTTAATGGTAAACAAACCGCGCTGATTGGCATTGTCGGCCGAATGTTAACAAAACATGCAACCATGTAAACAGATGGTGTGATTAAATTAAACATTATCTGGGAACATTCATTAAAAAAGAAATCATCCCATCATTGGTTGCCTTGCTTTCAACAAAACACAACATGACTTTTAAATAGTGTGTACTACTATTACAACTGTGGCTATCTGCTATTGCTTCGCATGCATGGCTTCCCATAGTTTTCATCAGTTGGCAACACTCTGACTGTGACGTGGCATTATGAAGGTATGGTAGCCCTGAAGGGACATCACATATTGCATGTACGTATGTGCACACGTTTGTGATATGCGATGTCCCTTCAGGGCCACCGTCGAAAGGTCTGTTATGAACCCAATATTTAAATACGTCTGAGACCTTTTGTATTGTGTTGCCGATGGCGTAATGTCTGCTTGAGTTTGTTAATTTTGGTTTTTACCCATACACCGATGTGTGTTAGCACTGTATACTCAGTACTTTCCCGTGTCCTGTGAAATAAAAAATCACAGGCATGTTACTCGGGTGGGATTCGAACTCACGACCCTCGCAATTGTAGAGCAGTATCTTACATACTTCTACCGAGGTTGCCCGGTAGTGAGAGGAAGTTCAAATCCTATGTTTTGGCAGCGGGTACCGCAACTATTTAAGAGATGTTTAAAAATAAATTACTTGAGTTTGCTTGGCTGTGCAGTAAAGGACATGTGACCCAATTACATGCAGCCACAAGACAGAATAGTTGCATGATGTCTTTTTTTAAATGGAGAGGACTGTACGCAAGTTGTTGGTGTTATATGTTCGGTGTTTACATAATCATGTGTAGGTGAGACATGATGTGTACACACACAAGTCATCCAGTAAAGATGTCTGACAACTTTTGTGTTTCGTAAAATATTTAAAATAAAATTGGAAAAAAGAGAGAATGGTTTTGCACAAATTGATCAAGTTTGGTTATGCTTGTCAAATTGTCCAATAAAACCTTGTCGAGTCACCAATGGGAGATAGCAAAGCTTGCATTTAAAGGCAGTGGACACTATTAGTAATTACTCAAAATAATTATTAGCATAAAACCTTTGTCGGTGATGAGTAATGGGGAGAGGCTGATGGTATAAAACATTGTGAGAAACGGCTCCCTCTGAAGTGCTTTAGTTTTCGAGAAAGAAGTAATTTTCCACGAATTTGATTTCGAGTCCTCAGATTTAGAACTTGAGGTCTCGAAATCAACCATCTAAACGTACAAAACTTTGTGTGACATGGGTGTTTTTTCTTTCATTATTATCTCGCAAGTTCGATGACCGATTGAGCTCAAATTTTCACAGGCTTGTTATTTTATGCATATGTTGAGATACACCAACTGTGAATTCTAGTCTTTGACAATTATCAATAGTGTCCACTGCCTTTAAAGCATTGTTGTCGAGTTATCTTTTCAGCTGTATCTTCCTTCTGTCTTTTAATGATTAATAATTTGATGGAGATGTGCACCAAACTTTACAATCAACACCTGTGCTTTCACAGACTTCTTTGCGATAAGAAAAAGTAAATTATTGTTAAGTACTGATAATTTAGAGATGGGATGTGACTTAAAAAATTGTTTGCCACCAATCTATAATAATTGTATCTTGTTTCAGTAATATTATACCAAAATTTCAAAATTAATAGAGAGCAAGTTGTTTTAAAGGCAGTGGACACTATTGGTAATTACTTAAAATAATTGTTAGCATAAAACCTTACTTGGTGACGAGTAATGGGGAGAGGTTGATGGTATAAAACATTGTAAGAAACGGCTCCCTCTGAAGTGCCATAGTTTTCGATAAAGAAGTAATTTTCCACGAATTTGATTTCGAGAACTCAGATTTAGAACTTGAGGTCTCGAAATCAACCATCTAAACGCACACAACATCGTGTGACAAGGGTGTTTTTTTCTTTCATTATTATCTCGCAACTTCGATGACCGATTGAGCTCAAATTTTCACAGGTTTATTATTTTATGCATATGTTGAGATACACCAACTGTGAAGGCTAGTCTTTGACAATTACCAATAGTGTCCACTGCCTTTAAACGATAAAAACCCTCAGTTGGCAATGTGGGTGTGTAACGTTTATCAATCGACATTGGGTTCAGGCATGCAACGAGAAGAAATTGTTATCCATCACGTCGTAAGCCTCTTTCACACGAGAGCACTTTAGCAAGGGTCCCTTGCTAAATTGTAGCATGGGTGAATTATTACAAAACATTCCTCGTGTGAAAGGACAACTGTAAAAACAATTACTGTCCAAGTTCTCTTGCACTTTCAAACATTGCTACATTTTACAACCGTAAAATAAAGCAAGGGACCCTAGTTAAATTTCTGTCGTGTGAATAGCACTTTAGCCAATACACCACTCTTCCATAAAGGAAAGGGACTTGGCAATTTTGCTTGGTGGGGTATTTGTTTGTTTTATTGTTTTACTTTGTTGGGTCTTTCATTTTTGGATTATTTGCTTGTTTGCTTCTAGAGGAGTCTAAAACGTCAAGAGAGCGCATTTTAGTCATTTAGGAGGAGTGTGCCTAGTCCCATCTGCGTCACTTGTTGAGTTCAATTTGGAATGCTCAAAATCTTGTCCGTAAAAAATGTAAGTTGTGTTTCAGCAAATGACGGGCCTTTAATGTGTTATGATTCCTTGTCACGGTTTGTGCATAGCTGTGTCGTGTTAGCAAGTCCTTGAGAGTGACTCGAATTGAGTGTTACCCCCTAAGGGGCACACACTCTCTATGTCTTAGACTGATATCAAAGGGCTCCTTGTGTTGAAGGGGCGTGACCGTTATAACTCAAGATGCACAAACCTATCGGCTTCATTGTACGCCTACACAAAGTGAATCGTCAAGGGAATCAGATTCAATTTTTATGCCGGGCTTCAGAAATATTACTGCAAACAAAAAAGTACATGGTAAACAACAAAATCACACTTGTAAATGAGTAAGGGGGTTAACCTTTTTTGTTTCAGGTTCATGTAATAATTATGGCAAGAACCCAAGATAGTCAAGCCTAGTCAAACCTGTTTGTCTGTGAGCGCTATTGGAAAGCAAGTATTTGTAGTCTTTTGACACATTTTAACGAGAATATGTTTTGTCTGATACGGGTTTTAATTGTCATTGCGGTTTAAAACTGTTGAACTTTTCCCGAAATTATTTTGCGGTTTAAAAACGTGGAACTTTTTCCGAAATTTCATTCACTAATTTCAAATAATCGGCAAACCGCAACAAGAAAAGCGTGGCACAACTGATGTTTTATTTGTTCACTAATAAGTACAAATAATGATGTTCGATTGATGTAGCGTCTATATATAAAGTTATCTATGGGCGCTCCAAATAAACAACATGTTAAATTGTTTACAATGGGGGACTTTCAGGACGCTTGGTGGCAGCAGACTTACCATGTAAAATCCATTGTTCTTGGTAATGTGCGCATGTTCAGAACTACGTACACAGTTGACTTTACGTGGTAAGTCTGCTGCCACCTAGCGTTCAATATTGACTGAATGATCTTATTATAATAGATTATTACACACGCACGGTTAATAATGCTATTAAAGAGGTGTTTTTTAGCACACTTTTTTATGTTTGAAAGGATGTGATAGAGCGAATGTGACGGGAGATTGTTCCAGAAAATGCACGTATACTATGCTGTCATTGTTCATTATGTCCATTAATAACTATATACAGCAAGTTTCTTTATCTCGCTATAGTTACAATGGATGCATCATTTAAAACAAAGCCCGTCATGAAATCATTAACTTTTGATACTAAACATTAGTCGCTTACTCTATAATAAGCCTAATTCAATGCTTTCGACAGATAGTGAATAACAAAGTACGTTTTTTACAGAACAGTAAAACACTAACATGCAGGTGTATTTCATCAAAAAGGAAACTATTTCGGGAGTAGTTAATTGTTTGAAATGATTTGTTGTGTCGCAATTTTTATATAAATTGACGTTAGTTTTGCGGACATGATATTTAAAGTGTTTCCGGCAAGGAAATTAAAAACACCGTAAGACTCGTTTGTCGGTCAGATGTAACGGGCCGTGCGGTTGATATTTAAAAATCGTCTTCCCGCGCTATTTAGACCGATATCGGCTACTTGCAAAGGTGCCTATTTATTATCCATACCAACTAAAACACTATCAATTATCCCTTATGGCCCAAAAAATGTGTTGTTCCTTAAAATGCAAAGATGGATTCAATTCAATTCAATTCAATTTATGATCAACTTTAAAAACATGAAAATTGCCTTCTAGTGTGCAACCTGAGTGCCTCGAGCATTGCCGAATTTCTTTGAGTTGAAAATTGTTGTTTGCCTATAGTGAGCTTATCTCGTAGCATTCTCGTGTTCTGGTCCCATTATGTTCCCCATGCATTACGGGATTGCAACCCGATTGAACACCCAAATGTCAAGATCGTGGACTGGAAGACTAATTTCAAGTTGTCGCTTAATTAACATCAATTTGGTGCGCTGTTGACGCAGAAGTTAAGTGTAGGTTGCCAAGAGACGTATGTTCCTGTTAAATCTCTTAGTAATTCATCAACATTAGTCCCATTGCATTGAATGCGTGGGTTGGTGAAAATCATGGCCAAAATGTCTGACTTGTCAACACAAGTGATGGGCCAATTGCACCCGACCACTATTAACGTGACGCATTCATGGCCAACTTGGAGACGATTTCGTTTTACTAAAAGGGGTTTATTCTTGAAATTCCACGATCTTCTCGGCTTCTCCGGAAGGCTACATTTGCCTAATGTAAGTGATGCTGCATAGTTTGTGAAATATTTCAGAAACACATTGCACTTTGTTGGTTAATATTTTCCACTGAAGGCCCGGTTGGTCTGCACGTACAGTGCTCTGATGATAACCGTTACCTTGAACGGTAATTTGAATTGTTATCAATGATCAGCATGCAGGGTATTGCTTTTTTAAATGCAACTTAAGCCAAAAAGACTGGTAGATTTGGGCACTCAAAGCTTCCCCGACCTTACCTAACGACTGAGCATGACAAGGGATGAACAAACAACCCTTTGTCAGTAAAGTGTAAGTTACTGAACAGTAGATCTGTCAAAGTTAAAAAGTATTCACTCTTTAATTTTCACCGAAAAAGTTGGCGTAATTTGGTTTAGTTTTCATTGTTAGGCACGCATTGGTTTTCGTTTTTCAAGAGTGAGTGCGACAACCACCGTTTTCGAAATGATCAAAATGTACAGTTACTGAGGCCTGCTCGATCATAACGGCAGTGCCCCTTTAAGCTTGACGAACAAGCGGGGGGGATGCTCTTGATATAGGAGGCACTTTAAGTTGATTATGATAGATGATTTTTTTTCGTTTGAACTGTAGGTTAAAGACACCGGACACTATTGGTAATTGTCAATGACTAGTCTCCAAAGTTGGTGTATCTCAACAGATGCATAAAATAACAAACCCGTGAAAATTTGAGCTCAATCGGTCGTCGAAGTTGCGAGATATTAATGAAATGAAAAAAACACCATTGTTGCACCATGATCACACGAAGTTATGTGCTTTCAGATGCTTGATTTCGAGACCTCAAATTCTAAATCTGAGGTCTCGAAATCAAATTAATGGGAATAAATTCTTTCTCGAAAACTACGTCACTTCAGAGGGAGCTGTTTCTCACAATGTTTCATACTATCAACCTCTCCCCATTACTCGTAATCAAGAAAGGTTTTATGATAATGATTATGTTGAGTAATTACCAATGGTGTCCACTGCCTTTAAATACTATTTCATTTCTTTTTCAGAACTAGTAGTATGTGGACATTTTGATCTCTTACAGCTAAATTAGTACAGTTCTGTAAAGTAATGCTTGCATACCTTCTAAATATGAACTGAAAAACTCGATGAGTACGACTGGCTGAGCGGTTTGTTAAAACATTCTGTTTTTTATTTGAAAAGTATTTACCAACAATTGGATGCAATTGAAATGTTCCCATACTTAAAGGAACGTTACAGAATTGGTATGAAACAAAAATCGTCAAGATCACAGATTTAAATAAAACTTACACGGTCTAATGATGATGATAACAGAAAACATCCCTCGAAATATTTCTGTCTGAAATTTCATATTTGATGAGAAATAAATGATCTTATTTCGCGTTTGGAGTTTATCGCTCAGTGAGCGTTTTATTCATGTTTGTTTTGGCATTGAAGCAATGCAACATTTGTTATCGTTTTTTCACTATTCTCTCGTGACCCAGATGGCCGATCGATCTCAAACTTCTACAGGTTTGTCAGTTTATGTATATGGTGGATTACATGAAGTGCTTACACTGCCATCAACGTTTTTGCTAGCAAAACCAATTATGTAATGTTCCTTTAAGTTATTTGTTACTATTATGTCTGTAGATAATACTAAAAAAGTGAGCCACTGTGCTGTAACCATCTTTATGGAATACTTCGCCTGTTTTCTGAGTGGGCAATGTCCTTTTACAGGTCACATTTCTACTTTTTGTTTTCAATATTTCGCTGTTGCGTTCGAATGGCTTCCCCTACCGTCTACGTCACACGAAAAATAAACACACGACCACTCGCCTTGTTGTGTGATTCGTGTGTGGACTCTGCGGAAATGCTGAATGTCAATCTTCACACCCGTTCATAAAAATATACCCGAACAATCAATAATATTTACCAGTTTCCATCATAACTATAGGTAACCATTAGATGTGTTCCGAAATTGAGTTACTACTATATACCGTAGTATACCTTTCCAATATAATATAAATATTTTAACGTCACACGTACGTCATCATCTCAGTGACGTCACTACCCAGGTCTGCCGTTGTGGTGGATGACCAGGGATTGTCACAAGCATGACGTCACGAGTTAGTCCTACTGGACCGAGGTAGACCCGATAGGCCGACTCGGGGAAGTTGCCTGAAGGCCTTTGTGAGTTTGACGGACTGTAAATTCATTGTTATGTGTGAATCTCACGTGCATATTTTGTGTTCCTTAATTATTATTGTGATGTTGATTCTAGATAACCAGTGCATTCAGTTGTCATTCTTAATAATTAAATTTCATTTCGTTATTTACAACACGAGTATGGCACTCCATGTAATTTGAGGTTTGTGATAAATTTGTCTTCGCATACATTTAGGTCTAATGGGTCAAATGTATAATATCATACACATTGCCAACAGTATCAACAGGGCACGAAATTGTCAAAACCATTTTGCAATAATCTAAACTACAGAACAAAACCTGTATAAACGTAAACAACTTTAACCAAATAAAAAAAAAGCTATTGGTGAAGCTAATAGAGTTGTAACATGTCAATGTGAAAAAGGTATTGGGAAAGGAGAGTCTTGTTAATACCACATTTGTAAGGATGATCGGTGAGAAGATGCCTTTACAAATGGAATAATTTATTACCTATACGGTTGTAAACTGCTCATAAGTACTATTTATGTTATTTATGTATTTATTTATTACATGTCTTAATACCCAAGGTAATCCAGTACAGGTAATGGTTTCACCGATGCTTAACAATATCAACATACATAACAACATATCTTTTGAGTATGATGTACTGTATAATGTCGTGGGTTTTGTAATACGGGCAACTCACATAAAAAAAAACAATAATCACATTATAATCGGTCCTCTAACTGCATGGTACAGATGTGTGTGTGTTTGTGTGTTGCCAGGCAACAGTGGTGCGTGTCCGCCTGCCCTTTAAGGAGCACTGTTGCCGGAAAGGGAGGGGGGCGACCCAATAACCGTTTAGTAATCTACAACAATTCATTAAGTTTGCGTCAGGTGAAAATGAACAAAAATAATGTGTAGTCTAACTGTGACAAAAAACAAACTTCTGAAAATGTATATGATTGATCGATAGACTATACACAGAATCTCTAGAGTTCAAACATTTGCAGCATCTCCTTCAATTGCAATTATATGCAAATAAGATAGGCCTTAGGAAGGGCCCTTGTGGAGTGTTTACACAATTGAATAATGAACCCCACAAGGGCATTTCTGGTTCAACCTGGATCCCACAAGGGAATACTTTGACACAGGAAATAATTAGAACATTAATAACAAGACCAACAGACCGGATCATTATGGTTAGACAATGTTCTTTTAAAGGTAAATAAGTGGTCATTTGGTTTGTACTTTCCATCTAGTTACAGGCTGAGGATAATTAAGTTAAGTAAATGGAGCCGAGCCTCGTTCAATTATTCATTTACTGAACAACTAAGACAGTTGAAATGTTAATGGATAATTATATAAGAGCCCAACGGTCAGACGCGTTGTTGCCGACGGTACCATTGGTTTAAAGTCACCTGGAAGTGGTATTTTTTCAAAATAAAGCTTTTGTCACTAATATATATGTGTTTTGATGAGTGGAATGTGAATAAACAGTTAACTAAGGTTTAAAAAAATCAGTTCTTATGTTATTTACAAAATTAAGAGTAGACCCCGACCCGAGAGGGCGCTGTTCGTGACGTCAATCAAGGCAGACTTTGCCTGTAATGCGTAGAGTAAACACAATTGCAAAGTACATGTACGGACCAAGGGGTGAGTTTGTACGTTTCAAAACAAATTGTTTTTGTTTTTTTCCGGCAATGCCGACCAGGTGTATTGCTGCTGAATGCAGTAAAACACTTTTTGAAATGTACCAACTCACGACTTGGACGTACATGTACTTTGCATGTGTGTTTACTATACGCATTGCAGGCAAAGTCTGCCTCGATTGACGTCACAAAAGGGGTAGGCGGAGTCAGCCCCAAACAACTTTATACATTTTTTAAACATATAAATCAAACAATTACTAACAAAATTGTGTTATTGTTCGTTAGCATATACTCTTATGTTTGAAAGGAAAAAATTCTATTTCCAGGTGACTTTAAAGAATCTCGTATCATAGTTCTGTCAAAAATACTTTCATTTGACACCACGAAGTCTGAAAAAATTTCATGCCTGGGTGAGCACTGCTCACTTTTGTGAAGGGTATGAAAACTAGGCTGCACAGGAATTAGCCTTTATGATACATGTAAATGGCTGTTATCCGCTGTTGAACATCGAACACATTTTTTAAACTACTTTAAAAAAAAATTGTGAAGAATTGTCTGTTAGTGTACGGACAATGTAAAACGCCGTTTATGGAAGTAAGTCTGAAAAAGAAATAAGGGCATATGAATGACCGAGTTCACACTTTCAGGTTTTGAGACCATCTTTCCGGGGCCCAGAGGCAATCCTCAAGCTTAGGCCTACATCATGTGTTCTTGCGCTGGGTGGAGGTTACGGGTAACCTTAAGCATAGCTTTGCATTAGTCCATATAGGTTAACAGCATCACAAAGAGCATCAGTGGCAGGCAGGTGATGTGTACGGAAGTCACCAGACTAGTGCGATCAAAACGTCTTAACTTATAGCTATTCTTTCTTTGTTAACATCTAAATATCTTGGGTTTTAAACAAAGCCGGACAACGACCGTCCCCAATGTGATAGCTTTAGACCTATTTGTAACAACAGGTGTGTTGTGGTAGGGACAGGTGCTTAATAAACCACATACTCATGAAAACACTCCAAATACAATTGAGTAGACGATATGACAGAGAATAATCCAGGGAAATAACTTGGTCCTTTGGGCAACTGTGAACAGATAAACACAACCACTGTCCTGCGTATAGAGAAAATACCGACCGATGGTGCAATAACAGCTTACACTTCAAAAGTTGTTAAAGGCAAAGTTGGGAACCGTTTGGTTGTTTTAATCCTATATCAATGTAGATAAAATGCAGTAGAACTAATCTGTGAACATTTCATTTCAAAGGTTGGTCTTGAAACACAGGGACATTCTATTCAATGACCACCTGGCTAAAGTTAAACTGCAAAATGTATTGAAAATGTATGACTCCGGTCACGTCATAATACTGGGTCAGGATTGAAGCAAAGGATCCGCAATATTAAGCATTTGACAGGAATCATCTCACCTTAGGCAACCAACCGGTTGGCCTACTTAGCAGGCAATCGGTGCTTAGCAGGCAATCGGTACTTAACAGGCAATCGCTGCCTAGCAGGCAATCGTTGCGTAGCAGGCAATCGTCACTTAGCAGGCTATTCGTAGCTAGCAGGTTATTCGAACTTAGCAGGCTATTGGTACTAAGCAGGCAATTGGTACTTAGCAGGCAATCGGTGCTTAGCTTGCATTCAGTGCTTAGCAGGAAATCGGTACTTAGCAGGTAATCGGTACTAAGCAGGCAATCGGTGATTAGCAGGCAATCGGTGCTTAGCAGGCATTCGGTGCTTAGCAGGCAATTAGTATAGGTTTAGTTGTTTTTACAGATATCCTTACCTGAAACTATTTCATTTTGCAAGCCCCAACTTACTACGGTATTGTCAATGACATAAGGGTAACGGAAACTGTTTATTTTGTGAACTCATCATTTATATTAAGTTGATATTGTGATTGCTTAAACCATAACCCTTAACCCTAACCCTAACCCTACCAGGCAAAACGCATCCACGTTATGATTCAAACATTGAGCGACTGTTTTATAGCATAACACAAAACCGTTCAAGTACTGTTTGCATTCTACATTTGTTCTTTCAAAATCGACATCATTACTTACCATTCTTGGTTTATTTGATTGCAAATCAAGTAATAATTTATAACTTAAATATCAGAAGACTTCAGGCCTGAGTCACTTGTTAGGCATCTGAAAGCACACAAATTTGTAGAGCAAGGTTTTTTCTCTCGTTGTTTTCTTGCAACTTCTTTGACCAATTGAGCTCAAATTTTCACATGTGATTTATTTTATGCATATGTTCGAAAACACCAAGTGAGAATACTGGTCCTCGACAATTACCAGTGCCTTTACAGCACTCTCGCCCACTATCACCCACCCACACCACTCTTACCCAGGCGGGAAATCTTTACAATGTAGGCAATGCTGGAGATGGTTATTTACCTCGAAGCTATATAATGCAACATCCCTCGGGCAGTCTTGCAGAATACTAAAATCTTTTGAAGAAAATGAAAGGTTATTGATGTCGTACAAATATGCACACTGAAATAGAATATTCAATATGATATGTTTAAAACAATAAAGTCGTCATAAATAAAAGGGTTATTTCAAATCTGTATTGATATAGGAGGCCCACGCGTGACCTTATAATATATCATGTCTATTTTAATATAGATTTATTAGTGCTTTACTGAACTATCAATTAAAATTAGTGAATAAATATACACTACCCTACTCTAAATTATAGCATGTAGGAGGACGCACGCATTTTGATATGATAATAATATCATGGTTTCAAACCAAGTGTGTCCATGTATACGTTCCGAGGATACGAAGCTTAGAATTGTGTTGTTTTGCAGCGACCTTTACGTTCACCTTTCCATTTTGTGGGCCTTTGCAGACTGAATAATAATCGACGCATGGACAACCAATACTACGTCTTAGAATAATATTCCATGAAAGTGAAAACATAGACTAACGTGTAATTATCTTTCCATCAAGTTGACGGTCATATAGACGGTAGTTCTTTTCAATGTTTTGACATGTTGTCAGTTGTCTGTTTTATCTGTGAACGCTTCCCAGCGCTTGCAAAAACATGTTTTTCTTATTAATACTATTTTTGTGAGCCTTGTCCATATTTTTTGTTCTTCTTGCCAAAATATGAAAGTGTAGGAGATGCATAGAATGTGCACTCTTCACGTGTACTAAAAATGAACCATACAAATAATTCACATCGCTGCAAACAGAAAGGGCAGAAAACAATCACTTTATATTCCTATAGAAACGCCTACGGGTCATGTAAGATATCACAAAACACCTTTCCTAAAATAGGGTAAATGTTTATGAGAGTCATTCTTCTTATGGATTACATGTAAATGTAGTAATTACTGGAAGTGTCGGTGAACCATTATTGAAAACTCTGCACACGGGTAAACAAAAGAGCCTGAATTAGACTTGGGCATTGGATTTTGTGCTGAAGTACTTTGGCCATAGCTTGACACAGCTTTCAGTAGTATCTTCATCTTAAAGGAACACGTTGCCTTGTATCGGTCGAGTTGGTCTATAAAAAGCGTTTACAACCGTTTGTTATAAAATGCATATGGTTGGAAAGATGTTTTAAAAGTAGAATACAAAGATCCACACAAATTTACCTCGAAATTGCGTGGTTTTCCTTTTACTTTGCGAACAAACCCGTTCGGCCATTTATGGGAGTCAAACCATTAGCCGACCGTGGTAGCCTCGACGAGGTAAGAGGAAAACCGTGCAATTTCGAGGCATGTGTGTGTGGATCATTGTGTTCTACTTTGACACCATCTTTCTATCTATGTGCATTTTGTTAAAAACGGTTACAAACGATTTTCAAAGACCAACTCGACCGATACAAGGCAACGTGTTCCTTTAATGTTCAGTGGGACTTCCTTAGGAACAGTATTATTGTTTGACAATGACTTTGGGTCGTCTGAAGGATATATCTAAACAAAATTAGATTGGATATCCCTCTCCAAAGGTCAAGCAATTATTGGTATGTGTCAAAATGGGGACAACCGTGGTCAAAATGCTCCAATCCTGTCGAAATGCATGTTAAATTACGTGATTAACAAAACACCAAAACAAGTTACATCATCAGCAGCCTTGAAATTATGTAATTGAAATTATTGTGTGTTGTTTATAGGCCTATCCTTTTCAGTGCGGTATAGAAAAAGCCAGTTTGGACGGCTGGACTTGGAATATTATTACAAATTATGAATTAGCGATGAGTTCATTCACTTGAGAGTCCCCTGGAGGAATTGTGATTGACCAATGGAGGGACTTATTTTCAGAGGTGTCAGACGGCGGGACAGGCCCCTTCTG
Source organism: Asterias rubens (assembly GCF_902459465.1). Classification (NCBI taxonomy): domain Eukaryota; kingdom Metazoa; phylum Echinodermata; class Asteroidea; order Forcipulatida; family Asteriidae; genus Asterias; species Asterias rubens. The sequence continues at coordinate 9,802,122 of NC_047068.1, read as the reverse complement.
GTCATTCACAGCTATGCCAGAGGGGGGGGGGGGGACGTGCACTATGCCAGTCCACGTTTTTTTAACACACCTCGGTCTAAATATGAAAAGGGGGAAAACGGTTTTCATAACTAGACTGGTGTTTTAATTCAATAATTTACTCAAGAGCAATTACATAATTGTCAATATTCAACAATTAAGGGAGTCAATTCTTAATTGCCGTTCACTGTTCACATCATGAGAGGGCGTTGTAAACTGTAAAAAAAAACATGCGTAGCTTTTTGTCTGGTTCGGAAACACCCCCCCCCACCCCCCCCCCCCCCAAAAAAAAAATAAATAAATAAATAAATAAAAATAACAAAATAGCAAAAAATAACACAAATAAAAATACAACAAGAACAGAGAAGAAGAACAGGTTTTGGTCGTGAAATTGTCCTTTTTTGTAAAGGTCTTGTTTTATGATGTTTAAAAAAGGGAACAGAACAAAAATCAACTAGAATGTGCCCTGCTGGCAATCGTTCTGACGACGCTCAACCTTTCGGATATACTATTTTTTGTTTTACGGCGGTCACCAATAGCAATACGGTCCCAAGTTACTCAGAGTGGTGGAGACATTATTTCCGGCTGACACAATCCGATGGAGACAACAATATTCTGTGTGCTAAGTGAACGATAAACCTAGAGGGCGACGAGTAATCCTAGGAGTGTTGCGAGAGACACGGTTTGTGTGTGTAAGAAGACTCACACTCCCGGCACGTTTTGCCACATTGTCCATTGAGTAATGAGTTTGTACATGGGGTCCCTAAAGTTAACCTACGGACACTAGTGTAAAGATTGGTTTTAAAGCCACCATTTCTTATTTCCAACGATTACACCCTCGTGTTCCGACATCCCTGTGTTCCGACAACCTTTAGTGTATTTTCATAATTGTTACCCCAACTTTAACCCAAACCCTAACCACAACGAATAAATCGCGAGTGTTTTTTTGTTTTATTAACATAGGGATGTTGGAACAATATTATAGAGCAGTCCCATTTTCAACACCCGATCTCCCCTTCAACATTGCGGGCTCGTAATGATGATGGTTCACTACAACGTTGCAGTTTTTGTTACATGTTTTGTTGTGACTGACTTTCCAGCAACCTACAAGTCCACAAAAGTGATTATAAACACGTAATATTAAATCACAACACTCCCCCATGCATGCCAGAAACTGTACCGTGCAATAACTCAGCAGTCCCACTGAGTCAACAGTGGCGTAAATACACATTGATTTTGGGGAGGGAGGGGTTTGGCAGGGTGGGGGGGGGCATGAGAGGAGCTGTAATTCCCCCGACAACCCCCCCCCCCCCTCCTCTTCCATACCGCAATAAAGTATTTGTGCCCTGTGTTTTGCTCTTGATTCCATATAACGTATGCAAGCAACGTATCTCTGTAATTATTAGACCGCACACCAATTAACGAATTTCATTTTTCAAAAGCCAGGCAATTATTGAATCCTGAACTGTGGGGGTGTCGTTAAATACAGACGGTGCATTATGGCCGGTTTCTCATGGACCGCAGAATCTCTCCGTTGAGTCTGATCGGTATATACCGCCGCGGTTGAATCTGGCCATGGAGAAATTTTCGCATTTAGACACCCACTCATTCATCTTGAGGTTGACTAAGCAGCGTGGCTGTGGAATCCCCTATAGGCCCTTCTAATTCTGTGTAATGCACCGCTAATTCCTTGATGCTGCGCGCCTTTTCTCCTATCTTATTCCACCTGATCTCATCGAGGTTGTTTTGAAAGGATATTGCTTGGGTTTGTTTTGGTCATGCTTGTCATGTCGTATTTTCCTTCGCTATGTTGGGAATATTTCACGCGGTGATACCGGCCCTATAGCTGTTCGATATTACAGGGTCATGTATGCCTTTCTGGTCGTAATAGCTTGACGAAGTTTACATTGCACAGTTTCATAAGACAATAGTCTACCTCACACATCGATGTGGTGTATAATTGTGTGGTCACAGTAGACGGTATGCTAACAAGTTCGCTGTGGATCCAAGCACTGCGGCTGCGGTACTTGAGGTGAGTTTGGTTTCCAGTCTCAATCAACGATAAAGCCATAGAGAGACACACAGGCACCATGCGTTATCTGTATCGCCTCGTAACCATAAGCTGCTATAATTCAATAAAATATATCAATATAATATCAAATAATTTAACTTAAAGGCAGTGGACACTATTGGTAATTACTCAAAATAATCATAAGCATAAAACCTCTGGAAGCCATTGCTAATTAATACTCACAATAATTGTTGGCATAAAAACTAACTTGGTAACGAGTAATGGAGAGCTGTTGATAGTAAAAACATTGTGAGAAACGGCTCCCTCTGAAGTAACGTATAGTTTTCGAGAAAGAAGTAATTTAACACGAATTTGATTTCGAGAGACCTCAGAAATCGATTTTGAGGTCTCGAAAATCCAGCATCTGAAAGCACACAACTTCGTGTGAGAAAGGTATTTTTTCTTTCATTATTATCTCGCAACTTCGGCGACCAATTGAGCTAAAAATTTCCACTTGTTTGTTATTTTATGCATATGTTGAGATACACCAAGTGAGAAGACTGGTCTTTGACACTTACCAATAGTGTCCAGTGGCTTTAACATTAAGTAATAATTCATGCGACTTATTTTGCCATAACATAGAGTTCCATCACTGGTCGCAGTTAACATTCCGCTTTATGAAACGTGTTAGTAATCACTACCCGCTCTAACGAAACTTTCAAATTAATGTAGATCGTTTCTCGAAAGTACGAGAATTTGAATATAAACTACGCTATCCATACCCTGTAGCACAATATACTACAACAAATAGAATGGCTCAGAGAGAAGCAAAGACTCAATTCGTGCAAGTATTTCATGACTGGCAGCTGAGTAGAGGACTAGGGGACAATTTCAAAGCGTAAGTCACGAGCGACCCGGGTGACTTGTTCCTGACTTGTTGTAAAAGAGAGGAGTCAATGCAATTAAGAAGATTGAATTGGGAGGCGACCCCAACGCGATTAGATTTCTGTTGCTCTCGGTGCCTGTTTAGGGAATCTAAAGCACGCCTACAGTAATACCACCCATTCCTCAACCCCCAAACACCGCCTGTGTATCCCTATTGGGTTGCAGCTGTCTCTATTTGGGCTGAGCGATGAATGTCAGTGTGCCTGAATGTTTTGTAACACATGGAAGTCGAGTTGGAGCATCTTAAAGGATTCGGGTACTTTTTCAAAATGTCCACAGGTTTACATTAAACTTAAAATATTACTAACTGATGATCTGTAGTTTTTGAGAAATGAGTAAAACAAGTCACAAAATAATTTTCGTCTGAGGAAGACGAAAACAATTTTAGCATGTAAAATCCCGTTAACCAGTTATGATATTATACCATAACCATAGCATAACTGGTTAATACGTTAGAAACTGAGACAAAAGTTTTCTGTTTTACTCATTTCTCAAAAACTAAAGCACCTCAGTAAGTAACATTTCAAGAGAAGCTTTCTACTATCATAATCTTCAAACTGTGTAAGTTTAATGTACATTTGTGGACATTGTGTTTTGTGTTAGGAAAAAGTACATAGACCCTTTAATACATAGGTGAGAAATAATGTCACTGCATGTCCTCCCTGACTCTTCAAATAATGCGCGCAATACACCATGATTACAACTGCAGTTTGTATACATGTCACACATTCTAAAAAAATGAAAACCTTGCATTCTTTTTACTCTTTCCTTTATCCCTTCACTTTCACATAGACTGTTTACACAAGTTTCCTTGGTGGGCACCCGAGTCTTAAGGATTTCCCTATGGGGTCTTTTCCCTTTTTCGTTTATGCATTTTTTTTTGTCAGAGACCAGTCTTCTCAGGGTATATCTCAACATGAATAAAAATAATAACCAATCTGTGAAAATTTGAACTTATCAACAGCTCTCCATTGCTCGTTACTAATTAACGGTTTTATGCTAACAATGGGTAATTACCAATAGTGTGCAGTGCCTTTAAAGTACTGGAAAAGAACACACATGCTACAATCATTGTTATGGGTAGTGTCTACAACAACCAAAGGTGCTGCATTAAAAATGGCGCATACTCATTTTCCAATGGGCACTGGCGTAACTGGGATGGGGGGAGGCATGGGGCTTGAGGGCACGCCCCCAATATGAAGTTGTCCATGCACGACATTGCCAATGACAGTAGGCCTACGACACACTGATGTTGCAGACTTGAACCGAACTACATTTTGAGTGTACGAGCAATGGTGGTCATCAATGGTACAGAACTCCCCAACGGCAACTGAATTGACCTATCGAATTTCAAATTATAAAATCGTCACTCAAATTAAATTACTTTTGTTATTTTCTTGATGTAGGGTTTGTGAATTGCTGCAGGTGCCCAACACTGCAAATTGGTCTTTCCTATATTGTTTGCAGTAAAACTTCATCACGTTCTGAGAGTGACGTTACGGGTCATTTTCACTGGACGGAGTACCCCGTTCAATACAAATCAATATTTGTTTCCTTTAGGTACATTTTCTACTTCAGCATGGATTGCGTCTGGCGGGGCTGCTCTACTGGTTTCATTGGTTATTAATTCCAAGTCCATTCTAATTAAAACGTTGTACCCAGTGCACAATTCCCCTGGTTTGCTATTTAACATTGGGGGAATCAATTCACATTGGTGAAACTTAAACTACTTCAGATTGATCACAAACGGGTGATGTTACCAATGGGGCGACCGCCGGCGGCTATACCACACTTTAGTTTTAATATTATTATTGCAAGATATTAAAGGCAGTGGACACTATTGGTAATTACTCAAAATAATTATTGGCATAAAACCTTTCTTGGTGACGAGTAATGGGGAGAGGTTGATAGTATAAAACGTTGTGAGAAACGGCTCCCTCTGAAGTGACATAGTTTTCGAGAAAGAAGTAATTTTCCACGAATTTGATTTCGAGACCTCAGATTTAGAACTTGAGGTCTCGAAATCAACCATCTAAACGCACACAACTTTGTTGGACAATGGTTATTTTTTCTTTCATTATTATCTCGCAAATTTGATGACCGATTGAGCTCAAATTTTCACAGGTTTGTTATTTTATGCATATGTTGAGATATACCAACTGTGAAAGCTAGTCTTTGACAATTACCAATAGTGTCCACTGCCTTTAAGTGGTGATTAAGGAAGGTGGCATGTATTTGTTAATACACCCTTTGTTATGGTGGAACTATGGTGGAACCATCTCTTGTTTCATAGATTCAATTCGAGATACCAAAACGGATGCGGTAAAAGGAGAAACAGTTTGTTAATATTAACTATTCTAACTATTAAACGGATCTGACATGATCACAATATTTACGGATACTTAATAGACTAGAATGCAGTTAATGCACGCACTTCTCCGACTGCACTTATTAACTGAAAGTCCAATCATAGCGTGCTATCAATTACTGATTACAAAACACTACAAGTTCATTCTATTATTTTACTCCTATTTTCAACAGAGGGCACTGTTCTGCACGTAGCGATCGAACGAACGACATACGGCTGTTTCAGGTGCATGGACATGCTCATCACAACGAACCGTAACCCTCATTATCAGATGGTGTTTTGCGCAGCACAGTACACTAGCCAGTCTTCTAATAACATTACCCTGGATTGAAGGTAAGCTAAGTAGGTGTTAAACATGTTTATGCAATACATAAATATTGGTATCATTATCTACATAGTCATTTATAACATGGGCATGTTTTTTTGCTGTAAAAAGATGTATTAAACATTGGTGTAAACTGTGTGTGTGTGGCATTAGTGGATACATTGTGCTTTACAGTGGGGGCGTAATTTTTCTTGGGAATTATATTTTAATGCTTTATTTTGATTTGAATTGTCATGGTCATAAATTTACAGGATTTCTACACGAGAGGTAGGTGTTGCTTTGCAGCTATAGGCTGGACACATGGCGTCTTGACCAACGTAGTTCATTGGTTTGCAGCACATGGCGATTTTGTTCTCTCATCCTCATGTTTAGTGAGGACCGTCAGAAAGGCTTCACCAGACGCTCGTCTGCGTCGTTAGTGCACACCATCCAATATAGCGACTACAATACAGTTGCCCTTTTTGTGTGTGTCTTATTGTGTGGTATTCCTTTTTTTTTTTTTTTTTACATGTGTATCATTGTGTATCGAAAGACGTTCATCAAAGTCCCTGGTTAGTCTATGATGACCATAATTTTTAATTACTTTAAATGTAATTATTTCACGGCGTGGCGATGCTGGCATTGATATGACCTTCTCGTTTACGGTTCGTGCATTTCCGTATTGCGCCTGATTGGGGAAAGCCTGAGAGGGCAAAGACCGTGTGCAGCAACAGCCCATGCGTAAAGGACGGTGGAAACTTGCCCTGCTGGCAAACGTATCAAATCGGCATGGTAATCACATCTTAATACGTGGTTCATGAAAAGCAATGGCAATTATTTTTGCCTCTGAAATGATTCTATACGGGAACCATCTTTGTGCTTTTAAAATCTCGTCTTCAGTTACAATTAAGATGCAACATGAGACGAGGAGCTGTAATGAGTATACGAGAGATATCGGGACTTGGCCGTCCTATGATCCCAAGGTTAATGTTGTAATGTGAGACTTTGGTTAACTGACGGGATGTAAGCCATGCTTAAAAGCTCAATCATATTATGTGGGGCTGGCGAGGCAGGAGAGTCTGTCACCCCAACTGCTTAGTTTTCTATTCCTATTGCCTTGACTTTATAGTTCAACCCGCTCACAGCTACTTTTGCGGATTTAACGGCGACTGCTCTATATTCCGACACCCCGTATTCCGAAAAAATCCCTGATAGTTTACACGCTAGGGTTGAGGTTAGGCGTATGCTTAAGAAAGAACAATAGGTTTAGGCTTAGGCGTTAGGTTTAAGCTTAGGCTTAGACTTAGGCTTGGGAAAATACACTAGGGATCTCGGAACATAAAGGTGTCGAAACATAGGGGTATCGGAACATAACGGTGTCGAAACATAGGGATGGTGGAGCATAAGGGTGTCGAATCATAGGGATGTCGGAACTTAAAGGTGTCGAAACATAGGGGTATCGGAACATAAAGGTGTCGAAACATAGGGATTTCGGAACACAAGGGTGTCGAATCATAGGGATGTCGGAACACAAGGGTGTCAAAACATAGGGATGTCGGAACTTAGGGGTGTCGAAACATAGGGATGGCGGAACATAACGGTGTCGAAACATAGGGACGGCGGAACATAACGGTGTCGAAACATAGGGATGTCGAAACATAGTGGTGTCGGAACAAGGGGTGTCAAAATATAGGGTCGTAACGGATTTAACTATGTTAGAGGAGAGGACCTTAGCACAGGCTAAGCTTCAATAATGCAGGCCCCGAGACCAATCTCAGTCTCAGTCGACTATTTGGGTGTCGATCTCTTCTTTCTTTCATTCATTCAATGGTTGGCTTAAAACATTTCTTAGTGACGAGTAATGGGGAGAGGTTGATGGTATAAAACACTGTGGGAAACGGCTCCCTCTGAAACGACATTTTTCGAGAAAGAAGTAATTTTCCACGAATTTGGTTTCGAGACCTCAGATTTAGAACTTGACTATCAACCATCTAAACGCACACAACTTCGTGTGACAAGGGTTATTTTTCTTTCATTATTATCTCGCAAACTCGATGACCGATTGAGCTCAAATTTTCACAGGTTTTCTATTTTATGCATATGTTGAGATACACTAATCTTTGACAATTACCAATAGTGTCCACTGCCTTTAAGTAAATCGTTAACATCACATTGTCGATTGGTCCAAATCGATGGCTTCTTTGTTGTTGTTGTTATAAGTTTAATAGCATAACCTATATTTTGTAATATCCTAAATTACTTCCGTGTGGCTTTTTTTTCATGAACAATCAGTCTTCGTAATAGTGCAGCTATATTTTTGTTATAAATGCAGTATCTGGTATGACGATTTTTTTTGTACAGAACAGTATACACTTGAATCAGTGTTTATCATCACGTACAGCATGGGGAACTCTAACATGGGTGGCGCAGTGTGAGAAAGGCTGAGAAAGGCTGAGAAATGCCTCTTGCCTTTTTGCCAATCCACCATGATGAGAGATAGGGTTGGATAAGTGCATGAGCTCATAATGCTAGGTCAGGAGTCCGTGACGAATATAACAGTTCCGCTAAATAATAAAACTGGATGAGTTGAGTAATTGCTGGAACGTCATTGACGCCACGCGTTCTACCGAGGTGTGATATGCTGAGTGCGTTGCATAATATTAATTACACGTTCATCTGTGAAGTCTCTGTGTTTTTGTTTGTTCGTGTTGGGTTCGCCATTGGAAAAATCCGTGACTGTTAAAGCTATCCTGTTTTTGTATCGAGATGCGAATTCGCTCACTTTTTGCCCGCACCTGTCTCCAGTGGTGTGTGGGTTACGATGTGTTTCGGTTAGGTATAGCCACACAATGATGATGTGACTTGGATATAACGTGTGGACTGTATGGGCAAGTCATCCAAGGTATGGTAGGGTTGGCCGTTGAAGGTGGCACGCACCCGGTCCATGTAGCAACAGTTTGAGGTATGAGCAAATTATTTTGTTTAACGGCAGTGGACACCATTGGTAATAATTGTGAAAGACTAGCCTTCACAGTTGGTGTATCTAACAATACAATAACTAACCTGTGAAAGTTTGAGCTCAATCGATCATCGAAGTTGCGAGATAATAATAATGAAAGAAAAAATAACCTTTGTCACACGAAGTTGTGTGCGTTTAGATGGTTGATTTCGAGACCTCGAGTTCTAAATCTGAGGTCTCGAAATCAAATTCGTGGAAAATTACTTCTTTCTCGAAAACTATGGCACTTGGAGGGGGCCGTTTCTCGCAATGTTTTATAATATCAACCTCTCCCCATTACTCGCAATCAAGACAGATTTTATGCTAATAATTATTTTGAGTAATTACAAATAGTGTCCAATGCCTTTAAGTATTTTGATAGCCATCAGCCTCGTAAAGATACAAATCCTACATGCACTGGACATGTTTGGTAGTATCCAACACCAGTATCCTACTTTGACTCAATATTGGTCATCGAATTCGCAAGAGAATAATGAAAAGTAAAAATAAATAAAAACTTCTTACACATTAATTTGTGTGCTTTCAGCTGCCCCGGGCCTGAAGTATCTTTTAAATTATTTGAGTGTAAAAAAACCTCTTTCTCAAAAACTATCGTTACTTCAGAGGGTGTCGTTTTCCTCACATCAACAGTTTCCCATTGCTCTTTATTTACCAATAGTGGGCCAATGCCTTTAAGTTCAATTTCAAATTCTTCTTTATTCAAAAAGTACTTTAAAATGTTAAGAAAACACAGAATTTATATAGTACAAAAACAAGTTTAATAGATGGAACAATGTCATACGGTTCAGATATCCTACGTTTTTATGTAAAAAAAAAGGGGGGGGGGAGAGAAGAAGAAAAAAACGGCGGCAAGTCGAGTCTTGCACAAACTTGTCTAAACATGATCCGTAAATTGCTATGACAACGTGGGTCAAACCCTAGGCTCTCGTGTGTCTAGTTCCAGACGTTTATTATGGTCGTTCTGGACGTTTCTTATAGCTCGGTAATGGAATAATTAACTTAGGATTGAATTCAAATCTGCCAATAGCTATACGATCAGAATTTGTTTCTCTTAGGGAAACCTTTTGTCAAACTAATGCTATTAATTTCTTAAGTTTGCTTCTATGTAGGTTTAACGTTCTCGTGTAAAATGTCGTATCCGGATTATAAGGAAGCAAAGGAAGCCATTCGATTTCTCTATGATGAGCCTGCCTCATTCTTTGAAGGACTGTTTACAGAGCCTATCCCATAGAACCTTGTATATAGGAATTTAGTACTTAAAGAACGGTTACAGGGCCTACCCCATAGATTCAAAACTCGAAGGATTGTTTCTGGGCATATCCTATAGAACATTGCAGGGACTCAATTCATGAATGGCTGAGTATTGCTCTATCCCATAGAACCCTGCACAAGTGTAGAGTTTCTGAGCATGACTGATTCTTTGTATATACGGCACACTCATCACCCAAAGAACTGCGTTAAGCCTAATTTATACCGTTTATTAAAAACCACAATTTGTCAACCGAACTGCAGGTATGGGTTTGTCGTCGACTTTGAGAAGTAAACACAATGATGTAGTGTACAAGTATAAATTAAAAGCCAAAGATCGTCCTTGAGATGACGTCATCATACAAAGAAGATGCAAGTCTAACGACCCCAATTGTAGCTAGACTTAAAATATAGATAACAAAACAAAACAAATAGCAGTGCGACAGTTGTTATTTGAATTGACCTCCTACATCTACTTTTAGAAGAAGAAGAAAAAGCTCAATAATTAGGTCTTTAACGATTGCTGTCTGCACGCTTCACTTCTTGCATTTATTTCTGCATCCGACGTCTAGGTCGGATGACAATGCACTGTCATATTTTTAAAGGCATGTACACTATTGGTTATTACTCAAATAAAAAATAAAAAATTGTTTGCATAACAACTTACTTGGTAAAGACCAATGGAGAGCTGTTTATAGTGTAAAGCATAGAAGTAACCTTAGAATTTGATTGTGAAGTCTCGAAATCAAGCATCTGAACGCGCATATCTTGTGCGACAAGGGTGTTTTTTCTTTCATTATTCTCTCGCAACTTCGACGACCAATTGAGTCGAAATGTTCACAGGTTTGTTATTTTATGCAAATATTGAGATACACCAAATTAGAAGACTGGTATTTGACAATTACCAAAGGTGTCCAGTGCCTTTAAAGGCATTGTTTTTGACACTGTTGGTTATTGTCAAAGACCAGTATTCTCACTATGCAATATATGCATAAAATAACAAATCTGTAAACATTTGGGCTCAATTGGTCGTCGAAGTTGCAAGAGAATAATGATAGAAATACACCTTTCTTGCACAAATTGTGCTTTCAGATGCCTAAGTCAAAGATACTTCAGGCCTGGAGTCTGTTATTATCTGAGTGAGAAATAACTCCTTTTTCAAAAACTACCTTACTTCAAAGGGAGCCGTTTCTCACAATGTTTTATACTATCATTATCAAGGCCTTTGTCTCTTTGTAATGGAAGTAATTATCATAATATCGACTTGTCTTTGCTAATTCATCATACACATGTGCTGTTTTCACTTGTATATCTTCAAACCTGTAGTATATGGACTTTGTTCGACTATAGTCAATAATTAGATTCAATTTACTAAAGCAGAACCAATAGACGACTGTTCGTGTTTTTGTTGTTTCAACGTTTCCACTCATTTTGCTGACTGACACTGGTAACAGATGAGATGGACTGCGTTAACAAAGACACAATTAATTTTATTAGTTGACGTGTGTCATTATTAATATTAGTTAGTCACATTAAGGGCATTGCACACTGGCAGTTACTCAAAATAATTGTTAGCAAATATTATTTGGTAACGAGCAATGGAGAGCTGTTGACGGTTAAAAACATTGTGAGCAAGCGGCTCACTCGAAAGTAACGTAGTTTCTGAGAGAGAGGTGATTTCTCACTCAAATATTAATAGACGTCAGGTCTGAAGCTTTTCGTATGCATCTGATAGCACATCAATTTGTGAATCAAGAAAGCTTTGTAACACTGAATGAAAAATTGTGTCAAAACTGTGTTAAAACACTCATGTTAAATTGGCATAGTTTGGTATTCTAAGATAAACCTTAGGCCAATCCCATCACACAGAAAAAAACTGATGTTGAAAAATCTAGAATGTCATTATTTCGTCAGAAATTTGTATTCAGCAAACAATCTGTAACATTGTTGTAAATGGCGATTTTTTTTTTTTTTTTTTTTTTTTTTGGGGGGGGGGTCATGTGTACAATACCCATGGTGTCGATTTTAACTACCACGTTTTTGCAGTGCAGACAAAAGAAGAAGTTCAACTCATTAAAAAAAATATGGGGTAAAAACTAATAATATGCCTTAAAAATATTTGCATTTCATCGGGATGTCTGGTTTTTTTTTTCACCAGCGCTGCAGCATGTGCCTATATTATATTACACAACAACAACCTCACTAGTCTGTACACTAACGTCGTTGTTTACATTAGATAGCACGTGATGTATATTTTCAGTCGAATGTATCCATTGATAATTAAACCTATGCCTTGGTGTGTATTTACACTAATTACGTTTGCAACTTCCAATGGTTATCAGACACAAACAAATGTATCTATAGTCACAGTTCAAGTGATGTTATGAAATCCAATTAATTACAGCATAGAGAAATAGAAAGGGATCTCTATGATTAAAACGTTGGGTGTGTGAAAGGTATAGGTGGCCAGTGTATAGGTGTACTCACATTAAAGCCATTGGACACTTTCGGTAAACAGTATTGTCAAAAGGCCCACACTTCGTGTATCACAACTTATATATAAAATAACAAACCTGTGAAATTTTAGGCTCAATCGGTCATCGGAGTCGGGAGAAAGTAACGGGAAAACCCACCCTTGTTTCCACACGTTTCGCCATGTCATGCATGTGTTTACTATAAATCCGTAATTCTCGTTGTCGAGAATTGAGAATTGTTTCAATGTTTTCTCAAAAAGTAAAGCATTTCATGGAATAATATAATATTTCAAGAGAAGTCTTTTACCTTACCCTTCTGTAAACCCTGTAAGTTATTTGTAAATCTGTGAACTTTTTTTTCTGTTCCGAAAGTGTATAATGGCTTTAACATGCAATGTTTCAAATCCTGCTGCTCCATATCGCACCTGTGCCCCCATGTAACCTCGTTCTCATGTTTGCATGATTTGACTGCACCTTTTTCCCAGCATGATTCCGGAAATGTATTATTTTAGCCCCTGGCGTTTTGTGAGATCTGTTGTTCTGCCATGACGGCCATTTGAAAATGGATTTTGCAAATTGACGGATTATTCTTAATAGATTTATGTAAGTATAAATTGTAGTTTCTGTAATGAGTAAGTTTTATGAAATGAAATTGTGAGAATGAATTAGACACATCTTGTTTTCAAACGGAAATCATACACAAACATTCGCTTAGTTAGTAGGTCTATTTATGTAGCAAAATTTGTTGTGCATTGACGATTGTTCGGGAATGACATTAAACAAATTTTAGTTTTAAATTAACTATTAATAAGAATGGGCGGCTTTAAAAAAAAAAATCACTTAAACATTTAAGATTTGTGGTCCTAAATTGCAAATATTAGGCCTATTTACGTTAAATAAAGTCCGTAATAAACTCCAACTGTGGCCGATCAGAATAACGTCACTGAGTTTTATCAATGAACACTCAATACAACTTTCATCATGGTTCCATACTTTTCAGAGACACTACCACTTTCTTTTTCATTTTAATACAGTCCTTTATTTTATTTCATCTCGGGAATTCGAAGATCCACGGATCTACTTTTTAAACTTAGATTAGATTAGATTAGATTAGATTAGATTAGATTAGATTAGATTAGATTAGATTAGATTAGATTAGATTAGATGCATAACTGTATCCATCTTTAACTGATGAATATCAATGGTCCAGTGAAACTTCTCCACACATATATAAAGTTGCATGCCAACGCCTAAAATGTCTCGCAACCCTATGGCACGCAAAGTTATGTATAAAGTGGATGAATTTTGCATGGGGGCATATTTTTCCAAGAGGTGAGGTCCAAAATAGCATGTTAGAACGGATAGACCTAAAGGATTTATGGATGATCTGTCTCGGGAGACATAATTTTTGAGACATTTTCAGCAAGGGGGGACAGAAACTGTTGGGTGGGGGGGGGGGGGGGGGTACGGAGTCTCTCATATCCATGCCATTCCCCTGTAGGCTGTTCTTGTAATAAGCAGTAGTGATGCAATCGTGCAGTAAACTTGTTATTGTTACAGCTTTGCGGGTTTACCTAAGCCCGAACGCGTACGGGTATCGCCGGTTGGTCTGCGGACTAACATGTGTCATCGTGATAATGTATGCGTTTACAGGACTAGGTCTAACCAGGATACACTGTTTACAAGATGTCAGGATATCATAAGATTCGTAATCTTTGAAAATATACTTTATCGGGAACGAATGTACGTTAAGGTCTTTTTTCGGCCCTTTTTTTCTGGGGGGGGGGGTGTGGGTTTTCTTTTGTCCTGTATTTGCAAAGTTGATATCACTATTTAAAAACGAGCTGAGTGATGACACGATGGATTGCGCAATGCCTTACCCTTCGTCCATCCAGTAAGTGCGTCCCAACTAGTTAGTACCCATGACTTTTAGTGGTGACATTGCATTAATCGCAACTTTCTTCCACATTGCAAGACTCATTATAATTTTATAACAAGCTCTTATAAGAAAAAATAGTGCATTTTACAGTAACGTATTAATGCGGTTTACATTAGTGCCCTGTTCACTTGGCCAATAACATTCGTTCTCAGCTCCCTGTTGGAGATAATCAGCCCCGAGCTGCCACGACACTCCACTTGCTTTTCATACATAATATCAATCTCTACCGTTGCAGCCGTTTATACCCCTGGGTGAAGAGAAGCAATTACAGTACAGCATCTTGCTCCATGACACAAGTGTCGTGACGGGATTCGAACCAACTCCCCTAATGTCTAAACCACAAGAACTTAAATTCGATGCTCCCAACCGCTCGGCCATGAGACCCTGGAATAGTGCTTATGGTGATTGACGTGTACTTTGGCATGCACTGTCAGCTACAGTGACTTGGCAGCTTGGCTTTCAGGCGATTGTTCGTCAGCCATACCTCATGGATGTTTTATATGACGTAGGCCTAGATCTACATTAAATTTGATAGTTTTTAGAAGTAATGTAGATCAGTGCGTTTGATTAAGCATAGCATGCTGGGAAATTCACACTGCGGGATCAATCACTCATGGAGACGAGGTTGTGACTGAACCAACCATCCAGACGAGTTTTTACCCCCAGACGCTGCACTCTGTAGTTACGCTACAAACAGGAAGCAGCCCCTGTTTATAATCAAACGACAACACTCCGGAACACAGTCCGTCGCCTTGGTTTAGTAGTGTAATAACAAGACGTGCTCCCTGCCCGTCCCCCGGCGTCATCTCTCCCCCTTCTACACTCTGCGTGTCTCAGGACATCCTGTAGTGGTAGAGATGATGTCATCCTTCAGGCAGAGTTGTTCTCTCCTTGGATGGACGGACATACCTAGCAGCAAAATTCATTTCTCTTTTCATCATCCTCATCTGGGTATACGGCTAATACCCGAAACCATCTGCGCCTGGTTTAACATTGTATGAATGACATTACCTTTTTGTACTCCCTCTCAGATTAAAGGAAGTTAATACAACGATAGGGAGAAAGAATCAAAACACAATTTGAATGAGAATTCTATACAAGAGACATGGCTTAAAGTCAGAATGTTAATTCTCTGATTCACCGAATGCTGATGCATCGTTTTTATCATTAAAAATTAAGCTTTGTACTCAGTGAGATGCATACATAAAAAAAAGCCGAGCCACAAGCAAACATCAGCTTTAAAACACAGGGGAAATCTTGGATTTTTCTTTCTTTGCTTTTAAGGAAACTCTGTTTTCTTCCGGCAATGGAAACGTTTTGTTTTGAATTATTCATTTCGAAGTCTGTACCTTTGCACATGGATTGTTTTCAACGTGCAGTTAACGAAGAAGATTGTGTGATAATCTATAGCAAGAAGATTAAATCAAAATATGCTAGAAGAAAAAAAAGGCTGAAGAAAGAAAAGGGAAGATGCAGGATGGCTGCTGGGGATTGTTAGTTTACCCACCAGTTGATGCATACTCTGTAGGGACCCCTGGCAAAAGCATGAAATGCTTATACAGTCGTGAACTCTGAAATGGAGGACACACCCTTAAAATATTATTGTTTAAATCCATTGAAAACGTTGCTCGTGCTTTGCTTCTGAACTATGATTTATTTTTGTAATCCATTCATTTGTATTTCGAATAATTAGTAGATCATTGCATTTTGAACAAGAAGATGAATAAATATTTGTACAATTCTGCTTCAGACATCCTTTTTTTGTTTAAAGGAACGCACGATGGCAGGTGACTATATTGATTGTATCTCTGGACACACAGTCAAAAAGGAGTCAAGGTCTTCGAAGTCGTTATATATTTTGATCAAACTTGTAGACAACGGTGCCCTGGGCAAGGTTATTGAGAATGATATACCCTTTTCAGTCACTCTGTCGTATTATGTTGAGTTATTAGACCTAAGTCCTATAGCCAGAATTCCGAGGGCAGCATGCATATTTTAGGTTAATATCATCTCCCTACACACAAAACAGCGATCCCACAATTAGACTGATGGATCTGTTTTTAAAGGGGGGGGGGGCATTTTCTTAAGATGTAAATCAAAAAAGCCGTTTTAGTCCAATAAAACAAGGTAGTGGCAGAACTTAAAGACTATCACATACAACAAAATGTATAAGCTTTCGCAGCAACAACTATTCATTACATTTGGTGAGTAGTAGTTGTTTTAACAAAAACTTATATTGTTATGTAATTAGTTTATAGGCCTACATTCCTTGTTTTCAATTGTAAGGCTCATCAACGCCAGTCTAAACAAGAATTTGTTCTCTTTTATATTATCCGGATTTTCATATTGTCAAGATGTTCATGTTGTTAAGATCAGTGTAGACTTGTAAAACAACCTGAAATGTCGCTCTCGGAATTCAATTATACCTTTATACGAATAAGTAGTGTTGTTTCATATGGGTTTTTTTAATTTAAATCTGACGCTGATATTCTACTATATCAAAATGTTGAAATGAAGACCCACGCAGAAAACACAAAAAAAAAAAACAAGTAAAAAAGAAACACCCCCGTGAATGAAGCCGAAAGAATAAGACTTATAGTTTGGCAAAAGGTTGTTGTTTCAAAGTTTCGGTTGAGCTGTTCTAATGAGATGGTGATGTTTATCTTAACACTGCCTGTTATCACGATTGCAATGTAGGAGCCAAACTTCCGTCTGTATGCATGATGTAATCATCTTGTTTTGGCAAATCGTCAGCCAATTCTTCCACGTGGGTGAAAAGTCAATTTCCACACACAGCTTTCCCCGCACACACGCTGCTGACTTTATGACTAACAAGAAACGACCCGACAAAAAGGGTATACAAATTCCTAAGAGACGAGTGAAAACAACTGGTTGATAATTGGAGAAATTGACATGTTTGTACCCTTGTGGCGGTCAATACTATATGCCTGACCCAACACTGAAGTTGAAGATGCTGCGGTGATATTGAATTACCCGGTTTCACTCCGTCCTACACGATGCTAATAAATGATTCATGCCGACAGCCACTTTCAGGTATAAGGGCATTTCATGGTTTCAGGCAAATCCTTTATGTCGTACTGGATGACATTCTGTTGTATTTTTACCCCTCCAAGCGTCGAATGAGTAGAACCGAAAGAGCGACCACTCGACACAGCCATACAACTGGCTTTCCCACCACCTAAGAACCACGTGCCAGCTAAGATCACGTGCTACACGAAGAAAGCTTCTGTTCCAATGCATCCTCAGATGTTTCTATGTTTTTGGTTTCTTGTAGCTTTTTGTTTTCCAAATGTTGCAGTTTACACAGAATCACATTAATTGAGATGTAGACTTGAGATTCGCGAAGCAATACAACTGCAGGAGGCGGTCCACTTGAATTGTTATTGATGCCGTGTGCGGCCGTATGCAGTAGGATGCAGTAGGTTAGTGCAGTAACATGACAAGTTAATTGCGACTTTAGTTTGACTGATAACTTCTAGAGACAGTGAAGTATATCTTCCATGGAAATCTCAGATGCTATTACTTGTCATGCCTGTGGATTTAATGTCCTTATTATTCAGAGCCAGCGAGATCTCTGCGATTAACTGTTGACTTATTTCTCAGTGTCAAAACCTTCTGCGCTCTATTTGAGATAAAACCAGGGTTTGGTTTGGTTTAGTATGCCCATTGTATGTAAAAAATAAAAAGCAATTAAGCATAATCAACAAATACATTTATATTATAAAAGGTTAAAATGCCTGGAAAATATTATGCACTATCAAAGTGTAGCCCGTAACAAATCGCAATCCTCCCACTCGAAAATTACGAATTCGCAAAATTCTATTAAAAAAATGTGTTTTCTTTAAATCCGCGAGTCATGTCATCCTAGTTAGCAACTTAACGTCGCTATAATCATTCGAGGCAAGCAAAATATGGTTCGGTTCTAAAAGGCACTGATTCCATTATTGCACAAATTTGTGTACTTTCAGATGCCACAAAATTAAGTATAAATGGCTTCAGACCTAAAACAAAAAAAAATAACAAAAAATAAAAATTAAAATTTTAACTTAAGAGAGAAATCGAATCGAATAGTTCCAAAGAAGTTATGTCTTGCCTGTAATGTAAGCTGAAGTAAGTTCTACATCTCCGACAATCATAATTTTGCAACACAAAGATTTGAAACACTGCAACGTAAAGGTGATATACTCAGATTCGATTAATTGTGTAACAAAAACGGAGAGATTGTCAGTTTTTAGTGTTGTATGTCGTAGCAATGAATACTAATTGCCGAGGTATATATTCACACATACGTGGAGTGTTAAAGGCAGTGGACACTATGGGTAATTGTCAAAGACTAGCCTTCACAGTTGGGGTATTTCAACATATGCATAAAATAACTAACCTGTGAAAATTTGAGCTCAATTGGTCATCAAACTTGCAAGATAGTAATGAAAGAAAAAAAAACTGTCACACGAAATTGTGTGCATTTAGATGGTTGATTTCGAGACCTCAAGTTCTAAATCTGAGGTCTCGAAATCAAATTCGTGGAAAATTACTTCTTTCTCAAAAACTATGGCACTTCAGAGCGAGCCGTTTCTCACAACGTTTTATACCATCAACCTCTCCCCATTACTTGTCACCAAGAAAGTTTTTTTGCAAATAATTATTTTAAGTAATTACCAATAGTGTCCACTGCCTTTAAGCCATTCAATACGACCGTCTATCAAGTATATAGCCACTCAATCAGCCTATTGAGCTTGTTTTTCAATCATCCTGGCCTGGCATGCTGTTTGCTTTAAGACTTAAACAAACTCCACAACGTTTATTTAAAAAAATGAAATTGCCAATTAATAAGGAAGCTCAACGTACATCAATGCTGTCAATTCTGACATAGAAATTAACACAAAAAGCATGTAATTATTGCACTACTGGAACCGCATCTGGCAGACAACCTGGAATTGAAATAACATGATTATTATTGTATGTCATGTCGTCCATTATTCTGCGAAAGTATAACCTTTATAAATAGTAACATCGTCATATACTTCAGTCATTCTGACAGTAGGCCCTGGTATAATACAATATTCATTTTGTGTTCATTATTGAAGAACCTTAAAGTGGATCTCAAACTTACTTTGAAACGTCTAACTTATTTGTTGAGAACAGTAATTTGTGATTTGAAACAGACAATTTGAGTAAAGCGGTATGTGACCCAACTACCTGCAGGCGCTCATCAGCGCTCTACCCTGCGTCGGTTGTCGTCCAATGTTGTCAATATTTAGGACTATCTTTGTTCGGTGATGTTAGTTAGAAGCCGTACAACCGTTAACCGGTTTTCCCCATTCTGTGCACTTTTAACATGTGTTATGCGCATATTATTTGCATTTTATGGGACGCATCATACATTTTAATGTTATTTGTATTAATGTTATTATGATTTCCCGTGTAGCAAGGGATCACACCCTAGTTTATGATAAAACTTGGAAAGCGGCAGCTAGGAGATAAAAGGGATGCGACTTTTTGTAAACCAATTCAGTTTCCCTTGTGGTTTACAAAAAGAACGGTAAATGAGAAATAATTTTGATTTGAATGACATAAACGAAATCATAATACCCAAAAGCTATAGCAATTTTACTTTTTTTTAAACAAGTGTTTATATCTGTATGACTGGTGTGGCAAATAGTGTGTGTAGAAAAAGCGCGTGGTGTGTATTTTTTGCATGTCAGAGCACAACAGATGCTACCGCAACGTTTGTTCGCTTAAAAATATTTGTATTATGCCAAACACTAAGTTAATTGTTCAAACACATGTATTTTATTGTCTGCATTGTTATTTTTTGGTTTTGTTTAATGAGCTTTTCGCATTGTTTCAATGATAAAGTGAGATCATGCAGCAACATTTATTGAAGTTATACACATCATAGTTATCACAAAACACAAGTGAGGTGACAGCTTTTCTAGTGAAGACAATCAGGATCAGCTGATGAAACGTCGATTATTAAGAAACGTTTTGTCGCAGAACCACTCAAATTCATGGTGTTACTGGATTAACAAGAAAACGTTGATAATTGTTGGGTCAATGTTTTGTTTTTCTGGTGCAAGGAATGAGTTCATCATGGCATTCCATGTTTTGCTGGATTTAAAAAACTGTTTTCAAATAGTGTTTACTCTTTATAAGCTATATATTACTACTTGTACAATGTTACCGACGTTTATTATATTTCATAATTCATAAAAACGATGTTATGCAATACTATCATACATTGCGAGTTCAATAACCGACGGTGGCGAAATGATGGACATTCACCAACCCGCACTTTATCTCGAGTAAATAATACAACAATAATGCGGTATATTGTTTTGTTTTAAGCCTTCGAGAAAGACTCTGCTAGGGTCGAAACGTCATGCCATTAAATATTATTTGCATTTATGTCAAAGGTCCTTTTGGTTGGTTGGTAAGCAGTTTGCCTGAGCTAATTCGAGTTTCTTTATTTTTTATTTTCGTTCAAACAGATGTGGTGTATTCGTACCGGTAAAACGCTCTGAGTTTGGTACATTCTGTTCTAGCGGGATAACTCTCTAACATTGTCACGGATCCTGTACGTGTAACACTCTACACAGCCTGCCCTGGAATGCCAACACGTAGCCATTGTATGGAATAGCGTCTTTAACGTACTGTTTACTCCCGGATTACGGGATATCCGGAATTGAAGATATCCATAAATCAAACGAGAGAAGGAGGTTCCGATATTCCGTCATGCACGGGCTTTATCATTAAATACTTTCATAAGTCCTTGAGTTCCGACTACATGTTACAATCCGTATTTAGTGCATGTACCTGCAACTGTTAATCGTGTTATTCGATCTGTATAATGGATGACTGGGAACGATACCGTCTCGTGGTGCTGGGAGCTGGCAAAGTCGGCAAGACGTCCATCATTTCGCAGTTCCTTGGCAACAAGTTTGAAGAGAAATACAAAGAGACAGTTGAAGATTTACACTGTCGGGAATACAACGTGAATGGACACTGTATCAAAGTTGACATACTAGATACATCTGGTGGGCTGCAGTTCCCTGCCATGCGTCGTTTGTCAATCTCTACAGCTAATGCATTTTTACTCGTATATTCCGTCGATGATCACAATTCATTGGAGGTAGTTCGGCAGATTTATGAACAAATCCGCGAGCAGCGAAGCAACTTTGATGAACTGCCCATCGTTGTTGTCGGAAATAAAACTGACCGGGCGGATTTTCGGGCCGTGGAGGAGATCGAAATGCATGACCTGATCGTCCGCGAGGCATGGAACTGCGCCTTTCTGGAAGTTTGCGCCAGGGAAAACTTAGGCGTTCTTGATATATTTCAGAAACTTTTACAAATGGCCAAAATCCCAGTGGCCCGTGAGCTGAGCCCTGTGCTCAAGCGACGAATGAGCGAGTACGGTTACAAACGTCGCAAGGACGGGCGAGGATCGTTCAAGGAGAACGACAAAGAAATGTCTCGTAGTAGGAGTCTTATGCGGCGCACAGGTAGACCTAAAGTCAAACAGAATCAAGATCCTACAAAGAGTGACTGTATTATCTCATAGGTTATTTAAAGACACTGGACACTATTGGTAATTGTCAAAGACCAGTATTCTCACTTATAGTGTATCTCAACATATGCATAAATGTACATACCTGTGAAAATTTGAGCTCAAGTGGTCGTCCAAGTTGCGAGATAATAATGAAAGAAAAAACACCCTTGTCACACGAAGTTGTGTGCTTCTAGCTACATGTAGGCCTAGATGGTTGATTTCGAGGCCTCAAATTCTAAATCTAAAGTCTTGAAATCAAACTGTGGAAAATTTCTTCTTTTTTGAAAACTATGTCACTTCAGAGGGAGCCGTTTCTCACAATGTTTTATACCATCAACCTCTTTCCATTACTCGTCACCAAGTAAGGTTTTATGCTAAAAATTATTTTGAGTAATTACCAATAGTGTCCACTCCCTTTAAATAAAATGAATAGTATTCAATGCCTTGTTCCTCTCATTGTGTAAGCTTCTATTACAATTTGTTGCGCCCTAGACATTTAGTACTAACGTTCACTGTTCCTAACTATTAAACATAGTTGATGTCTAAGTATCAAAACAATACTGTTTTATTTCAATTTTTA
Organism: Asterias rubens; assembly: GCF_902459465.1. Lineage (NCBI taxonomy): Eukaryota > Metazoa > Echinodermata > Asteroidea > Forcipulatida > Asteriidae > Asterias > Asterias rubens. The sequence continues at coordinate 9,779,643 of NC_047068.1, read as the reverse complement.
TGTAAATACATTTCCAGCTGCTTGTTTCGTGTTGGACGGATCGTAACGTTCATAGGTCAATGCTGAATAATAGAGCTAAACAAAAAAGCCAAGTGCTGGTCCTAGCATTACTGGCAGCGAACTCGCCAAGTCTGGATTACTCGTGGTGTTAATAAACTATTTGAAACCTACCCCCCCCCCCCCCTTCCTTCGGAATGCCTCAATGTATTTAAGAACTTGGGTGTGTGGTTTTACGTTATAGTTTCGTACTTTTTCTTCCTATACCCTACAATAGGAAACTTTAAAACGCTAGTTAGCAGCAGACTTACAAGGTAGAAACCAATGGGAGACTTTGGGACACTAGGTGGCAGCAGACTACCAGGTAAATTCCCATTGTTTACGTAGTTCTGAGCGTGCGCACGTGGCCGAGAACAATGGATTTTACCTGGTAAGTGTGCTGCCACCAAGCGTCCCAAAAGTCTCCCATTGTTTACGTAGTTCTGATGAGCATGCGCTCATTAACAAGGGAAACAAATATTTGACTGGTATAAAGTGTGCTGCCATCTAGTGCCCCAAAAGTCCCAAATTTTCATCTTCCATTTATTTGATCGAGAAAAGTAGCAAAGTGGTCTGTAATGGGTGATTTTTTTTTCAGTATGCATATCTGATCTTGTGAGAAACGCACTTTCAGAATTGCTATTAGTACAATTTGGAACATAAAGTCTCCGTTTTTGTAGATATTTTGATCAGTTTCGGTTCACCTATAAAGACGGTTACACATCTTAATGTTAAAGTTTGAATTTATTGGCGAAAAGATGATAAATGAATCCTGAGTCAATCCAGAAGTGTGATTATAACGAGCATAAAAATAATTGTGCGTCTTTCTAAGGGACCAAAATGAGTAAACTGTGAAGTGTCGATTTGTAAGAGTTGTTACAGCAATGTGTTTAATACAAAGTGGTAAAAATACCTAAACATTCCATTATTAAAGTATGTGTGTATTATTACTTAAAATAACAGTAAGCATAAACAGGATGAAATTAACAGACTACCAACCACAATCATTGAACGTGCTCGTGTGTGACCGACACCAACCGTGGGATGCATTGTGTACAGTATAACGCATAGGTAGATTATGTGATTGGAGGTTTGTTGGTCATGTGGCATTTATTATTCAAACCATTGGAACCACCAGAAACAATGGAGTCTGCTGCCACCTAGCGTCACGAAGTTCTCCATCGCTCCTTCGTTCCATTCTTTTGGGGCTAATGCACGCTAGACCACACCATGTGCATGCACACGCGATTACACGCAGTACAAACGGACTCGTATGGATGCTGCCAAAATACAATCTTGTACATTTTCGTTTACAGTTTTTCCCCTCCAAAAAGGATCCTACTTGATTATTTTAAGGAATGTTTTGCATTCGTTCAATTGAGAGAACTATCCATTCGTTGACATATTGAGTGTTGCATTCAACGAGGCAAATATACACGCATCTGTCAGCATATGGAAATACTCTCTTTGGCGTTGGTTTGATATATGATCTAAAATAAAAAATAGTGTTTCAATGGGATGATAAAAAATGCATGTGTGGCAATGGTAACAAAATATGTTAAAAATAAGAAAAAACATTTCACGGTTTAACGTAGGATAAGTAATGGTTTGGTTCATGAATGCCACGTGACCATCAATCCTCCAATCAAATGACAATGGTAAACTTGGTTCTTATTTTATAATAATAAAAAGGATATGTTTGTTTGTTTGTTTGTTTGTTTGTTTGTTTGTTTGTTTGTGTGTTTGTGTGTTTGTTTGTGTGTTTGTGTGTTTGTTTGTTTGTTTGTTTGTTTGTTTGTTTGTTTGTTTGTTTGTTTGTTTGTTTGTTTGTTTGTTTGTTTGTTTGTTTGTTTGTTTGTTTGTTTGTTTGTTTGTTTGTTTGTTTGTTTGTTTGTTTGTTTGGTTGTTTGTTTGTTTGTTTGTTTGTTTGTTTGTTTGTTTGTTTGTTTGTTTGGTTGTTTGTTTGTTTGTTTGTTTGTTTGTTTGTTGTTTGTTTGTTTGTTTGTTTGTTTGTTTGTTTGTTTGTTTGTTTGTTTGTTTGTTTGTTTGTTTGTTTGTTTGTTTGTTTGTTTGTTTGTTTGTTTGTTTGTTTGTTTGTTTGTTTGTTTGTTTGTTTGTTTGTTTGTTTGTTTGTTTGTTTGTTGTTTGTTTGTTGTTTGTTTGTTTGTTTGTTTGTTTGTTTGTTTGTTTGTTTGTTTGTTTGTTTGTTTGTTGTTTGTTTGTTTGTTTGTTTGTTGTTTGTTTGTTTGTTTGTTTGTTTGTTTGTTTGTTTGTTTGTTTGTTTGTTTGTTTGTTTGTTTGTTTTGTTTCATTAATTCTTTGTTTCTTTGTTGGATTTTGTTATTTGATGCTAGTAATCTTAGAAGCATTGCACGTGCTTCTAAAATTGTAGTATAATATTTGAATGAGAAGATCTCTCAACTTGCAGCAACATGATAATGCTATTGTCAGTTTAATTGTGTTGTAAATTTCAATTAACATGTTGATTGTCAGTTTCAAATAAACTATTTTGGGCTTCAAGATAATTCCCAGGTTTAAAGACTGATTATTACGTATTACTTATTTTGATTTATAATGTGAAGGTGAAAGGTTCTGCCGACATTGGGAAATTTGAATTATAAATGTTGACAGAAACGGCTCCCTCTGAAGTGACATAGTTTTCGAGAAAGAAGTAATTTTCCACGAATTTGTCTTCTAGACCTCGGATTTAGAATTTGAGGTTTCGAAATCAACCATCTAAAAGCACACAACTTCGTGTGACAAGGGTGTTTTTTCTTTCATTATTATCTCGCAACTTCGACGACCAATTTGAGCTCAAATTTTCACATGTTTGTTATTTTATGCATATGTTGAGATACACCAAGTAAGAAGACTGGCCTTTGACAAATAGTGTCCAATGTCTTTAAATATTGTTGCTTGGAATGCTACCATATTGTTTGGTTAGTAAGTCAAACAAGAAGTTTTATTCCTCGCGAGTCAGAAATCTGATTTATGAAAACGGTAAAATAAAAAAAATTGAAATAAAAGTGAGGGTTTTCACTATTTTCTCTAGACTCCGATGACTGACAGCTAAAAAAAAAAAATCACACGGTTGTTATTTCATGTTATTTGGGTCACATAATGTATGGAAACTTTTGTTTGATAGCTGCACATTTGTGTCACATGATTCAAAACAAACTTGTGTACATCTGGTTGTGAAAGCGAACTTAATAAGTGTAAGCGTAACAGTCCAGCATTCTCCCCTGAAGACGAGCAGAGTATACTGTTCGAAACGTCGAGATCAAACCGGCTCTTTTCAGAGCCACCACTCCTTCAAAAGAGGTTGTACTCATGGTTGTATCCGCAAGTTTACTATTCATATTTATATTGATTGTTACTCTTATTCTCCACACCATGCAAAGCTTCAAACACCATTTAATCAGTGTACTAGCCATGAAACCAATGGAGAGAAGACAAGGAAGGAAGTTTTAGTTTTAGATGTGGGAGAAAACCCCAGAGAATTAGTCCATTGAAAACGCACGCAGTCATGGAACTGAAAACACAAAGCAAGGGGCGAATTAAGAAGGGGAGGTAGGATACCCAGACGTCAAACCAGCCAACAACATCATGGACTCATCGTTTTGCAGTCTACAGCAACCCTTCATCACTTACTGAGCTATACTGAAATCAAATAACAATGGAAATTTGCTCAGGTTTTCCCGTTGAATCTCCGCAAAATGTTTATTCAATTTTATCAAGATTCATTCAAGTTCAAGCATGTCCCCATATTTCGGGTAATGTTTCTTTTTTTTAGCTATACTTTACCACTGCTTTAAATGCAGTGGACACTATTGGTAATTGTCAAAGTCTAGACTTCACAGTTGGTGTATTTCAACATATGCATAAAACAACAAACCTGTGAAAATTTGAGCTCAATCGGTCATCGAAGTTGCGAGATAGTAATGAAAGAAAAAAAACACCCTTGTCACACGAAGTTGTGTGCGTTTAGATGGTTGGTTTCGAGACCTCAAGTTCTAAATCTGAGGTCTCGAAATCAAATTCGTGGAAAATTACTTCTTTCTCGAAAACTATGGCACTTCAGAGGGAGTTTCTCACAATGTTTTATACCATCAACCTCTCCCCATTACTCGTCACCAAGAAAGGTTTTATGCTAATAATTATTTTGAGTAATTACCAATAGTGTCCACTGCCTTTAAATTTCGCTTTCGTGGACACGTGCTTGTCAGTCATTCTGTTCTCATTTCAGACATTCCAGAATGTTCCTATTCGTCAGTTGAATTTCTCACACCAGGGCCCAATTTCATAGCGCTGCTAAGCAAAAAAAATTGCTTAGCATGAAATTTCTCCCTTGAAAAAAAAAACAGGATTACCAACCAATTGTCCACGTGATTTTTAGGATAAGCAAACAACAGCTGAATACCAGTAACAAACAACATGAAACAACAGGAAATTTTGTTTGTAATCCCGTTTTTAACAAGGATGAAATTTCATGCTACGCAAATTTGTGTGCTTAGCAGCTCTATGAAATTGGGCCCTTATTACAATTGATGAAACTGAATGGTTGACCAGCCTCTTCCTGCTGGCATTAACGTTATTGACTGATCTCTTTACGACCTGCTGAATTTGAACGATCTTTATTTGACCAGTGAACTGCCTAAACTGAAATTGAATTAAATCCTTTTTATTTTGAATACTGATACGACGGATCATTCATCTACAAAATGGAATTGTAACGAGTCGGGTTTTAAATTGAATGAGCTTTTACTTAACTTACCTGAGAAAACATGTACTGTTTTGTACCACCCTTTTGTACAAACATTGCTATACATACGTAGGAATTCTTTTCTTATTCAAGAAACATCCCTTTGTTTAGTTTGCAGGAGTTTGCGTACCTAAGTTATGTAAGCAACTGGGTATCAGCGTACTATTAGGTTTGCGGTTACACCTTGCAGCAGATTTGGTTCAGTTTGGGAATTAGGTATTGCAATTTATTCCAATGAATTCGAGGGATTACTTACTTCTCAGAACTGTCCTATGCCACGACTACTACCTGGACGGAAGGTAAGAAATTGGCCGTGGTTTGGTTGTTGGTGTTGGTGTATCTTACTATTTGTAAAAGTAATGAGTGCATTGTAAAGTTGGTACATGCTTTCTATGGCGTTTGATACTGAGCACCAAAATGAGCCAACACTCCCTTAAAAGATGTGTTTTAAATCGTTGCACCCTCAAGTTTACTATCTAGTCTTTATAGTTAATTCTTACTAAGCACCAAGTTTAACACATTGAGCTTTTGCGTTGTTTCACCAGTATACAAGCACTTTCCTGACGATAAAGGCGCTTACCAATTTGGATACCAGCCGATCGCAGTAGCTCGGTCGGTGTATAATCAGTTCTGGCGTAGGGCCATCGACGCAAGTGCATAGTTCAATAGGAGACTTTCCAATGCTAGGTGGCAGCAGACATACCGGGTAAATTTCCATTGTTTACGTAGTTCTGAACATGCGCATAATTCTGAGAACAATGGATTTACCCGGTAAGTCTGCTGCCCTCTATCGTCCCAGAAAGTCTCCCATTTACTCAATACATATCTACATACAATGATTTGTGGTGCCTTCTTTTTCATCTCCTTTATGACTTTTTGATTACCACTCTAGATTCTGCCACCTCGGCATCCTAGGGGAAATTTAAACATCAAATATGTTAGCCCGAATTGCTTCTGCGACATACTTCAGGCACCAAAACAAATAGCTAAGAAGATTGGTTCCGTCTCAGTCGGACTGTAGTAGATTGGCAGGGGGGAAAGTAGATCCACAATAGTCCAGCTTTTTAATGCCAAGTTGTTGTGCCACGTATCCGTCTTTTCATGCCTTTGCAACTCTCCAAGTATTTTTTACATCCGGCATACCTGTTTCTGACATTGTTTTCTTTGCATATGTAAACATAAGTTTCTCGATGTGGCTTATGTGTGTACGAAGAGCTTCAATGAAGTCACAGCTCTTGTTCGTAAAACTTCAATCCTGCAATTATATTGAAGTATATTTGTAGAGAGTTGCGTGAACGTGTTATGGGCTGAGGGTCCCAAAAGCACTGAGTGTTTGTGTAACATAGACTTCAGCGGATAATTCCAGGGCCCATTTTCATAGAGCTGCATAAGACACTGGACGCGTTTGGTAATTGTCAAAGACCAGTCTTCTCACTTTGTGTATCTCAACATTATGCATACAAAAAAAAACTGTGGAAATTTGGACTGAACTGGTCGTCCAAGTTGCGAGTGAATAATTGAAGAAAAACACCCGTGTCGCATAAGTTGTGTGCTTTCAGATGCCTTGAATTCGAGACCTCAGCTGAGGTCTCGAATTCAATATTCAGATATTTTATTGAGAAATTACTTCTTTCCCAAAAGTCTACGTTACTTCAGAGGGAGCCGTTTCTCACACGGTTTTATACCATCAACGCCTCTTCATTGCTCGTCACCAAGTAAGTTTTAATGCTAACAAGTATTTTGAGTAATTACCTTACAATAGTGCCCAGTGCCTTTCAGCACAAAAGGTAACTCAGCCAAAATATTAATATTGCTTTCCGCTACCAGAATAAGGTTACCAACCAAAATACCATCGGACATGTACTATCTGTGGCTGGTATCCTGCCTACTTTTTTAGCAGCTGAATTTTGTTTAAGCAGTATGCCCACTTTCTTAAAGCAGCTGTATTTCTCCTTTCCTCTGTCTTTACTGTGTGAGGATTCACTCTCTTATGCCTTAAAGGAACACATTGCTTTGGATCGGTCGAGTTGGTCTTTGAAAGGCGTTTTAACCGTTTGTTATAAAATGCATATGGGTAGAAAGATACTGTAAAAGTAGAATACATGATCCACACAAAAATGCCTCGAAATTGCATGGTTTTCCGTTTACCTCGTCGACTAACACGGTCGGCCATTTATGCGAGTCAAATTTCCCGTAAATTATAGCCGACCGTGTTCTTAGCAAAGTAAAAGGAAAACCACGCAATTTCGAGGCATGTTTGTTTGGATTATTGTATTCTATTTTTGAAACATTGTTTTTCTGGCCCTGGTCTTGATTCACAGTGGGATACGATGGTTATTCAAAATTTGGTAAACACGAACATCAAAGTCAGCGACCAGTTTCATCCATACAATCCACATCCCATAATACATCCGCTCACCACTGAGGCTGAATGTCGATTTATCACTTAGTGTGCATTGATTTCGGCATTTATTCGTACCCTTTAATGAAAGCAAGATATTACCCCAATATACAAAACTGACAACCAAAGTATGGTCTATCGACATTACCCGGAAATTTGTTAATTTAAAATATGCCTAACACATGAGTGATTTTCCATTACTGCCTAACGTGACAAAAGCTCATCGAACCAAACACTCTCTTATTAGTCATCTTTGTTTTTAAACCCTTATCTGAGAGATATAGACCTTCAGTTCGATTGCTTGGTAAATTTAAATTATTTTCTACCACGTTTTGTGTTGTTAATCTAGTGTGAAAGGGTATAGACCGTCCACACATTTAAGTGCAATATTTGAGGTGTGTTACAGACCAGCGTCCGACACAATTCTTTGAAACGGATAACGTTCGACAGACACTAAAGAAATGCGTGCCACTAGATCCAAACCGTGTTTTAGTAATAATTGTCAAAGACCAGTGAGTGAGTGAGTGAGTGAACCTTCTCAATTGGTGAATCCCAACATGCATAGAATATATAACAAACATGTGAAAATTTGGACTTAATTGGTCGTCGAGAGAATAATGGAAGAGAAAAGCCATTGTCGCTCAAGTTGAATGTGTGCTCTCAGATGCTTAACTTCGAGACCTCAGCTGATGTCACTTGTACTTACTCAATAGAAATATTTAAGTGAGAAATTACCTCTTTCTCAAAAACTACGTTTCTTCAGAGGGAGCAGTTTCTCGCAATGTTTTATACTAACAAACAGCTCTCCATTGCTCCCATTGCTTGTCACCAATTAAGTTTTTTTTTATGCCAACACAATTTATGTTGAGTAATTTACCAATAGTGGCAAGTGCCTTTAAGCAACTATGTTCCCTAGGACCCAAACTTTTTGTGTTTTGTGAGGTGAAGCAATTTTTTTTTTTATGCCAACACTATTTATGTTGAGTAACTACCAATAGTGTCAAGTGCCTTTGCAACCATGTGCCCTAACAGCACGTAGGACCAAATATTTTTGTGTTTGTGAGGTAAAGCACAGCATACACGCACATTTCATTACGTTCGACAAAAAAGTGTGCCGATAATTCAAGCATGTGGCGCATCGCACATGGGACGAATCCATGTGATGTTTTATATGGGATGAATGGTGTATTTTGTAACCAGAAAAATGTTTCACTTCGGGAGGGGGCATAAGAAGGGAAAATGATATTTAATGCATCGAACCATTCAACTGTGTATATTTGTTGCTCTCATGCGGAGGGGAAAGATGGGGCAAGGGTTCTGAGCAGGGGGCTCCTGCATCTCTCCCTTTATCCTGCACTTGGGTTGAAGCATCAACTTGATGTCCTTACTTTTGATGTTTTGGGGTATTTACAAGACACAAAAAGGAACGTCTTCATTCAACGCATGCTTTGCATGTTCACTGACCTGCTGCCACTAGCACATGTGGACAGTGCAATGCAATAAAACAGACTGGTGCGCATTTGCAACATAAACTATAAATAGAAGTGGTAACCAGGAGCTAAACAGTGGAACCCACTCCTACATAAAAGCAGTAATCTCATGGGTGAAAACCTTGCAAAATAAAATTTTAAAAGGCTGGGCAAAGTCAAGTTTCCAACCCTCCACAATAGCACACCGATTTAGATGTGTTTTTACGGTAAGGCGTAAACGTACAATGTACACAATGTCCGTACAATTTACGGCACTTTAACTGGCAGCTAGTGTGCCAGGTAAAGTGCCGTAACTTTCACGGTGGAAGTTTTGTAAACTACCCCTTCAAGGCAATTTTACAAAACTTCCACCGTGAAATTTACGGCACTTTACCTGCCTGGCACCCTAGCTGTCAGGTAAAGTGCCGTAAATTTTACGGATGGTTTTTACAGTGATGTACGTGGGACCAAACCTTGAAATTTATGTAATGGATGATAGAGTTGTCACATTAAAATATTATCCAACATGTCAAACAGGATTGATGAGCACGTATCTTTCATAGGACTCGATTTACTCTACTTCAAGTCACGGGCTGTTGGAAAAATATCATCTTCTCAAATGTGTTTTGCATGGACAACTGTATGAATGCAAATTCTGACCTTTCGGACAAACTGTGCATTGAAGCTGCATGGATTTAAAAAAAACCTTCATCACTATGTCAACAAATAGAACGAAATCTAATAGGATTTTGATACTCTGGTTATCATTCATTGCTAAATAAAAGTCATCGTATCTCCTTGGCGTAATAATTCACTGTATCATCAGAGAGTGGAGACTTTATCAGATATAATGTGGGTTCGTTTCAGAGAGTCGCATATTATACGAACCACGCGGGAAATGGCACTGAAAGGCCAAAGGGTGACTCTGTCAAAATGCTGTTCATAACATCCGTTTGTATAATGCTACCTGGCTTCCGTTCTTAAGTTCATCTTTTATTAAACTCTTTAGTATAGTCCGGAGCGTCAGTGAAAAAAAATAGTTGATTCGTAAATTGACTGAATACTTTCTGCATATTTAATGTATCTAACTACACGAAGCATTGCACTGCCCTAGTTGTGTATCGAACGGTAAAAAGCAACTGAAAGTGATGCAGTTTCCTGCTGCTAACTTGGTACCGTTTTGGATCGAAGACGCATATCCATACCTCTTTAAGGGCACGTGTCTTCTTTATTCTTCTAATAGCTGGAGGAATAACGGCAAGGTTTACGGCCAATCGCTTAATGAGATCTAGTTACTCGTTTTGGAATTACTGTTGTATTCATTTGATCTGACATTTTTTTAGCGTGAGACATTGTCAATGCCAGGCGCACGTGTCAGGAATAATGTGTTATTGAACTGCAATTTTTTGTAATGAGATCTGATATCCTCGGCATTTTTGTTTAAACTAGTCCCTTAAAGGCATGCTGGACACGTTTGGTAATTACTCAAAATAATTGTAAACATAAAAACGTACTTACGAGCAATGGAGAGCTGTTGATAGTACAAAACATTGTGAGAAACGGCTCCCTCTGAAGTAACATTTCTTTTTAAAGAGAAAGTTTCTCACTCAAATATTTAACGAATTCAGCCCTGAAGCTTTTTATTCGGCATGAATGCAAACAAATTCGTGAAACAAAATAATGTGTTTTTCTGTCATTTGTTCTCTTGCAACTTTGATGACCAACTGAGCAAAAGTGTTCACATTTGTTATTTGTTCATAAGTTTGGGACAAGGCGGCCCAGAGCCTTTAACCGAACCACCATTGTTTGCTGCATAAGACCACTCACTAACGGAATGGTTCACTTTTTTAATTACTTTAAAAAAAAAATATTCAACACTTACCTGGTAAAGAGCACTGGAGAGCTGTTGAAGAGACAACATTGCTAAAAAGGGGGTAGTTTTATAGAGAAAGAGGTAATGTTTGACTGCATTTGAATCTGAGAAAGGCTTCAGACAAAACCGAAAACATACAATTCTATGCAGTCTTGGTGTTTTTTCCCCCTTCTTTATTTTCTTGCAGCTTTGATCTCCAATCATGAGTCAAAATTTTCCCATGTTTTGTATGTCATGCTTTGGTTGGAATACACCCCCAGGAGATGGAACTGGTCTTTGACAATATTATCAAAAATATAACCTGCCAAAGGAATACAACGCTATCAGGCCGTTTGGAGAAAAAACAACTTTTTGATATCGTGGATTTCCGGCCAATTAGAACTGTGTTTAATTTTGAGCTGCTCATATTTAATCTACAACTCATTGAATGTGGGAAAAAACATCTCCACATGATTAATTTTTATCAGATGTAACAACAGGTTCCAAAACATCGATCAGCAAGTCATAAATAAGACATCGCTCGGACCTAATCATACAAATGCAAGCAACGGTATAGATGTGGACGGTGGTTTTAGTCGTTTACCACGGCCCAATGTCGTGGCTCTGCTAGAAAATCGGTGCTTACGGAAGCAATGATTCTACTCTTACGTCAAGTGTATTTCACGGGTTAGCAGGAAATTGTGACTTGTGTGCGTTCTTCGCTTTACACAGCTAGCGGAGAAATTCCGAAATTACGGTGATCGTAAAGCGCAGATCTTTGCGGTAAACAGAGTCATGAAATTGGGCCCTGATTTGCTAGTCTTACATGAGGAAAGTTAGAGTCCAGAGACAGTGTCTCATGAGAAAAAAAGGTGTCTCAAATTTGGTCATCTGACTCTAATGACTTTGGTTCTGTGTCTGTATAAACGTCTCCCGTAGGTAATCTCACTGAACGGCCCGTTTAACAGACAGTTCGAGTTTAGGGTGTAATCTCTGGCACGAGAGGGCGGGCGAGGGTCAATCCTGGGCAGACCGTTGTGAATGACACTAACTATTGAAATAAGCTCGAAACTTACCAACTGCCCTACAATTTCATGAAGGAAACACAAACATTCATAAACGAATACGCTGATTAAGTTTGACTGAATAATTGGTTAGTACGAGTTACATGTAAAGCATATTTTTCTGCGTACGGATATATCATCCGATATGTGAACTTCCACTTCAAAACGGCGTCAACTTCGCTTTGCAAACAGTGACATTCAAGAAATACAGCACGTAGTTTGCCTGCCAATAATCCGTCTAATATGGAACAGAAGTTATTCACAATCCAATCTAATTCATTCTTAGTAATGGATGTTCGGTTCGCACTCCTGTTTCATGGTTTAATGGCAAGAATATAAATTTATATTAGAACTATCTAAACGGAATAAATATTATATTATACCAATGCAATAAATGTTGTACCAAAAAAATGTAATCAAAGCGAAATCATGCGATTTAGCTTAAGAATAATAAAGGCACATTAACTTGGAAATCTTCCAAGACTATACGATTTACAATGCAAGTGGGAAAGATGATATCAAGTCTAGTATTGTTTACCATAAGAGACAAATCATGATAAGTATACTCCCCAGTGTTGAGACATATACTTGTATTTTGTGTATGATTATGTTAAATTGTCACTCATGAATGTTTCAAGATTTTTTTCGGGTGCATAATTTTATGCTGTCCCCAAAGCATCAAAAACCACACTGCCAGCGGTCTGCCGCATTGCCAGCGGTCTGCTTTTGACTAAGCGACACAGGCCTTGATTGTTGTACCCCCCCCCCCCTTCAAAGTTGTTTTAATAAATATAATATGTAGACCCCCCCCCCCCCCCCTGAATAGTATTGGGCTGTATGAACAAAGAAAAGATAGATTTAATATTGTCCATGGCAGGGTTCGAATTAGGACGGGAAATGCACTTGTACGTGTAGTTCAAAGTGTTTACTATAAAGCTCTTGTGTATAAAGCCTTTACTTTGATACTCAAGATGATGGAAATTATATAAAATACAGTCAACTTTTTCCACAACGATACACCATGAGATAGCGTATTATTATATAACACCCAAGCAGATCCTTGCCATTTGATTGGAGGATTGTCCGTCACGTGATAGCAAATAAAAGTACCATTGCACGCTGAGTCACTCACCGTGCTTTTTCGTTCCATCCGAAAAGTACCATTGCACGCTGCCAGCGTGCAATGGTACTTTTCGGATGGAACGAAAAAGCTGAGTAAAAACATCACTGCGTGCGCGTTGTCTTCGGTAACGCAGCAAGGCATAATTATTAGTAAAATTACTAGCATTCGTCTTCTACAATTAAAAATTGGAGGCCTACGCTTTGTTTGTTTTGAAAGTTGTATCTTTCAATCAAAATGACAAAGATCTACTTGGATGTTATATAAAACAAATAATGAATGTTTTTCATTCGTGCAATGGTGCGAATAATTATGTTCATTCGTTGAAAGCTGGAATGTTCCATTCAACTCGGCTCCTCCTCGTTGAATAGAACATTCCATCTTTCAACTCATGAACATAATTTGCACCATTGCACTCATAAACATTCATTATGTGTATACTATTCAATCGAAAAACACAGGACCACCGGGCTTGTCCAGTTTCGAGTTTACTGGCCTGATTCTAAAATCATTTGCCTCGGGACTACGGTCCGTTGTTAATTTCGGGCCCTGCCAGTGATGACTTCCCTAAACTACAAGTCAATAATGTACCACACGGGTGCAATATTATTCGGTCATTTTAACTTTTCAAATGACTTCATTACCAGGGCCCAATTTCAAAGAGCTGTTTAAACACAATGCATTGCTTAACAAGTTTCTGCTAAGCAGATATACCAGATTGATATTCGCTAACCACTACTTTATGGAGAGAGAGAGAGAGAACAAAACTGGTAATTAGTATTGGTAATTACTCAAAATAATTATTATCATTAAAAGTTACTTGGTGACGAGTAATGGGGAGAGGTTGATAGTATAAAACAGATGGTGAGAAACGGCTCCCTCTGAAGTGACGTAGTTTTCGAGAGAGAAGTAATTGTCCACGAATTCGATTTCGAGACCTCAGATTTAGAACTTGAGGTCTCGTAATCAACCATCTAAAAGCACACAACTTTGTGTGTCAATGATGTTTTTTCTTTCATTATTATCTCGCAACTTCGACGATCAATTGAGCTCAAATTTTCACAGGTTTGTTATTTTATGCATTATGTTGAGATACACCAAGTGAGAAGACTGGTCTTTGACAATTTACCAATAGTGTCCGGTGTCTTTAACTACATGGATGACGATAGTAAAAATATATGTCTCCACAGGGATGCAAACAATGTGTTTCGAAGTGTTTTTACAAATTCATATTTTTTGATCAATCTCGAGTGAGTGGGCGAACAGTCTCAGAAAGTCATCGTCTTTTTGACATTCCTGTAGTTAGTTTACTTTTCCAAATCACAATGGTTAAAGGCACTAGACGCATGAGTGTACCCACAACATGCACAAAAATAACTAATCTGAACATTTTTACTCAAATTGGTCATCGAAGTTGCAAAAATAATAACGAAGAAACCACACTCTTGTTGCACAAAATGTGTGTGCTTTATGCATACTAAAAAACTTCAGGCCTTTATTAATTAAAGTGAGAAATTACCTTTCTCAAAAACAACGTCCATTCAGAGGGAGCCGTCACAATGTTTTATCAACAGCTCTCCATTGCTTACCAAGTAAGTTTTCATGCTTACAGTTTTTTTTTGAGTAATTACCAATAGTGTCCAGTGCCTTTAACTGTAATTTTTTTTCAGAATATTTTTCCCACGAGGGTTAGTCTGATTCCCAAAGTGCGCATGATGAGATCAATGTTTTTTCAAGAGACAGGTTTCTTTAGTAATCGGACTCTTCTGCGGAGGCGAAGTATAGTAGCTAACAAATTTCAAAATGTTAACAGGATATCATTTTGAGTTCAAGTCTACTCAAGTACAGCATTCTATTTATGATAATACAAATAAACCAAAGTCTACAGCTCCCGTGATTATTTCTATAATTCGTATCTAATTTCCAGGAATATAATTTTTATAAGGGGGAAAAAATGGCATAGGCCTACACGGCATATCGTAATTTATTTTTTAATAATAAAAAAGTATTAATTTGTTAGAATAACGGGAAGTGAGTACAACATTGTATCTCCTTCATGAGTCCGGTCTCGTAATCCAAGCAGGATCGGTATTCATTTCAAATATTATTGGCCTACTATCAAAACAAAACTGAATAGTAATTGTTTTCTCTCTGAGTATGGATGAGGTGTGCTTTGGGGACGCGATTAACTTGTCAAAATACACGAGATAAAAAAAAACATTCTGCGTTTTCTCATTCGATTATTTTGATCTTTTTTAAAGGACTGGAAACCTTTGTTAATTGTCTTCTAAACTCTTTACACCGGAAAAACTAAAGTTGGTTTTGTTGTATGTTATGCTAAATGAAAAACAGTTTTTGAGAACTAGGCGAAAATAGTTTAACAAAATCAGACAACGTACGGAAGACAGGGCATTTTCCCCTAGAATCTGTAGCTATTATCTCGTGTACGTTAACGTAAAGATTGTTGTTTCAATTCAATGATTTATTTCTAAAAATATATATAGACCTACAGGCAATATTGATAAAGTTTACGACAACGCGGCGTGTTATTGAAACCTTTTTTTCTTCTAAAAGAGTATACCCTATATACTTGATCAATCCCGTATTATTTCGTTTTTGGTGGAGAACATGCAACAATATTGGTTTCGGTTTATTGTAGGCCCCTAACATCTTTCAGGCATACAGGTTCTTTAAAGTCCCTTTTGATCTTCTAAATGAAAAATAAAAAATTGCAGCCACCCTTTAATTTCGAGTGTGCTTAAAGTGTCATCAACTTCAAAGGTTCCCAGATTATGGCCTATTTTTTTTATAACTAACTAAGTTTGGATGGGTTGGATCTTCGTGAAATGCCTACTCCTATATGAGGTTCGTTTCGCTATCGTCTCCATATGGTTCTAGGGGTGCGGTTTGGGGTTAGGGGGTACACGCATACATTGGGTCTTCTTCTCTTGGCTGTCGTCGACCCCCCCCCCCCCCCCCAACACCCTTTTATCAGAGTGAGGCAAACTGATCGGAGCGCCCTCTTGTGACAACCAGCATTATTTCGCTGGTAAACCAACCGTAGATGTCAAAGCATAAAAGCATTCAGGATACCATTGATAAACAAGGAAAACATTTCCACCGGCTTGTTTGAAAAACAAAAACAACTCGACGAGGAAGAAGTGACTTCAGATTTCAACTCAAAGGAGACGAAGTGTGAGTTTGTTCTGATCCCCACTGTGCCGAGTGCGCCCTACCTATTATAGGTAAGTTGAGAGCGATGGTCAGACATTACACAATAATGTTAGTGTTCGATCATGCCCATTTTGTTTCTAATTCTAGGGCCGGCCAATCTTTTTCCGCTGCAAATCCAAAAAGGGCAATGTCATTTGCATAATTGTCATTATCAATTTATCAGACGTGGGATTGTTACAATACAAATCCAGTGCAGTGTAAACACACAAGGAAAATCAAGTTTGGCATGTGATGTTGGCACGGTCTTGGACTGGGAGGCGACTGGGATAGACCAGACCTACGCCTTTTTAGTTTTACGCCACAGAGTTT
Source organism: Asterias rubens (assembly GCF_902459465.1). NCBI lineage: Eukaryota > Metazoa > Echinodermata > Asteroidea > Forcipulatida > Asteriidae > Asterias > Asterias rubens. Next base: position 9,763,396 of record NC_047068.1, on the reverse strand, counting down.
CCAATCATTTTTCATGTGTTGTGTAACTGTAGGTAGGCCTGATTAATAAATGAAATCTTTTAAATTAAAGACATGCCTGGGAAATATAGTTTTGTTTCTTTCATTTTCGAACAGAAGACTAAGACTAAGAGTAATATGCTTGTGAACAATAATAATTATTGTGTTTACCAGTAACGTGGTTAAGATATAGTCTAGAGAGAACACACTCAGTCTTAGATCTGAGGTTTGTTCCGCTATAATAATAATAATAATAATAATAATAATAAACGTATTTATAACGCTTTTTTTCCAAAGGATACAAAGCGCTAGTTATTTTTTACTGCAAGGTGAGTGGGCTGAAGATTTTAAAATTATGAGATCTAATCCTTAGCACACCATGTAATGGTTTTACATGGTGCTACCGCGCATACAGCAGCCACAGCCAGGAACACCGGGGCTAACCCAGGTTCTCTTTTCGATAAGTGCATGCACTGGGTTCTTTAATGCATTACACAACACATGGGACCAACGGCTTTAAAGACACAAGTGTCACACCTGGGGATTCGAACCCACACTCTGCTGATCAGAAACACCAGAGTTTGAATTCGGTGCTCTACTGCTCGGCCACGACACTTCCTATCAACATGTTTCTATCAACATGATCAACTCCCTTACAACTTCCTATCAACATGATCAACTCCCTTACTATTAATATACTAATATTATAAAGGTTTAAGCTCTACTTAAATTTTTATGTTGTGTCAAACTCAGAATTTTTAAAATCATTCTCAGGGATTGCTTAATAATTCTCGAGTCAGAAGTCAAACCAGAGTACAAGACAGTTAGAATTAGACAGGAACTGACCGATAATTATTAAACAATTATTGAGCCTATTAATTGATGAACATTTTTAATTTTATTAAAGGGGATGCTAGAAATGAGTGGACCATCACATCAAGAATTTGACGATGAGTTTGACCGATACCTTGTAGACATGAAGCCTCATGTTCTACGGCTCACCCATAAATCAGGTAAAAATAACATTGATAATATTTGTATGTAAAATGTTAAACGCTGTACTACTATATTAATAAGTGTTGTTCATCCCAAGATGTATTATCTTGGAAAGTCAACATTCCACGTTCATGATGTCTCCATCTGGAGACAATCTACATCTTGGGACGACGACAACTTACTATCAAGATACTGACATCTTTACAGGTGTTAGTATAGGGAAAGTGAAATCAAGATTATTGATGTAGTCATCTCGAGATAAATCATCTTGGGATGTATGTTGTCATCTAATTTTTATGGTGTCATCGTCCTTCAGTAAACTATCTAAGGATCTAATGAGGCATCGAACAGAGCTCCATAGAATCGCCAGAAGACACCGCCCCAATCTTCACCCCAACTCATTTAGATATAGTCATTACATGGTGTTATCGCAAACCTTCCCATATGTGATCATCCACCACCAATGGGCTGTAAAGTTGACACTTTCACTGTTTGGGATTAATGCATTTTTTGAGAGAGTGTGTAATCAGCTTCAAAATGATACCATCCACATTTAAATCAGATATTTCTTGACAAAGTTATGATTTCTCAAAGCCACATATTTTTTTATTCAGATTTCTCAAAGTTTTCTTGAAAACCCAAACAATTTAATAGGCTCTGCAATGTGCAAGTGCGACTTTACAGCCCATTTATTATCGTATTTCCACCATGCAAAGTTTCAAATCCTAATAACCTCCATAGAGTCAAATCCTATTGAAACATTTTAACTTCCACAATGGTAGACATGATAGGTAAATGATTGTTTGCGCTGCGATTCAGGAAGTGGGTCAATGGGTCCGTCTGTTAGAAAAAAAAAATTTTAAAAAGCACAACAAACAAACAAACAAAAGCAAAAAACTATAACAGCGAAACCTTGCAAACAAAGTTTTTTATACTACAATGAAATCAGTTTTACTGACACTAAGTATTAAAGAGCCAATAAAGGATGATCTCAATATTTCAACTATTACCTTTTTATGGCCAAATAGAGATACCGGTTAATAACCATTTTACTCTCAAAATGAATAACTTGAGTCAAAAATGCACCCGGCCGCGCGGCTTTTTCAGCCGAGAGTCAAAAACAGCTCATCTATTACGCCAGTGACGATATTCCCCTATTTGGGTTTGAACACAATACTCCAGCTTTGGCAAACTGAGGGCGCTATTTTCCACACCAAATAGCCGCCACTGACGTCACGATTCCTTTGTCGCGCAGGTTTGTTTGACCCCACGTTTTTCAGAAATTTTGCTAGAAATTTTGTAGAAAAAAAACATTTTTACCATGTTTTAACGTGAGGTAAGAGACTCGTTATATTTTTTTAATGTTTCCTATGGACTCCAGCTATTAGAAAACTGTCATATCTATATATTTGAGATCATCCTTTATTGGCTGTTTTACTTAAAAGTCCATTGAGCTATACTGTTCTCGTAAACTACATGCTAAAGTATTGAGAGTAATTCTGATAATAATATCTCATATGATAAACTGGTCTTTGTGGTACTTTGTTGTAGAGAGACAAAGATGTGCGAGTTGGATCAAGAAGCTATGCGAACCCACAGGATCTTCACTAACCGCAAGGTACAACTTACTTGGTTTTGTGTATTTCCGATTTTATCCTACAAATAATGACAATGATAATATTTATTAAGCGCTTTGTATATCACACTAGACCCCAATTTCATTGAGCTGCTTCTAAAAGCAGAAAATATTGCTTAACAATTTTCTGCTTTTCAAGCAGAAATGAGCAGGATACCAGTCGACAATTTAACAATATATTGTCACTTGGTGACATGGTATTTTGGCTGGTAACCCTGTTCTGGTAAGCATAATTTTGTTGTGCTTTGCTGGTTTGTTTTTTGTGCTTAAGCAGCTCTCGGAAAATTGGGCCTTGATGGGCATCTCACAGTGCTTTTTTTCCTGTAAGGTATTCAGGGCTGTATGAGTCCTTTGACAGCACCATGTACATATGTAATGGTTTACAAGATGCTGTGGTGCAATATGCAGCCAATCAAACCAGGAACACTGGGGCGAACCCCTTCTCTTTATGATAAGTTCACTAGGTTCTTTTATGTGCACAACACAGGTTTTACGTCCCAACTAATAGACACAGCAAGCTGCTTAAATGTTGCCCCCAGAACTCGAACCCACTTTTTGCTGGTCAGAAATACCAGAGCTTGAGTCTGGTGTGTTTTTTTTATCTGCTCAGCCATCACATGGCACAGAAATACCCCATACAAAAATACAATGTACTGCCAATTTCTTTAAGACCACAGTGGTTTGTGAAAACACACGGCAAAAGAAACATGGCATAACGATGATATTACAAAATTGCAAATTAATTTTTAAAAACAACCAAACAATTATTGTGGTATAGGTGTGACTCCAGGGGCCGATTTTACAAAGAGTGTAAATTGATCTAAACTGCAAATCAATCGTAGTTGCTAAGTAATGTTTGATGTCACAATACAAATCACTATGGTGATACCAACAATTTGTCTTACGATGGATTTTATTGCTTTGTGAAATCGAGCCCAGGTGCTTCTTGAAAATGTGAAGTGAATCATCAGGGAGCAGAGATGGGGGGGGGGGGAAGACTATTTAGTAGTTTGTCTTTGAGACGCTCATAAGAAAGGGTGCTCCATAAGAAGTTTGTATTGTAGTTGCTCAAAACTTCATGAGGATATTGTACAGTCGTGGATTATTTTCTTACTTTTGTTGTTCCTAAACAGGAAGAATCGGAACATGTACTGCAAGCTTTTGTTTCATATGCTACAAAAAGGTGTGGTTGAAGGCCCCTTTGAACAAAGACCTCAGTCTGGACTCTTGCCTACATTGCCTGCATATGCAGTAAGAAACTATAGTCATTTTGAAGTCACTAAATTAAGACAGCCCATAAGCCTTTTTGAGGTATGCCGAACGTGATAGGAGTGCAGTGTAAGCTTGGGCGATATCGATTTATTTTATTCACGATATATCGCCGACAATATATCGCGATATTCGATATAATCGCGATTAATGAAATTTGACATCATCAGTCTTCAAACTCCAAGTGAAAGTTGCAAAAGAGACAGTCATAGCATAAGAGAGGTGTTCTAATGACCTATTCTTCTGGTTTTACTCCAAACCTATGGGGTGCGAGATGTCTCAGCTAGCAAATACGTCGCAATATATCGTGATTATCGCAATATATCGTGATTATCGCGATATATCGCGATATATCGATATTTCGATTAAAACCAAATCCATCCGATATCGAAATCGTTTCCAAATTAATATCGCGATATTCGATAATATCGTGATATCGCCCAAGCTTAGTGCAGTGTTTGGTTTGGGTGTATACACGCAAATTTACCCAAACATAGTGTTGTAGCATTGTGTCCGCCATATCTCAATGCGTCCGCCATACCTCAAAAAGGCTTATAGAAATTTAATATTGAAGATTGCTGTTCGTGTGTAGTTTATCTGTACTCAACTGCAAATTGCAGTTTTCCCATTGGGCCCTTTAGCATTTTTGAAAAATGGTGGACACTCTGGGATTGCGATGACTGGTTTGGGTGCTAATGATCAGATTTACCAAAACATAATTGTGTCGTAGTATTGTGTCCACCATATCTCAATTTTAAACGTTGTTTTGGTTGGTCTGAGTATTTTTGCCAGGAGGCATTTTACATGGTATTAGGGAAAAATTTTCACTGGAATTGATTTCTTGTTGTTTCTATCAAATTAAAGATTGTAAGCCTTTGAAGACAAAAATGCAAACCTACTTCAAAAACATAGCAGTAAATGTCTTATTCAAAAAGTTTTTTTTTCTTTTCTTTTTTTCAATTTTTGACATTATGTGTTAGACAGAGGGGTGTCTGTGTATAATTTTAACACCCTGTTTTGTCATTTACATGTGAATGTATTGTAAGTGAACAGTTTGGACACCTGTTTTTTTTTATTTCCAGCAATTTTTGACACCCTTTTACCAAAACATCTTGATTATAGAATGAGCTAATGTTGTACCTTTTATCCAATCATCAGTCCATCTACTTTGACGAGCCCGGACATACCCCAGCTGCATTGAGTGAGGGTATAACACGCCCAGTACCCGATTGGGTGGCTGGTGAACTAAGTGATCATTACTCCAGTGCGTCGGCTCATTCACATCAACTAGTTGATCCTCCTTCTGCAACCTCAACATTAAGAGCAGATAGATATAGTAAAGCTCAGTATACTAAAAGCCAACACAGGTACTGTTGTTCATTCATAAATACCTGGGACAGTTTAAACATTCTGATTTGTCGAGAGGAGATCATGTGACCATGTTTATACCTGGGATATAAACATGGTCGACCAATCACTAGCGACTGGTTCAAATCACTGCAGAAAAGTAGTTGTGAAACAAAAAATAAAGTTTGTACGGCCACACATTTTTTATGTGTAATTTTAAGTGTGACTAATTTTGGCTTTACCCATTTACACCGATGTGTGTTAGCACTGTATCTGTATTAAGCTGAATCTGTTTACTAAGTACTTTCCCACGCTCTGTGAAAAAAATCTCAGGTATATTAGTTGGGTGGGATTCAAACCCACGACCTTTGCAATTCTAGAGCAGTGTCTTACCAACTAGACAACTGAGAGTGCTCGGTAGCTATAGGCAGTTCGAATCCTAGTACTGAGTATACAGTGCTAACACACATCGGTGTATGTGGGTTAAACCAAAATTAATACTCTTTGTTGCAAATTTTCAAGTAATGTGTTCTTATGATTAATTTATCACTAAAATAAATGGGTTAAACATGGCCTGAGGAAATTGAGTCAAACAAGAGTGCTATCAGATGATTGTGCAGAGAGAGCAAATTTCATTGCTCAATCTAAGATTTAAAGACATTGGACACTATTGGTAATTGTCAAAGACCAGTCTTCTCACTTGGTGTATCTCAACATGCATAAAATAACAAACCTGTGAAAATTTGAATGCAATTGGTCGTCGGAGTTGCAAGATAACTATGAAAGAAAAAAACACCCTTGTCACACTAAGTTGTGTGCTTTCAGATGCTTGATTTTGAGACCTCAAATTCTAAACATGAGGTCTTGAAATCAAATTTGCGGAAAATTACTTCTTTCGCGAAAACTACATTACTTCAGAGGGAGCCATTTTTCACAATGTTTTATACTATCGACCTCTCCCCATTACTCGTTACCAAAAAAGGTTTTATGCTTATAAATATTTTGAGTAATTGCCAATAGTGTCCACAGGACTCAGCAGGCCATTCAATGTCAAACAGGGCCCAATTTCATGGCTCTGCTCACTGTAAGCAAAGAATCGGCACTTGCTGAAGCAGGGAATTCTGTGCATACGTCAAGTGTATCCCACAGGTTAGAAGGGAATTTCGGCTTGTGGACGTGCATACTCAACGTTACTATGCATTCTAGCTTACACAGCTAGCGCAGATTTCGGCAGTAAGCATCAACAAATGCTTACAGCCTGTGTTGCGTTTTATTTTGCAGTATTAGGCAACAATTGTTTCAGTTTAATTGGACATTGGTTAATCGCTGGCCAATTCCCATAACAGGTATTGGTTACGACAGCCAAAACACACCCCCAACTGACTCTTGCTTGCTCATCAATTTCTCCCCAAGTAGAAGGTTGCTGTACCACGTGCAATATTTCTTGTCATTTACATCATCTGTTTATATCATTGTTTGCAGAAGAACAAGAACGGAGAGTGGTTTGCCATCATCTAAATCTACTAGTGATCGTGATTACCTTGGACATATGGTGAAATCTAGGGTATGTTGGACTCTAGCAGTGCCCTGTATTAAATACTTGTAATGATATGTAAGCTGTAAACTCCTATTGTTTTACAGAAGACAATAGAGCGTTCTCATGCCTTGAATTAGCCCACAGCATACACAGCATACCTTCGTTTTTGAGGAGCGCGATCGCGCTCGCGCTCCTACCGCGCTCCTGGGACTGTTTTCAGGTGCGCCTTCGACAGCGCTCCTCCGCGATCATTACGGTGTATTTTATTTATAACACAAAAGCAGATTTCACACCAGTCGTTGTTACTTTGCGTGCGACAATAAATAAAAGAAACATTGAATGCTAGAGGTCGCTTTGGAACGCTGCACTAGCGTGATATTAAACGCCCTCTATTGGTAAAATCTACGCGAACCAGCAATAAATGCATTAAGACAAGACTCGATGTGTCACGTGGGAGTTTTAGCGCATTTCCAGGCAGCGCAAATGCGAGGGCGAAGCGCATACCTCTCGGCGTACTTAGCTCAATCAACATCTGTTGTGAAATCTCGAGATTGAGCAGCGCAATTAACAGAATGCGAGGTTTACGAACTCACAGCCGAGTACATTACTACATACACACACACACGCTGCTGTTGTATATGTCGCCTTTGCAATACTAGAACTACTACTAGATCAACCATGGTTCAACGACGTATTTTCTCGTGAGAACATGTGTATTTTCTAATGCTTTATATCGAATGTGAAAACATTTTAGAAAAAAAAGAAACATTAAACATAAAACCTTAAAATCGTGTGGTATTTTGTCACACGGGAGTTTATTTTGTCTGTAAATTTTATTTGTGTACGTCCGAGTCCAATCCGCTCCGATCCGACCTGACCATTTTAGTAATCATAAACTGAGTATGCCATCAAACAAATTGAGCTCCTGGACAATTTAAGAAGAGTGATTTTTTAGGAGCTCAAATTAAGCTCCTGAGTATTTTCAGGAGAGCGATTAAAAGAGCTCCTTCTATTTCTATAAACGAAGGTCTGACACAGCAATTACTTTGGTGCCCTGTGGTTTTGCTGTAGTGCCTTCTGCAAAGTACAATACCTTTTACTCTTAGAAGTGCCCCTTTTACCAGAGGGAACTAGCTATGCCACTAAAAAGATTGAAATTCCATGCCTGCGTTCTCACAAAACTGACTGTATTATCACTCCCCATGCTGGACTTCCAGCTGCATGAGTGTGTGCTGACGTCACAAAGAGCTACGATTGATCCTAACCATGAATCAATCTTAATTGCTAAGAAAAGGTTGATGTTACAATATAGATTATTTGGGTTTGAGCAAAAGAGCAAGATTTGAACCAATAACCTACGGATTAAAGTGCCGGCACTATACCAATTGAGCTATCTAGCCCTATGTTGGCAGTCTCCCTAATTGTCAACATCTTTGTTCGGATGCCACTCAGAAGCCATACAACCATTAGCTGCCATGTAGCCAGGGATCACACCCAAGTTTGGGATACAACCTTGGAAGCGGCAGTCAGGGGATCACTTTAGAGAGGGTTGCAACTTTTTATTTAAGATTTCAAATAACAAACCACAAATTACTGTGGTGTCATGAGCAACCCATCTTGAGATGAATCTCAGTGTTATGTGAACTCCAGCCCACGGCCCAATTTCATGGAGCTGTTTAACGGCCGATTTCGTGCTGACTGCGATTTCCATTACATAGCGTTGCTAACTGCTATCACACGAAAAGGCGTGCTAACCTTCCGATGCTTTCTGCACAAAAATAAATAACTTCACAATGCAAATCCATGGTGAACGTGCAATATGGTCCCCTAATTTGTCTGCTAACCTATGGAATAGGCTTGCACCTTAGCAAATTTGTGTGCTACAGTAAGCACGGAAATTTGCTTTTCCGTTAAGCAGCGCTATGAAATTGGGCCCAGGTATCCTTATCTCAGATCAAGGGAACCAGATTATTTCAAGGTTTTTAAAAACAATCCTTTTTTGGATGGTTAGGAGGAGGTACGATTGAGGCAAAGAAGGTCTTTCTCCTTCTCGTCTGATGAAGATGATGAGAACAAGCCTAGAAGGAGCCGCAAGACAAGGTCACCAGCCAGGAATACAGAGGTAGTATACCCTTCAGTTCTGAAAGTAACATCCAGCGTTTGTCATTAAAGGAACACGTTGCCTTGGATCGGTCGAGTTGGTCTTTGAAAAGCGTTTGTAACCCGTTTGTTATAAAATGCATATGGGTAGAAAGATGTTGTAAAAGTAGAATACAATGATCCACACAAACATGCCTCGAAATTGCGCGGCTTTCCTTTTACCTCGTCGACTAACACGGTCGGCCATTTATGGGAGTCAAATAAGAGTCATAAATGGCCATCAGTGTTGATTCACAAAGTAAAAGGAAAACCACGCAATTTTGAGGCAAATTTGTGTGGATCATTGTATTCTACTTTTAAAACATCTTTCCAACCATATGCATTTTATAACAAACCGTTACAAAAACGCTTTTTATAGACCAACTCGTCCGATTCGAGGCAAGGTGTTCCTTTAATGAATCTTACCATGTCTGGAATTTACAAATTGCATGATTTGGGCCCAAATGGGGGTTAAGCACAAAAGGTAGCCAATCACATCAAAATTATGCTCACTGGAATATGGTAACCAGCCTTGGTAACCAGCCTGCTAAAATACTATGTCATGTGTGCACTCTGTGACTGGTTTGCTGCCCTTTCGTGCTTAAACACTGTTTGCTACTCGAGCAGTGTAGCTTTCGGGTTGGCGTAGTGGTATCTTTCCTTGCCTTCCAACTCTAGGACCCTGGATTGAATCCCACCTTCCTTCCTTGTTTTCTCTGCAATGGGTTCTTGGCTAGTACAAAATAATTGCCCGGTCACGCGGGCCCCGATAAGGAGAACGAAAACGAGACCATAAAAATGCACACCCTCGATTGCTTGAATTGCTCCACGCAGAATGCGCCCACGCTTACTCAACCAATCAAAGGCGTGCATTTTTGTTGTTTTTTTGTTTTCGTTCTAGTAATCTGGGCCTGTGTGACCGGGCCTTTAAGCTCGCTTTTCTGAGAGTCCTTAGCTTCACAACCAGAATTAAAAGGAAATGTCCGATAGCACCATTAGCCAGTTCTTTCCCCCTACATAACACTTGAGTGGTACTTATCAGATTATTACACATCTGTGTAAGGGTAAAACAAAATATAATATTAGACCATTAAAATGTTTAATTTTAGAGTGATATTAATGTAAGATGAAATTATTTATTTAGGATTGGGGACTACATGTACCTTCCACTGCCAGTTCAAAAAACAACACATCAGGATTTGGATCATTACCATTACCAGGTAATGTAGAAAACAACTTTGCTTTGATTAGTTCTTGTTTGTTTTGTCGGTCAGTTTCACTAATCTGTATCTGTTTTGTCAATTGACAAGCTACAATCCCAGCCATATCTCGTTGGGCCCCCGTGCCCCCCTTTCAATGTTGGTTCTCATTGCATGGTCTTCTTCTGCGTTCCAGTCACCATTGAGCGGAGGGACGGAGGACAGAATGTTTATGTCAGGGGAGAGTGGACAGTGAATGTTTGATTGTAACTGCCCAAGCATTTTGGCGGGGATTGTAGTTCCTTCGGCGTTGTCACCTTTCATTACCTCAAGCAGCTAATATCGGATGTCCGACCGAAATTAACCACGTTATATTTTCATACTACTACTGTGAGATTAATATTTGTACTATTGACTATCTCACCCACAGCTAGTGGGCGTGTACAAGAGGAGATGGTTCATCAATATGAAAAGGAGCTGGAGTTACGAACTAAAATGGTGGAAGCTAAATACCACGAGGAGAAGCTGCAGGTTCAACAGAAGCATGACCAGGCTATACAGAAGGTAATCACAGACGCCGAGAACTTGGGCTCAATTTCATACAGACGCTCTAGAAGAAAACGTTGCTCAATTATTTTCTGCTTAGCCAAAATAAGCAGGATAATCTGTAGATGTTTGTAGATGGTTTTTGGCTGGTAAACTTATACAGAAGGTAATCACAGACGTGGACAACTCATTATTACTCTTAATGTTTGGGCCCCAATTTAATACAGCTGCTTTGGCAGAAAATATTGCTTACAAATTGTCTGCTTAGCCAAAATAAGCAGGAAACTAGTCACAAATTGTACATGTGACATGATATTTTGGCTGGCAATGCTTTATGGTAAGCATAGTCTTTTTTTGCTTAGCTACTTTTTGTGCTATGAAAGTGGGCCTGGGCTATACAGAAGGTAATCCACCACATGGAAAACAAACTATTACTCTTAATGATAATACAAAGCTCTCACAAAGTGCACAAACCCTATAAGTGCAAATCCAGGGGCAAGTGCCCCCGGTAAAAAATATATTTGGATCCATGCCTGCCCTGGGTATTAGAGGTAAGAAGGGTTAAATAAGGGAATCAATGTGGGGTGAAGAGGTTTTCAACTAGTGGTTTAATCCCAACGAGGCCTGGTTTATGATAATTTTACCGAGACGAAGTCGAGGTAAATTATAAAGAACCAGGGTTTAAACCACTAGTTGAAAACCGATTCAACACACTTTGATTCCCATTCATAAATACCTTTTCGGTCAAAAACATCATCACTTTTTGGTCAAAAAGTCAAATAAATGCAAAAATTATAATTGTTAAATGATTTCTTTCAACACAACACCCCTCCAGCTATGAAATGGTAAAGCCCTCCGCCGCCCTCGGTTAAACAACTCCTTATAAGGGAATGCTGTGCGCGTCGCGCGTATCGCGTGATGTGGCACAACTGTTTCAGTCGTTGCTTTCGACCAATAGGAATGAAGAAACTGTCTTATAAGAACGGGTGCAAGGTCGCGTGTCACGCCCGTGAATTAACACTTTTTACCGGTCATAAACAAAGGTTTATACACACCCACGTGACGCGCTCTCCACCAATAGGAATAGCGAAACTGTCTGAGGTATTTATGAATTGTGTATGGTGTATGGGAGATTGTCCCAAGGGGCCAATTAAACCAAAGGCACCACAACCATAGACTTTGAGCTGTCGGGAGTATTTATGGTGAGTGGTTCACCAATGGTCTACTGTCATGGTGATAAAATGGCAAGAGGCTAGACACGAAAGATGGAGCCTGGGAGTGGATCAATTTCCAAATGATCGGGAGGATTTTGAACTCGATTCTTGTGCTGTAAACAGCTACTAACAGAAATCAGCTCAGGAGACTTGGAAACAGATAGCTGATGAACAACACTTCACCATCTACATTTTTGTAACTTAAATAGAAAACAATTTTTTCATGGTCAGCTTGCTCTGTACCTTTTATCTATGGACTGTTCCGGCTTTCCACTAAGCTCCGCCCAACGCGCACATGAGCTAGACACGTGTACGAGCACTTCCAATGACATTCTGCACATTTCTGCCGCGCATGCCAAATATACGCGCACGCATGACCGAGTTTGTCCGACCACAATCATTGCTGTGATTGGTCAAATGGGTGGACGCGCACAGTTTGATTGACAGGCCGGATCGGTCCTTTATTTAGTGTCAATTTTTTGATGTAATGTAGATCCTGGATCGTAAAAACTCTGAGATGGAAGATATCAAGTCTCACTATCGAAGTAAAAACCAAGAAATGGAGGAATCCATCAGGAAACTGGAGAGGAAAGGTAATTTAATTTGGGGTTTAACAATGAAAAACTGACTCAAGCGAGATTAGAACCAAAGAACTCCGGATTAATGTTTCAGTGCTCTACCGACTGTCTAGCCCTAGGTTGGCGTTCCACCTAGAGGTAAAAGCATTTAAACGTGCCTGGAATAATCAATCTTTCTTATTCAGTTTCGTCGTTTTAATATTAGAAGAAATCAAAGTATTTTTATAGAATTTTAAATCAATATGAAGTTTGTCTTAATTATTTGTCAACGTTTCCAACAGCGGGTTTAAGTCCAAGTTTTGATACTTGTGTCCTTGCAGAACCCTTTATAATGCAGAACCCTGTATATCTATCCCTGAAAGAAAAGTTTTATTTTCTTCTTCTTCCTATACGAGTACAAGCCTCACATGTGAGTGTTATCGTACTATGAAGTGCAAAAGTAAGCAGGCCGCGGGAACATGTCGGTAAAAAATCTCACAGAAATACGTGAAACAAGGTGTATTTATACAGATGCAGGTAGGCTGCTAGTGCAAGTAAAAGAAAAACTGGTGGCTTAACAGAGCTGTAGGCTGGACAGCCGACCTTGGAGCTGGTCCAGTGATGTAGCTGTCACAACAGTGTCTGTTAGGTGGTTCCACAGACAGATGGCGCTTGGTATGAATGAGTGTTGGTATACAAGTATCCTGCCGTGGTGTTGGAGGAAGCCTGATCTTGATGGATTGAAGTTTTATTAAGTTTATTATGGTTTGCTCTCGATTGCATCGAACCACCTTGTAAACCCCTTACCAGGCACTGCATAAATTAAAAATCTTTGCAAACCTGTCGGAAACATACTGCGCCCCTAATTAGTGAACTATTTTCCTTGGGGGAAATCAGAAAATTTATGATTAAATGAATAGGGTATCACAGATGGATTGCACATGACGTCATTGACCGCCTACTTTGATGACAAATAATGGAAATGTGTACTAGTTGCGCTCATCTCCCAGCCAATGATAGCCATTCACACTTGCAAGTTTCATCATTGATGGTAGCCAATACAGGGGGTCACACTGTAGGCGCTTTGTAACCTTTGGAAAAGGCGCTTTATAAATGGTATTATTATTATTATTATTATTATTATTATTAGGTCAGATGTTGTACTCGCTAAACGTTCCAGCTTTCAAGGACCAAGTTATCACTCTTGTTTATATTATTGTTATTATTTACGTTGTTGTCCCAGTGCAATCCATGGTGAAGGAGTCAACACAGATAAGAGAGACAAAAGATCAACAAATCACAGAGCTGAAAAAAATGGTTGAACACAGTGACCAATCAACCTTGAATGAATTTGAAAAGAAGGTGAGTTTCATTCAAACCATGAAAGGTCATTAAAGGCAGTGGACATTATCATCATAAAACCTTTCTTGATTACGAGTAATGGGGAGAGGTTGATAGTATAAAACATTGTGAGAAACAGCTCCCTCTGAAGTGACGTAGTTTTTGAGAAAGAAGTAATTTTCCACGAATTTGATTTCGAGACTCCAAGTTTAGAATTTGAGGTCTCAAAGTCGAGCATCTGAGAAGCACACAACTTCGTGTGACCAGGGTGTTTCTTTCTTTCATTAATATCTCGCAACTTCAACAACTGATTGAGCTCAAATTTTCACAGGTTTGTTATTTTATGCATATGTTGAGATGCACCAAGTGAGCAGACTGGTCTTTGACATTTACCAATAGTGTCCACTGTCTTTAAAGGCACTGGACACTATTGGATTACACAAAATAATTCTTAGAATACAAACTTTCTTGGTAACGGTCAAAGGAGAGCTGTTGATAGTTTAGAACAATACACTAAATAAAAATAAAATTGCCCCTAATAAACTGCAACAGTAACAATTTGTCTTCACAAATGTTTTAAAACAATGTAAAAAAGAAACAAGACAAGGCAAAACTAGTAGCAACTTTATAAAACACATACATGAGGACAAAATACTGAAATTACAAATGGAACTTGTAAAAAATTGTAGAGTGAGACCACTCAATAAAAGTGCAGAACTATCAGAGTTGCCACTGAACTTAGAAAAAGTTTTTAAAATTTAGTAAAAGCAATGATAAAGCTTACTTTTTGTTGGCACTCGCAGAATCAAAGTTGGGATGTTTCTTAATACTCAGTAGTAGACGGCCAAACACAATGGATGACTTAAAAATATGCATCATGGCAATTGTTCTGCTTTTGTCTTTCAGCTTCATGAGAACATGGCCGATTTTGAGCAGGAGAAGTTTGAGATGCAGAAGCAACAGACTAAAGCGATTCAAGACATCCTGGATGACACTAACACCAGGCTGCACAAGATGGAACTTGAATATAATACACAAGTGGACAATCATGTGAGTATTCTTAAATAGATTCATAAGGATTGTCCATTAATGGTTGTTATACCTCTGTACAAATTGTGAAGTTTGATTGGTCGAGAACCAATGTGCAACAAATACGCATGTTACATGGCTCGACGAGCTGGGTAACATGAAAAGTGATGTACACCGGTGTACATCACCTTGATCGTTCCCAGCGTTGGTCGATTTCCAGTGCTGTGTAACAAACAACCACCGGTACAAGGGAATTGGTTCTTGTTCGTTTGCTAATTGAACAATAAATAGTCCATCGTAATAATGTTTGAAGATACAACAGAACTTTGAGAAGAGGAATAACAATTATACAAAGGTATAACAAAACAATTGTTGCACGCTGTGCCTAGGGTCCATTGGTTTTGTACACCCTCGGTGGCAAATGGCACCCCTGGCTTCGCCTCGGGTGCCATTTTCCCCCTATGTACAAAACGCCTTTGACCCCGTCACAACGTGCAACAATTGTATAATGTTCACTTTACCAATTTTAATTTTATGGGGAAAAACGGAGCACAAACTCACAAAATTCAGTGACGTTTCACCACTACACTAGTGGCTTCATCAGACTGACACGGCTGGTTTTCTTCTTTCATTGATATCAGAGTTAATTATAAAGGGAGTGATGAGCTGGTTGTAAGTGTTGTGAAGTTTGCATATATATATATATCGTTAACTTTGTACGTATCAGATTGTTTTTATATAGGCTAGGCCCCTATATGAAAATTTCTAATTGTTTTTTATCCTTTCCTGTAATTGGCGGCTCATCCGCAGTTGGTTTGGTCAATAAATATAATATATATTTTTATATCCAACATGCAAACTGATTGGAAAATACTGGGTATACAGTGCTAACACTCATCGGTGTATGGGTAAAAACCAAAATTTGTATTCTTTATCCCCAATGCAAATATCGTTGCGGTACCCGCTGCCAAAACATAGGATTCGAACTGCCTCTAGCTACCGGGCAATCTCGGTAGTCTAGTTGGTAAAATACTGCTGTAGAATTGCAAGGGTCATTTGTTCGAATCCCACCCGAGTAATATGTAAGAGATGTTAAATTTGCATCGGGGATAAAGAATACTAAAAACCAAAATTAATATTCTTTATCCCCAATGCAAATGTAACATCTATTATATCCTTGCGGAATCCGCTCCAAAAACATAGGATTCGAACTGCCTCTAGCTACCGGGCAATCTCGGTAGTCTAGTTGGTAAAATACTGCTGTAGAATTGCAAGGGTCGTGGGTTCGAATCCCACCCGAGTAATATGCTTGTGATATTTTTTTAAGGGACTCAGGAAAGTACTGAGTGTACAGTGCTAACACACATTGGTGTATGGGTAAAAACCAAAATTAATATTCTTTATCCCCGATGCAAATTTAACATCTATTGTAAGAAAGCAATTTGAACCTTATCTTGTAGGCTGCAGTCATCAGAGATCTAGAGTCAAGGATTACACAACTAAGTCAAGACTCTGAGAACCACTTGATCTTACAAACTCAACTGAGTCAAGAAAAGGCTGAAATACAAAGACAAAGTGAACTCCTTTCTGCTGAGCTTGAAAACACCAACGCAAGGTAATGAGGGAAGACTACATCAGTTTCAATGATAACTGCAAAGTGTCATATAAAGTATTTGAGATGGATCTACATTGATATTATACATTGTTGAGTATTATCAAATGAGGTTTTGCGGTCAAGCAATAGGTGTAAACCTCTTTTGAGTAGTGTCGGTTCTGAAAAGAACTGGTTGTTTTCAACTCAACGTTTCGATCACTATGCTCCGATTGTCTTCAGGAGAGGTTTACACATTGAATTTTCACAGGTTAATTGATACATCTAAATAGGATTAAAACAAGTGAATGGTTATTAGAAAACCAACGGCACACTTAGCCTTTAAAGCCATTGGACACTTTCTGAACAGAACAAAAATTAAAAGTTCACAGATTTACAAATAACTTGCAGGATTTACAGAAGGTAATGGTGAAAGACTTCCCTTGAAATATTATTCCATGAAATGCTTTACTTTTTGAGAAAACATTAAAACAATTATCAATTCTCGATACCGAGAATAACAGATTTATATTAAACACATGTCATCCACGGCGAAACGTGCGGAAGGGTTGGTTTTCCCGTTATTTTCTCCCGACTCCGATGACCGATTGAGCCTAAATTTTCACAGGTTCGTTATTTTATATATAAGTTGTGATACACGAAGTGTGGGCCTTTGGACAATACTGTTTACCGATGTTGTGCGATTGCTTTAAAAGCGCCCGATAAATAAGGGAATCAATGTGTGGTAAAGAGGTTTTGAACTAGTGGTTTAATCCCAACGAGGCCTGGTTCTTGATAATTTTACCAAGGCGGGTTTAAACCACTAGTTGAAACTGATTCAACACACTTTGATTCCCATTCCCATTCAAAAACATCATCACTCTTTGGTCAAAAAATAAAATAAATGCAAAATTTATAATTGTTCAATGATTTCTTTCAACACGACACCCCTCCAGCTATGAAATGATAAAGCCCTCCGCCGCCCTCGGTAAACAACTCCTTATAAGGGAATGCTGTGTGCGTCGCGCGTATTGCGTGATGTGGCACAACTGTCCTGGCCGTTGCTCTCGACCAATAGGAATGAAGAAACTGTCTTATAAGAACAGGTGCAAGGTCGCGTGTCACGCCCATGAATTAACACGAATAGCGAAACTGTCTGAGGTATTTATGAATGCCTATTTATATTTCCTTGATTTACTGTTATCAGGTTCACAGCTCTTGAGAAGGAATATGAGCGAGCTAAAGATGATTACGACATGGAAACCAGATCAATGAGAAATAAAACTGATGCAACTATTGAGTTCATGAAGCAAGAACATGCATTGTCTGCTGCTAAGGTATTGTATACCGTTGTTGTTTAGTCTCATGTTTAACCCATTAGTAACCATAGCGGCTGGAAACGGCTGCAAGATCTGACCTATACCCACTTCCACTCAAACAAAAAAGTCCCAATGTCCTGAATGTCTTTGTTTGGGAACGAATCATATTTTGAATTTGATTAGAATTTGGGATGGAATATTGTTGAAATGCTTATTTTTAAATTGAACATTGTGGAAATTGGAGTAGAACTTGGAATTTAATTCATAAGTGATTTGGGGTATAGGAAATCAAATAAAATATTGTGGGAATGGAGAAGAGTTGAACAATTGTAAATATTAAAACCTTTAAAAGTGTTTAAATTTTGGTGTTGGTGATTTTTGGAGTAGTTCCCAGGGAAATTACAGTAAGTGCCGACAGTGATGACGATACAGAAATGAATTGCCTCTTAAAGGTTAATGATGAAAACAAACAACATTTTTGATCCCTTCTAAGCAATCAAATTACAAGAATCTGCATTTTTAGTGTATCAAATAAAACTGGCTTTCAAGTTCTTTGGGCAAATGTATTTGTTTGTGGATATCTTTTAATAAGGGAATCAATGTGTGGTGAAGAGGTTTTCAACTAGTGGTTTAATCCCATAATTTTACTGAGACAAAGTTGAGGTAAATTATCTATAACCAGGCCTCGGCGTATTTAAACCACGAGTTGAAAACCGTTTCAACACACTTTGATTCCCATTCATAAATACCTTTTCGGTCAAAAACCATCAACACTTTTGGTCAAAAAGTAAAATAAATGCAACAATTATAATTGTTCAATGATTTCTTTCAACACAACACCCCTCCAGCTATGAAATGGTAAGGCCCTCGGGTAAACAACTCCTTATAAGGGAATGCTGTGCGTATCGCGTGATGTGGCACAACTGTTTCAGCCGTTGCTCTCGACCAATAGGAATGAAGAAACTGTCTTATGAGCACCGCTGCAAGCTCGCGTGTCACGCCCATGTTTCAACACTTTTTACCGGTCATAAACAAAGGTTTATTCACACCCACGTGACGCGCTCTCCACCAACAGGAGTAGCGAAACTGTCTGAGGTATTTATGAATATGTTTTTGTTAATTAGTCTTCAGAGAATATACGTGAGTTGGAGCAGCATGTACAAGATTTAAAGCAGTCATTGCAAGACAGTCATCACCAAAGACAACGAGAATTAAGGGTCAGTATCCTACACATAACTTGGGTATCTAAATGTACCGTTATTTCTTTTCTTTTTTCCCGTGGCAATTTTTTCCAAAAATGAATGGCCTTAAAACTTATTTTGTAAGAAGCGCTGCAGCTGTTGATAATGTGTAGCAATTTAAGAAACATTTGCCTTCTAAGGAATGTGGTTTTAGAGAAAGGGATTCCAATCAAATTCCATCTGAGAAAAGAAGTTTTCTTCCTGTGTGGACGTAACTGCTCGTGATTTTGTTGGGTTT
This sequence comes from Asterias rubens, assembly GCF_902459465.1. NCBI lineage: Eukaryota > Metazoa > Echinodermata > Asteroidea > Forcipulatida > Asteriidae > Asterias > Asterias rubens. The sequence continues at coordinate 9,744,200 of NC_047068.1, read as the reverse complement.
CTTAAAAAGGCTACTACCTTTTGAAATACAATTTAGTTATTTTCTGCATATGTTGGGATACACCAGATGAGAATCCTGGACTTTGACAGTTACCAATAATGTCAAGTGTCTTAAACCCTTTTGAGACCATAGCTGCTGCAACTGGCTGCAAGATCTGACCTACTACCACACATGTCCTGAATTTGTATTGACCCCTTGCACGCGCGTCACACGCGGCGACTGATGCCACGCTCACCATGTTGGTGGGCAGTTAGGTTTACGTGTATTAACGCTGCGTCGCCTAAAATGCGCACTTCACTGCATAACACACACAGCATAGAGTTATATATAAAAACGCACAGTGAAATTGCCCACCAGTATGGCACATATGGTGACGTCAGGTGAAATGGGTCAATAGGATTAAAACAATCGAATGGTTCCTGAAACTAAAAGTCATACTTTGCCTTCAGGACCTATTTTTTACTTTGTATAATAATTTTGTTACATGATGTTTTTATTCAGGATGCAGAGTCTATGGAGAGACAGGAGAAGGTTCATCTGGAGACTCTACATACAAAGCAGATTACTAGCGTCAAGACAGAACTAGAACAAACTAGACAAGAAAACCAAAGAAATCTACACAAACTACAGCAGACAATGAGGTACAGTACACTCTGCATCTACCAGACACACAGGGCTAAACAGCTCAGTTGGAAAAGTGCTGGCATCATAATTCGGAGGTTGTTGGTTCATTTCCCGCTCTAGCAAATTTCCTTTTTCGACCCCAGATCAGTTAAAATTTACTAAGTCAGTTTCCCTTGTGGTTTATTATTTGATATCTGAAAAAAAAGTCACATCCCCTGATGACTGCCGCTTCCTAGGTTGTGATCCCTGGCTACACGGCAGCTAACAGTTGTATGACTTGTGACTGGCACCCCTGAATAAAGATATTGATAACATAGTGAGATCGGCAACATAGGGCTAGAAAGCTCACCTGGAAGAGCACTGGCACAAAGGGTGTTGATTCATATCCCGCTGCAGCCAATTTTCTCTGTTCATCCCTAACTCATTTCAAATTTACCCAATCAGTTTCCCTCATGGTTTGTTATTTGAAATCTAAAAAGAAAAAAATCACATTCCCTTAAGGATAACCCCAGGCTGCCGCTGCCAAGGTTGTATCGTAAACCTGGATGTGATCCCTGACTGTACTCAACAGTTAACGATGGTATGGCTTCTGACTGGCACCCGAACAAAGATATTAATAAAATATAGAGACTGGCATATAGTGCTAGATAGCTCAGTTGATAGAGCACTGGCATGGTGATCCAAAAGTTGTTTGTTCAAACCCTGCTCCAGTCAATTTGTCTTTGTTGAACCCCTGGACCAAAGATGTTTACAAAAAGGGGAGACCGCCAACGTAGGGCTAGATAGCTCAGTTTGTAGAGCGCTTTTACATTAATCCAGAGGTCATTGATTCAAACCCCGCTCGTATCAATTTTCTTTGTTCAAACCTAAATAAAATTAAAATCTCGTGACATTTTTATACAGAGAGAAAGATGAACAAGTACAGAGGCTTCAAGACTCCAAGAAATTGCAATCGCAGAGTGCCGAGAAAGCACTAGAAGAGTTCAAGTCACAGGTGGAGCGTAATTCAGGCCGGATGTTTGATGATATGAAACAACAAATGAAGAAAGTAGAAGAAGATCTTGCACAGTCCAAGGAACTCAGGCAGAAACAAAGTAAAGAATTCACCAAACAGACGGAACAAGAGCGTAAACACTTCCATAAACAGGTAGAAGAATAATGTCCATGATCAGTCATTACATAACAGCTTTTTGTAATAGTATGAATTTTGCTCTAGAAACACTGTCATAGACAGTTACAGCAAAACCCTTTTGAGTTTTACTTTTAGAGTTAAAGACAGTGGACACTATTGGTAATTACTCAAAATATTAGCATAAAACCTTACTAGGTAACAAGTAATGGGGAGAGGTTGGTAGTATAAAACGTTGTGAGAAACGGCTCCCTCTGAAGTGGAGTAGTTTTCAAAAAAGAAGTAATTTTCCACGAATTTGATTTCGAGACCTCAGGTTTAAAATTTGAGGTCTCGAAATCTAGCATCTGAAAGCACACAACTTCGAGTGACAAGGTTTGTTTTTCTTTCATTATTATCTCGCAACTTTGACGACTGATTGAGCTCGATAATGTTGAGATACACCAACTGTGAAGGCAAGTCTTTGACAATTACCAATAGTGTCCAGTGCCTTTAAACATTCTGGTGTAGATTGCTCAGAACCAGTTTATTGATGATTGGTTTTGTATGGGTACTCCCTACCGACACAAGCTCTGCTTACTTGGCTGTGCCCCCAATTCTTAAAATTCTTGTATCACTTTATTTACACTGTATTTATATTGATTGAGGAGTTTGGAATTAAGTGTTATTGAATTGAATTGAATTGAAAATACCATGTCGTTACGTTTCAATTTGCATTTTTAGAGAGTATCAAAATAATGTTACCTTTTTATTGTGATTTTTTAGACTTTTTCTTTTTTCATATGGCCTCTAGTTTGAAAGAAATCGTGCATACCTCATCAGAGCCCCTCTTTCATGTTGTTAATTTGTATTTCATTGACTGCCTTTTTAGCTTACAGATCAAGAGACTGCTCATAATCAAAAGTACACCCAGTTACTACACCAGCATCAATCCGACCATGAAGCTATGCAACAAGAACATGAACATGTGTTAGCAGTAACTACACAGCGACTGCAAACCAGACTGGAAGATGAACACAAACAAAACATGAACCAGCGGGACAAAGACTCACAGGTGATATTTTGGGTTGTTCAGCGCAGTGTCTATAAACGGATTGGACATAGCGTCGTTGACCGCCATATTTGAAGATACACAATGGAAAAGTGCCTGCAGGTACATGCTGTGCACAACACTCAGCCAACGATAGCCTTGCATGGCACATTTCATCAAAGGGGGGGGGGCAATGACGTCATGTGCAATCCATATATTATCTAATAAAAATAGTAACTATAGTGGCTTCTTATACAGTGTTCATAATCAATGACTGACGTTAAGGTGCTTCAACAGTCAGTATTTCCCTGTAAGGAATTGTGGAGCTTGAAGCATGAGACAGTAGCACCATCAATGGTTTACATGGTGCTGTGGCGCAATATGCACTGGGTCTTTTGCGTGCATTACACAATACACCAAAACTACAGATTTACATCCCATCAAAAAGGACGCAGCAATCATGGTTAAACTTCTTGCTTAAGGACCAAACTAACTTTCAATGAAGAAACAATTTATTTTTGGCCAGAAAAGACAGCCGTTTGACTAAAAAGAAATCTGCATGGATGTCATCCCCGAAGCAAACTGGATAAATAATATACACAAAAAGTGAACAAGTGTGAATTAATACTAAGGGCTTACTATAACAGGCCTTGAACTTGTCTCTTGAAGGGGCGTAGGGATTTCCCTCTGGTAAGGGGCACTTCTATGAGAGAAAATGTAAAATTGTATTGGAACCTTGCAGAGGGCACCACAGCAGAACCACAGGGCACCACGGCAATGGGCCCTTTTCATGAAACGCTAAATTGTACATAGCGCGTGCGCTCTAATATTTTGGTTGGCAAAAAATGAGGGAACATCACGCTGTTTTGTACACGGCTAATGGCTGCGTGATGCAGATGTGATTGCGCCTCTGCTTAGTGCACAACTCTAATTAGCATATTATTTCATGAAAAGGGTCCATTGCTGTGTGTTCCTTAAGTTATTTCGAGGCTAACTTCAATAGAATGATTTGTTGTTTGTTTTTAGTTGATAGCTGAGCTAGAGCAGCAAGTGAGCGAACTGAGAGAAGCTAACATGGAGAGTAACTCACTACGGAAACAACAACTCATTGAGTTAGGTCTACTCAGAGAAGATGAGAAACAGAAAGTCATGTGGGAGTGTGAAGCAACAGTAAGTCATGAATTATAAGATTCCATGAATTATAAGATTCATTTTCACAAATCCAAAATGATGTAGTTGCTACTTACATATAATTTTGGTGATTACGATTCCCTCCTAAGCTACATGTAGTAGCTTCTTCAGACTGGTGACCATGCCCACTACCGAACTGCCTTTCTTGGTGGACATACATGTATCTCTCGTACTATCTCTCGCTCTCTTTGTACAATTGCTTCGTAGTCAGCAAATGCTTTATCATTATCTACATTACTTATTTTTGTTATTATCATCATTGTTATCTTTGTCATTTCTGTATTTGTTTTACCTGTCTCTACGTACATTTTTGGTTCCTGTTTATGTTTTGTTTGGCTGTCTATCAGGCATCTCACCACAAGCCTCGGCGTCTAGATGATGCCTCCATACCTAATTATATATCTCAAAAACATTACCACCTTTGGATGTTAATTATGTGCACAGGTTACGTTTGTATTGTCTTTAATAGGATTAAAACAATCAAACCGCTGTAAAAACTAAAGGTATACTTTTCCTTTTATTGAAGCTATGACTTAAACGTGCTGTTGTGCATTATTTAAATGCTCACACTATTTTGATTGATAAGGTTTCTAAACTGAAGTCAGAAATGGAACAGCAACGATTACGACAACAGAGGGACCATAGTGCAGAGTTGGAACAAATGTTGGAAAAGGTATGTCTTTAACCCATTAGCTCTCAGTTGTACGTGTATTCCGTTGCCATCCACGGACAGCAATTAGAAAAGTGAAACAGAAAGGCATTGCGAAAGAATCTCCTGCCTTACAATGGGTTCGTTCGTTTAGCTTCCCTGTGTCGACCCCGTGGTGCTCATCCAGGTGAGCCCATGACAAGAGCTAATCGAACAATCACTCACCCTCTCGTGGTGACGTCATGCACTTCGGGCCAGCCCCAAGTGACTCGTTCTACAAGCAGGGCACTTGGGGCTGACCCGGGTGAGCCCCTGGAATGAGGTCAAAGCTATTTGAACGTACCGGGGCAGATCGGGGGCAACCCCGGGAAGCTGATCGAACGCACCTACTGTAATGAATGTGCAACTTGGCAGGAGGTTCTGTGTACGATATTGGAAGGTACACATCTACTCACTCACTCACTCACTGTACTGCATAGACAGCTTTGGTCCGTCGCGCTGATATCCTAACCATTCTTTGTAGCTAGGTTCAACAGTTTGTCAACCTTACTTGGTGGACCCAGTTGCTCAATCCAAGATGTCTTCGGGCGGCCTCTAGGTCTTGACCAACCAGGTGCCGGTGTGATTCTGCCTCTGCAGTTTACGGCCGTGTTAAATGCCTTCTTTGCTGGGGTGTTGTCGTCAAGGCGGGCAATGTGGCCAAGAGCCTCTCTGCAGTGTGATGAACTTGGTTGTCAATGGCAGCAAGCTTGGTTCTTTGGGGCAACCTCTCCATTTGTAATGTGGTCTTACATCTACGAAAACATGTATATGTTAAATCACTAGTGTTTTCTTTTTTTATTACAGACCAACAAAACACTGAAGGACATTGAGAGAGATTATACCGATCGGTTAGCTGCATCAGCTGAGGTAAGTGAAAACAACACCAGGACCCAATTTCATAGAGTTGCTAAGCACTAAAATTTGCTTAGCTTTGTTTAGCATGAAATTTTTGCCTTGATAAAAAAACAGGATTACCAACCAACGTTTCACATGATTGTCAGGATAAGCAAACAACAGCTGAATACCATTAACAAGCAACATGCAACACATGGAAATTTGGTTGGTAATCCTGTTTTTACCAAGGAAAACAATTTCATGCTAAGCAAATTTTTGTGCTTAGCAGCTCTATGAAATTGGGCCCAGGGTTTTCCCTTTCCTACATGCAGTGACTGCACATCTTCCAACTGTCCCTATTTTCTAAGGAATGTCCCTACTTCGGAGAATCCCAATGTCAAAAAATAAAGAAAGTCCCTAATTCTGAAAATGTTGTTACACTAAATTCAACTAAAAAATAAGCTATGATTTTAGTAATGAAACTGTCCTTCATAATAACTTATGACTGTTATCTTAATTGTCTTTGTCTTACAAATGCCTGAATCCATTGAAATATGTTGTTACTGTACATGTACATGCCTATTTGTGTCTTTCTGCACATACCCTTAGACTGTAGGTGTGGAAGCCTCGACACAGATCTGGCTAATGTCCCTTTTTCTGACTTTGCTATGTTGCCAGTGATGTGACTTTTGCCAGTGATGTGACTTCTAGCAAACCAGTTCGCTTGTCACTTCAACATCTGTTCAGCCTTTTTCACTGGTCTATATTTTTAGGTTTCCTGCACCATTTTCATTTGCATTATGGATTAAACTTTGAAGCCACATGTACAGTGTAGGCAGAGGTTTACGAAGATTTGGGAATTTGGTGCCCTCTCTTTGCTAACTACCAATGTCAATCTTCACAAGGTATTATTTCAAAACGTCAGGCCATTAAACTATTTTTTGCATTACCATTGGTCCTTTTGGTTGGTAATGTCAATGTATTATTTTACTCTTTTTCAGAACACAAAGGAACTGCAGAATACAATTGAGACACTAAAACTTGACTCAAGCAGGTTTGTTTTGGCGTTACTTATGCATTATGGTGTTGTTTTGGTGTTAAGGCCCGGTCACACAGGCCGGGATAACGAGATCGAAAACGAGAACGATAAAAATGCATTCCCTCGATTGGATGAATGAGCGTGGGTGTATTCTGCGTGGAGCATTTCAACAAATCTGAAGGCGTGCATTTTTATCGTTTTCGTTTTCGTTCTTGTTATGTGGGCCTATGTGAACGGGTATTTACAAATTGAATTATATGATCTTCAAATCAGACTTCCACCACCGAAAAACATAAAATTGGTCAACCAGTGTAGGCAAAGGTTTCAACTTAGGCACATTATAACAGGCATGCAACTCATCCGCGTTTCCGCGGAATTCCGCGTTTTTGTTTCGTTTTTCAGATTTTTTTTTTTTTAGCTTAATATATGCCTGGCAACAACAGTGTACAACTACAATCATGTAAAATAAGCCTAGTACATGCTAACAATGCACCTAAGAGCATAATAAACCTCAACATTTTCTAGGGTACCTTTGTGGGTATCATGTCCCGTGGCGTTTCGGCTGCCTCGCTCCGCACTTGCGTTGTGCCTTTGAAAATGTTCCTCTTTTTTTTTCAACGGGCAGTTACATGCCTGTTATAAATATGCAAATTAGGTCCCTGATGTTTACAGAGTGCTGTAGGTAGTAGTGTTTTAACATATCTATTTTTAATGATATCCACTGATTATTCTTGGATTCTTTTATCTTTAGTCGTAGAAGTCAACTACAGCAAGAGATGACAGATGTCATATCTAAACTGGAAGATGAGAAACAGCTCCTCAAGAAACAGCATAATGCATATATCAAGGTAAAAAGAACCTTCTGGAAAAGTCTTTGTTTTGTGGTATTAATTTTCAAAGTGCTATTACATGCACATGTACAACCTGCACATGAACCTTTTGTATAGACTTGTGTAAGAAATGCAAGCTCTTCACCAGTGTTGTTGGTCTTGAGACCTGGGGTAAGTGTGCTGTCTTGGGCCCTTTTAGTGGGGTCTTGGTCTTGGTCTGCAAAGGTGTCGGTCTCGGAAGGGCTCGTCACAGTCTTAGATGGTTTGGTCTCGGTCATGGTCTCAGATCAAGCTCTTGATCTCAGACTTCCAGGAGTCGTGACTACAACACTGCTCTTCGCTACACTCCGTTAAGACACAAACTGATCTGCAAGGGTTACAGTAGTTTCTTACATTGATTGAATAATTTAAATATCTCTCCCAGTTTAACAATATGTAGGTGAAGGTAGTTTTGAGGATCACAGGAAAACAATTGACAAGTGTTTTATGTTTATTGGCATTTTGGGGGATTTGCATACAGGTAAAGCAGCTATGTTTAACAGCATAAAAAGTTCTTTTGTAAGACGGGTGAATGTTTTTAATATTTGTTTCAGTATTTCAATGCCCCAAACTGCCTTTTTTATTTGAGTATAATGTGGAGAGGACATTGTATTGTGAATTACCCAAACTTAATCAATATTGCTTTAAAGACACTGGACACTATTAGTTATTGTTAAAGACCAGTCTTTTCATTTGGTGTATCTCAACATGCATAAAATAACAAACCTGTGAAAATTTGAGCTCAATTGGTCGTTGAAGTTGCGAGATAATAATGGAAGAAAAAAACACTGTTGTCACACGAAGTTGTGTGCTTTCAGTTGCTTGATTTTGAGACCTCAAATTCTAAATCTGAGGTCTCTAAGTCAAATCCGTGGAAAATTACTTCTTTCTTGAAAAATATGTCACTTCAGAGGGAACCGTTTCTCAAAATGTTTTATACTATCAACCTCTCCCCATAACACGTAACCAAGTAAGGTTTTATGCTAATAAATATTTTGAGTTATTAACAGTAGTGTCCACTGCCTTAGATATGAGGACAAAACTAAATTACTTTAACATGTCCCAACAATTGAAAATAACATGTGCAAGAGTTGACTGTATGTGATTGTGTGATTTTATTTAGACTTTACATGAAGATCTTGATAAGCAGAGGAATCAATCAAGGCAGTTAGATCGACAGTTACAACAGATAGACTTCCAGCATCAAGATCAAGTAAGTTACTCCATATTTACCAATCAGATTGCAACCATTCACGGGAAAATCAACGTGGGGAGATAATGAGACTTACTTTGTATGCGGTGTGACGTGGCCAAGTGATTAGTAACGTAGGAAGTGTTGTGGCTGAGCGGGTTAACAACACCGAACTCAAGCTCTGCTGTATCTGATCAGCAGAGTGGAGTTTGAGTCCCAGTCGTGACACTTGTGTCCTTAAAGTGACACGTCGCTTTGATCAAGCAAGTTGGTCTATGAAAAGTGTTTGAAACCGTTTATTATGAATTGCATGTGGTTAGAAAGATGGTTTAAAAGTAGAATATAATGTTCCACACAAGCCTCAAAATTTCTTGGTGTTCCGTTTATTTTGCGAACTAACATGATCAGATATTTTGTGGAGTAAAAAAAAATGCCAGTTTAACATCTTTACCATATTAATGATTGATATTTAATGTGTGTGATTAGATGACTCATCTGAAGCAAGAATTTGAGAGTAGATTCAAAGGAATGATGCCAATCAGTGTAAGACAGGTAAGACAACTACTACAGCAGTTTATGTCAGGCATGACATTCTTCCTAAGAATGCACGCCTTCAATTGGTCGAATGAGCATGGGTGTATTCTGCGTGGAGCAATTCAACCAAAAGAATGCCTTCTCTTTGCGTTGGATCCGTTATCGCTGCAGTGTGACTTGGCTTTAGTCTGGTTTCCGAGAAAACAAATTTTAAAAACATATTTTTGCACTTCTTATCCCAATTACCATGAAACAATAATGCATTCTTGAGTCTAGCTATGCATGCAACTAAACAAGCTTTGTTCATTTCATCAATTAACCCCCCAGGAATTAGAGGAGACAATAGAGTCATTGAAAACCCAAGTGAACGCCCTCCAGCAGAAAAGCATCATACTACAAGAGGAAATAGAGATGGGAAGAAAATTCACATCTACTGTACGCTCTCCATCTAGGAACTAACTTAGAGATGGGAAGAAAATTCACATCTACTGTACACTCTCCATCTAGGAACTAACTCGTGTGTCAGGTTACAGGTTCATGTCTATAAGAAAATAGAATTAGCTGTTGCAAACTGGACCCAATTTCATGGTTCTGCTTAACTGTCGAATTCTGCGCTTACGATCACCATTCTCTGCTTACGTGCAAGTACCAAATTGCTGCGCAACACATGTAGCTGCGTAAGCTCAGATGCCTAGAAATGTGGGGTGCACTCAAGCCTATTCCCTGCTAACCTGTGAAATACGCTTGATATAAGCGCATAATTCCCTGCTTCCGCAAGCGCCGATTCTGTGCTTACAGTTAGCAGCGCCATGAAATTGGGCCCTGCTCAATAACCAAAATGACCTATGGTATACGCAACTAAATACTTAGAGGCCTGACTTTTTGACCCTTGCAAAGTGTTTTTCAAAGGCACTCCGCTTTGGTCGAAACATCAGGCTATTTGCTTTTTTTGCAGGTTAATATTTATACAAACATTGGCTGTTTATGATATATATAACGATTATTGAATGCACTTCGGTTGTGGATTGTCGCAGAGTACAACCTTAAAGTGAGATCTAGGCTTTTCTGACTCATGAGACAAAGCCAAGTGAAATGGAAAATCCAGATTTCACCTCGTTGTTAAAGACACTAGACACTATTGGTAATTACTCAAAATAATTGTTAGCATAAAAACTTACTTGGTAACAGTCATTTATAACAATACCAACCTTACTTGGTAACAAGCAATGGAGAGCTGTTGATAGTATAAAACATTGTGAGAAACGACTCCCTCTGAAGCAACATAGTTTTTTTAGAAAGATGTATTTTCTCACACAAATATTGAAATACTTCAGGCCTGAAGCCTTTTAATATAGGTTGTTTTTTCATTTATTTTTCTCTAGTGCAACTTCGGTGACAAATGTAGTAAAATGAATTCACAGATTTTTTAATTTTATGTATTATGTTGGGATGGGATACACCAGGTAAAAATACCAAAGGTGGTCAGTACCATTAACTGTACTCTGTGTCAGTGCATCAACAAAATGCAATCAACTATATTGTGGTACAAGAACCTTGTCTTCTAAAATTAATTCTTTGGAGCTCTTGTTAACAGTAGAGGTCCAAATATGGGTCAAATTAATCATCCTTTTACTCATATACAAATGTTTCTGGATAGTAAAAATGTGCATTAGACTTTCACAGTCTTTTAAGCAACCACAATGACCTAAGGCCGACACAATTGATTAATTAAGTTTATATTGATATTCTCTTTTTAAAATGTACATACCATTTGTAGATATATTTTATTTTCTGAAATTTCTATTAACTTAAGTTGTTTTATGTGGCTTTCGTTGTTTTATTAAGTCTCCCTATTTTGTCAATAAGGGGTCGCCACTATTTATTTAGGATTTCTTAGTGGAAATGGCTTCTACTTAGGCTATGGCTTAGGCTCCGGCTTAAAGACCTGCTTGAACGAAAATGTCAAGTCGCGAACTTTGCTGAAATCCACTTAAAATGTTTTCGATGAATAAGGAAATCGAGTCATATGATTATAAATGGGTTTAAATTGTTTAAAAAAACAATCATTTTGTATGCCCTTGTCCAGAGCTTTTCTGCGAGATTTGCGAAAAGCCCCGTTACGTAATCACTCTCAAAACGTCATAAGTAGATAAAGCCGCTTTGTTGCAGCGTGGATGTATAACAAAGCAAACTCCCACATATGACGTCAGCGGCATTGTCCTTTGACGCCCGCTCTCAACGGCAGAAGTGTTTTTAGTTTTTCAAAAAACCTTTAGGTAGGGGCCTGATTTTTTACTCGATAATTACGAAAAGTTCAGAAGTGTACACATATCAAAATTACATTAAAATGGTGGACAAGTGCATTATAAACAAGTTAAATCACCATTTCTGTTGAAAACATTCCGCTCGGGTAGCTGTTTAAGCTCATCATTGGCTCTGGCTTGAGCTCTTGGGACTTCAATATAGAGCCAACGCCTAATAATTGGTGGTTTTTTTTTAAAGGGCTATATGGGTACACCCAACCATAGAACAAGGACTAGACACGACTTAGCAGGGAGGAAACGAGAGTGTCTTCCTCAGTGATATTTTGTTGGTCCTCAAAATCATACTACAGACAGATTTGAGAGCCCAATAAAAGCGTACAGTGTAAAATATTATGCCCAGTTGTGTGTGCTGGGTTGTTCACTTCCAACTTGAGGTAATTTGGATGACAAGGTCATTATTAACGGTCCGGTTGGCCCGGATGTGCAGGGACTTTTTTTCAAGATTAATGCTCGGAAGTTTGGAAATTTACACCGATGTAGGGGTGTTTTTGTTTGGAGGGAGAAAAACTTCCCATAAGTTTCGCATTGCTGTAAACTTCTGTGAGACTTCTAAGTGTTGTTTTGTGCACTGTATGCTATGGGAGTTTATTTAGTGGGGGTGCACACATAGACACGCTTAAAATGTGGGAATTACTTTTTGGATAGCAACTGAAAATTCATAGTCACTGTGTATGCTGTCCCTTTTTCTGAGGCTCACACATTTCTTCCTGTTTGAATGATTCAGGTTAGTTATAAAAACAAAGACTTTTTGCTCGAATGGTATATTTGTTTTAATAATAAATTATGCGAAGAATGTACATTCCGATCTTATTGATGTTTGTCTTAAGTTTGTTGTCTCAGTGATGTTTATTGCAAAGTCTTACATGATTTCTAGCAAGAATCACCAATGGGAAGTAAGGATTGCAATCGAGTAAGTCAAGTTTTGCAAGCCGTGATTACCAACCCAAAGTTGGGTGCCGTTTGTTGCAATCGTGTTGGCCAGTTAAAGAGATTTTCGTGAAACTTGGGGCCCTTCAGTCTAGTTTTTCACTCTGGCCCTTAAATCAGATAAAGAAAGGTCACTTGTTTATGTTAGTTTTCTTCCTCCATAGTTTTGGTTGTAGTCGGTTTTGTTCGAGCTGAGTTTAACAACTCGGCCTCAAACAGAAAGTCCTCCGCTCGGCCGCTGACCCTCTCGGGAGAAAGTACATTAACCGTGAGAAGTTCATAAAACGAAACCCCGGAATAGTATTTCTGTACTGTATATTGACGGCATAGTTCTAACAAAATGGAAGTTAGTGATAACACGGATCACGTTCAATAAGTCGATTACTTTTTGGCACACTGGAGCACGCGTCTTTTTAATAATCTCCCGCCAGATTCTCTAATGAAACGCTGTCTTTTGTTTGTCGTTTTGTTTGATTTTACTTGGGCCAGGAATTAATTTTAGGCTTTCACAAAAAGATCGAATAACCTAAAATCATTCGACCACACAGTAGGCCCCTACCTTTAGCCAAATGAAAGACAAAACTTGAGGAAAAGTTACGTGATGCAGCAGTTTTGCTTATTATACCGAAATGCTAAGTTCACAGTTTTTAAAGATTCTGTGGTCGAGGTATTAAGCTGGTATTCTCAGGTCAAAATTCCAGTTGAACCTAGTTAATTGGGGTCAACTGGTTCAACTGGATAGTGACCAAACTCGTCCATTTTCCATGATTAACCAACTGGTATGGACTAGGTTTAACTGTGTTCAACTGAGTTTAAATTATAAACCAGTTGGTGTCTGTCCATTTTCCATATTAAACCAACTGGTTTTAACTGTGTTTAACTAGTTTATCAACTGGTTTTCAACTAGTTTCAGTTGAACCCAGTTTAACTAGGTTCAACTGGAATTTTGACCTGGGTTGTGTTTGAGATTCTGATCTAGACAGATCTTTGAACGGTTAGTTAAATATTACAGATTAAAAGTATAGAAAAATGTTTGCTATAACGACTTCCAATGACATGTCATCAAAATATAGACCTCAGGATTCCAGTTTGACAGGCGCAACAAAATTGTACAGAGCGGGAATTTGCACGTTCCCCGGGCGTTATTAAGTTCAAATGCGGCAAGAAGATTCTCTTTTTTTTTTTATAAAGCGCATCAATTTGCAGAATTTGTTTTTGACCGAGTTGAGGAAGACTCTACTAGACAGTTAAACGAATTATTAATTTAAACAATTATTAATTGTTGTCAATTTTAACTTTCCCGGACATGAAAAAATTCGTTCATTCAAAATTTAATAACTGTTTTGACAAGTTGCAAAAACGGGGAAAAAAAACACAAAATATTAAAAAGCCAGAAGCAACATTGACAAACAAATTCAATCCGATCGCTTTTTCATGAAAATTGCTGTGAACTCAATGTGTCAAAGAAATTGACAAAATGGGCCATAATTTTTGTTATTGCTTATAATTGATGAGGTGGGACCAAATACGATATTATACTCTCTTTGCGCTTATTTTTTTTTATTTTGCAGGGGCCGGCCGAGCGTACTGTTTTAAAACAGAGGAAGAATGTTATCGCAAGGGGGCGTTGTCGGATCAGAATCATCGACCCTTTACGTTGTCTCGATCCTGTCGCAATCCATGTTATTCTCACCACACAGTGAATAGGTATCAGACTACTAGCCGGCCAACTGCGTTAACTTCCTTGTTGTTTGTCGAGGAGTGTGGGAGGTATGATACCGAATTTATCAGCGTTTAATTCCGTTTTCTTTGGACTGTGTTTGGTTAAAAGCTACAAGGACTTCCTTCATTCGATGGGTTCAGCTAATTCTAATGTAGTTATTATGTTTATGGTGCACTAGAAAGTAGGATCCAGGATATTTTCAGCGTGGTTGTTGGGCTGCAACAACTAAACCAAAACTGCACTTTTTAATTTGCAGGAAAAGTGTCGGCCAGCTGATGAGCTAGCCAGGTGTAGGACAATAAAATAGCTGGCCTAGTTGCATTGTTTTGGAGCTCAATTGGGCATCCTTTGCTGCCATTTATTCAGTGATTATATCAAGATTTGGTGACTGATGTGAGACATATCAACCAAGACTTCAAGATGATGGGCAAACAGTATAATCGTATGAAACAACTTGGTAAACAAAAAATTCTAAGGTAAGTAAACATGCATTTTACAAGAGGGCCTATGTATGCAATATGAAAATGATTGTGAGTAGGATTTGAAACTTTGCATGGTGGAAATCGAAATAGAAAGGTTTGGGGTAACACCATGTAATGACTGTATCTCTAATGAGTTTGGTAGGTTCTGAAAAGAACCGTTGGTTTCAACTCGACGTTTCGATCAGTATGCTCTGATCGTCTTCTGGAGAAAGCAAAATGATTGTGGTCAAAGATAGTCAGGCCCCATACAATCTTATTTGGTAGACTTAAAAGTGTGAAAAAGGCCAACACAGACTACTCTTAATAATGCTCATAAATATTACCTAATTTTCCCTGATAATATCGGTAACCTACATGTAATATACTATTTGATTCCAGTGGGAGAAAAACCATTGCTTACATACACCAATCTTTCTGACTGACTAAAATTAATTATAGGCTAATTTGTTTTTACATCTTACTTACTTCCTTACGATTGATAGAGGAAAATAATTAGGCTTCAGCTTTTTCGAGACCCGGTCTTGTTCAGTTGTTAGGGCTATTCAGTGCTTGAATTTTGAGGAAATTGCTTATTTTTTATCATTTCGACACTTTGTGGTACCTCAGTACCAATTACACCTCTTTTTACTCAATTATGTTGTTTACAGAGTGAGATCCAAATGTATGTTATCACTCTAAAAATGGAGTTAAATTATCTAGTGCTCTTTCACAAGTAGACAAGTACATAGGAAAGTCAACGATGGTCGGGGTGATTGAGGGTAATGATTATTGCAATTAAGAGCAAGGTTGATTTTAAAATCAAGTCTAGAAATTTACTGTAAGTATTCTACATACAGTCCCAACCCATGGCAGATTCATTCATTGTCGTGCTTGCAACTCAAAGGTTTATTTTTATGTGTTCATTGTTGCGAGAATAAGGGTACGTTCAGATGTGGGGGTTAAACTAGTCCTTAATTCAAAAGTGCTAAACTAACCCTCCATGGGAACGCAATATTCTGGTCTGCGAGGGTCAATTTGACCCACTGAGCTGGGCTAAACTAGGCTAGGTCTGCATGAAGATATGCAGTGAATGTAAACCATCTGGGATCTGTTTGGTTTTTACTCTACCTTAGTTTCCATGCATATTTTTTCAGGGTAGATTTCTAAGTGTTCATTATATTATATCTTTGACATGTAAAATCTTCTAAATTGAATTAAGCTTTGGGGAATAAAAAAAGTATATAAGAGGAATTTACACACTCAAATCCTGGACTTCTTGAGGCCATGATACTGTATTTTATTATTATTTTGACGTTCTCCCAAACGAAATGTTATTTCTATGAATGATGTTTTCATGAATTGTAAGTAGTTCCTTTGGTTGATCATACATGTAGCAACTCTCACAGAATCAGCTCATTTGTACACAGGAGAACATTCAGAATCTAAACTTTCAGTTTCTTAAAAAAAAAATCTTTCTTTTCCAACCATTGCTGTGGGGGTTGCACTTTCAATGTGTGAGCTACCTTACATAAAGCAAATATAAAGGGAGTCAATGTGTGGTAAAGAGGTTTTCAACTTGTGGTTTAAACCCGCTGAGCCCTGGTCCTGGTTCTTGATAATTTTATCAAGAACCAGGCCTTGGTGGGTTTAAACCACTAGTTGAAAACCGATTCAACACACTTTGATTCCCATTCATAAATACCTTTTCAGTGAAAAAACATCAACACTTTTTGGTCAAAAAGTAAAATAAATGCAAAAATTATAATTGTTCAAGGATTTCTTTCAACACAACACCCATCCAGCTATGAAATGGTAAGGCCCTTGATTAAACATCTCCTTATTAAAAGGAGATTTCTGTGCGCCTCGCGCGTATCGCTTGATGTGGCACAACTGCTCCAGCCTTTACTCTCGACCAATAGAAATGAAGAAACTGTCTTATAAGCACAGGTGCAAGCTCGCGTGTCATGCCCATGTTTCAACACTTTTTACTGGTGTTATATCATCCGTTATAACACCCCCACATGATGCCCTCTCGACCAATCAGAATGGATAAACTGTCTTAGGTATTTATGAATAAAGATTTCATTACTTACAGTCCATGTACTGTAAGTATGAAATCTTTAATATTTGCTCTAAGTATGACCTTTTTGAATTGAACCCTTGACTTTTTGGAATTGTTGAAATCACACTGAATCCTGATATCAGTGTTTGTTCTTATTTTACGTGCATGTTGTTTGGCAGTGATAATATTGTGATCAGTTGGCTAAGTTTGTCGAGTCAAGGTACATACGGTAGGCTACATGACCTGTATTGTGTAATGTTTACAGAAATTAAACTTGAGTCTTTATAGACTCAGGTAACCCCATGTAAATATCAATTTCATAAAGCAGTTTCGCAGAAATTGAAACTGGTATTTTCTTATTAAAACCTTATGCAGTCCCCATAAACCTTATAATATCGCAAGTGTTAGGCGTGGAATTACATGTAGGTGCATTGTGGTCTAGCTGGGGATCAAATTTGATTTAAAGCTAGACCACAATTCACCTCACTCAACGGTTGGCGATTGCACAATGGGTATTGCGAAAAGGTCCATGCACATTATAGCAAGTACACTGTAGGTTTAGATCTGATTATTTGAGTAGATGCACTCTGTAACAATAAATAATAAACTAGGTATTTAGAATTCTGCAATTTTTTCTTTCTTTCTAGAAACAATGACTGTGACTGTCGAGTCAAAGGCATCACAAGATTACAAAGCTAACTTCCTAAACTTGATTTTGATGAAAATTTTGAACTTTCACAAAGTTCATGTTAAGGTCACTTGGTGTTTATTTTAAAACAGTCTATAGGCCTATAGGTGTTTGTTTTTTTTTGTTTTTTTAAAAAGAGGGTTCTTCAGGCAGCCTAGGTACATTGTCTGAAAATCAGTTTGATTTAAAAGATTCAAGTACTTTTCCCAAATGTCCACAGATTTACATTAAACTTACAGGGTTTGAAGATAATGATGGTAGAGAAAATAATTCTTGTCACTGTGACGAAAATTATTTTGCAGCATGTAAAAGCTTTTTTAATAGATGTTAAATTTGCATCGGGGATAAAGAATATAAATTTTTGTTTTTTACCCATTTACACCGATGTGTGTAGCACTGTAAAACTTATTAACCAGTTAACATACATTGTACCATAACTGGTTTAAATATGTTTTTACATGCTAAAACTAAGACGAAAATTATACTTGTGACATTGTTTTACTCATTTTCTCAAAAACTACAGCACCTCAGAAAGTTATAATTTAAAGGGAAGCCTTTTTCTCGTCATTATCTTCAAACTGTGTAAGTTATACGTAAGTTTAATGTAAATCTGTGGATATTGTGTTCTGTGTTATAGACCCTTCAAACTGTTCCATTGGAGTGTGGGTCAACAAAGGCATTTCTTCTTGGGGTGATGACCTTGGCTTTCTGCTAAGCAGGATTGTGTGAAGTGTTTAGTGCTTATCATGTTTATATATTCCCATTTGAGACTGACCCTATTCTTATAGGCATTAGGCTATTGGAAAAATTGATATTTCTTTTTCAATGCCAACCCTGTATAAAGACCCCACCCCCAGGAGGGAAATAGTGCATTATACCTGTAATGCCTGAGTGAACTCTCTATAGAAGCACTGGAAATCACATGAATGACAAACGTCTATACATCGTCTATACAAAAATCCCAAGCCAATTATTAAATACGTTTTCTCAGTACAAATTATAAGCAAAAATAGCCAAGTGTACTTCAATCATGTGGTATGCCCCCCCAACTAGATGTTGTCACACTGATTGTGTGTTGTTGTAGTCCTTGGGCAAGTGTGTTCGTAGAGCAGAGGTCACAGCCTAGAACCCCCAATGACATGCTTTTAGTTGCAATAAGGACGAACAATTTGTTTGCAATGACACCATGTGAATAAGGCCCAATGTGAATTCTTTCTTTGGAGTAATGGTCGTAGGTTTATATGTATAGTTTTTGTTTTGGTTAACTTATGAATCGACAGTGCAAACTTTAACATCTTATCTAGCAGGCCACTTTATTTCTACCTATGGGTTAAAGGGAAAGTACACGTTTGGTAATTACTCAAAACCAATATTAACTTAAAAACTGACTTGGTAACGAGCATTGGGGAGCTGTTGATAGTATAAAACATTGTGGGAACTGATTCCCTCTGAAGTAACGTAGTTTTTGAGAAAGAGGTAATTTCTCACTAAAATAATAAAAGACTTCTAGCTAGAAGTCTTTTATCCTTATCTGAAAGCACACAAATTCGTCCAACAAGGGTGTTTTTTCTTTCATCATTTTCTCTTAACTTTGATGACCAATTGAGCCCAAATTTTCACAGGCTTGTTATTTTAGGGTTGTGATGTGATACACCAAGTGAGAAGACTGGTCTTTGGCATTTACCAAACATGTACCTTTCCTTTAAGAAGTGATTAACAAACAATTAAATTGAGGTTCTTACAAAAACAGTGATTGTGGTTAAGTGGTCTAGAGCATCAAACTCAAGTACTGATGGCTATAATGTATAGTGTATGGCATCTGAGTGTGGGTTTGAATCCCGGTTGTGATAATTTTTAAGCGAGATAAAACAAACTAACTAATTGATTTTTCATCACCAATAGTATTGAGTTCCTGCATATGGGTAAAGATAGGAAAGTATGGATACAAATATTGACTGCTTTGAGTGCTTATAGGGTTGAAGACTCCCGGGGATCACTGAGGGAGTCAGACTAAAAGCAGTCAATATTTGTTTTAATAATATCAGATTGAACAACTGGTTGGGTTTGAGGTGGGTAAAAAGACGTCTGGGTACTGCACACCGTGTGATAGTTGTCGGACTATCACATGGCAAACATGTATTGTATCACACGGTCGCCGTTTTTAGTAAAAACTAAGACATATCATGTGACGCGCTAACCAATGAAAAGGCAGAATGTTAGAAAAATAAATATAAGTTTGAATGAATGAATGAAGTTGATTAGCAATCTGTGTGCCAACTTGGCTACTGGTGCTGCATACTCCCAAGGAGTTGAGATGGTTTCAGGAATGATTAGGCCTAAGGCCTAAGCGCTTTGGTAGGCCCTACAATGTTAATTGCTTGGATTTTATCTCAATATTGTTATTACATATTTTCATGGGTGAACAAGACAAATTACACACTGCGATGATATTGTTTGGCTAGACAAGTTACTCAGTTGGTGGAGCCCTGGCCGGAATCTCATTCTAACAATGTTTTCTTGATTAACCCTGAGTTGAATAGATCTTTATCATGCTGCCTCCATCTTGGTCATGTTCCTTGTATCGAATAACAATAATGAATACTAATAATAATTTTGCAAAAATGAACCAGACTGTTTTCTTCTTCCAGCCTCGGTTTGGTTACATTGATATAAATGGGAAAAATTCAAGATGGCTGCACCATGATAAAGGTCTATTAAACTTGCCCAAATTTCCCCCGTGATTAAATGATGTTGGTAGTAACTTCAATAAAAAAGGGGGAAAAACAAGTGCAAAACAAAGAACTAGCGTTCATGCTAACCGACAAAAGTCTGATGTGTAAATCTTGTTTTTTGTGTGTTTTGTTTACAGAGCTGAAAAGACTGAAGTATTGAATGATGATCTGCAACAGGTAGGCTTATGAAATTCATGTTACACTTCAAAGTGAATTGGCAATTTTTACAATGTGATTTATACATTGTACATATCCTCTCTCTGCACTGGGCCCAATTTCATAGAGCTGCTCAGCACAAAAACTTGCTTAGCATGAAATTTCTTCCTTGATAGAAACAGGATTACCAGCAAAATTCATTTGAGATGCATATTGCCTGTTACTGGTATTCAGCTGTTGTTTGCTTTTCCTGAAAACCACATGGAAATTTGGTTGGAAATCCGGTTTTTAATGAAGGCAAAAATTTCATGCTAAGCAAATTTGTGTGCTTAGCAGCTCTATGAAATTGGGCCCAGGTTTGTTGTTGTTACTGCTATCATGTCTACAGTGTATAAACAATGAGAGTGATTGTTACACTTCTGGTTTGTAACCAGGAAGCTTAACTCCAATGATTTTATCTAAGATTTGTGTACAATATGCACATATATGGATACACTATGGGATGTACATGTATACAAATAAGATATGGATACATACACATCGAACCAATGTCAGAAAAAAAAAAAGCAATTGTCATTAGTATTCAGTGCATTAAGTGTGTATTGACAAGTGTGCATACATGTATGTGTTTTTTTAACATCATTGACTGTTTTAAACCCCTTCACGTTGATATTTGTTAAACATCTTAGTGCCCACCCAAGTTGGAGCTTCTTGAATAATCGTTTTCTTTTGAAAATATCATTGCCACATTGAAACCCTGACTTGACAAAGAAAAGACCACAAAGGTTTTCATAATACAGACCTGAATACTTCACGGAGGCAGCATGAAGGTGATTGCCTCCATGCCCCCTGGTCAATGTCTTCGTGCCCTTGCTGCCCAGTATCAATTTACAATTTCCTTATGTGCCCTTCACCAAAGAGAAAACGCCTTGGTGCCCTTGCCCTTTCAAAAAGGAAGCGTACAGGCCTGTAAGTAGTTCGGGTTTTGATGATGTCAAATGTATAAAAAAATTTAGTAGTCTCTTAGCATGATTCGCAGAACCTCGGCTTGTGAGCCACATCCAAAAATCTGCCAGGGTGTGCTGGAATCGCGAAACTCGGCCTTACTTCCCATTGAGTCGAACGTGTAATGATTAACAATGGTGGCAGCCTGTCCATTCTTGTTTGCCACATTTGTACGACAATGGGACAAAGGTCTGTAATCACAATAACCCCCGGGAAGGGATTGTACAAGGCATATTTTCCGGGGCCTCTTTGTAGTCGGTGAAACAAAGCATTACGTTGAAGTGCTTGGTGGAAAAAAAAATTGTCAGCCAAACAGCTGTCGGCGAAACATTGAGGACAATCCTAAATTGTTCCGGGGTGGATTTCACAGAGGTAGTCCTAACTTTGGACTAGTCCTAGGCAATGCTAAGAGATAGGACCAGCCCTAAGTTAGGATGAGTTACTGGTCCTAACTTAGGACCAGTCCTATCTCTTAGCATTGCCTAGGACTAGTCCTAAGTTAGGACTACCTTTGTGAAATCCACCCCTGGGCATTTAAAAAAAAGTCCGCCTTAAGTCTGTCCAAAAACAATTTGTGGTGGTTAAAAGCAACAAAAATTAAAGATTTTTTTGCAAAATGGTTCCTACAGTATTACATCATGGTAGGGTTGCATATTTTATACACAGTATGTGTGTTAACTTTTCCTTAATTTATCTCTTTTTTTCTATAGCAAATTGATAGTATGCAGAGATGTATTTTTATCAAGTTTTGGTCATTGTAGTTTACTGTATTCTTTTTGTTGGTCTTTTTTGTTGTTAGTGTGAGAAAAAAGTCGACATTATCAAAGACTCTTGTATGAAAACAGTGAAGGAGCTAAAAAAGTGTCTTCAAGGAGCAGGCCAAGATGTAGAGAAGAGAACGGTAACAATTAATGCTTTCTTTCAGACTTGGGATTAATTACAAATTCAAGCTTGTGAAAAAAATCAGGTTTCTTACCATGGATGCACAATCTTGTCTACATGCTTTAAAGACAGTGGACACTATTGGTAATTACTCAAAATAATTATTATCATAAAAACCTTACTTGGTAATGAGTAATGGGGAGAGGTTGATGGTATAAAACATTGTGAGAAACAGCTCCCTCTGAAGTGACGTAGTTTTCGAGAAAGAAGTAGTTTTCCATGAATTTGATTTTGAGACCTCGGATTTTAGAATTTGAGGTCTCGAAATCAAGCATCTGAAAGCACACAACTTTGTGTGACCATGGTGCGACAAGGGTGTTTTTTTCTTTCATTAATATCTCACAACTTCGACGACCGATTGAGCTCAAATTTTCACATGTTTGATATTTTATATGCATATGTTGAGATACACCAACTGTGAAGACTAGTCTTTGAAGTTGCGAAGTTGCGAGATATTAATGAAAGAAAAATAACCCTTGTCACACGAAGTTGTGTGCTTTTAGATGGTTGATTTTGAGACCTCAAGTTCTAAATCTGAGGTCTCGAAACCAAATTCGTGGAAAATTACTTCTTTCTCGAAAACCATGGCACTTCAGAGGGAGACGTTTCTCACAATGTTTTATACTATCAACCTCTCCCCATTACTCGTCACCAAGAAAGGTTTTATGCCAATAATTATTTTGAGTAACTACCAATAGTGTCCACTGCCTTTAAGGCAACTTGAACTTACTGTAGGATGTTAGTGTAGATATTTACTAGTGTAATTTCAATGAATTCAATTACCGGTTCTTTGTTTTGAATTGCAGAGAGCCATGTGACTGTCATTGTATTTTGTGTGACACTATCTAACACAAGCCTGTAAATACCCAGAATAAACCCTAACTTTGTAACTCAAGAAACTATCTCACTGTCACACCTTGTGTAACTTGAACAAACTTGGTTACTCTAGTCATACAATGTGAAACTGAAAGTGGTTCAAAGAAACTGAAGTCATTGCATGCATAGTACACATAAATAGAAAGGGGATGGGTTTTTGTGGATGCGCTAGTTTTTTTTTCTTTGAAGAATGAATCCCGCATCCTCCATTGCACCTACTTGTACAGTGTACATGTAAGGTCAGGCTCCATTGTTTTGAAGTTTATTCTTTGTCATGTTTGTAAAGTAGACACAGATATTCATGGATGCTGTACTTAATTTGTGTCAAATGTGTGGGTTTAACCTTTTAATCTATGGTTTCACATATTATGTATTTCCAGTAGTTTATTTATGATTGTGCCCTGTTATTAATTTTGTCTGTATTGCATGTATTCAAAATGAATTTCCTCCATGGTAGGACCAATAAAAAAATTGAATTGAATTGAATGCATTCATTCTCTATTGGGCACTACATACAGCTACACATAGTTTTCGTCTACTAGATCCTGATCTACAAGTTATTCTTTGAGGATTAACCAGGCAATCAGGCATGCAATTTATCAGCCGATTTTCTTGTCAGTTGCTCAGCTGTTGAAAGTTTAAGAAACACATGACAGAGTCTCGCCTGGAAGGTTCCTTTCTTGACATTTTAAATTTAGTCAGTCAGCTCCATTCCTGATTAACACATTCATGGGTAAATTCTGCATTTGCTCCGCTAGACCTGCTTTGATTTAATAAATTCACTTCCTTATGGAGACTCGAAGAACAAAACATAAAAGGAAACAAAGGCTCTCCATCTAGGCCAATGTGCTCCTCAAGAAACTTGGGAGATTCTAAACTATGATTAAACAAATTGCTTAATTTGATCAATTAAGCTTAATTTTCAAAAGCCATTTGAACGATAAGAAGCGCTACTGAGACATAGTATGATTACATTATTGACTGACAATGAGGTCAAAAGTGCATGTCATCCCCAAGGGACTTTGGGTGACCAAAACAGGGACCTATTTCCCAGAGGCCAAAGCCTGGTTACTCACAAACTCGAGGAGGATAGACGTGCCTGCACTAGAGACCGAGTTTATGCCAGTCCATATGTGTTTTATAACGCACCTTTGTCTATAATAAGAAATGAGAAAAGAAACTTTTTAGGGGTATAATAAACACATTTAATTCAAGTATTATCACAAGGGCAATTCAACAATAAAAGGAACGCATTTAATTTCCCCGGATTCAGTTTTTTAGTTGCTGTCCATGGTTCACATCATGAGAGGGCGCTGTAACTACACATAGTAAAAAACTGTAAGACTTCATAATTGTGAGTCAATTGCAAGCTCTGGGAACTATTTCCCGGGCGCGATGTTGTGACGCAGGTCTGGTTCAAGGTGGCGCACATCTTGCGCACTAAACCATCACGGTACATTATGTAAGAAGTTGCTAAAGAGCTGTGTGTCTGGAGCCCGTGGCAGATTGGCAATGCATGGGTTCACCTTAGTATTTTAATTGATGAAAAATGTATTTTGTACTCTTGGAATACCTTCCTGTTCTACTATGAAACCAAAACGGTCTGGAATTTTAGTTCAGGTTACAAGGAAAAGGACTGCCAGATAATGACAAGGAAATAACAAAGAATTTTTTTTAAAATAAACAACCACTGTATGTACATGTACATTTACATGTACATTTAGTTGAAAGAAATCAAGAGTTCAAGGAACTATTTGCATGTATGCTTAAAAAGTATGATTGTAAGCTTTGAGTAGTTTATGGAGGATTATCAACTTTGTATTTTGACTATAATTTACACTTTTTTTATTCAAATGTTGATTTAATTGCAGAATTAAACAAAAAACTTTTGTGCTCCTCGGTGCAAAATGAAAATGGCCTTGCCCTCTCAAAGATGAATTTCAGGCCCAGTAGCTCTAGGATCAGATGTTTTTAGAGTGAGGCCAAGTAAAAAAAAAACATGTTTCGCATCCGCGCCCACTTCCTTTTTACAGGACACCTCCTTTTTTATTTTATTTTTTATGCCCACTTTTTTTTTTTTTTTTTTTTTTTTTTTACAAATAGGGTTATTTGAAATGATCTCAGGAAAAACAATATGAATGTCTTGTCTGAATGCCTCGACTAAATTGTTTCATTTATGTTTTGTGTATTTCAGCAGTAAAAAAAACAACGGATATTTGACATTTTAAGAAAGAATGGCGGCCATCTTGGAATAAAAAAATAAAAAATAAAAAGCCCCTCTTCCTCCTTTTTTTGAAAAACGCGGACGGAAACATGTTTGTTTTTTACTCGGCCTAATAACCTTTTTATTGCAACGGCAAAGCCAAAATGTTTGTTTACCAAACAAAACAGATCACTGTAGGTTTTGTAACAATTTACACAAACATTCAAAAACAGTGTTCAATTTGTTAAGAAAGAAAGCCACAAATCATGAGATGTATTTTTTTACTAAAAAGTTTGCAGAAATTTTGAATTTCCTCACAAAATCTGATGACATAGTTAAATGTTTGGCTGTCCTTGCCAACTGTATGGTTTGTTTATCATCAATAGTATACACATAATGAATGTTTATGAGTGCAATGGTGCGAATATGTTCATGAGTTGAAAGAGGGAATGTTCTATTCAACGTGGCGGAGCCGAGTTGAATGGAACATTCCAGCTTTCAACGAATGAACATATTCGCACCATTGCACGAATGAAAAACATTCATTATTTGTTTTATATAACATCCAAGTAGATCTTTGTCATTTTGATTGAAAGATACAACTTTCAAAACAAACAATTTCAACTGTAGAAGCCGAATGCTAGTAATTTTACTATGCCTTCTTGCAGTAACACCTGCTGCGTTACCAAAGACACGCGCACGCAGTGATGTTTTTACTCAGCTTTTTCGTTCCATCCGAAAAGTACCATTGCACGCTGGCAGCGTGCCAGCGTGCAATGGTACTTTTCGGATGGAACGAAAAAGCACGGCGAGTGACTCAGCGTGCAATGGTACTTTTATTTGCTATCACGTGACGGACAATCCTCCAATCAAATGGCAAGGATCTGCTTGGGTGTTATATAAAAAGGCCTATTCTATCTGAGAGTCAAGTTTGCTGGATGAGCTTTGCAGTGTACTATGTAGGCTGCTACACATATTTCTAATTTTCTAAACAACAATGAATGAAAGTTCCATCCTATGGAGGTGTCTTCATACCCTGTGGTATCTGGTCATTCAGTGTTTAATTGTGTTTGGTTTGGTTTGGTTTGGGTTTATTGTTTTCTACAATAACATTGTAAATAGGCAATAATAAACATGTGCCAAATAATACAGTAAAGCCAGGAGGAAATAATACACTTTAATGATACTGTAGGGGGAGCTCACTAAGAAGCAAAGCTTGTAAGCATGTAGGTTGTATACATGTATTGCTGCTATATTTTACATTATATGTACATGTAGCACACTTGTAAACAGTGAATGTGGTGTTCTCATGTACATGTAGCATGCATTGCATGTCATTGACAACCATCTTAGATAACAAACACTGGAAAAGTGTGCGCATTGCGTATGGCTCTCAGCCAATGATAGCCTTTCACCCATGCACGATTCATGGACAAAGGAGACAATGCAAGGGGTCTGTACATTCTTGTAGAGGGGCACCATAGGCAATTTGTCTATGCCCCTGTTCCGACCCTTGAAATATTCCAATACTATTTACATGCTCCTCATGGAGGTGCTCTTTTAATAAGGAAAAACTGCCTTGACCTCACAAGAATAAATGGTTCACACATTGTCATATATTGGATACACATTACAATTTAGGAAATATTTTAAAGAACATAATCTTGCAACCTGACATGCTTTGATAAAAGGGTAGACTAATTGAATTGACCTCATTGTTTGTATATATTTCTCTGTTAATTAATGAGAGACTTTGCAGTTTACACAGTCTACATGTTTTATGGTGTGCGATATGTGTACAATGTATTTCTTGCATGAACCATGCATGAAAACAGTACAGTTCAAAATGATTAACTATGTGAGCAGCATTGTGTTTTCCTTGCTTTGGGATTAGTGTGTATGCTGTGGAGAACAAATCCACAGGGGCTGTGTGTCAGAATTGAACTTTAACAACCTGCAGCACTTAAAGGGAACGGATACTTTGCTTTTTGGAACAATTGGATAGTTTTAAACGACTTTCATAAATACCCCAGACCTATTGGTGAAGAGTGGTCACGTTGGGGTGTTTTAATGGTTAATAATGACCAGCTGGAGCTGTTTGTAACTGGCTGGCTTCCGCATGTCGGGTGCAAACGCCAATATTATCATGGGGAACGCAATTCATAGGAATTAGTGACATCGCGTAATCTAAGCGCACGCGCGTACACACAACCCACGCGCATCAAACAGATTCTTCACAAAGTTTTGAAACCAGTGTTTATGACCGACCGGCTTCCACATGTCAGGCGCGCAAGATTATAACGCGGAACGCATTCATAGCTTTTATTAACAGCGCATAATCTATTTTTAAGCGCGCGCGCGTAATCTATTTTTAAGCGAGCGCGCGTAATCTATTTTTAAGCGAGCGCGTATAATCTATTTCTAAGCGCGCGCGCGTACACACAACCCACTCGCAACAGACTCTTCACAAAGTTTTTGAAAAAAATATTTCAAACCTAAAATTTTCAATTGTCAAAGAGTCTGTAATTGTATTTTTTAAAAGTTTTTTAACAAAAGGGCCTTTATGAATGGGAATAAAAGAGTAGTGACTCGTTCTGAAACGTCTGTTTAACACCTTGCAGGGTCGTTGCCGTGCGCTAAAGGCCCTCACCTTCGGCTCTGGCCTTTATCACACGGCAATTCGACCCTGCCGGCTCTAAACGGCCATGTAAGAACTCGTCGCTACCCTTTCATTCCCTTAATTAAAGTACTGGTCGCTACCCTTTTATTCCCTTAATATTTCTAACTTACATGTGGACATTTCATTTCAAAAGGTGGTAGCGCTAATGTAGGAAGAATCACTCATAGTTGGAATACACAAAAAGACGCTCAAGGCGCTTTACAGAGAAAAAAGTGTGAACCAACAAGGATGCAAGCATAGAAGTACATGTAACTTCTTGTTTTGAGAAGAGAAATCACAAAAATATTTACAGAAACACTTGTTTTTTTGAGTTGCCGCCAGCAGTTTTAAAGGAAATATAATAATTGAGGAAATTGAGTTCTATGGTTGACACCAAAGTACACTCAGTCAATATAATTACAAATGCAGATTGTAGAAATCATGTAGAATTCTATAATGTACATGCAGCCATTGAGGTAATGTGAACACTCATTAATGCACAAATAATTTTTTTTTGGTGTGTTGTGGCCAAGCGGTCTAATTCAACGAACCCAAGCTCTGGCGATCTCACCAGCAGAGTGTGGGTACGATACCCAGTCATTTGGCAAGCCACTTTACCATAATTGCTTCTTAAAAAGCTGGAAAGGTGCATTGTGCTCATTCCTAGTGGATGATTTCCATACCTACATGTACATCCTTACGGACTGTTAACCTGGTTAAGGGGAAACACTGTTTTTACATGTAGCCCCATAAGTAGGTGGGATAGCTTGCTCTATGCTGTTCCGTACATGTAGTGCGTCACAATTACATGGGTCTTATAAATCAAAAAATAGCTTTGCATTTATGTACCTTTAGAAACAAATATTGGGCACATTGATCAGATGTCCTTCAGGTTCAGAAAGGGCTACAAACTGTGTTGTTATTTTTATGATGTAGACCCCATGCATGTGATTCACACGCTCAAAAAGCCCCCTCACTGGGGTCAAAAAGCGCCCTCCACTGGGGTAAAAAAGCACCCTCACTGGGGTCTAAAAGGGCCCTCACTTGGGTCAAAAAGCGCCCTCACTGGGGTCAAAAAGCGCCCTCACTGGGATCAAAAAGCACCCTCACTGGGATCCAAGGAGGCAAATGATTGGACGATACTGTAGCTATTCTTTGTGCGTGAAAACATGCACATCAGTTTAGCGTTTCGCGTTAAGGGTCTATTGAGCATTGTAAAGTAATGGAGAATAATATTGTTCTTTTTTTGATCATGTTACAGAGGAAGCTTCCTCATACCATGTTGGGACAGAGTATGATGGATTCAAGCCAAGCATTGGGGGAAACTTCCGTCTTTGGGTAAGCAAGATTTAGATCAGGGACATTATTGAAAACAAACGTGGAGCTATGTCTTCTTCTGAGTGAGATAAAACCGAATGATTGGGTATGGAGAAGTCGTAAATGAAAAAAACAAAAAAAACAAGAAGAATAAGGAAGACTTGCCCATAGAGTGTTGTTAAAACATATTGATTTCTTTATATTGTGTTTTTCCACTTACACCAAGTTTATTAAAAGCACTGTATACTGAGTACTTTCCCAAGTTCTGCGAAAAACGTAGCCAAATCACTTGGTTGGGATTTGAACCCATGACCTTTGCATTGCTAGAGCAGGGTTCAATTTTATGGCTCTGCTGACCGCCGAATTCTGCGCTTACAATTCCCCGCTTACCTGCAAGCGCCGAATTTCTATGCTAGCCTTGTAAGCAGAGAATGCCTAGTAACGTAGAGTACACACGAGCAGAAGCCAAAACCCGTGGAATATGCTTGCCGTAAGCACAGAATTCGCTGCTTCCGTAAGCGCCGATTCTGTGCTTACGGTAAGCAGGGCCATGATATTGGGCCCTAATCTCTTACCACTAGTCCACCGAGCTAGCCAGGCGTCTAGAGGCAGTTTTGTGAATAAGAACTTTGGAAAGTATACAGTGCTTTTACAACACACATCAGTTTATGGGTAAAAACTCTTTACTTACTCAAACTACCTTTTCCACTAAATTCTATGGTTAAAAGAGCTTTCCACTTCGTTGCATCTTCGTTATGGAACAACTTACCTCTTCATATTTGCCAAGCTGCCTCTCTTCAGATTATTTTCAAGGGCCTTTTTAAGACTCATTAGTTTGAATCTTTCGTTTGAAACAATTGATTGTAATATACAGTTGTATATTGGTTTTCATCTTTTGTTTTGCTCATAGAGGCTCCTGCATTATGTACCATTTAATCATCTTGTATTATTATTATATCATTATTATTTTTTATCTCCGAAAAAACTATTAACATACAATTGTTTTTTAATTTTTTTGTCAAGATTGTAATTCCTCCAAGGTACCAACATAATTTTCTCAAAACCTGTGCCAAGAGTGTCAAGTTGACAGATATGGCGAGTTGCAAATGGCCATTATTATTATGATAACTTCATTTCTTATTTGATACACAGGTTGACTCTTGGTAAATCAGCCGAGGTGTGGACCAACATCGGCCAGGAGCTTACTAGCCACGAGATGGGACTAGAAAACCTTGTTATTACCCCCTTCAGTCTCCTTCTGGATGTTAGTATAGTCATTGTAGATAATATTATTTCTGGTTTATTTAAAAAGAATTCATAAATACCTCAGACAGTTTCGCTATTCCTATTGGTGGAGAGCGCGTCATGTGGGGGTGTTTAAACCTTTGATAATGACCAGTGTTTATAACTGATTGTGAGCGGGAAAGTTTCTTCAATCCTATTGGTCGAGAGCAACGGCTGGAACAGTTGTGCCACATCAGGCAATACGCGTAAAGTGCACAGCAAGCTCCTATAAGGAGTTGTTTACTCGAGGACCTTACCATTTCATAGCTGGAGGGGTGTTGTGTTAAAAAGAAATCATTGAACAATTATCATTGATGTTTTTTGAACGAAAAGGTATTTGTAAATGGGAATCAAAGTGTGTTGAATCGGTTTTCAACTAGTGGTTTGAACCCGTGGAGGCCTGGTTCTTGATAATTTACCTCGACTTCGTCTCGGTAAAAACTATCAAGAACCAGGCCTCGTTGGGTTTAAACCACTAGTTGAACACCTCTTCACCACACATTGATTCCCTTATTATTCGTAGCCCAGGGGCTAACTTGCTACAAAGTTTACAATAAAAAATAAAAAACCTGTACTGTACATCAAATTACTACTTCCCATAATGCTCTCATGTTGACGAACCGAGGATGGTGTGAAGACTTTCAATTGTTAAAGTCACCTGGAAGTGGTATTTTTTCAAAATAAAGCTTTTGTCACTAATAATGTGTTTTGATGAGTGGAATGTGAATAAACAGTTAACTAAGGTTTAAAAAAATCAGTTCTTAGGTTATTTACAAATTTAAGAGTAGACCCCGACCCGAGAGGGCGCTGTTCGTGAAGTCAAACGAGGCAGACTTTGCCTGTAATGCGTAGAGTAAACACAATTGCAAAGTACATGTACGGACCAAGTCGTGAGTTTGTACGTTTCAAAAAACATTATTTTACTTTTTTTCGGCAATGCCGACCAGGTGTATTGCTGCTGAATGCAGAAAAACACTTTTTGAAATGTACCAACTCACGACTTGGACGTACATGTACTTTGCACGTGTGTTTACTATACGCATTGCAGGCAAAGTCTGCCTCGATTGACGTCACAAAAGGGGTAGGCGGAGTCAGCCCCCCAAACAACTTTATATATTTTTTAAACATATAAATCGTGCAAACAATTACTAAAAAAATTGTTTTATTGTTCGTAAGCATATACTCTTATGTTTGAAAGAAAAAAAAATTATATTTCCAGGTGACTTTAACAAACCACCTATCCACTACAAAATCATGGTTTTTGTAAAAAGTACATTGACTTGTTGTACTATTTTTTTTCTAGAATGAGATCCCAAGTATAATGTCGATGAAGAGGAAACTCAACCGGCTAACATTGGATTTAGATTCCGTTAAAGGAAGGTAAGGTCTTTAATTTTCTATTACCACATTGAAGTCAATGTCATACAGTAGGCCGACTTGTCCTCAAGTATGAGTCCTATTTGAGACAAGTATATACTGCCAACTTTGAGTATGAGTACTTTTCAACCGAGTACCAGTACGAGTTCCTTCGGAAAGACGGTTGAGTATGTTGCAGGGCATCTAGCTGGGGTGTTGTAGTCATTGGCTGAGTAGTTTATGTGTATGAGTTCTTTTTGAGACAAGTATCGAGAACGGACTTCAAGTTATGAGTACTTTGCTAGCTGGAATTGAGTACCTTCAGATCTCAGCCCTGGGCTGTCATGGGGCTTTAAAGGCTTTTTCAAACACAATATTAGACTCTAGCCTTGCAGGAACCGATTTATACCCCTGTGTGAAGAGTAGGAATTATAGTAAAGGACACAAGTGTCATGACTGGGATTCGAACCCACACTCTGATTTACTCAACCACCAGAACTTGAATTTTACACTCTAAACTGCTCGTCAAGACACCCTATTGTGGTTTATAAACTATTTATCATTTGCATGCACATTACCAGCACTGAAATTTACTTGAAATGGCTTTCATTTTGTAATTGTATACATTCATTTTGATTGTTCAGATATCAGACAGCATCAAGCAAGGGTATCGACAAAGAACATTTAGCCAAGTTAGACGCCATTAAAGAGGAGATGGAACAATGCCAGTGGAAGGTAGACGCTTGCAAGGTAATCAAAATACACCATTGTTAATTCTCAGTTCTCAACTGTCTTAACCTAAGCGTCTGACAAGTAAGAATTTCAAGTTTTAATGCTTTGTATTCTAACCTATTACGTGTATGCACAATGCACGGACATTGTCTTCTCGCCTTTGTCTAGTTTTTTTTGTGTTAGTTTTTTATAATGTTGAAAGGCTGTTCCTTGTCAAACCCTGCTTTTTCAAAACATGCCTCCGCATTAGCTAAGACATTGTATTCTCTAATAGGATGTTAACTCTTTCAGTGCCATGGTTGGCGTGTGCGCAAAGCGCACGCCTCTCACCAAGGTCACCCAGGTTCGATTCCCGGCCGGGGCCATATGTGAGTTGAGTTGTGTGTTGGTTCTCTGCTGTGCCATGAGGGTTTTCCAGAACATCAGGTTTTCCTCCCTCAGGAAAAATCAAACACTTTCGATCTTGGCTGTGCTCCGTGGTCATAATGGGTTGATGTGGCTGGCAGCCAAAGGCGCCCTTGCATGCCTGCTTCTCCAACACGTTGTAGCCGCGTCCTTCGGACTTCAGCTCTTAGCTGCGAGTAAGGATGATTAGCCCCCCAAATTATTATTATTATTATTACATGTATGGTCGCACATGTACAATCTTTTTCATTTACTTTTTTATAAAGTGTCATCAACTGTACGATCCATAATATGTATGTTATCACAAGAAGGCATTATCGCTCATGGAATGCTATTGACTTTGGAATCTACCAAGGCAACACAAAGATACATTTTATTTTATGAAAAATCCTTTTTTTTTCTGTGGAAATAAATGTTGCTTTGACTTGAATTCAATTGAATTGAAA
This sequence comes from Asterias rubens, assembly GCF_902459465.1. Lineage (NCBI taxonomy): Eukaryota > Metazoa > Echinodermata > Asteroidea > Forcipulatida > Asteriidae > Asterias > Asterias rubens. Next base: position 9,710,769 of record NC_047068.1, on the reverse strand, counting down.
AAAAAAAGGAAGAATAATGTTGATGTGAATTCACACTAGAAAAACCATGTGACAGTGTTAATAATAATAATAATAGTAGGTATTTGTAATGCGACAAATCAATCTTTACAGATGTTCAAGGCGCAAGGAGGGAGGTTTGATTTGCAGGTTTTTCCATAAACCAACACCCCTTGTCAAGAGCTACACTAGTTGTACACACTGCATCTCATGAACCTCAGAAAGCTCAAATGGTTCAACAATTTCTCAATAAGGAAATGGGTGATCTTAAACTCGTGAACTTTATACACTCATCTATTGCGAGTTCATGCATTTCACAAAACAAGATCGCATTGTAATGGTATTTGGATTAAAACTAGGAAAGAAAAAAGAAAGAAACTGGGACGGCCATAAGATATTCTGTTTCAAAGGCATACATGTAGATATTTTCTTACCAATCATGGAAAGGGATGTTTGGCACAAGTGAAAACAAAAAGTAAAATCTGGGGATATAACATATGATTTTAAAGTGACCAAATTTAAGTTTTATATTCCACTATCTCTGTCAACGACAAGTTCATATATTTCAAAAAACAAGATAGCATTGTATTTATATAGGAAGGGAAAAAAAGAAACCAGGACGGCCATAAGATATTCTGTTGTGGAAATGAGATAAGTCTGTATGGCATAGAAATCTATCCTTTAATCAGCTCTTATTTTGGCTAAGGCTCAACAGCGCATAATTAAACGATAGTGGACATATCCTAGCAGCAAGATCAAGGCGCTTGCAAACTTTAGTATACCTGTATATCAACCTGTATATCAATATGTAAGCTTGGGCGATATCGATTTATTTTATTCACGATATATCATTTACAACATATGGCGATGTTCGATATAGTCGCGGTTAATTAAATTTGACACCATCAGTTTTCAAACTCCCAGTGAAAGTTGTAGAAGAGACAGTCATAGCATAAGAGAGGTGTTCTAACGACCTATTCTTCAGGTTTTACTCAAAACCTATGGGGTGCAAGATGTCTCGGCTAGGAAATACATCGCGATAATTAATCGATATCGCGATACTTAATCGATATCGCGGTACTTAATCGATATCTCAATACTTAATTGATATCTCATTACTTAATTGATATCGCAATACTTAATCAATATTGCGATACTTAATCGATATATCGATATTTCAATTAAAACCAAATCGATCCGATATCGAAATGGTTTCCTAATTAGTATCGCGATATTCGATAGAAACCGTGGTATCGCCCGAGCTTAGCTGTATGTACTCCTCGATTTTCATCTACTCCCTGAAACAACCTCAAGCAGCCTATGTTAGCCCTTAAGGGGTTCATCCTACAAGTACCATCTTAGTTCCTTCGCCGGTTCCCCTCTATACACCTGGGTTAAGAGAAACAATAATGGTTAAGTTTCTTGCTCAAGAACACGAATGTCATGACAAGGATTTGAATGCACACTTAAAATGACTTGGCCCAAGTGTGATGTACGCCAGACCACTTGGCTACAGTACACCACAAAAAACATAGCAATATAATTGAAGAACCTTAATATGTTGAATTATATCATTTAAGTTTGCAATAAAACTCAATAAAATAGTTACCATCCCGTTGAAACTGATCCAATGCCCTGTGAAACAGACAATAGAAACAGAAAGTTGTAATGAAGCGGTGCCTTGTTTCGATTTGGACAAAGGAAAAGTCCATTGATATCATTTTGATTTACATACATACATACATACATAAAGGGCATTTATATAGTGCCACTACGTCAAGAACGCAGTGCATTAGATAGGATATAGAGAATGTTTGATACACTTCTTAAATGTTCGAAGAGAGTCGGATTTCCTGATTGAGGTGGAGAGTGCATTCCAGGTGTGTGGAGCAAAATGTGAGAATGTGCGACTTGAGGCCGACTTAAGAAGCTTGATTGAGTTAGGTTTCATGAGGCGAGAAGTGTCGGATGCTGAGCGTAGACTTGAGCGCCAAGGCCGATGGAGAGACAGGCAAGAGGATAAATAGCCAGGAGCTGTGTTGTTGAGGCATTTATACACATAAACCAAGATCTTGAAAGTTATCCTCTCCGTAATCGGCAGCCAGTAAAGATCTTGTAAGTATGGTGTGGCGTGGTCATGCTTTTGGGCACGACAGACAAGTTTAGCAGCCCAGTTTTGTAGCCGTTGGAGTCGTTGTACATGTATGTCTGTTGAGTTGGACCCAAACAGCAAGGCATTACCATAGTCAAGCCTTGTAAGAATCAGAGCACTGACAACAAGATGACAGGTGTCTTAAGTACTTTAGAGACAGGCGAACTTTACTTTTTGATATTACACATTCCAATATATTCATGTAATATTCACACAAGAACCTATATAAAAGGACCTATACAAAATAGTGATCATTCAGTATTTCGTCAAACTTCGTTAATTTTTTAGAGAGATTCTTCTAAAGAGAAAGTCGTAAGACTTGACCGACAAACTTCATACAAAACCAACTTGTACTTAAGTTAAGATGGACTGTGCTGAAGGTGAAATGTTCATTGTTAAAGACTGTCTGTTTCTTATATTTAGGAGAGTCTGGCAACCGAGATGATGAGTCTAGTGGCCAAGGATGGAATGCTTGCTAGATGTTTGGTTGATGTAAGTCTCTCTTTGTATTTCTTATTAATCAGGGGCTGATTTCAGAGAGCTGCTTAAGGAACACGTTGCCTTGGATCGGACGAGTTGGTCTTTGAAAAGCATTTGTAACTGTTTTTTATATATGTATATGAGTGCATATATAATGAGAAAGAAATTTTAAAAGTAGCATACATATGTATAATGATCAACACAAGTATTACTCGAAATTGCGTGGTTTCCCTTTTACCTCATCGACTAACGAGGTCGGACATTTATGGGGGTAAATTTGTTGACTTCCATAAATGGCCGACCGTGTTAGTTCGCAAAGTAAAAGGAAAACCACGCAATTTTGAGGCAAATTTGTATGGATCATTGTATTCTACTTTTAAACCATCTTTCTAACCATATGTATTTTATAACAAACTGTTAAAAATGCTTGTTATAGACCAACTCGACCGATCCAAGGCAACGTGTTCCTTCAAGCACATTGGAGTGCAAGAGAATATCAAAAGAAATAAAAACGCCTTTGTTCCCCTCATTATGTGTGCTTTCAGATGCAAAATAAAAGGCTTCAGGCCTGAAGTCATTTAATATTTGAGTGAGACGTTACCTCTTTCTCAACACTACTTTACTTCAGAGGGTGTTGTTTCTCACAATGTTTTATACTACCAACAACTCTCCATTACTACCAAGAAAGTTTTTTATGCAAACAATTATTTTGAGTAATTACCAAAAATGTCCAGTGCCTTAAAAGTCATCTGAAGTTTGTTGAATTGTTGTTGACTAGGTTTGATATTTTTTGGGGGGGGATAACAGATGGTGAAGTCTCAAGCACAGTACCACCGGAATGTCTTAGCTCGGCTGGAGAAACTTATCCCTCAGCTGAATGATGACCTGACCGAAGCACCGACCCAAGGAGTGTTCGGTCTTGCCTTGGAGGATCATCTAAGACTCCAGGGTAGAGAGATTGCATCACCGTTAGAGACCTGTATCTTCTGGATCATGGAGCTTGGTCTCGATGAAGAGGGACTGTTCAGAATTGCTGGTAGTGCGTCAAGGATGAAAATGATTAGGGTATGTAATGTCACAATTCAGTCGTTTTTGCAAGTTGAAGACACTGTACACTAGTGGTAATTGTCAAAGACCAGTCTTCTCACCTGGGCCCAATTTCATAGAGCTGCTTAAGCACAGAATTTTGCTTAAGCAAAAAATTCATTGCTTAGTAAAATCAGATTACCGGCCAAGACTCCACTGAATTGTTATGAACAACAGCTAAATACTAGTCATAAGCAATGTATATGGCATGAAATTTTGGCCAGTAACATGTGTAAAATAAGCGAGCTATTTTCGTTCTTAAGCAAATTTTTTGCTTAAGCAGCTCTATGATATTGGCCCCTGATGTATCTCAACATATGTATAAAATAACAAACCTGTGAAAGTTTGAGCTCAATTGGTCTTCGAAGTTGCGAGAAAATAATGAGAGAAAAAACACCCTTGTTCTGTGAGCTTTCATATAGGAATATAGCTAGAAGTCTTTTATTATTTTAGTGAGAAATTACCTCTTTCTATCTATGCTACTTCAGAGGGAGCCGTTTCTCACAATGTTTTACACTATCAACAGCTCTCCTAAGCTAGTTACCAAGTCAGTTTTTAAGTTAATATTTGTTTTGAGTAATTAACAAACAGGTACCTTCCCTTTAAAGGGAGGGGTACATGTACCCTTGGTAATTACTCCAAAAATTAATGACTATAAAAACTTACTTGGTGAGAAGCGCTGCTGCTGTTGATAATATTTAACATTTTGAGAAACGATTCCCTTCTGAGGAATGAGGTGTTAGAGATTTCTGCATGAAATTCTTTTCAGTTTGTGTACACAACTATAGATTAATCTTCCTGTATAAACATAATCGTTCAAGATTTTCATTGAAAGCTCAAATACACTACTACCTTTTGAACTGCACTATTCATGTTTGTATATGTCCATTGTATGGGATGAGATCGGCTGAATGGTTCCGAAAACAAAGAGTAGGTTATTCGTTTACTTTTAGCAATTGTCACACCACTAGTTGAGATACTTGTTGTATACTACGTTTGTAATTATTTTGTTTATTGATTGACAGGCAGCTTTAGATGCCAATGTAGAGATTGATGTAGACCTCGGGATGGAGCATGCATTAGCAGGTGAGTCAACCAGTTAGTTATCTACTCATTGCTCGTAGGCGCTAGACACGTTTGGTAATTGTCACAAACTGGTATGCTCACGAGGTGTATCCCACATAACAAATCTGTAAAAGGCAGCTCTAGATGCCAATGTAGAGATTGATGTACATGTAGACCTCGGAATGGAGCATGCATTAGCAGGTGAGTCAACCAGTAATTGTCACAAACTGGTATGCTCACGAGGTGTATCCCACATAACAAGGCTGTAAAAGGCAGCTTGAGATGCCAATGTAGAGATTGATGTAGACCTCGGAATGGAGCATGCATTAGCAGGTGAGTCAACCAGTAATTGTCACAAACTGGTATGCTCACGAGGTGTATCCCACATACCAAATCTGTGAAAATTTGGACTCAATTGGCCATCGAAGAGAATAATGAAAGAAAAAACACCCTTGTTGCACAATTTGTGTGCTTTCAGATGCCTAAAAAAGCTTAAAGCCATTGGACCTTTTCGCTAAACAGTATTTATCTAAGGCCCACACTTCGTGTATCACAACTTCTATATAAAATAACAAACCTGTGAAAATTTAGGCTCAACGGTCATCGGAGTCGGGAGAAAACAACGGAAAATCCCACCCTTGTTTCCGCGCTTTGCGCCGCGGCGTGTCATGACATGTGTTTAAAATAAATCCGTAATTCGTTAACGAGAGTTTATATTGTTTTGCTGTTTTCTCAAAAAGTAAAGCATTTCATGGAGTAATATTTCAAGAGAAGTCTTTCACCATTGCCTTCTGTAAACCCCGTAAGTTATTTGTAAATCTGTGAACCTTTTTTTTTTTTTCTGAACCGAAAGGGTCCAATGGCTTTAAGGCCTGAAGTCTTTGAAAATTTGGGTTAGGAATTACCTCTTTCTCAACAACAACGATGCTTCAGTGGTCGCCGTCTCTCACAATGTTCGTTACCAAGTAAATTTTTCTGCTAACAATTATTTTGAGTAATTACAGTAGTGTCCAGCGCCTTTAAAGGAAGGATGTACCTTTGGTAATTACTTCAAAAAATAATGACATTTTACAACTTACTTGGTAAAGAGGAATGGAGAGCTGGTGATGCTATAAAACATTGTTATAAATAGCCCCCTTTGAAAGTATGCAGATTAAGAGAAAGAAAATATGGCTCAAATGGTCATCAATCGGTTTTGCTTTTGTTGTCGTTTTGGAAAATTTTGTGAAAATTTGAATCCTACTTTCAGCCTATAAAAATGGGAATATAAAAAGAAATTGCTGAACCTAGCTGAATGATGATAAGCCAACAAAGCTCTTGACTGTAAATGAAACCCAGTAGTTGTGAATGGTATGTACAATTCACTTAATGATGAGCGGAATAACAAATATTAACTGATCTAATCTCAGGGAATACATCACTTTTGTACCCCTCGAGCTACTCTGATGATTGTAGTGATAACCTTAGTGCCTCTGTGTAATCATGAGGTGTAATATCCCAATACATAAGATAATCCTCTATATCTCCCTAGCAAGGTACCTGATAACAGTCCCAATACAATGTACACAACCTGTAGAGTTGGTTTCGGATTTATCATTTACAGATAGAGATTTGATTAGAAACAAAGGCAGTTGTGACCTGCTGTTTTAAACCGCCTTTGATGTTTCCTCCAAATCGTCTAGAAAAAGCATGGGACAGATTTCATTTGTTTATTTACTTATTTATTGATATGTTTATGTAATTCTAAATATTTGGAGACTAGCCCTAATAAAAGCTTGACTAACAAGATATAAAAAACCTCAAAATAAGAAATGAAGTTAAATAAAGTTAGTTTTAAATTAAAGGACACTATTGGTACACATGTAACTACTCAAAATAATTATTAGCATAAAACCTTACTTGGTGACGAGTAATGGGGAGAGGTTGATAGTATAAAACATTGTGAGAAACGGCTCCCTCTGAAGTGACATAGTTTTCGAGAAAGAAGCAATTTTCCACAAATTTGATTTAGAGACCTCAGATTTAGAATTTGAGGTCTTGAAATCAACCATCTAAACGCACACAAACTCCGTGTGACAAGGGTGTTTTTTCTTCCCATTATTATCTTGCAACTTCGCCGACCAATTCAGCTCAAATTTACACAGGTTTGTTATTTTATGCATACATGTTGAGATACACCAAGTGAGAAGACTGGTCTTTGACAATTACCAATAGTGTCCAGTGTCTTTAAAACGCTACAAATCTTTATTAGCGCAATTCACATGACATTGCCTGATAAACTAAATCAGTATGTGTAGCCCTCACCATAAAGTGGCCACATGATTTCTCATTGAAACCCCCCCCCCCACCACCAAAAAACAGTTTGTAGTCGTAGCTCCAATGTCCCCACTAGAGGTCTTGATAATGTTTTGTAAAGGTCAGCCTTATGATTCTTCTTTCCCAGGCCTTGAATTTCACCTTTGAAAGGGCAAGGCCATTTCCATTTTGCATATAGGCACTTCCATTTGAAAACCTTAAAGTCAATTGGAAACTTTTGAAGGGGCACCAAGGCCAAGACCAGGGGCAATGGAGGCCATTGCATCTGTGTGATTCCAAGCCTGGGTCCTAGAAGAGGATTTGGCTGGCAAGCAACTCTTGGTGACCAGACGGGGCCTGGTAAATTGTATCCACTGTTCTTCTATCTCTTTTGCTTATTTTAACCTTACATATTGAACTCTGCCATTTTGTTGTACATTTCCACAGGTGTCTTGAAACAGTATCTGAGAGAGCTTCCGGAACCTTTGCTCACATTTAGCTTGTATCAAGATTTCATCGGAACATTGGTGTAAGTTTCTGTCTGTATCAATGTTTTTTTTGTTCTAAGGTGCCATTAACAATAGCCAAGCAAACGATTTATCTTTTTAGCAGAGCAAAATGCTACACAAAATCAGTCGCAACTAAAAAAATGTCATAAATTGCTACTCAATATTAGCAATCAGTGTTCACACAATTTCACAGTCAAATTTTGATACGCAAAATTGGTGGAGGAAATCGTTCCCTGTTGTCGGTGTTAACAAATTTAAATTGTGTTCCCCTCAAAGTTGTGGCTGGGACAGTCACATTACAAAAATATTCAGTTTTTTATTTGAGAACAAATATGAACATCTATATATAAACAAACAGAAAAGGAATTCAAAACAAGCAGGCCAACATCATCAATTTAATTCCTGATTAAACTACAGAATGTTTGTTCAAGCTGGGAAAAGCCATTGAAAACAACCGATGTTGAAGACCTTTGGTCTCAAATATCTGGTTCATTTGAGGCATTACTTTGTTTTCCCAGTGTATAATATGTAATGAAGCCATTTAATATGGGGTTAGTGATTTGTCAATCCAACTTAAAAAAGAACACCGGAATGTTTTTTACATTGACCATTCTGGGTGGCACGGTTGGCTTGTTCGTAAAGCGCTCGCCTCTCACCAAGGTGACTCCGGTTCGATTCCCGGTTGGGGCCATATGTGAGTTGAGTTGTGCGTTGGTTCTCTGCTGTGCCACGAGGGTTTTCCAGACTATCTGGTTTTCCTCCTTTAGGAAAAAATCAAACACTTTCGATCTTGGCTGTGCTCCGTGGTCATAATTGGTTGATGTGGCTGGCAGCTGAATGATCCCTTGCATGCCTGCTTCTCGAACACGTTGTAGCCGCGTCCTTTGCAATTCAGCTCTTAGCTGCGAGTAAGGATGATTAGCACCCCAAATTATTATTATTCTGAATGGCCCCTTATGAAGGAAAACCCACTTAAGTGCACTTGTGTTTTCAGTTCAGCTATTTCAAAATGACCTTGAGACATACAGGAAATGTATATTGAGCTTGTTATTATTTACTCATTATAGATTATTTAATTGACTACTCATTTGCAAAACCACCACAACTCATAATAAAAGAAATTAATGTACCCGGTTTTACCACAAACATGACTAGATTATTTTTTTTATGAAATTGTTTATACTTCCCAATACCCAAGGCAATATAAAAAAAAGCAAACTCTTATAATGAGTGCTTTTAATAATTTCATAAAAATGATGTCTTCTTTAGTGTCGGTATCCACAAAATTGCTCATGGCACTTAAATTTTATTTTTTATTTTTATGCAAGTCGCCAGACACACAAGGCCTGAAGGCCTCTTCAAGGTGTGTGGGCTACAATGATTTTTTTGCCAGAGGCCGTTGCCATGTACTCCTAGGGCTAAAACAGGGTTACCCCCTTTTACAGTCCATACAGATGGGGTATCATCAATCCGAAGTCTGGCCTGTAGAGCAGAAAGCACTACCTCCCCAATTTTGCGTAGCAAGTGTCACGACCGGTATTCGAACTCACACTATACTGATCAAACACCAGAGCTTGAATCCAGTGCTCTTAACCGCTCGGTTATAAACTTCCACCTTCAATGGCAAAACAGCCTCGTACAGAGATTATGCCTTTGAAAGCGAGATGCCCCCCCCCCAAGTTACAAAGAAATGATCTTGTATAAAATAAAAGAAATCTTTGAGTTGGGCTGTTTTCCAGAGAAAGGTGGCGCATATGTCTTTTCTTGGTGCAAATGCAACAAAAGGTGAAGGGGGTGCTGCTTAAATACATCAGCAGAGTAAATGGTAGTTGCAATTGTGGTAGAGTGTCATAGCCGAGTGGTTAAGAGCATCGAATTCAAGTTCTGGTGTTAAGTCACCGGAGTGGGGGTTTGAATCCCGGTCGTGACACTTGTGTCCTAGAGCAAGATACTTTACTATAACTGCTTCTCTTCACCCAGGGGTATAGATGGGTACCTGCGAGGGTAGAGGTTGATATTGTGAATGAAAATGCCTTCGGAGCGATATAAACTGTTGCCCAGGTTGTATACTCCCAAGGGAGCTGAGAAACATTAAAAGGGATGTTATTGGCCCTATGACCAGGGCATTAATGTAAAGCGCATTGATACGGTTATTGTGAAATGTGCTATATAAAAGTTGTTATTATTGTTTTTAATATACTGAGCATGCTTGTGTCTTATTAATAATAAATAAAAGTAATTAACCATTCATATATAGCGCATAACACATAGAAATCAAACATGTCCCTAAGCGCTCTTGAGAAAAACTCAACAGAATACAAAGACAAGATGTACTGGGTAACAAACAAAATGGATGAATTAAATGTTAAACAAGTGCGTCTTTAAAGCAATCTTAAACTTAATAATGGAGTCAATGTTTTTTTGAACAATGTCAATTGTTCCATAGGTTGAAGCAGTGTGAACGAAGCTGCGTTCACCATATGATTTGGTCATCACTGGTGGAATAACAAACAACTTTTTCTTATTAAAACGAAGATTTCTAGAAGGTGTGTACAATGTTAATAGCTCTATTATAATTCCATTGTGCGTCGCTTCAGATTGAAAGACAAAGACCAGAAGTTACAGGCACTTTGGACGATAGTCAACAATCTCCCTAAATCAAACTACGCCAACTTCAAGTACCTCATCAAGTTCCTGAGTAAAGTTGCCGGTAGGAGCGATCAGAATAAGATGAATGCATCTAACTTGTCTCTGGTAGTGGGTCCTAATTGCCTCTGGTCAGAGGAAGATGGAGGGTAAGTCAGTAGATTTAAGATTATTTTCATAGTAATAATAAATCACACTTATAAAGTGCTGGTGTCTAGAAAGACTACACTGCGATATAGGACCAAGGGTAAAATTAACGATAGGCTTGACTGAAGAGAAATGTCGAGTTGTGATCAAAGGGTGAGAGGCAAGCTGTTCCCAGGCTGGGTGCTGCAGCTGAGAAACTTCTATCATATGTAGGTAGGGTTAGAGGCGTCTGTCTCCTGAATAAATGAAAACATTTTGGATGCCAGTAGGCCTAATGTAATAAGTAACTTTTAGTTCTCTGTTGGCAGGACGGACATTATAAGTTATCACTCAAGCGCGAGTGGAATACGGAAAAATATTGCGCTTCTGCGTCAAGGCCTCGTTGGATATGGGACGCAGACGCGCTATATTTTCCGTATTTCCACGAGCGCGCGTGTGATTTATCTTCAAGCAAACTTGGCGCGTGACATAGAACACACAATACGCATGGTAGTGATATTAGCCGTGCAATATAGGTTTTTATCACCACTCCATTCTGCGAATCTGATTGGAGGATTAGCGCGTACTTGAAGATAAATCCCCATACTGTGATTTGGGTTATTTTTCTTAACCTTGTTCTTCCATTCTGTGTACATGAGTTATGCGCTTTTGATCATTTTGTATATACAATAAGGGACGCAATACAAATTTTTTAAATAGTGCTATTAGTCAGTACTTATGGCCTGTTTTTGAAACCACACTGTGGGCTTGGTCTCTGTAATGTGGTCAACGAGATGGCAAGAAAACACCCTTGTTGCATAGAGTTGTATGTTTTCAGATGCCTGAAAAACGCTTCATGCCTGAAGCTTGTTTTAGATTCAAATTAATTGGTGAATTTTTTTATATTTTTGTATGCAAGTCGCCAGACACACAAGGCCTGAAGGCCACTTCAAGGTGTGGGCTATACAATTGTTATTTCCAGAGGCTGTTGCCACCTACTCCTATGGCTGAAACAGGGTTACCCCTTTTACAGTCCATACGGATGTAGGCTTGGGTATCATCAGTCCGAAGCCTGGCCGGTAGAGCAGAAAGCACTACCTCCCCAATTTTATGTACATGTACATGTAGCAAGTGTCACGACCGGGATCCGAACCCACACCCTGCTGATCAAACACCAGAGCTTGAATCCGGTGCTCTTAACCGCTCGGCCATGACACGCCATGAAGGGGGTGATTTGTAACAATGTTTTATAATATGGAAAGGTTTGCGGTAAATTTACATGTTGTTACCTGTACTGCAAACCTTTCCATATTGTATTTCCACCATGTTTTATAACATCAATAGCTCACAAGTCTCTTTACCAAATGACTTTGTATGGTGATTAACTTGAAGAGTATTAACCGAAAGTACACACTGCCTTCAGTACAAAAACAGTACCATATTTCCATGTTCAAAAGGAACAAATTTCAAATGAATCTTAAAGTAAACAATTTGTGATGTTAAAATTCACACCACATTCGCATTGGCAGGGCGTATGATGATACTTGTATGTCTCCTGTGGATTTGATGATTTCTTTATTGATGGTTACCTTGCATGTAAATGATTGTTTACTCCAACAGGATGTCTGTCACAAGCACTGGGGTATGTGCCACCATCATTGAGTCTTTCATTTCATATGCAGATTGGTTCTTTCCTGATGGTAAGCGTCAATATTAATGAGAGGTGGCTATGGCTTCAGCAGTTGCTATGGCCAGGGCCCATGTTCATAGAACTGCTTCAGCACAAAAAGTAGAAATTTGCTAACCAGGATAAGGTTTCCAGCCAAAATACCATGTCACATGTAGCTTTTGTGACTGTTATACTGCTATCCTGCTTAGCAGAGGATTGTTAAGCTTTTTTTTTTGCTTAAACAGCTCTATGAAATTGGGCCCTGGTTGTTGAGAAGGCCTGTACTTCAGCATTGTAACTTTTAAGCCATTGGCCATTAGCTTTACTCAGCATACATGTACATAGGGAGGTAACATTCCTAAAGGCATTTCATAACGGGAGGACACTAAAAATGGAGAAATCTGAGGAGGAACGCCAAAAGTTAATTTCATTTCAATCGATTAAAACATTCCCTGTCAAGTGTTTCTATAAAAAAAATTTAACAAGTAATGAAAAAAGTTGTTTTCTTAATGCCCCAATGCATGTAAATATTACACTAGATTATCAGCCCCCTTCCCATCTTACTTGTAATGAGATTATCAGCCCCCTTCCCATCTTACTTGTAATGAGATTATCAGCCCCCTTCCCATCTTACTTGTAATGAGTCAAGCTTGATCTGTCATTTCAAATCAGCGAATTTCATATTGTAAAATAATTGTACTGTGCACACATGCAAATTATATACATGTACACGTTTGACCCACTTTCATGAAGCCTGTAAGCATAAAACTTGCTGAGCACATTCAAACCTTGGCCTATACGAGCCAAAATTCCATCAAATTTACACTGTTGCTACTGGTGCCCCAGTCATTTTTGCTTAGAGGAGAAAATTTGCTAAGCAGTATTTTTTTATCAAAAGTATTATGAGATTGGGCAGTGGTGTGGTAGACAAAATTTTGACAAGACCTCTGAGCATGCAACTTTACATTCAGTGCCTAATTTGAATTGTTTTGAGCCTTTGGAAATACCTTTGTTAATTACATTTCTCCCATTCAGTACACATGGTAATTAATTCTCTTTCTACTTTGTCTATGAAGACCTAAGTATTTGTTTCCCTTGAAGAGTCGGTCGTTGTTTCTTTGAGATGCATGTTGTTGACTGACATTTCTTGATTGGCTTAAATAGATTTGTATTGGGAAAAAAAAAGAAGAAAAAAACAAACAAATTGGAATCACCGTTAGTTCACGTAGTGTTTTCAGCACTCCTTATTAATCATCACAGTTATGAGGTATCAACACTCTTTTCTCTGTGTGTCTAGAAATAAGTTTCTCAATCACAAGACCAAAATGTAACTCGTCCTCGGAAACTTGTATCGATTTGTAGGGAAAGGGTTTCCCCCCTAAATTGGAATCACCGCTGGTTCACGTAGTGTTTTCAGCACTCCTTTATAACCTTCCCAGGTATGAGGTATCAACACTCTTTTTTCTCTTTGTCTCTAGAAATAAATTTCTCAATCACAAGACCAAAGTGTAACTCGTTCTCGGAAACAACTCAAGGTGTAGATGGGACGGACAGTGCAGCCCCAACTGTCACGTCAAGTCCCGCTTCCCACGGAGACACTCATCACAGTCCGGCTGTGGCTGTAAGCTCGGCTCACTCTACGCCAGTAGCCCATCATCACCCGGGTCTAACAGCAACTTCACCACAGCTCGATACAAGCATCTCACCATTGCAACAGAGTCTTTTGAGTGACAAGTTAGTAATTTTTACTATTGGCTTAGAGTTTCTGTTAGAAAAAAACTTTACGCACCATTGGTTGGTTGGGAAAAGCTTTGTTCTGTTCACCGTCCACACCCACCCCTAAACTATGGTTTAAACTTGTAGAATCTTGAAGCATGTATATGTACACTATTGTTTTGTTTGTTTTTTCAACTAACTTTCGCATGATTTTTTTGTTCCACTTTTGCATGGGGAAACTTTGTTTTATGGAAGTTAACATTTCTTTAAGGGAGTTGGCTGAAGAAGTAGTGTGCCTGAATTGGTAATTAACAAAAGGCAGCTTTGCTGCTTACGCATTTGATTATTAAAAACGCCGTTCCGCATGCCACCCCAGCCTTGTGAGCCTGCCACTTAAACATATCCTTGCAATGGGTACACGTAACTCCTGACATGGTTGACAAAATTTACTTTGTCATTGATTTAAAAAACAGACCCCGGAAATTCACATCAACTGAGTATAAGAATTACAGAATGTTCACCTTTTGGGGGACCACAAAACTTCAAAGTTGATTTTATTCTTAGGTTCTTTGTTTTTTGTTTTTAGTTTCAGGTGGTCTGATGAGGAAGTATGGTCACAAAGATACACCAATTTTTGGGAACACAAAATGCAAACTTTTCCCTGTTATGAGCAAATTTTATAGCTGCAATAATATTTGATAAAATTCACCTCCCTAAGAAAAAAACAGTTCAGGTAAAGCGAGATTATACAAATGTTTTTAACCCCTTGTACAAACCCATTACGATAAAGCTCCCACATGTTAAAATGATGATTTAGTAAGTTTATTTCATTTAACCACTTTTGTTTTAGCAGTATAAAGAACACAATCAGTGATCGGAATCACTTGACTTATGGCGGATATACATGTAACATGTTAACATGTTAACAAACCAACAGGCGACTTGCAGTGCGCAGGGAAAAACATGGCTGCTTCCCGCCTTACTGGTTGCACCCAACTAAATAAACCCCCATAGGGCAAAATGCTAAGTATGAAAAAAAATCCTTTAAAGGCTCACAGCTTTTTGCAGTAAAGGAAAAAATATCCATTGACTCGTGAATATTTATTCTCTGCTCAATTTGATATGGAGAGTCACAAGGCCTGTCGAGTTATTCCCCTCCAAGTCGAAACACCCCTACACAAGTGTATTTTTTTGAATGTCCAAGCATCAATCTGGAAAAATGTCCCTACACCCTCTGGGCAAATAGGACAATTCTTAAAGGGCATCTGTCATCCAAAATACTGCCAAGTTGAAAGTCAACAACCCCCAGGTCACAATTTGGCAATAGTTTGACACTTCACCCCTTTTATCGGGCACTCAAATCTGTCTGATATACATGTAGAACATTGTGAGGGCCTAATAAATCGTAATGAGACCAAACGCTCTTGGCTTTCTCCCTAAGTGGGGTACGCCTTCAAGGCAGACTCACTTAGAAGCTGCCATCTTTTTCCATGCTCACTGCGCGTCAATTGCTTTGTTTGGTTACATTGTGTACCCACTACGAGCCACGTGACTCCGTTCACAGATTGTGTCTATTGATGCACTTCAATTTCAACGATGAAAGAAACTTGAGGTTAATCAAGAACCATTGCATTGAAGAAGATTTTGGGTGAATGTTTAATATTATGGTATTTCCTGTAGTGAATCGCCCTCTGGCCAGAAGCATACGAAACGGAGAGCCCCTGCTCCGCCTCAAGGCTCGACAGTAGAGGGCCTAGAAAGGTCCAGATCTCTGGAAAGGGTGCTTAAGGTACCTCCAAAACTCCCCCCTAAAACTAGTCTTCGGAGGGTGCATAGTAACTATGTTCATACGCATGATGCATGACAAGGTAGTTTATCAGCCCATGTTTGATTCAGTTTTCTTATACCTTGCTTTGCCTGCTTGGGTGAGAGCTGCAAATGCCTGAAATTGTGTGCCTCATTGCTAAGATTAACAGTAAAAAAATGCCTAACTTTGATGGATAAGATGTTCATAGGAAATTTAAAAAAACTCAATCACTAATTTATTTACATATGGTAAGCAAGCACTTATATATCTAAAAAGTGAAATTGAAAAATTTATTTCCTGAATATTATTGACATATCATAATTATTGACATACCTTATTATCATAAGGCAAAGCCTAGTGACATGAAAAGAATTGGTTGTATCACTATTATTATAACCTATGCAGTTACAATCAGTTGAAATCATATTGGATTGCATCATTGAACGGTTTACATTTCCCCATGATCGTGTATGTTAGTGTACATTGAACTAACACATGTACATGTAATGTGCATGTGTCAAACACTAAAAACTCATCAAAGGCACTGGACACTATTGGTAGTTACTCAAAATAGTTGTTAGCATAAAAGCTTATTTGGTAGCGTGTAATGGAGAGCTGTTGAAAGTATAAAACATTGTGAGAAACGGCTCCCTCGGAAGTAACATAGTTTTTGAGAAAGAGGTAAATTCTCACGCAAATAATAAAAGACCTCGGGCCTGAAGCCTTTTATTAGGCATCTGAAAGCACAAATTAATTTTGCAACAAGAGTGTTTTTTCTTTAATTATTCTCTTGCAACTTCGATGACAAGTGTAGTCCATGCATATTTTGAGATACACCAAGTGAGAATACTGGACAATTACCAAAGGTATCCAGTGCCTTAAGGACACTGGACACTATTGGTAATTGTCAAAGACCAGTCTTCTCACTTGGTGTTCCTCAACATATGCATAAAATAACAAACCTGAGAAAATTTGAGCTCTCGTAGTTTTTGGAGTTGCGAGATAGTAATGAAAGAAAAAACACCATGGATACATGAAGTTGTGTGCTTTCAGATCTTGATTTTGAGACCTCAAATTCTAAATCGGAGGTTTCGAAATCAAATTCATGGAAAATTACTTGTTTCTTGAAAACTACGTCACTTCAGAGGGAGCCGTTTTTCACAATGTTTTACACTATCAACCTAGATCTCCCCACACTCGTTACCAAGTAAGGTTTTATGCTAATAATTATTTTGACTGCCTGTAAATGGCATTGTCAAAACTCACTTGCCGGTCTGCCATGTTGTAATCCGACATATAGGAAGAGTTTGTCTTCAGTGTTTCACCATACACTTTATGTACGATTGGGCAGCTGCAGCAGCAGCTTTGACTGATGCTATGGGCATCCTATGCCTCAAATATTGATCAAGTGCCAGCGTGTGCCAATAGTTCAGACTCAGCCTTAGAAGCATTGCTAGTGTTAGTGCATTAGAAACACATACATTGTAGCTGGTAAAAAGCCTGGTTCATACATTACTTCCTGCAAATGCTTCGTGCAAAGCGTCTCAATAGACCTTATGCACATGATGTCATTTCAGTAGGGCGCCCTCACCTAGAGGTCAAAAGGAGGTTGTTCATTGGCCAATCCTGTGCGCCGCGCGTACAAATCTGTGTGTTTCGATTGTTTCGTCACCGTTTTTCCACTAAGATGGCCGCTGGATGACGTCAATGCATAAGGTCTATTGGAAGGGGAATGCGTATCGATTGTTACATGCACATCGCTATAACCCGCTTTGTATAAAGTATGAACTGGGCTTTAGTTACGTAGCAGTGTCGTGCAGATGTGTTAATGCAATTGCAGTGTTAGTGCATAACTAGTGTTAGTGTATAACTAGTGTTTGTGCATTAACAGTGTTAGAGCATTAGAAGTGTTTAGTGCATAACTAATGTTAGTGCATGACTAGTGTTAATACATCAGCAATGTTAGTGCATAACTAATGTTTGTGCATATGCAGTGTTATGGCATTTGCAGTGATGCTAGTATTAGTGCATAACTACACTGTGGTGCCAGTGCATGTGTTAGTGCATAACTGGTATTTTGTAGTGCCTAACTAGTGTTAGTGCGTAACTAGTTAGCAGAAAGCTGTATAAACTATTACTGGCTCTCATGCTGATGATGCTTTTCTTCTGTTGTGTGTTTAGTCAATTCACAAACTCATTGGTACTAACTGAGCTAACTCAAAGTGATGCAAATTGCAGTTTCTCCCACACTTCATGATTTTGCATTTAACAGCAATTCCATTTACTAATAATAACGACTAATAATTTGTAAAGGTTTATCACAGACATGTAGTTCTGAGATACGGAAACAGTTTGTCCACCTTCAGTTTCATCAGAAATGCATCTTTCTATAATCTTGTTCAGACAGCGTACTAAAGTTAGACCTCAACCGTTTTAACTTTTTGTGCAGTGGGGGTGGTCATAAAACTAACACTACCTTGCGTTCAGACAGCTCAAAGTTAAACTCGATACATGTATATTCAGTTTTAAGAGGTCTCCCTGGACTGTGACCCAACACAAAAACATCCGCTACAAGTGTGCAAAAAAAAAATGCCTACTTTCACACTTATGGTGTGTAATGCAGCACATCCTCAGTCACCCATCACCTGTGAGGACTTAAAACCGGATGTGTGTTTTTTTTTAAACTGGTATTCAGCTCATTCCTTCTCCTCAGCACTACCTTGCGTTCAGACAGCTCAAAGTTAAACTCGATACATGTATATTCAGTTTTAAGAGGTCTCCCTGGACTGTGACCCAACACAAAAACATCCGCTACAAGTGTGCAAAAAAAAAATGCCTACTTTCACACTTATGGTGTGTAATGCAGCACATCCTCAGTCACCCATCACCTGTGAGGACTTAAAACCGGATGTGTGTTTTTTTTTAAACTGGTATTCAGCTCATTCCTTCTCCTCAGCACTACCTTGCGTTCAGACAGCTCAAAGTTAAACTCGATACAGGTATATTCAGTTTTAAGAGGTCTCCCTGGACTGTGACCCAACACAAAAACATCCGCTACAAGTGTGCAAAAAAAAAATGCCTACTTTCACACTTATGGTGTGTAATGCAGCACATCCTCAGTCACCCATCACCTGTGAGGACTTAAAACCGGATGTGTGTTTTTTTTTAAACTGGTATTCAGCTCATTCCTTCTCCTCAGCACTACCTTGCGTTCAGACAGCTCAAAGTTAAACTCGATACAGGTATATTCAGTTTTAAGAGGTCTCCCTGGACTGTGACCCAACACAAAAACATCCGCTACAAGTGTGCAAAAAAAAAATGCCTACTTTCACACTTATGGTGTGTAATGCAGCACATCCTCAGTCACCCATCACCTGTGAGGACTTAAAACCGGATGTGTGTTTTTTTTTAAACTGGTATTCAGCTCATTCCTTCTCCTCAGCACTACCTTGCGTTCAGACAGCTCAAAGTTAAACTCGATACAGGTATATTCAGTTTTAAGAGGTCTCCCTGGACTGTGACCCAACACAAAAACATCCGCTACAAGTGTGCAAAAAAAAAATGTCTACTTTCACACTTATGGTGTGTAATGCAGCACATCCTCAGTCACCCATCACCTGTGAGGACTTAAAACCGGATGTGTGTTTTTTTTTAAACTGGTATTCAGCTCATTCCTTCTCCTCAGCACTACCTTGCGTTCAGACAGCTCAAAGTTAAACTCGATACATGTATATTCAGTTTTAAGAGGTCTCCCTGGACTGTGACCCAACACAAAAACATCCGCTACAAGTGTGCAAAAAAAAAATGCCTACTTTCACACTTATGGTGTGTAATGCAGCACATCCTCAGTCACCCATCACCTGTGAGGACTTAAAACCGGATGTGTGTTTTTTTTTAAACTGGTATTCAGCTCATTCCTTCTCCTCAGCACTACCTTGCGTTCAGACAGCTCAAAGTTAAACTCGATACATGTATATTCAGTTTTAAGAGGTCTCCCTGGACTGTGACCCAACACAAAAACATCCGCTACAAGTGTGCAAAAAAAAAAATGCCTACTTTCACACTTATGGTGTGTAATGCAGCACATCCTCAGTCACCCATCACCTGTGAGGACTTAAAACCGGATGTGTGTTTTTTTTTAAACTGGTATTCAGCTCATTCCTTCTCCTCAGCACTAAATAGTTAATCAAATTCTTCTGTTTGAGCAGCTCTCTGAAACTGAGCTCTGCAGAATTTGCCTGCCAAAAAAAAAAAAAAAAAATAGCCCTTCCAATAGAACCCCTGTATCTTCTAACCCTTACCTTTTCTCTTTATTCTTTACCCTTTCCTGCAACCTCTTACACCTTAAAGCCATTGGACCCTTTCGGTAAACAGTATTGTCCAAGGCCCACACTTCGTGTATCACAACTTCTATAAAATAATAAACCTGTGAAAATTTAGGCTCAATCGGTCATCGGAGTCGGGAGAAAATAACGGGAAAACCCACCCTTGTTTCCGCACGTTTCGCCGTGTCATGACATGTGTTTAATATAAATCCGTAATTCTCGCTATCGAGAATTGATATTGTTTTAATGTTTTCTCAAAAAGTAAAGCATTTCATGGAATAATATTTCAAGAGAAGTCTTTCACCATTACCTTCTGTACACCCTGTAAGTTATTTGTAAATCTGTGAACTTTTAATTTTTTTTTCTGTACCGAAAGTGTCCAATGGCTTTAACCCCATTTTTAACATTGTCTACGTCTTACCACAAACCCTGTACCTGTATCTCTGATTCTTTACACCCTTGCACCTACACGCACCCTAACCCCACAACACTACTCAGGTATTGGGAGTCAACACAAAGTTTTGTTTGTGTGCTATTACTGAATGAGAGCGTTCCTGTAGGAATTTTCTGAGGGAAACATAGAACGCTGTGTGCATGTTCCCACATGATTGCTCTTTGGGAACACAATGGTGATCTACATGTACTAAGTAAACGCATTAGCTCGACTAGATCGCTGTTCTATTTCCAGAGGAACACTCCGGTGGGCATAATGTCTATTCTGACTTATGAGACCTCATTCGCCTTTTTTTTTTTTTTTTTTTTTTTTTTTTTTTGAGTATTGTTATCCGAAAGAAACACATAGTGGTTGTAACACTATCAATGCAAGTACAACCCCTTGCGTTGACCGCTATCACTGAGGTTGAACCATGGAATTGCTCATGCATGTTTGTGCCGCGCGGAGCTCTCAGCCAATGAGAAGTCTTCCTTTGACCTTGGTGATGGCGTTGTGTTGCGCTTGTGACACCATTTGCAATGGATCTATTGGTAGTGGGTTTTCATTCGTGTTTGGTGTTGGTCCTTTCATATCAACCAATTACACTAGGATTACCTAATCTTTTAACCCTGTACGTGGGAAGTTCCTTCTAAATACCGTTTGTCTCAAAAAAAAAAAAAAAAAAATATAGACTTTTGAAATGTCTGCTGAGTAAAAAATATTTGATTCTGGGGAAAAGATTTATAAGGATAGCTTATGGACTCAACTTTCATATGACACCATAGGTACCAAAATAACTCATACTTGGGTGACACTGCCCACTGAAGAATAAGTAGCCGACATCTTGGAGGTAATTTTGTAAGCTCCAAAGTACTTAACTCTCACAGATTGGAAGGTTAATTACTGTGCGACCTAATTTTCATACCCTTTACAAAAGTAAGCAGTGCTCACCCAATTATGATTTTTTTTTGTCATATAAAAGTTGAGTCCATAAGCTATCCATACATCTAAACCTTTTTCCCCAGAATCATATTTTTTTTTACTCGGCAGCCATTTCAAAAGCGTATAGTTATTTTTGAGACACCCTCACAGTAGCTTGTTCATGGGACAGTGGAAACTAACCTCATCAGTTCTACTTGTTGAAATATAGACATCACATCATTGACCGCCATCTTTGATGACAAACAGTGGAAACGTGTACGCACTGCACACGACTCGCAGTGACAGCTTTTTACTCTTGCACGTTTCATCAGGGATGGCAGCCAATGCAAGTGGACTGTTGTTCTAATGTTCATTGTACATCATGTACATTACCATGGAAAGATACACAGTTTCAGTATCAGAACAAACTTTAATATTATTCTTGTCAAAAAAAAAACACTTTCGCTTTCAAACTTTTGGAGAAAAGACCAGTGGAGTATTGATGGTTCATTTTCATAATCAATTCAACAAGATATCTAGTGGTCATAAGATTCTGTATAAAATTGTTAAGAATGTGTATACTTGATATTAAAGTCTTCAGTGTTTGTCACCATGCCACAAATATGAATCTCTCAAATTGGCAAATCTATGAAACTACTCTTGAATCTTTGTTTTGAAATTGTTGAATAAATAAATTCCTGAATGTCTTCTTGTTGTAGGATGAGGTCAGCCTCTCTTCCGAAACGATCAGTTAAGAAGAATCCGGCTCCTCCGGTACCAGCAATGTCGCCCACTCCGTCTCCAAACTCGTCTCTGAGTAGAAACACTCCTATACCATCACCGTCGAATCTCAACGGTACCACTCCTTCCAACGTAGCAGAGAAAAACACTCCAGAAAAACCAGCCAAAGTCGAGAAACCGACAAGATTCTCAAAAGGAGAGAAGCCACCCGTGTTAGAGAAACCAGCACGCCCGCCATTGCCTGCCAAAAAGACTAGTCAAACTAGAGAGTCGAGTTCACCACCTCCCCCTCCTGTGACCCCCGTTGAGAATGTCCCACCGTCGCCGACTCTGAGACCTAAATCCACGAATCTGTCCCGCCCAACCATCTCACCCCCACCACCCCCACCAACACAAAAAAGTCCAAAGCCATCGCTAAATTTAGATAGTAACGATACAACAGATGAAAATACACAACTTTAAAACAACCGTAAAATGGTACAAAATGTTTTACTTTGCTGATTTGGCACATATAGATTTATTGTAGAGGGCAAAATTGTTAAAGTAAGCCAATGAAAGGAAAATATGATTCTCTAAAAAATGGAAACAACAAATTTTTTGCAATAAATCTTTTTTGTTGGGGAGGTATGGAATAATCCATCATTAATAACTGTTTTTTTGAGTAACAGCCTTTGATGTACTTAGGTCACATGTTTGTTGAATTCTTAATTTGGCTGTGGGACTTTAAAGCCATTGGACACTTTCGGTAAATAGTATTGTCCAAAGGCCCACACTTTGTGTATCACAACTGATATAAAAAGTACCAAACTGTGAAAATAACGGGGAAAACCCACTCTTGTTTCCGCACGTTTCGCCGTGTCATGACATGTGTTTAAAATAAATCCGTAATTCCCGACACCGAGAATTGATAATTGTTTTAATGTTTTCTTCGAAAAGTAAAGCATTTCATGGAATAATATTTCAAGAGAAGTCTTTCACCATTTCCTTCTGTAAACCCTGTAAGTTATTTGTAAATCTGTGAACTTTTATTTTTTTGTTCTGTTCCGAAAGGTGTCCAATGGCTTTATGTTGTGATTTGTACTGTATTATGCCCTAGATTTGTGTACATAGGCCGATGTTTTTATCGTGGCTATATATCAGTCACCCTTTGTAAATCTTCTATTGCCATATTTTTGTATTAGCTTTGAAAGTAATGATTTGGTTATGGACAAAATGTACTAGCGATAAATAAGCAAAGAGTTTTAAGTGACACCTTGGTACGTGTATGTATTAAATTGTGATAAATGTCTTCCTTTGTTTGAAGCTGATCATAGCAGCATTTGAGAAACTTTAAAGCCGTTCTCATCAATGCCCGGGTCATTGGGCCAATAACATTCCTTTAATCTTTCTCAGCTCCCTTGGAAGTCTACAGCCCTGATGAGCTGTCATTGTGCTTTAGTGGCTTTTTTTCATATGCATATCAACCTCTACCCTCGCAGGTGTCTACTTATACACCATTTATAGTAAAGTATCTTGCTCAAGGACACAAGTGTCACCACCTAGATTCAAACTCACACTCTGATGACTTTAACCACCAGAACTTGAATTTGATGCTCTAAACCACTCAGCCATGACATCTCTCCAAGTTGTGTTGCGATAACGATGACTTTATTCACAAAATTAATGTGGGTAATCAAGACAAGAACCAATGTAGTATTGCGACCCGCCTCATTCCGTCTGGATGCCAGCTCTGTTTCTTGCATGTACAATCCATCAATATGAGACAAGTTTACAAACCATTAAGACACTGCATCTGCCGTTGAAATTTGCCAAAGATTTGAATTTTGTTGTCTGTGTTGGGTTCATTTGACCAATTTCAACGGTGTAAAACGGCTTGGACAACATCGGAAGCTTATGTTTGTAAACCTTTTCATGCATACAACATATTTTTTGTGATGATTTATTTCTTTTGGATGGATGAATGTTAAAGATTGCATATGTTTCCATATAATTTGTGTAAGTAAATAAAAGACTGATTGATACAAAAAAGGGGGGTAAGTCATTCATTTATGGAATTATGTTAATTTTACTTTTTACAAGTACACAATATTTAACCTCACTGTTGCACTGTGTAAAGAATGCAGCTTCATAATCATTTCAAAGTTAAGTTTTAAACAATTTATTCAGATATATTGAAAAGAGATTGTTTTCAAATTTATATTAAGTTTTCTTGTATAGTTTTTTTTATGTTTACATCAATTGAGGCCAACACAATTGTCACTTTAGATGACACCCTAAAATCTCAATAATGCATGGACATTTTGCAAGTCTAATCGTGTTTTTAAACGGTCTGCATCAAAACATAGTTTCCTGTCAACAACATGGGGACATTTAGCAGGTCATTGTAAGTTAAATATTGCTAAGCAATTGATGGATCTGTTTGGTTTCCATTTGGTTTCAGTTTCAGTGGAACTGTAAATTCTTTGTTGGAATGATAAGGATATATATGTATTGTACAAATGTTACATTGAATAAAGTTTTATATTGATAACCTAGGCCCAATTTCATAGAGCTACTTAAAGATGCTATGTCAGATTTTTGGCCGATTTGACCCAAAAATTTACAAGCTTTCATTTGAGCCATTGCTCGAATAAGTCCGCCAATTATTAGTAGCAGTGAAATAAAGTGCTCAAAATTAGTTTTTGTCGGGATCCCGACAATATATCACGTGACCAATTCGTATGTGTTTTATAAGAAACGTTTTAAATTTTTGTTCATGGTTCCTGACCGTTAAAAGTGAAAGTTAATTTTTTTTTCGTTAGAGCGGTTGATAATCTTTGAAATACCATTCACTCAAAAAAATCTATTTTTGAATGTTTGGGGCCAAAAATCTGACATAGCATCTTTAAGCACTGAGTCTGCTAAGCAGAAATGAGCATGGATATCAGACACAGATAGTACATGTCAAATGGCATTTTGGCTGGTAACCTTATTCTAGTTAGCATCATTTTGTTGTGCTTAGCTAGTTTCTGTGCTTTATATAAGCAGCTCTAAGAAACTGGTCCCTGAGCCCAGTTTCACAAAAACTGTAAGCAGATATTATCTGCTTAACAGAGTTATTCTTGGCATGCTAACTTGTAAGCAGATGATTGATACAGCAATGCAATCCCCAGTGTGGACGCCCACACGTACTGTCAAAATAATGCACTAAAATAATGCACTTTTGCATGCGCAATTTTTTGGGGGTCATATATGAACATTATTTAGTTCTCTGGTTAAAGGGAGGGTATACTTTTTGTAATTACCTTAAAAATAAATGACCATCAAAACTTACTTTGTAAGAAGCAAAGAAACTGGGTTTTTGAGAAAGGGGTTTAAACAAAATTTAATCAGAGATGAACGTTTTTAAGATTGTGTATTTCAATCGCGTTTTTCTTCCAGATTTTTTGGTGATATCTCTAAAATGCTACTACCTTTTAAAACGAAATTTTCACAGAGAATTTACATGGGATTAAAACAACTAAACGATTAAAAAAAAATAAATAAATTGCCTTATACAGTTTGTAAGAAATTTCACCCGTGTCATGCTGGTTCTGACCGGTTACATGGAACTGTAATTAATTGTCATCAGCGAAAAAAGACTAAGTAAGAAAGTTGAAGTGAAAATGAAGTGGCACTTCTTCTAACAGAAAATGCAGTAAGTTTAATTTAGAAACGGGCATATGAAAAATATTCCTACATCAATGGTACACATGCCACTAAGTTCCACCAAAACAATTTATGGTTTGTGTATTTTGTGGTGTACATGCAACATAAACTTCACATGGCCATTTGTAAACCCAATGACCAAGTTTATATCACAGTTTCATGTGATCAATTTATGTGTACATGAGAGGCTTAAATAATGTATTCAATTCTAGATATGGTGTCAACAGTATTTTATCTTATTATGCAGGGAACACAATATTGACATTTTATGTTATATATATTTCTCTCTTGGCTTGTAGTTAGTTAGTAACTAAATTATATATATTATTATTTAACTGGTCGGCCAACTGCAAAATCATTTGCACATGGATGTTGTATATGATGACACATTTCAAGTACAATAAACTGCAAGAAAAACTGATTTGTTAAAGTCGATGCAATTTTTTGGCAAACAAAGACAATTAATTGACTGGAGTAGATATGAATCTGGGGTGGATTTCACAAAGAGTTAAGACTATGTCTTATCTCGAGTTAGGATAAGTTACTTGCCCTACATGTAACTCGGGACTACCCTTAAGTTTTCAATATCTCTTAGGACTAGTCTTAAGTTAGGCCTATAGTCCTTACCCTTTGTGAAACCCACCCCTAAAACCTCAGGATGTACATGCATTGATCTCTTCATACTGAGATGTCTACTCAAGTCCGATTCAGGCCTTGGACTTATCTCTTGAAGGGGCGCTTAAATTTCCCTCTGGTAAGGGCACCATGGCAATTGCAGTGGGTGCTGTGGGTTATTTTTATGCCAGCCTTTGATGGCTCTTAATCTTTTGTCAATACCTCTGGCTAGGGGTGCCATTCAGAAGCCGCAGCAAGTCAGTTTCTTTTGTCTACCTAAAAAAATGGATAACAAATTTCATTGTGCTGATGTTCCTCTCTACTAGCTATAAGGGAACTTGTGAGAAATTGCACCCTTCCAGTGTATGGAATAATAGGGTTGAGACATCACCTCAGTATAGTTTGTAATAATATAACACCGAAAGTAGTTCATTGGTTGTATTTTGGGAGGTATCTGCCAAAAGTTGTATAAAAAACGAATCTGTTGATAGTTACACAAAGTATGACCATCAGATTGATTGTACTTGAGTTTTTAATGATATTAATAAGTATATTATATTCCATTATCAGATTTGGTTTAGCTGTTTGATTGGATCAGCATAATGATTTCCTGGCTTTAATCTTAAATTGCTTTTTTCGCATTCCCAACAAAACAGACCACATTTCTGTGATTGTGTTCCTCCTCTAAATGTGTATGTATAAACAATGCAAATTGTACACAAGAAAAATTGCCTTATAAGTTTGTGTAAAATGTTAGAGATTAATGATATTGGCATATTATCTCCAATGAAGATGATTAATTGTCTGAGGGACAATGAATAATTAATAACTGATTTTTAGTTATTAATGAGTAACTATGGATACTGAAATTCTGATAAGTATCAACAATAAATGGCTATGCTCACTTTTATATAACTCAGGCTGGCAGGATGGAAGTCTAGCTCTTTATTGCAAGTGTGGAAAGGCTAGGGTTGTCATTTTAAAAGGCACTATTCACCTCTGGTAATATTGTCAATGACCAGTACTCTCAATTGGTACATAATATAGTAACTGGTCATCCAAGTTGCAAGAGACTAACAAACCGAGAAAAAACCATTGTTGCACAAATTTATGTACTTTCAGATGCCTAAAAACATAATGAAAGATTCAAGCCTGAAGCCTTTTATTATACAAGTAAGAAATTACCACTTTCTCAAAAACGACGTTACTTCAGATGAAGCTGTTTCTCACACTGTTTTATACTATCAACAGCCGCTCATTACCAAGTGAGTTTTTATGGTAACAATTTTTTTGAGTTATTGTCACAGTTAACCCTGTGAAATCGTGACTTGAACGACAATTTACTAACTCTAGAATGAAAGTCTCTTCGACAAGACTTACAATTATTTTACATTTATTTACAACAGCTGGGGAAACTGCCCCATTTCTGGAATCTGTACACTGAATAATTCTTCTGAAATTAATAAATGAACTCAAAAACTTTGTCTCAATTCTGCCTAGCTCATTCTGCCTCAATTCAACTCCAACTCCGATTTAAACTCTTGACTCCAACTCCAATTTAAACTCCGATTTCAACTCCTAAAAAAATGTTCAAATCGTTCATTTTAAAGGCAGAGAGTACTCCACAAGATAATGACCATAAAAATAACTTGGATTGGATGAAGAGCACTGGGGGGGGGGGGGGGCTAGTTGTTGATAATATGGAACATTGTTAGAGACAGGTATTTATTTACACTTAAACAAACATTAATCCGAGAAAGAAAGGCCTAAGTCAACTGGCACTGTTTTTTTTTTTAAAGGCAACAATAAAGTGCACCATGTAGAAACATATTGGACACCACTTGTGCCTCCAAAAGTTTTGACCCTAAGCAATAATATCCAGGATAGCGCCATTCCATCTAGATCATAGCGCTGCTTTAATCTCATTCCAGATGAACGAATATCTAAAAAAAAGAAGATGAAGAAAATGGTTCCAGGAATTTACTATAATCAACTTCTGGTTGATGACAAGCTCTATCCTTTTTCAGACTATTCAACCATGAAGGAAGAATATGTCTTCCTACATGATTCTTTTCTGCAAAACCAAGACGATGTCACCGACTTCGAGTGCGGCCAACAGAGGGGGCTATTACTGGTAACTTTGGGCGGCGTGTGTGTGTTTGCAAAGTGCTGGTGGTATTCGTGTGGTAGGTACGAGGTAGCTGTTGTTTTGGCATCTCACCACCCTCAATAAATGTGTCTCAGATCCCATTCTCAAGGCTAAATTCAAGAATCTCTGATGTGCATTGTTCAAAAGTAACATTAATTTCAATGGCACCTCGTAAGAGAAAACCTGTTCCTTCGGAGGCAAGTCGAACTGCTGAGTCTGACAATGGTAACAAGGAAGGGAAGCAAGAATTGTAAGTGTATTGTTTTTTTTATTAAAGTTGTGGCTGTTGGTTGGGGAATTCGTTGTCCGATTCCAGTTATTCAAAAGTCTACACAGAACAGACCCGCACTAAAGATAACTATTGTCTGACTGTGCCAGTAATCGTGGAGGTAGAAATGCAATGGCTGGACTCCCTCACCTCCTTTTCGATTTTGTTGGTGGCAAGGTCTTATAAATTTTCTGTGGTTTATTTTGTTTAATAATTATTTAATTAAATCTTATTATAGCATTTTTCAGATTCTTAATACTAATTTACGAGGCCTATGGAATCCTTTCCCCATTTACACGCTTATTTAATCAGTCTAAATGAAAGAACATTCTCTTGCAGAAAAATACTTATGTAGTCATTCAATAGTTTATTCAATGGTTTATTAAAATTCTATTCAATTCGCTGCCAGCAGCAGAATTACATGAACAGTTACAAGGCGCATAAGGGAAGCTATCGAAATATACAGACACGACACTGTGCCACAAGATATCGGCCATTTCATCAGCAGCATTTGGCATACTATCCTACCACCCTCCTCTAACAACCCCCAACCTACTGACACGCCTCACTACATCCGAGAGGTTTCTCACACAATGGCCAACCCTAACAATAGCCCTGAGCCCCCCAACCACACAACCAATCAGAGCATTGATTGACCTGCAGTGGATCCACTGAACCCCTATAAATAAGCCCACTCTTCTCTTACCTCTTAAGTCTCCTGACGATGACTAGAGCAAGCTAGTCGAAACGTTGAGACCAATTTCAGAACTAACTCCGCGGCAGTACAGTTAATTACGATCCTATAAGCTAAAGTAGTAGTCCAGTCTAATTTCTATACATCCGCCCTAGTAATAGTTCAAAAGCAGGACAGTTCTTTTCAGAACTGAGAAGTCTCCCGAACCTCTGATTATCTACTCCACGGCAGTAGAATAAAGCAAGACAGTTCCCTAAGATTTAAGAACAACTCTACCTGGCAAGTAGATACACACATGGTGTTACAGCAAACCAAATATACATTGATACCTCACCATGCAATGCCTCAAATCCTATATAACAGTTACTAGTTACAAATTTGGAGTAAAACATTACATTACTATATTAAATTGCCTAAATCTTACACAGAAAGACTGAGAGGGAGACGTACTGTACACTCCTACAGGGAGGAGAACAGTTACTTACAAATTACCAGAGACTAAAGGCAGTGGACACTATTGGTAACTACTCAAAATAATTACTGTCATAAAACCTTTCTTAAATTTATGAGAAATGGGGAGAGGTTGATAGTATAAAACATTGTACGAAAAAACTCCCTCTGAAGTGACGTAGTTTTCGAGATAGAAGTAATTTTCAACGAATTTGATTTTGAGACCTCAGATTTCAAATTTGAGGTCTCTAAATCAAGCATCTAAAAGCACACAACTTCGTGCGAAGGGTGTTTTTTCTTTCCTTAGTATCTTGCAACTTCGACGACCAATTGAGCTAAAATTTTCACAGGGTTGTTTATGCATATGTTGAGATACACCAACTGTGAAGACTAGTCTTTGACAATTACCAATAATGTCCAATGTCTTTAACGAAATATTACTGCTAACTCACTTCTACTGATTGAATGTATCTTTCTTGTCCTGCTCTTGTATATTTATCACAGGAATGAGAATCTGCCCAGTCATAGAGTAACCTTCAAATCGTTGGCCATTCGTATGATCGCTATCTTCCTCTTCATGGGTGTCGTCAGTTGGTATTCCAAGAAAGAAGATTTCACGGAATTTGCTAAACAGTTAGATTCCATTCCTCTACGTCGTTTCAATGTCACTTGCTCCTCAGATTTTAAAAACGACTTAAAGAAATTCAAGGGTAATTTTCAAATTCTTCAAAGTTTTAATTTTATTTTACACCATTATAATGTCTATTATTTTGTTGAGGCCAATAAATCAATATTTGGCCACAAGGGGCATCTTTATTGGAAAATCTCACAAACTATATAGGAAAGTTTGGTTTGATGCATATGTTGTGGTGAACTGTTGATTTACTTGAATTACTGTTGTTTCTTGCATTCGTTATATTGGACCATGTATCTTTATTTTTGCAACTGTTTTCTAACACCTTCTAGCCATGCTCTAGCAAGTCTCCTGTTTGCAATGGACCGTTCCGGCTTTCTACTAAGCTCCGCCCACGGCGCACGTGAGCAAGACACGTGTACGAACACTCCCGATGACATTCTGCATGATTCTGCCACGCGTGCCAAATATACGCGCACGCATGACCGGGTTTGTCTGACCACAATCATTGCTGTGATTGGTCAAATGGGTGAACGCGCACAGTTTGATTGATAGGCCGGATCGGTCCATTGTGTCAAGGTCCCACTTTCACACCACATGTACACCACATGCACATTCCTTTAGCGTAATGACCTTGCATTGCTTGGTGTGTGGTGGTGTTGGCACACACTTAAATCAGTCTCACCATATTACCTACATGATCTCACACAGTTGAACTAAAATAGAAGACACTGGACACCTTTTGTAATTGCCAAAGACCAGTCTTCTCATTTGGTGTATCTCAACATGCTCTAAATAATAAACCGGTGACAATTTGAACCCTTGTCACAAGAAGTTGTGTGCCTACAGATGCTTGATTTTAGGACCTCAAATTCTAATTCTGAGGCTCAAAATCAATTTAAACTATTATAGCAGAAAATTACTTTCTCAAACAGTACATTACTTAAGAGGAAGCCGTTTCTCACAATGTGTAAAATTCAACAGCTCTCCATTGCTTGTCAAAAAGTAAGTTTTTATGCTAACAATTATTTTGAGAATAGTGTCCATTGCCTTTAACACAGATACAGCTACTTTCAAATTAAGAATTATCCTCTCTCCCCATCAATATTTGCAGGTTGTGCGCCAACGCAATGTGGCAGAGTTGTCATGGATGGACTTATATCAAAGACTGAGGCAAGACAACTAAGACAGTAAGTCTAAAGCTAATATCTTTATCTTGTAGATGTTAGAACTCTATGGCTTCTAGTTCTACAGCTGTGCTTGCTCTATGGTAACACCTACCATAGGAGCTATGGATATAATCAGACATTTTTAGAAATGACCCCCCCCCCCTTGTGAATAACTAGTTTTCGAGAAAGAGTTCATTTTTCACCCAAGAATTTTAAATACGAAAGGTTTGCAGTAACTCGAGGAACGCACCATGTCTGTGTTATTGTGGACGAATCTTGGTTTGGTTTCGTTTTGTTATTTAAAAATAAATCAGTGTTGCAGTGTTAAATTAGGGTTGGTCGAGTAACAGTTTTAGTTACCATGAGGACCCCATGAAAACCACTCTATGGAGTAAAGTGAATATATTACAATTGTTTTGATCCATTTCTCTTTACAGAGTTGCAATAAATGGACTGAAATTAGGAGGCTCAAATGGTGGGGTAAGTAGTAGCCATACTAGACACTGTACATATTGTTGCTTAAATGGTTTTCTTAAAACTGGTCATGTTTTTCGATGCAAAATTCGCCATGTAATGGCCGATCATCGATCCACCCGCAGACCAACAGATGGGAGGGGGTCCTAAGGGACTCTAGGTGGCAGCAGACCTACCAGGTAAATCCATTGTTCTTGGTTATGTGCGCATGCCCAGATCTACGTAACAACTGAAAATTTACCTGGTAAGTCTGCTGCCACCTAGATTTGAAAAGTCTCTTTTTGGAAAAAGATGACAGGCCTTGAGGCCAATACAGTATTGATGCCATTATGGTGAGTGGAGACAGTGACCTTCAACGCAGAATTTGGTGGTAAGCAGTGCCATGAAATTGCGCACAGTGCTGAATTGGCCTAGCAGAGTCTTTCTTAGACTTGGCCCCTGTCTTTATCTGTATGGTTTAAGACGGGTCCCTGCCACTAGATCCAGTGATTCCATTGGATACAATGATATCATTTTGATAAACTTGCAGTGACATGAGCTAGCTGCCCTAAAAGTTAACTGCTCTCAAGTCCGCAATAGAAATGTGAAATGACTGAGGTCAAGGTTAAACTACACGCCGGTTTTGATGCCGGTCTCTGGCGTTTTTCACAAGCCTCAAAGTGTGACGTCAGATGTTCAGGCTAAGTCTTTCTCTCATTGAACCTTGGAGAATAACTCTGCTAGGGTAGAAATGTCTGAGCATCAACAGTTGAAGCAGTTCCCAACAGCTAACTATATTTTCTTGTGATTATTTTCAGGCGTCTATTCTTGATCTGCACTCGGGTGCACTTTCTAAAGGCGACTCTTTTATCAATATTTATAAGTGAGTAAAATAGTAACTTACAACTAAAGGTTTTTAGTGTAAACAAGCTTAGGAATAAACCGGTCTGGTGGTAATTTTAATTATCATGATCACAATTCAAACTGAAAATGATTGTAGACTTTTTACGGTAAGCTTTCCTACATGCTTAATGTCAACTATTTAGTTTTTTTGTTTGCGTTTGCATTTTAATTAAAGACAGTGGACACTATTGGTAATTGTCAAAGACCAGTCTTCTCACTTGGTGTATCTCAACTAATGCATAAAATATCAACCTGTGAAAATTTGAGCTCAATCGGTTGTGGAAGTTGCGAGATAATAATGAAAGAAATGAAAAAACACCCTTGTCACACAAAGTTGTGTGCTTTCTGATGCTTGATTTCGAGACCTCAAGTTAATTTGAGGTCTTGAAATCAAATTCGTGGAAAATTACTTCTTTCTTGAAAACTACGTCACTTCAGAGGGAGCTGTTTCTCACAATGTTTTATACTATAAACCTCTTCCCATTACTGGTAATAAAGAAAGGTTTTGCGATGATAATTATTTCGAGTAATTACCAATAGTGTCCACTGCCTTTAACATGTTTCAAAACTGTTTTTTTTTTATAACTCTGGTTGGGTATGCTAATAGAGTGTTGTATAATTCAAATTCTCATTGACTTCTTCCTTGAACAGGTATTTAGAAACAGAGGGTTTAGGTAGCATCTTCTACGATAATGACTTCAAACTCTACAGGTAAACCCACTGAATTTTGCACTTATCTTTTGTTGACTTTAATTTCATAAGAAAATAGTATTAGCTGTTGCAAACAACTTACCAACCAAATGGACCGATGGCATAAATGTAACAAATAGTTAATGGTCTGACGTATCGATCCTAGCAGAGCTAAAGCCTTTAAGAAAGACTCTGCTAGGGTCCAAACATCAGACATTAAGTATTTTTGTATTAATTAAATAGTAAGTTATCAGCATGCTTCATTAATCACCCAGCAGGTGAACTAGACCGCTCAGCCACGACACCCTCGGTGTTTAATGATACAGACTAACATAGTTTAAATCTACCATTGCTGAAAAAGTAATGGCTGTTAAATTGTTCATGTTAAAAGGACTTAAATATGACTGCTGAAACTTCTGGCCACATTGAAATATTTGTCACAGACACTGCTCATCACTTGTGTACCTTGTTTAGTGTCTAATGATTATATTGTCTTTCCACAGTTCAGTAGCTAAAAAAATCAAGCAAGCCATCGCAAGAGAGTTTAGCATCCAACCAAGCAAGCTGTATTTAACCCATCCGACGTTCTTTTCACGGATGACCAGTAAACCAGCTAAGACAGTGCATGATGAATATTGGCATGCACATGTTGACAAGGTACCAGTTATTACCATGATCTACACTTTTTGTAATTTAACAACATTTCTGGTTAAACCTTTGGTAAGTCAATGATCAAAGAACAGGGGGTTTGGCTGAAAGGGAAAAATCTGTACCTATGATTAAAATGGTTGAATTTATGTTATGTGGGTGTAGGTTCACACTACATGTACGCTAGGGGAGGGGGCTTACTATTAAATATAAGCTTTTTCAGTTTGAAGAAAATATTGATTATCACCTGGCTTTCAACCAGGCTCTATTCTTTATTCAATCCTCGTAGTGGTAAAAAAGAGGGAGCCGTTTCTCACCATGTTTTATACTATCAACAGCTCTCCATTACTCGTTACCAAGTAGGGTTTTAATTATTTTGAGAAATTACCAGTAGTGTCCACTGCCTTTAAAGGCAATGGACACTATTGGTAATTACTCAAAAAAATTATTAGCATAAAACCTTAATTGGTAACTAGTAATGGGGAGCTGTTGATTGTGAGAAACGGCTCCCTCTGAAGTAACCTAGTTTTCGAGAAAGAAGTTATTTTCCATGAATTTGATTTCGAGACCCTAGATTTAGAATTTGAGGCCTCGAAATCAAGCATCTGAAAGCACACAACTTCATGTGACAAGGGTGTTTTTTCTTTCATTATTAGCTCGCAACTTCGACGACCGATTGAGCTCAAATTTTCACAGGTTTGTTATTTTATGCATATGTTGAGATACACCAAGTGAGAAGACTGGTCTTTGAAAATTACCAATAGTGTCCAGTGTCTTTAAGTAACATAACTATACTTACAAAATGTAAATTTTTCTGCTTGATAAATGATATATTAGGAAACATACGAGACGTTTGACTACACTTCACTACTGTACCTGGCTGACTATGGGACGGACTTTGAAGGAGGACGCTTTATCTTCACTGATAAGAGCACAAACATGACGGTGGAACCTAAGCTAGGTGCGTACAATCAACAAATGTCGTACAATACAACCTGGGAAATGGCAGCCACAGGACGACCTGGCTACGCCTTCCCAGGGCGTGTCCTAAATGGCATGTGATCCCTGGGCTTCATGGCGTTCAGGGTTGTATGGCTCTCTGTCTGACTGACATTCTAAACAAAGATATTGACAAAGGAGACCGACAACATAGGGCTAGTTAGCTCAGTCTTAATAAACTGGATGTCATTGGTTCAATTTGCGGACTTTTTTATCAAGAATGTTGAATATAGTTCCAAGTAGCTCCCTGATTAAGAAGAAACTCTAAATAAACGACCCAACGGCTCTTTTTAGAGCCAACACTCACCCTAAGAGATTTACACATGGTTGTACCCGCAAAGTTACTGTTTACATGTATTTATAGTTTCTTCTTATTTCTCCACGCCATGCAAAGCTTCAAGCGATACTTAGCTTCCTGATTGTTGTACTTAATTCCCTGATTTTAAAACACAGTTCTGCCTACACCATGTAGAGCTTCAAGCTTCAATAATAATGGATTGTTATTGTTTGCTTATTGCATGACACTTTCGACAACATCTGACAACAGACCCCTTGCGTAGGTGTGAGAAGTCCAAAACAGCGCCCTCACTTAAAGGTCAATGGGGACCTTTGATTGGCTGAGAGTTGTGCGCAGCGCATACACACGTGCATGTTTCCGTTGTTTGACATGAGCGATGGATGAAGGCTTCTACAAGGGGTCTACACTGTGGGTCTGTTTGTTGTCTTGGTACAAGCTGCGGACTCAATTTGTTGTCTATTCTCCTTACAGGTAGACTATCATTCTTTACCTCTGGTTCCGAGAATACACACTTTGTAGAGAAAATCAGCAAAGGAACAAGGTATGCTATTACTGTATCATTCACATGTGACAAGACCAAGGCAATTAAGGATCCTACTCAACAGAAATCATGAAGGATGGAGAGGAATGGGTGATTAGACCTTGAACTTCCCTCTTGAAGGAGCACAGCAGTTTACCTCTGGTAAGGGACATCTCTATTCTACAGGCATGTGAGTAACTAGCCATGACAAAAAAGAGGAAAAGAGAAAACCAGGCAAGCAAAAAAGAGGAAAATACAATTTTCCTATACTTTTGTACACAGTAAGTTAAGGAAAAAGAGGAAAATCAAAACCAAAAAAGAGGAAATAAGCTGAAAAGAGGAAGTCTCACATGTCTGATCCTATGAGGAAAATGTAAATTTCTACTGGAACCTTACACAGGGTACCACAGCAAACGCACGGAGCACCACGTCAATTGCTGTGGGTTATTTTGAGGCCTGGGTGATTGTCGTGGAGCCAATGCTGTAAATTAACAGGCTTGACATTCTTCCTACTTGTTTCTGATTTTAAATTTGTTGGCCCTTTCAGAAAAATTGTGAAAATAGCCTGAAAAATACAATAAAGCCTACACCTTGTGTTCATGTAGGTCGACCCTTGTGCCTGATAAAATATTCGTAATTTTTGTCAAGGACCAAAAATTATGCCTGAAGTAATGAGGTATTGTGTACCTTGATTTAAAAGGTTTATCGTGTATAGCAAAATATCTAGAGAGGGCGCTGTTGAACCCACACAAAGATATAGCATCACATCATACATCGCGGTCGTTGAACATGTCAAAATTACCCCGCTGCCTACCCACAACGTATTGCGGTTCTGAATCGCGATAAACCGTATGAATAATCATGTAAACTATTTGTGCAAGATGTTAGTTAATTCATTGCACTGGTCTAATCACTGTGTTGATGGCATAAGGTTTAAATTCTCTGAAATCAAGGATATTTGTGTCTGTATATTTGGTAAAGTTTATAGTTTATTTTTAGCAGACTTTGTATCGGTTCACTTGTTCAGAGAAAGAGTAATGGTATATTTTGTAATGAGGTCATTGTTGTTTGTATATTTAAAGGGAAGGTACACGTTTGGTAATTACTCTAAACAAATGTTAACTTAAAAACTGACTTGGTAACGAGCATTGGAGAGCTGTTGATAGTATAAAACATTGTGGGAAACGACTCCCTCTGAAGTAACATAGTTTTTGAGAAAGAGGTAATTTCTCACTAAAATAAAGACTTCTAGCTAGAAGTCTTTTATTTTCTTCTGAAAGCACACAAATTCTTCCAACAAGGGTGTTTATTCTTTCATAATTTTCTCGCAACTTCAATGACCGATTCAGCCCAAATTTTCACAGGCTCGTTATTTTATGCTTAAGATGGGATACACCAAGTGAGAACACTGGTCTTTGACAATTACCAAATGTGTACAGTGCATTTAAGCTTGTCCATAATAGCTATAGACCTTTCACCTGTCACTATCTTGGTCATGTTCCCTGTTTCCATAGCAGTAATGAATGCTAACATTCATTGCGCAAACATGGCACCAGACTATTATTTCGTCCAGCCTCAGGTTGGTAACAATGAGTTGGAATGGAGTTAAATCAAGATGGCCACACCATGATAAAGGTCTATAGTGAGTGTGGGGTCATTTGGTGTGCCTTGATACGCACATGTTTGCTTCAAATACTCAACACAATTGAAAGTAAGTGGCCAGACATTTCAAACCTAGCGGTTTGTAAGCAGTTTGCAACAACAACTTGTATTTTCTCACAATTGTAAGACATTAACTAGACTCAAAGTCAACACTAGAACCTCATTTACTTATCACAAGACCACTGGACTAAGGTTAAGCTTCTTCAAACCTCTGGGATTGCACATTGTAATTCATGTAGCTATAATGTCTGGAAAGTTTGTGGGGAAACCATGTTTATGAACCTCTCTTCGGTTGTGGTAAGAACTCAACATTTCGATCAGTTTGCTCTTGGTGATGAGGTGGTTCAGGCGTTTCCCTTAACTTTTTTTTTCAATGGAATCCAACTGGAACTTGTGTACAGCCTGTTGCAAGTTCAAAAAGTTCTTGGCTAAGTACAGGAGATTGCACGGGAACAAAGTTATAAGAATCTATGTGACAGTGACTGACAACTGCAAATTGATGCTTGCATGGCGCTCCTGTTTTACCCATGAAGCAAGATCACATATTCAGTGTGGTGTCAACATCATAGGTCACTTGATCATCACTTTCGCTTTCCACAGAATACATTGTATCAGGCAATTTTGTTATTTTGTCGGCAGTGATTGTAGCTCGGCTGGGAAGGAATTGTTTTGATATCCTCATGTCTAAGCGATTGTTCGCGATTGTTGCTGTACAATGTTTAGTGTATTAGGCAGTACTGACTGTGTACTGTGACCATGGAGGTAACATAAACATGAGATAACGCGTCATGCATTGCATATGTGTTGTGTGTAAATTTTAGTACATCAGACAGCGATCATACATCGCTGGTTTTTTTTTACCAGGAAACCGATGCAAACGTCATGTAAGTTGTGCACAATCATTCAGTATAATGTTATTGTCCCCCTCTGCTGCGATTTCCATAATCAGTCTCGTCTGCTTACTGACAATTACTGCATTCACAGCTGGAAGCAGGAACTGCTTCTGATGTTTGAAGAAGTTTCTTTGCGTCATGGTAGCAACCCCCTTATGTCGAAGCACACGAAAAGTCTGTGCTACTGTTCCACCTGCAAACAAGATGGATGCTGAGAGAAGGATGTTCCCAGCCGGTGTAGTGTTTAACCAGGGCTGGCTATCCCAGGTGGTAGTGTCGTCACACAACTCACATGACTGCCGAACCCTTAACAACCCTCCTTTCCTGGGGCTCTTCATCGTCACTAAACAACCATCACAGGAAATACATCTGTCAAACAACTTCATCAGTTGAGATTCAAACACTATGAACTTTCTCTCCTTGTGGTCATGCCAAAAAAAGGCTCAAAATTGAGTTGAAATGACGAAAAATCGTAGTATAAATAACTGTGAAAGTCGACGACGGCGCGACGCGACATGCATGCAAGCATGTAAATAAAAACACACACCAGCGGATGGATAAATATAACTTTGTATTTATATGGTGTTTTTGTTGTGTTTCTTACAACTGTATTAAAACTAATCTGTATCTATGTATTTTATTGTTACTGTTATTATTTTCCGAGGTAATTACAAAAAAAACATGGGTTCAATCACAATTAATAGACCGCACCATGAACAGGCATGTCACTGCCGTCTTTCCTGTGTTGGGCAAAAGTTTGATTACGTTCCAGAAGCTCTACATTTTAATTCAATTTCATTCAAGAAAAAATACAAGGGAGGGCTAACAAAATATTCAAAAATCGGATTTGTTGTTT
Source organism: Asterias rubens (assembly GCF_902459465.1). Taxonomy (NCBI): domain Eukaryota; kingdom Metazoa; phylum Echinodermata; class Asteroidea; order Forcipulatida; family Asteriidae; genus Asterias; species Asterias rubens. The sequence goes on along the minus strand of NC_047068.1, from coordinate 9,671,213 downwards.
ATTAATATCTAGCTATTAAATAACACCAATCAAAGTAGTTAATTCTCATAACCGTTAATACGTTCTGCTGCTGTATGATTATTTTGACTTATCGACTGTGATTTCCCCACTTCAACATTTGGTAAACCCGCCGCTATCTTTACCGAGTGGTTCAGTGACGTCATCAACACAGCCTCGCTAAACTCCACGTACACTGCCCGAAATGTTCTGGAAAAAAATTTGCAACCGGGCGACCGCTAATTTTGAACGCTGTGGTTGTTGCGCTAGTCGTGCTAGCGGGAATAGTGGGCGCACCCCAACCCGGTGTCCACGTCGCGACATGTTGGTGCAAGAGACTGCAACTTGCAATTCCTCCAGCTATTGTTTCAAAACTGTTTGTTCCACTGTAAACAAATCAACCTTACCATGAAGGAGTTACAAAGGCAGGGACTAAGACTTGCAGCTCTTCCAACTGTCGTGTTATACTTTTTACAAGGGCGCAAGGTACAAGAAGATTTGCAATGTGAGATGGAGTCAAGCCGATTTGAGATTTAAATGCTATAAGTAAAATTTTGAATTGAATTCGTGGTCGAATGGGAAGCCAGTGAAGTTCCTGCAATATAGGTGTAATATGATTATGTTTTTTAGATTTTGTTAAAACACAAGCGGCAGCATTTTGTAGAGCTTTTGTGGAGCTTGTGTTCAGTAACTCCATATAATAGTGAATTACCATTGTCAGGCAAAAAGTGACCAAAGAATGGATGAATAGTAGTGCAGGAGTTTTACGTGATAAGGTTTTCCGAATGGTATTAACAGTTCTTAAGTAATTAATTGTTGATTGACAGATCCTGCTGACATGTTTATCGATGGATAGTGTTATAAAAAAAAATTCCCAAATTACGCGCGCATGGTGAGGCGTGAATAGAGGCACTGTCAACATGGATGTTATGATTAATGATTTTATGGCGTTGATGTCTGGGAGTTATAATGAGAAATTCTGTTTTGTAGCGTCCCTGCCTACCAGGCATGCGCTACCAAGCGTTTTCGTCCGACTGGTTATATATAACCCCTAGAGGGTGCCAAATTAGATTTCCCCAATTGTAACACCGTGTGGTGTTGAAATCTGCTGTTCTTTCAGCTCCTCCGATTCTTCCAATTCCCCTGTAACCTCGAATATACTAAGCAGCATGCTTACTGGTCCACCCTACAAGCTTGCTTTTGGGAGTCCTCCACCACTTAATCTATTGTGTATCTTTACTACTCTATGTTATATCTTGTCATCTGAAATGATTGAGTGGAAATAAAACTGAAACTGAACTGGTCCATTCTTGATATAATGTCTTGCAAGCTTTATCACTTTCATGGTCACTGTTGGCCATCTTTCCAAGAATTTGCTGCTTTGTTCTTAAAGTTTGACAACCCACACAATTGTGTGTGCTGTTAAACTGATGTTGAATATGAATACCCATTTTGATTGTATGTGTTGTTTTCCCAAATTGCCTTGACTCCGGAACCCCTCATTTACCAAATTGTTGCACTTATTGAAACGCGTTTTTGAAACGGAGTATGCCATACACCAAGCCTTTTCACCAACCAAATTGCCACAAATGTTTAAAACTAAGTTGGTTTTCCTTTCTTCCTTGTCTGTTTTGGGATGGTTATGGATTGTTCAATGATAAAGTTCCTCTGACCGACCTCACCTAGTGATGAAAAATCTTCCACACATTGTGAAATGTTTCATTCACGCCCGTAAACAATACTTTGTACAGCAACCCTTCTGCAAAGTTCCCATCCCAACAACTTGGTGGTTCGCGTTCTTTTTTCCATGGGTGTTGACGTCGACGGCTGTTGGAAATGTTGAAGTTGGATGCAGTGTCTACATTCACTTCTCGTACATTCCACGTCCAAAGTCTGCTGCCTCTTCCAATCTGAGTTCAAAATCTGAATCACAAAATGTCACTTTGTATTCGTTGCTACTCTGTAGTGAACAATATATTACGGTAATGTGTCACTTTGTGACTCACCTCAAAATCTACAACCATGCGTTGATACACCTGCTTTCTGTCCCAGGTAGGTGCAAGGTTTATGATGCTCTTGTGTGGCATGAAGTCCTTGATGCTGTGGAAAAAGCTGCCATCCAGCCCATTACCTTTATCGTTTTTGATTGCATGTGATCTTTGCCCGAATTGTCATGACTGAAACTGTGGAACCCCTCCTATACCAAATTGTTGCACTTATTGAAATGCAATTTTTAAACAGAAATACTTGAAACACACCAAGCCTTTTCACAGACCGAATTCCCACAAATATTTAGAACTGGGTTAGTTTTCCATTCTTCCTTGGCATGGTTATGGATTGTTCAATGATAAAGTTCCTCTGTCTGACCCACACATTGTGAAATGGTGCGTTCACTCAACGCCTGTAAACAATACTTTGTACAGCAACCCTTCTGCAAAGTCTCCAACGGTGATAACTTGGTGGTTCTTCGCGTTTTTTTTAAGGGGTGTAGTCGTCGACAGACTGAAGGACATGTTAAAGTTGGACACGGTGTCTACATCTGCTTCTTGTACAATTCCAAGTCCAATTCGTCTTCCAATCCGAATTCAAAATCGGAATCAGAAAACGTCACTTTGGATTCATGTGCCTCTTTTTTCACCAAGAAAAATATCCAGTTCTTACTCTGTTCATGTCCTTCTTTTATCAAGGTCAGAAAGATTCATACTGCCTTAAAGAATTCTATTTTTTAAAAATTGTTACCCGACCGTCTAGATGCATTTCCTTTAAGAATATAGCTGCAAAGAAAAACAAATTACATTTTCTCACTATCAATGATCTTAACAGAACTGTGCAATCCTGAACTACATCTCCCTCCAGGGCAGTCTTCTTTTTTGTGTCTTCTTGACTAACCCCCTTTCTACCAGTCAGTGAATGGCTTGCCATATACTCATCGGTGAAAAGACACGAGAGCAAGTCAATTGTGAACTTTTGCAGGTTTCGTGTGTTGCACCGCAGAATAATTTCATGGGTCACTATAGATTTCTCGAACTAAACTATACAAATAAAAAGAAATAGCAAATTACAGTTGTCTTCAAGAAAAAACCAGCACTTCTTCTACTGAGAAATCCAAGACGGCGGCAATAGTTTGATCTATTGCAGCAGTCTTTGCAGTGACACAAGTCTGTACAGCTGATGCCAGATTTTCTTACAAGAGCACAGGTTGCTGTTGCAGGTTCTTTTCTTACAGTTTGCAGTGCACATCTGAACAGCATCCGTAGCAATTGACATTGCATTCCACTTCATGTCTATCTCTGTCCCTGTGACCTTTCTATACTTGTCTTACAGTGGAGCACTGATGTGCTGTTGCAAAGCACATCTGTAGATTCTGGCCTGGTAGTTTGTACCACTCATTGTGAGAAGTTTCAAGCTGTCTTTGTTAGGATGCATGGTAGTGTCAGTCAAATGATCAAACTGGAAGCAGTTGTATTGGACTGGATTTATATCTGACTCTTTCTGTTTTTTTAATGAAAATTCTTCCATTCATTGTGAAATGTTTCGTTCACTCAACGCCCAGAAACAATACTTTGGACAGCAACCCTTTTGCAAAGTTCCCAACACAACAACTTGGTGGTTCGTTGTGATGTTTACAGGGGTGTTGACGTCGACGGACCGTATGAAATGTTGCAAATTTCATGTTTAAACGCAGCCAACGACGCAGCTTCTCTCAGACTTGTTGGTAGCGCATTCCACAAGCGCGGTGGTAGTTCGCTCTCATTGTATGAAGTTTCAAGCTGTCTTTGTTAGGAGGCATAGTAGTGTCTGTCAAATGATCAAATCGGAAGCAGTTGTATTGGACTGGATTGAGATCTGATTCTTTCCATCCATTCAGTTCACATCCAAACTTTTTAAGTTCTTTATAATGTTTGTCATTGAGTGCCCATGATACTCCTGAAGGCTGTCTGGCATGTCTGGTACTAGAAGGGACTTCATCATTATCTTCATCTTTGCCTGAATTGCCCTTTCATTTAAAGCAGCTGATGGTGTCGCAGCCAGTGAAAGGATGGAGGCCCAACAGTGCCTGAGCTTTTATCTCTCCCAGGTGTTGGCCAATCTCTGTTGTATTGTTAAACTTGGCATTCCCTCCTGCAGTCAGGTGAAGCATGATGCGAGGCAACAGCAGCATTGAAGTCTATATGTGATGCGATCTGTGAAAACCCGCCACATGGTGGCAAAATAAAAAAATGAGTTCTTTACATCATCTTAAAGCTGAGATCATCTTCTTTCTAATGCTTTTTAAATCAGGTCTCTAGGACCCCTACATCAAAAGTTACGTTAAAATGAACTTCAATTATTGGCGATGCGAAGTTCTGAGAAAACTGTTTAACGATAGGGTACCAGAATAGCAATGAAAAATCAATTATTTTGCAAGTTTTATATTTACAAAGAAATGAACAATCACAATATTAAGAGTTACAAAACCCACCTAGTGTTTTTATTCACATTTGTTTGTCATACATATAACTATGGATGCATCCTGGTGAAAAAAAGGGTTATTTGACATTACTTGACTGACCCTCTTTTTTTTTTTTTTTAATAGAAAAATGCAAGTTCAGTCCAAAATCAAAGCAATTATACAGGTAGAATATTTTAACTTTAAAAAAAATCAAAAGAAAACTAAATTTTTCTTAGCTTGGGAGGGGGGGCAACCCTCCCCAAACCCTCCCCTGCGACCACATACACGGTCGTGGTTGCTACTTTGCAGCCACTTCTCCTGTGAAATTATCAATTTTATGAATTGGATTCCCGGGAAATTTACTTTTTTTTCAGCCCTGTGGGGTGGGGGCAACAAGTGTTATTTGCCTTGTTTTACATGTATAAAATTCAATTTTACTACTTTGTGTTCAACATTATTTTGACAATGCTGTGAATTTGATGAAACTGAGTATGGTAGGGCAAAAAGGAGAAAAAGTTTGTCTCTGAGTCCAAGGCACGTACAGGTAGGTTTAAACGTGACATTTTAATGCATTTGTTTTTGAGCTTTTTGAAAGAGTTTTTTTACTTCTTAATAAAATCACCACGAAAAAAAAGTTGGGCTAAAAGTGCTTTGGGTTTTAAGCTAAAGGAAGCAGAGACAAACTACATTACTTTTTTGCCTAACATGTTTCTTAATGAGCAAATTGTATTCTGTAATGATTAAAATACACTGAATGAACATGAATCTTTGTCTTAAAGTGTAGTCTACAGATTGTTTGCGCGTCCTCGTCCATGTATGCGACCATTGGTTTGTCCGCGACCTCTTCTTTGTCCACGTCCTCTGCCGCGTCCTCGTTTAGGTGGTGGAGGAGCAATTTCTTCAGTGTCGCTTGACTCCGCATCACTGCTGACTGGGGCAGGGCCAGGATCTGGACACACAATATCCTGTTTTTCGTCTGCAACAAATTCGCGAATTTCATTGAAGAGGTATCGTTGACGTTTGTGTTCTAAACCTTTTGGTTGGATAACCTGTGGCATAGCATTCCGATCGATTGCATCAACAGCGAGAAGGTGCTGGAATGTGTTCTCAGTATCAGAATATTTGCTGACAGTTACTCCAGATGATTCACTGTCAAAGTGAAAATGATGATAGCTCTTGATATCTTTCACTTTAGTGAAGAACTGGGCAAAAAATGTGGCCCAGTCGTAGGCTGGTACAATCACTGTACCGTCTTCTATTCCACACAGCTGCGGCACATTAATTCCTGCAGGGCTTGAGTCGGTGACACTTGCCACGATGTCATTCAGGCAGTCTACTTTGGTTGCTCTGAAGTTCCGTTTAAAAAGGCCGAAACACCAATCGCATGAAAACTTGGTATGACCGGAAAGTAGGAAGCTCATATCGATTGATTCATGGCGGCCGGTCAATACACGCCACATCATGTACCACATGACGTAGGAGTTCTTGTTCTGCCCACTGCAATTGTCAGCATGGAGATGCATGTGACTTTCTCCAAGCCCGTAATTCTCCAAGTAGTAGTGAAGCAAACTAATGACACAATTTCCACCTTTGCCAGTCTGCACGCATTCATCAATGAGGAATGTAACCTGTTTAGGCAAAACCTCACAGGCAACACCGAACACTGCACATTTACGTGGCGTCTTCAAAAACACTGGTCCTGGTTGGCGAGGGTTGTATGGATAATGTACTTGTTGCGCAAAATCCAAGCTGTAGTGCACTGTCCCATCGTAACTACACGGGTCATGTTGACCGAGTCCCAAGTGTTCGGGTAATGTTCGCCCGACTTCTTCGCATACCGTCCTGTAGAATTGTCGCTCCGTAGCAGCTTGTTGTAAATGATCCGAAGCCTGTTGGTACAGCAGCGTTTTCTCCTGCTCTGGAAGGTTTGCTGAGACAGACACCCTCTGTTGGTATTTCTGGCACAACCAACAGAGATCTGTCGCGGGTCGCATTGTCACAACAAAGGGGGTCACCTCACGCCAGATTCTCCGGAATGTAACAAGGGCCACTTTGCGATGATCAGTAGACGTTATTGCACGTGCATATTCATCGTAAACCTTCCGTTTACTGGAGTTGGTTGGCAAAAGTTTTAAATCAGTTCTCCAGTAACCTGGTACTCTACCGGGCAAATGCATTCCATGCGTTTCTGCGTAGTTCATAATAAAATGGGCAGCGTAGATATTATCTTTCGCTTTCAAGGCATGCTTTGGTTGGCGTTTGGTATTTCCATGTCGTCTGGGAGTAACACGGTGTACCTTATAATGCTTGATCAAGTTATTCAATCGTTCTTGACCAATCGTGTGCATATGTTTGAAAGTGTCTCTACATATTCTTGATCCTTGGTGGTAGAAGTCAGTACGCTGGGTCTTGCGTTCCTTCGGTTCTGTTTGTTTTGCCCGTTGCGTTAACGCCGATAGGTGAATTCCACATGCAAGCTTTGCTAAGATGGTAATGTCCAATTCCGTGCGGTCCATCTCAAGGCAGTTGTCTATGATGAACTGAAGGTCCCCGGGTTCAAACATGGATGAACATGGTGCTCCAGCAAAATGCTTGCAACTACATTGAAATGGTTCATCACCATGGCCAGGGTCCGGGTCTGGCAGGGGTGGGAGGATGTCAGCAACATTTTCTATGACGTCCTGCTCATCATTACCTGAAATGCAAAAGAAGACAACGACAAAATTAAAATGGAGAATGAGAAGATTTTAAATTATTTTTGAGAAAAAAAAAAAAAAATGAAAATAATGGCAATATCCCCAAATAGGTCTCCTTTTTGGAATAAACATAGGCCCTAATTAGGCAGCAATTATTTTACCGCTGCTTAACTTGTCAATTATACCAGACATTAAGTAGTTAGCCTGTTTTTTATTCTTTTTCAATGACAATTTTTGAGGACCAAACAAAATAAAATTGGCAATGCCGTGTTACAAGCCATGGACAGAACAAACATGGAAGTATTTCACAGCTTATTCCATGTGTGGGTGTATCCACTTTGCATGTGCGGGGCATGCAGAGAACACGATAGTGCCATAAAATTAAAATAGCAATAGATACCTTTGGCCTAACACTCAGTCACAATAACATTATACAAAATAAATAAACAAATAAATAACACAGAACAAAATAAAGCCTCAAACCTGCTGTGGCTGCCTTGGCATTTACTTAAACACCAAGGAGTTTCGTCATACTTTTAAAGTCTCTAGAGTCCAAAGGATTGAGTATTCATAACCAAACAACATAACTGAAGCAAATGAAGACACTTGTCAAACTGAAGCTTGTGTTGCAATGGTCAAGATACAATCTGTAATTTAATACCAAACATAAACAATAATAAGATACATGGAAATACATGAACTGGCATTTAACAATAGAAATGTGTACAAATGTAAACTTTGTCAAGAACAAGATCACAATAAAGTGTTGAAACAGACTGCAAAACTTTGTCTAAAAACTCTGATTTTGCCTTGATTTATACTGCTTTGTGAAACGCCTGGTGCGCTTGGTGTCAGCCCACCACCTGTTGATGGAGGGCATCGGATCAAATGTTTTCACTGTGGCGTCTCCAAGTTTAAGGGCCATGAGATCGCTGGTCATATTTGGGAGCAATCTGGACCTCCAGGTATTTTTAATTCTACCCATCAAGGAAAAGCCCCGCTCAGCTTCAGCTGAATGGATCGGGAGCACCAACATTATCTTTACTAAAGTTAGGATGTTGGTTAACCTGTTAGTGCTATCATACTTTTGAAGGACCTTCTGCCAGAATGCTTGAAACCATTCACTACTTGCCACACAGCTACCAGGTTGTTGCTTTTTCATCTCTCTGCAAGACAGCAACAACTGGGTCCATTCAACATCCACTGAAGTTATGTCGTAGCCGTTCCTAGTTAGATGATCACTGAAGTGTTTAGTGAGGATCTGAATCTCAGCAGTTCCAAAATCTGCTAACATTTCAATATCATCAGGCCAGTTGTTTGGTTCAAACACTCCGAAGGCTTTCATCACAGGTTCATTGAATGAGTCGAACCTCTTGTTCAGTGCCTCTGAGGTGGCAGTTACCATGCAGCTGATGCTCTTTTCCACCTCCTCCAGAGCTGACTCAAGTGTGTGCTGTCTTCCCCTAGAACTCCCAGAGTATAGCTTCAAACTCTCACCTCTGTACTTGACATCAGCCCCTGTGACGACAAGCTCCTTTTCAACAAAGGACTTAAGCACTCCTTTGGCATCAAACCGCTCAGAATCTAACTTGAGTTTTGCAGCCTGCAAAGTGATGAAAACAGTTTCCGAAGAGTTGTTGTCCTGGAAGACCTCACTTATGGTACGACAAATATTGAAGAACTTCACAGCAACATGCAACATGAGCACAAATTGAACTGATATTAGTGTCTGATGGATACCTTTTGCCTTAGCAGCAGTTTCATTTGTACCCATTGCAACTTGAGATAGATGGTTGACCAAAGCTGGCCAATCTCGGTTCACTGCCAGCAATGCTCTGTGGCGGTGGGGTGCCCATCGTGTGCCCCAGATATTTCCTGGCTGAAGGATAATTATTTTGAGGGCCTTGCCAGCTTCCATGAGACCATCCTTGTTCAGAGCAGAGTAGTGATAGAACTTATACAAGTTGGACAGAAAAATATCAGTTTTGATTTTTTAGCTGCATCTTTTAGTGACAATTCTAATCTGTGAGCACAACACCTAATTCCAACGAGGTGTGGAACTTCTGCCCCATCTGTTGCTATTCCTACAAGTTTTTCTGGCCAGTCTTGACATTTGACTTTCTTCTCAAAAGCTGAAACCACAGCACCCTTCAGACCTGCAGCATCTGCCTTGTGGACGGACTCCAGTGAAATGAATCTTGTCTCAGGTACACACTCATGGTTCATGAGCCTGACAAACACAATCTCCTCCACGAGTATCCCCTTATCTGTTGAGCCATCACATATGACACTTATGAATTTTTTTTTTTTTCAACAACAAAGAAGTGTCATTTCTGTTCTCTTCAGCAATATACGAAATGAATGCCTTTGCCTGTTTATCGCTGGCGTAATGGTTTCCCAAGGTGTCATTATAATTCATATCCTGCAAACTAAGCAGACAGGGAAAATCGCTAAAGGGCCTTTCACATTTGGCAAGATAAATATTCTATGAGCGCCTTTTCTTGGCGCTTGTTCCCTGTCAACAAGGTTGTTATTCCTCGCTTGTAGTTACGGGTAAGCGCTGAGTCAGCGTAGTATCTGGACAGTTTGACCATGTCTTCGCATTGGGGTTGGGGGTCAATGGCGCACAGCTGCATTACCAACATCATCACATGAAAAGCCCCCTTGAACATAAACCACTGAATCATTTGTATCAGCAGACGAACTCTCTCTGTCAGATGATGAACTGCTAAAAAGTCGGGTGACGAACTCCCACACACACCAGATGTAGAACTTCCTCCATTATCAGCTAAAGAACTCCTGTACACACCAGATGTAGAACTTCCTCCAATATCGGGTGACGAACTCACACACACACACCAGATGTAGAACTTCCTCCAATATCGGGTGACAAACTCCCACACACAACAGATGTAGAACTTTCTCCATTATCAGCTGAAAAACTCCCATACAAACCAGATGTAGAATTTCCTCCATTACTGGGTGAAGAACTGCCTCGAACACCAGATGTAGATCTTTCTCCACTATCAGCTGACAAACTCCCACACACACAAGATGTAGAACCTCCTCCATTATCAGCGGAAGAACTCCCATACAAACCAGATGTAGAATTTCCTCCATTACTGGGTGAAGAACTGCCTCGAACACCAGATGTAGAACTTTCTCCATTATCAGATTTAGGACTGCCAGAAACATCACATGTAGAACTGCCACCATAACCAGATGAAGAACTGCCTTGTACACCAGATGTAGGACTGCCTTCATTATCAGATTCAGAACTGCCAGAAACACCAGGTGTAGAAACGCCTCGAACACCAGATGTAGAACTTCCTCTATAACCAGATGAAGAACTCTTATAAACAACATGAACTGAACTATCCACCTTTTGCCTTTTCCTTCTCTTTGGGTTACTTCTTGTCTTCTTAGTCTTTGTACTAGCTGTTGATCCTGAGAGAGAAAAAAAGGTGACAAAAAACATACACAAGGGTCATGACAAACGCAATCAATGTGCATAAACAGATTTAAGTTAATGTACTATTTGAATATGGTGAGAAAAACACTAGTTTTAAAAACAGTGTTTGTCCGAAGTACATTTTTTGTCATTTAATCAGGCATGTGAATTGCCCTATGAATAAAAAAAATAAAATAAAAAGTACCAAAAAATTGCCGACAGTCAAAGATATGTCTATACTTATTCAGGGATTGATGTAAACAAATTTTAGGAAAACTACCCATGAAAATCCAAGTAGTAGATTGCCCCTGAAGTGGGTCACCCAGTATAACTAAGACGTAAACATTGAGTGAGTCTACCATGGAACACCTCTAATATTGTGATGAGATTTTGAGGTTACTTTCTCAAAGATACTGGTCAAACTGAAGCCATTTGTTTTACCTGTCTTATGAAGCCAGGGTAGATTTCTTATTCCATAATCATACAAGACTTCTTCATGCTTTTGGATCTTTTTACAGAGAACAAACACAGGGTCGGAACTCTGTTGAAATCCAATACTTTCATCCGGGCATTTTGTTCTCTGCCTCTGCCATGATTTGTTAGTCTTCCAAAGCGCAAATGTGATGGTTCTGTTGCATCATAACTGTTACAGTAAGAGAGCACACATAACTTTAATCAAATGGTCAATATTTTGTAAAAGTTACAAACCATTTCTAGTAATGCAGCATAACTAAAAAAACACAACACCTGTGCATTTGGGTGATAAAGGCACACAATTTGGAACAGATCTTGAGAATAGTATCAGGAACAAATGTGGATATTGGTTCATCACAGAATTGTCCTTTGAAGAAACACTGGTAGTATAACCAGCAATTAAAAAAAAAATCAAAATGGCTGCCTTTGCATGTTACACTACGTATATTTTTCAAAGGACATTTCTGTGTTGGCCCAGTATGAAGATGTGTTCGTAATACTGTTCTCTATATCTATGCCAAATTGTGTGCCTTTATCACCAAAATGCACAATTGCCTAGGTACATGTATGCCGCACCTACAAAACAAGAATTTATATTTCTGTGTGCCCAGCACAGTGAAATCTAGTTTTTAAAAGAACTGTGCCAATTGTGAAAGTACTCAACTACTAATAAGTGGTGTTGTTGATCACTTGCTGTGGTATTGGCCTGTATGACTGCCAAGAGCTAAATTTGGTCTAAATTTCCATAACACCATTGGAGAAGGCTAACATATTATAAATCCAATGTAAATATCAAATTGAAAATTAAGATTCAAGTTCCATGATGTGAAGAGAAACATCCTGATTGCAAATCAGGAGTCTTTCCTGATCCAGTGGTTGTTGATATAGAATGAATGATCTATCCATGTGCAGTCTCAGCTAAATGTCTTGTGTTCACTTGTTGTTGCAGGAGATTTGCATGGGTAAATCTCAGGGTATATTCATTTACACAGACTGCACTGTTAGTGTACTCATTCATTATATTATCATTTACATGCTGTGCATGTAGGTCAGCAAAAGAGAGAAAACTAAAAGACAATAAGAAGTGCAAGTGAGGTCTCAACTTTAGTCTTGTTTTTATTGGAAATTACAAGTAGAATTAATGCATCCATTCACTTTAAAGAAAGTACGTACCACAGTTTCTCTCCTTTAAACGAAAAGAAGTATCTGAATACACTTTCCTTTTCATTTTCAAGTTGTTCAGCCTCCTTATTGGTGATGAGCTTTCCACCATACACGTAAAGTGGTTGTCCAGGTGAAAGTGTTTCAGTAGCAAATACTCCTAAACCTTTACAAATGAAAGAATGAAACACGAACAAAACAGATAAATAATGTGTTAAAATGTGAATCAGAGTAAACATTTGATATGTGTGTTGCCGAACTGAATCGTTTGTCGGCCAAAAGGAATATTTGATAAAAGGTATAAAGCAATAAATTTGCCATCAGCCAATATGCAAATTGGTTTCACACTATGTGCACATGTGTGTTGGACACTGGTAATGTCAATTGTATCAGCAAATGGGAAAGTTTGTAAGGTGCTGATTAGGATATTAAATCAAGTAAAAAACATTGTTAATGATAAATTGACAAAAAGGGAGATTTTGAGAAGTGTCGCGATGTCAGAATATCAATCTCCCACAAAACCAGAAAAAATACACTTTTTTCTTCTATAATCATAACACATGTACCTTTTTCTGCAATAAACATAACCAATAATTGGCAATATCTCCCAAATGTACATTTTGTCCACCCTTATTATTACACATCGGAATTGGCAATGTCTCCCAATTGTACATTTTGTCCACCCTTATTATTACACATAGCAATTGGCAATGTCTCCCAATCGTACATTTTGGCCACCCTTATTATTACACATAGGAATTGGCAATGTCTCCCAATCGTACATTTTGTCCACCCTTATTATTACACATAGCAATTGGCAATGTCTCCAAAATGTTCATTTTGTCCACCCTTATTATTACACATAGGAATTGGCAATGTCTCCCAAAATGTACATTTTGTCCACCCTTATTATTACAGATAGCAATTGGCAATGTCTCTAAAATGTACATTTTGTCCACCCTTATTATTACACATCGGAATTGGCAATGTCTCCCAATTGTACATTTTGTCCACCCTTATTATTACACATAGCAATTGGCAATGTCTCCAAAATGTACATTTTGTCCACCCTTATTATTCACACATAGCAATTGGCAATGTCTCCTAAACGACAAAACGTACATTATTTCAGACTAATTTGAACCCAGCCATCCACATCAATGCAAGATAGACCAGCCGCCGATTTCACGAAGCGCTGCGACCCGTCGCAAGTGCAAGTTGCGACCGGTTACACGTCGTAAGTTGCGATGCGTATGAGATCGATTTCATCAAAGTTACGATGCGTTGGATACATCGCAAGTTCCTTGACAACGAGGAAGAACACGTCGTAAGTTACGACGACCGGGGTCGTCGTAAGAATGCTATGTTTCATTTGTTTACGCACAAAATGCATGAAAGGAAATAACAATTACCACACGTAACTTCCGTGAACCAATCGGGAAGACACTAGACAACAAATGGAAATTTACCTTCCTCCCCCCCCCCCCAAAAAAAAAGTTCGGGTAAAAGAAAAGAAAACAAACACACGCATAACAAACGAACACACATAAACTGAAACAACTAAACAAATCAATAATTATAAACCAACCAAAACCCCCCGAACCTAAACACTAGTCCGAAACGGTGTCTGCCATCTTTAATGAACTATACACGACTGTTTCATGACCAAGTTGTACACAACATTAAACAGCCGCAGAACTTTAGCAGTTCATCTTCGTCCAAAGGGTTGTTTTTATTAAGAGTGAAAATAGTTTGTATTGCGACTCGTCGCGCTTACGACGTGTTTGGTGAAATGGATTGTGGAACTCGTCGAAGCCGCGACGTGTCTTAGGTCTGCGACGCATCGCAAACCCTACGAGGAGTCGCTACTTGCGATGAGTTTCGTGAAATCGGGGGCAGGATTGTACAATTGTACCCTTTATCAAGCATGATCACCAGGATCATGGAAATCTCAGCCCATGGTTTGGGAAAATTCCTTATCTCAGACTAATTGACCCCAGCAACCCATATTGATAATGCAAGATACATCAGGATTGTACAAATGTATTGACCTATTATCAAGCATGATTAAAAATTAAAAAAATAAAAAGTAATCTGTATTTACAATTTAAGCCTTTAGCTTAAATTACAGACATGCCAGCAAACCATTCTCATTTGATTATTATATACATGCCACATCATGACTAAAACATTCATATTTCAGTCAAATTAAAATGGCATAATCCATGAAGCAAAGTTCATCAAAATTCTGAATCCCCATTTAAAAGAGCATGTTATTGGCAGTTCTACACCTTTTACACCTTTTACTCGGGATGATGTAAAAGAGAAGTGACCTAAAATCAAAAAGTTACGTTCATATTTATCTTTTTAATAATTAAAAAACAGATGGAGTTACCTTTGCCTTGTGACTTTCTAATGATGAACCCACGCGGAGGGTCACAGGAAACAAGAGCTTCAAAGGCATCATTTGAAGAGTTCTTACTGCGTGTTGCTCTTGACTGCAAGTTAAAAAAAAGGATAAATTTATTGCAGGTATGAGAGTCACTGGTGACCAAAAGGTCTGAAACTAGGATCCTACTTGTGGAGATCTGATGAAATTATGGAATTCCCTCCTTTTTGTAGCTACAGACTGCCCTTACACAAATTTACACAAGCTTGCCGGCAAGCTAGTAACTAGCTTGTACACAAATTTACACAAGCTTGCCGGCAAGCTAGTAACTAGCTTGTACACAAATTTACACAAGCTTGCCGGCAAGCTAGTAACTAGCTTGTATCGTTCCAAATATGTAAATGAGGGCAAGCTTGTTGTGAGCTTGCAGCAAGCTTGCCGGTGAGCTTGCTGCAAGCTTGCCGGGGAGCTTGCCGGTGAGCTTGCTGCAAGCTTACCGGGGAGCTTGCTGCAAGCTCACCGGCAAGCTTGTTGTGAGCTTGCCAGCAAGCTTGCCAGGGAGCTTGCCGGGGAGCTTGCCCTAAATCAGATTTTTGGTTACTAGCTTGCAGCAAGCTTGCGGACAAGCTTGTCAAGCTGGTAACTAGCCTGTTTTGTTCCAAATATTTAAATTAGGGCAAGCTTGCCAGTGAGCTTGATGTAACAAGCTTGCCACAATTAAGCTTGCCTTACTTTAGATATGTGACACATTAAGCTTGCGCAGGTTGCAGCAATCTTGCAGACAAATCATCAGTCAATTAATGCACACTGCACTAAAATATTAACAGGAACAATCGTGTTGTTTTATTATTCCTATAGTTGGGTTCTTTCCCTACAGCGTTTAAGGTAAATAAACGACTTTGCATAGATTGAATTTAAATTCTTGACATACGTCAATCCTGAGGTATTTGCCTTTTAAAAAAATATTTATTTATTTATAAAAATACACTGAAGTAAAACTTAACACAAACAAAACAGCAAAAACTTGAGATAAACTGTTTGCTGCTAACACATAAATTATTGCGACGTGGCATAATATGGGCATGTCGTTGGCAAACCTTCAAATTTGGCAAACCATGAACCAGTTTTTGAACTGATACCGACTCCGAAAAACATTTCTCTATGAAGAACTGCGCTAGCTTTGGTTGTGTACTTACAGTATCTCACTCTATCTCCCTTTCTCGGACATCAAAATGAAGTGTGTGGTATATTGGCAAGTATTTGAATAACACAATGTAAACTCTTGACATACGTCAATCCTGAGATATTTTCCTTAAAAAAAAAAAATCATTTATAAAAATACACTGAATGAAAACCAAACAAATAAAGGAAAAGCTATTCACCTAACACAAACACAACTGCAAACAAAAACTTGAGATAAACTGTCTAAATACAGGTGGTAACACATAACTTAATGAGACGTGGCATAAATTGGGCATGTCAGTGGCAAACCTTCAAATTTAGCAAACTATGAACCAGTTTTTGAACTCATGCCGACTCTGAAAAACATTTCTCTATGAAGAACTGCACTAGCTTTGGTTTTGTATTTACAGTATCTCACTCCATCTCCCTTTCTCGGACATCAAAATGAAGTGTGTGGTATATTAGCAAGCATCTGAATAACGAATGGCTAACAATAATCTATTACTTAACAGATATTTAGAAACTAGTTCTTGCACTGAACTATTTTGCTATTCTTTTTAGCAAGTTAACATAATAATCAGGAATTGGAATCTCTAGAGTATAGTAGAAATGTCTGTTACTTAGGAAATATTACACACACACTTGACACAAAAATTGTTTCAAAGGGAAATTCACCCCATAGAAAAACCTAAATATTTTTTACCGCTAAGGGTCAGTGAGCTAGAACAAGAAGACAACTTGAAATGGTAAAAAATAATCCATATCCCAACAGGCTTATGATGAGATTATTGTAAAATATTCAAATCTTAAATTACCCGCACAGTTTTGGTCAAATGTGCAAAAAACAGAACATTATCATTTGTTGAGGTTACAGATAAATGCAGGCATGAGAATGGGTGATGATCAAAAAACAGGAAACAAATTTGAGTTTGAGTGCAACTTGTTAGAGTCCCAAATTTGTGTGCAAAGCAAATTACGGCCGATATGCCCCCTCCCTAAAAAAAAAAAAGAAAACAAATTTACCAGATTTCAAACAAACAAACATAAACATCATGTAAAAAACATTCCGAGGACCTTGTTTCATTTCAGCGTGCTTCGCCAAAACTTATTAAAAAGTGATCGCTACTTTTTATGGGTACGAATTCCCGGCTTTGCCTCAGGCAGGCTTGGGCCTCAAAAATGTAAAAACTAAAAAATATAAAATTGCATATTGGGTTACTTTTTCAATTTTCATGAGACCAGAGACTAACAATCAATTCCCTTTGGACAATAAGATTAATGTTTAAAATTTTTAGTTGGGTTTCCCTGATGAAATACTTGGTTGGGTATGCGGTACCCTGGTACCTTTCATGGTCCCTTTACTGTGCAGACGATGCTTTCCTCTGTAGTGCTCGTCTACATGTTGCACATTTTTGATTTATTTTATCGTTGAATTCCTTTGCACTCATACAAGGTTGGCCACTTGGAAGCCTATATCGTCGAAGTACGCACTCTAGAAAACAAATGGCACGAGAAGTTTGTGCAATAGTTAATATGTAAAAATTAAAGATCACCATGAGCCAAAACTAGAAGTTTACCCATTTTGTAAAACTCAGATGGTACAGAAACCTGACTTTATAGACCATGTCAGGTGTTTACAAACAAGATGGATATTCCACAGCACTTCCTGCCGGGCAAAACATCCATTCAACTACATAGGATTTAAAGTTTTAAAATATGCCCTGTCACACCATATCAAAAGTTAAACAAAATGGCACAGTGGCATCTGCAGAAACTTGCACAAGAACTTTTGGAATTGTGAGGATTGAAAGATTACCACTGTTTAAACCTGTACAATAATTCACAATTTTATCAACTCAAACGACAACTATTGCTTAGCGCATAGTCAAATTTGACCTTTTGATCTCCTGTGCAAGCTTCCTATACACTGACTTTATAAGCACTGCATGTATACTAGTCGCTTTCCGGCCCCGAGGAAAAACATTCCACAGGCGACATGGGTGGATCTCAAACCCATGACATTCTGCATGTTTACTACCATATCATCACACTGATGTAAATGTTTATCATTACCATGTTTATAAAAAGGTTAATGCCTTTTTTGGGGGGAAATGACAATCTGAAGAAGCTGAAAGTTTCAACAATTTGGCTTCACCATTACTCTTGATGCATTAACCAATTCCAAAAACTGCCATATCTGTACGTACCACTTACAAGATTAAGTGGAATATATTTAAATAGTATCATTCTCTTTGAACTCAACAAAGTGAAAGAAAAAAATACCTTTAATTTCATGCAACTTCCTTGCATCTAGTGGGACATTCGGTGTGGCAGTCTTCCTATTGACAGCCTGTCTCGACCCACAGGCATTTCCTTGTGCGAGCCGGCTCTCACCAAAGACTGCTAAAAGCAGAGCGTACAGCAGTGTCTCCTTACATTTACCCTTGGCGAGAGCCGCTCTCCTGTCCTGCTCAGTCAAAAGGGGTATCCCTCCTGGATACAATGGGGTTACTGTCTGTGGAAAAAAAGAAGAAGTTGCAATAGACACGCTCAATAAGTAAAGATATGATTGACAGCGATTTGTCTATTGTTCACAGTGGATGGGTAAAGCACAATTTTGGACAGACGGCAACCAGTCATTTCATGTGCAAATGGTGCCTGCTTGGCCAAGAAACCCACAGGAAATCTTTTTGCCAAGGTTCTTTTTGAATAATGACAGATTGTGTAGAAGTGTGATCTTGTTAGGCTTTTTGTGATACAGATTACATAAGGTATGGTTTGTAAAAGTGTAAATGCAGTGGCTTCACATCATAAAATGAACTAAAGGGAGGTTACATCAATTGAAGAAATGAAAACAATAATTACTTCCAAGTTACTACAAAAGTATCGTTTTGTGATGTGTGTGTAATGAATTTAATCTTCCAAAAAGAAAACTAATGATAAAGCCTCCCTTTAATAGTAGACATCTTAAATTATAATCAAAAACAAAATAATAGAGGGTAAAAGGCATGGGGCTGTTCATAGTAAGATTCACTTACCTCATCAGATGTTGGGGTCATAGAGGTGTCTTCAGTTGGTGGAGCTGTATGAATGTCTTGGCCGGTGGTCGTTGCTGTTGGAAGCTGGAGTTTCGTTTGAAACACTTGTTTTGGTGGCTGACTGCTGGTGGATGGCAAGGGGGACGGCAAGGTGGATGTCAAAGTGGCCTTTGGTGGCTGGCTTGTGGGTTGGGCTGCTGGCAGGCTTTTGGATGGCGCTGGCCTTGTGGATTGACACGATTGGAGAACTGAGGTTACCTCTTGCATTAGCTTGATTTTTTGGGGGGTGATAGCTAAAACAAAACATCAGGTATTTAATATATGAATTCAAAGATGCATTGTCCGTGCTCAAGCTGATTTTACCTTCAAAATGAATCAAAATGTTAAATTGCTATTTTGGTAGGATTACCAAAGTTCTGAACTTTCAAATGAGATATTGCACAAAAGCATACATCCGGCCGCTTGGCGGTTTTGAAACATGGGCGTGTTGTATTCAACTTTGGCGCGGCGTAATGCGCCTTCATCAATGCGCTAAAAAATTAATCTCCTAGATGTTTTAATTCAGTGGGTTTACAGATGCTGTCCATCATCAGAAATACGACACCAACTTCCAATTTCTTTAAAATCCCAAAATGTTAATAAGAAATCTTAGACCTGTGCAATGGGCATTTGGTTTCATTACAAGGAAACAAAATTCTTACCAACACTGAAGGGAAGGTCTGACACAGATCTTTGGCGCAACAGGAGAATTTCCTCATCTTGTTGCTTAAGCTGGTCCTTTAACTGGCTGATTTTACTATCCCTTTCTGCCAGCTGCCGTTTCAGATTTAAAATTACCCCTTCTTCCCCCATGCTCGAACCAGGGTTCATCTCAGCAACTGGTGGCTGCATAAAGAGAGAAAACATCAAAAATAAATAAATAAAGGATTTCTTTATTATGATATGTTTTACTTCAATTAAAGGACAATTACTGTTAGTTCCTGATTCAAAAATACAGTGTAAGTTCATCGGCTGTTGGAAGATTAGAATACAGTTCAATTAATTTTGTTTGCCATCCATTCCCGATGTCAGCTTTTGCATTTAAATCAAGTGAAACCAGTTATATTTTCATGTTTCCAACAACATACATGACATAAGAGCGCCAATGGTAGGTGAAAAGCTAGTCATTTAATACATAAATCAGGTGGTTATACAAATTTTCGCCATCTTGGGAAAAAGCCCCAATCTTAAAAAAAATAATAAAATAAAAAGGGTGCCTGCTCCGTTGTTTTTCCCCAAAAAAGTCATGATGAGAAGTTTTTAAAAGCTTTTTTGTGAAAATTTCTTTTTGTACTTTAACATTTAACATTTAGGCTAACCTTAACGGTGAGCATTTCCTTGCACAAAGCTTTCTGAACAGCCAACTTGTCCAGCGTCGTCTGAAGCTTTGCTGCTTTTGTTGTACTCTTTGTTGTGTCTGTCTTCTTTGTCTTCACCCCCAATGTAGACTTCCCTTTGAGAGTAGTCTTTGTTATGTTCTTGGCCTTTGTCGGTTGAGGCTGCCCAGTATCCTCACCATCTTCCTCATCAAGGTCCATGGCTTCTTCATCATCTTGAATGGTTGTGAAGTCTGCCATCAAAACTGGTTTCTTCTTGATGCGTTTGGCCTTGGTTGATGTGTCCTCCATCGTTGCACATCCACCAGCAGCCTCTTGAGAGCACTCTTCCATTGAGCGCAGACATTTTTCCTGCTCATTCTGCTGCTCTTTCTTATCGTCTGTGAAGTATAAACAAAATGTAGAATTCAGGGGAGGACATCAACTAAATCGATTCACGTTTTACTGATTGTTTTTGGAAAAGGAGGGAGGAGGCCCCTTTATTCTTTTTGCAAAGATTCTTTTTCCCACATTCCTACTGGTTAAAAATGAAAAGCGGGATTCTAGGCTTAGTATTTTCAGTGGATGAATTGGAATTATTTTTGCAAAAACTACTCCCAGTCCCAGAAATATTGGATTTTGACAAAATTTTCGAATTTTTTCAGACCAAACCAACTGTCCGCTCATCTTCAAGTACAGAAGAAGCATCACATCAGAAAGTTTTTAGGACAAGCATGGACAAGGCATGGGCGGAGAAAAAGCCAACAGATTTTTTATATGAATGGAAGTATAGGGCCAAGCTCCTTTCTCGAATCTTTCTCGAATGCAATGAGCTTCTGTGAACAGTATCCTCAGTGCTATAAGTCAAACCATCACCATGATTCTCATATCTGAAGAAAAGGCGGACATACATAAAAAGGTTGGAGTTCAGATAAAAGTCAGACATTTCTCATCCCTGTTTTGGGAATTTCAAATATCCAAACATATTTGAAACTAGAATAGACAAGTAATTACCACTTTTTCAAAGCTTAAACTTACCATTCTAACTGCTTGAAAGTTTACTATTCAAACTATCTATAAAAAGACAACAAATGAAAATGTTTAAGGGAGGAGTGAAACATACGCGCGGCTAAGGAACAGCAAGTCATGGGAGGAAACCAAAGTCTGATCACAAGAATAGTTTTATGGTAAATATGTAAAAATGAATCTTAGCATTTTGTTTAAGTTGAGCAAGAAACGTTTGAGCCGGAAACGCACTTAAGAAACTAACGATGCTCAAAATAATTTTAAAATGTACCTCTCTCTTTCTGTGTGGATTGCGAAAAAATAGGGGGTTCAACTAATTCTCAACGCATTAATGTCTTGTTCTATATATTAAGGAAACTGCTGAAAAGGGCGCGGCGGGAGAAGGGGGTGTTAGGGGTTAGTCAAGAAGGGTTTGGGTGTGTACAGAGAAAAGAAAGGAAAGACCCAATGTCTGGATGCTGAAATGCCTAATCAATCTTTATCAATCTTTGGCAAGTTTTTGTGCTATCAGTATGAGTGCAGATAATTTGAAACCGTTTCCGGTGCCAGACAGAAGATTGATGGGCAGATTAGTAATTGTTGTAAATTAGGCAACTTGGTTTCAGTGTGGTTTTTGGTAATTAACCATCCCTCTACTGTGTCTGTGAAGACTGGGGATAGGGGATCCCAGTCCCTTGAATATTGAATGCTGATGGTTAAAACAGACCTTGGTGAATTGTATTTTGCTGGTAGAAAGAGAAAAATTCCAACATTTAACAAGAATTATTAGGCCCTACTTCTTTTATGGAGGTGCTAAGCAAAATCATACACATGGCTTATAATTAGGTACAGCAAGTCATGGGAAGAGGCAAAGTCTGATCGCAAGAATAGTTTGATGGTTAACCCGAAAATAAGACATCCAATATTATTATTGTTACATAATATGAAGCCAACTATACCTCAAAAAGGTGAACATTCTGTCTGAACTTCGATGGATTATAGTCTCGTTTCATGTTTGTGAGCACTACGAGTTTGCTGTTATACATTAAGCCGGCTCGGTTTTTATTTTTCCGGTAAATAGTGACACCGTATGTAATGTTCAAGCCCTAAATGTACAAGTGTTTATCGTTGTTATTCACACTAAAACCCATACATGTGTTATTCCAAAATAATACTTGCTGTTGCAAACTGCTTACCAACCAAAAGGACCTATATGAATGGTGTCAATCAAAAACAAAATACATGTAGTTACTGGTCTGACATTTCACCCTAGCAAAGAAAGACTCTGCGAGGGTTAGAACGTCTGGCAATTTTCTATCTTTGTCTATTTTAGTTATTCACACTTAAAGGCAGTGGACACTATTGGTAATTACTCAAAATAATTATTAGCATAAAACCATATCTTGGTGACCAGTAATGGGGAGAGGTTGATGGTATAAAACATTGTGAGAAACGGCTCCCTCTGAAGTGCCATAGTTTTTGAGAAAGAAGTAATTTTCCACGAATTTGATTTCAAGACCTCAGATTTAGAACTTGAGGTCTCGAAATCAACCATCTAAACGCACACAACTTCGTGTGATAAGGGTGTTTTTTTTCCTTCATTATTATCTCGCAACTTCGATGACCGATTGAGCTCAAATTTTCACAGGTTAGTTAGTTTCTTGCATATGTTGAGATACACCAACTATGAAGGCTAGTTTTTGACAATTACCAATAGTGTCCACTGCCTTTAAGATGATTTCTCACTATGTACTGTAATGTGTGTACCTAAGTTATGTACACAACAGCTTATGTCTGCTTTGGTTTTTGGGAATTTATTTTTGATTCAAAATTGCCATAACCTTTTATTCCTTCATGGCAGGGTGATTTGGCTCATATTTGGCTGTGGTCTGTGCCCAATTTCATGGCTCTGCTTACCGTCAGCAAAGAAATCATCACTTTCGGAAGCAGGAAATTATGCACTTACGCAAAGTTTATTTCAGTTGTTGGCTGGGAATTTTGGCTTGTGCGTGTTCAAAATCCAGCGCAGAAATTTGGCGCTTGCCCTACAACATGTTGTACAATCAGAGAATGGTCATGATGATGGTGATCGTGAGCGCGAAATTCGGCAGTAAGTAGAGCCGTGTCCCAGGTGATAGTATTTTCGTTGTGTTCTATGTTGTGATTTTTATTACTATTTTAGCTATCAATTATTGTTGGCGAAATAACTTACAAGTGTATGTAATATTGATAGTTACTGAATACAGATATTAAAATTGTAAGAATGCATTCCATTTAGTCAATATCTCGTTGGTGTGTGTAGCAGAGAGGGCTTTTATATGAGAGGTTGCTAATGGTATTTTAAAATAAATGTTGGACATTTTTTAAATGTATTGCTTTATGCTTTTACAAGAGCACTTCCCCTATTTCTAAGATGCAAACTAGCCCTTAGCATGAAACATGCAAATACATGTACATTTTACACATGTCAGGGTTTGCGCTGCCCTTAAATTTTCCTCTGACTAGCCAGCAGTAGGACTAATTAGCTTGTCATTTCACTGGTCTGCCAGGTGTTCACTGGTTTTCAACATTCCCATTGGCATGGGATTTGTAATTTGAACTGGTATGAAGTGGTTTACATGTACATAGTGATGGGGCTTCAGCAATACATAAGACTTACGCTGGACAGAATTCTGACTGGTCCTTTGGCTGTTTATAACTGGTATTTGGCCAGCGGACCATTGTTAAGGGAGAACACTGCATGTGTATCATAGACACTATAGGCAGATACAAACATGTAAGCATCGTGCTACATGTAGAATCTGGCTTATAAATATAAAAAGGTGTAAAATTACAAGGCATACATGTACATGTACCCCTTGTGATTTTAAACGGTTTCAGCAAAATTTCGCCAAAATGCAAGGCTTACCACTTATGATTTTTATCAAATTTCAGCCAAATTTAAATACAAATTTGATTTTTATGTGATTTTAGGTGATTTCATCCAAATTTCAACAAGAATGCAAGACTTACCCCTTGTGATTTTATCCGATTGCAGCCAAACTTCAACAAAAATGCAAGGCTTAGCCCTTGTAATTTTATATGATTTCAGCCAAATTTCAGTCAAATTACATTAAAAATGCCCTTGTGATTTTAACCGGTTTCATCAAAATTTCAACAAAAATACAAGACTTACCCCTTGTGATTTAAAATCAAAATTTAAACACAAATGCATGACTTACCAACTTATGTTTTTTATCCAAATCTTAGCCAAACGTCATCAAATCCCTTGTGATTTTATCCGATTTCAGCCAAATTCTACTACAAATGCAAGGCTTACCCCTTTTTATTTTAACCGGTTTCAGCAAAATTTTGCTCTTGTAATTTTATTTGATTTCAGCCAAATTTCACAAAAAATGCAAGACTTACCCCTTGTGATTTTATTTGATTTCAGCCAAATTTCACCAAAATGCAAGACTTACCACTTGTGATTTTATCCGATTTCAGCAAAATATCACAAAAAATGCAAGAGTTACCCCTTGTGATTTTATTTGATTTCAGCCGAATTTCACCAAAATGCAAGACTTATCCCTTGTGAGTTTAAGTGATTTCAGCCAAATTTCACAAAAAATTCAAGACTTACCCCTTGTGATTTTATTTGATTTCAGCAAAATTTCACAAAAAATGCAAAACCTACCCCTTGTGATTTTATTTGATTTCAGCCAAATTTCACAAAAAATGCAAGACTTACCACTTGTGATTTTATCGATTTAACCCAATTTTCAACAAAATGCAAGGCTTACCCCTTGTGATTTTATCCGATTTCAGCCAAATTGCACCAAAATGCAAGGCTTACCCCTTGTGTTTTTATCCGATTTCAGCCAAATTTCAACAAAAATGCAAGACTTACCCCTTGTGATTTTATCCGATTTCAGCTAAATTTCACCAAAAAAGCAAGGCTTACATGTACCCCTTGTGATTTTCTTTGATTTCAGCCTAATTTCACCAAAATGCAAGACTGATTTCAGCCGAATTTCACCAAAATGCAAGACTTATCCCTTGTGAGTTTAAGTGATTTCAGCCAATTTTCACCAAAAAAGCAAGGCTTACTACCCCTTGTGATTTTATCCGATTTCAGCAAAATTTCACCAAAATGCAAGGCTTACCCCTTGTGATCTTATCCGATTTCAGCCAAATTTCAACAAAAATGCAAGACTTACATGTACCAGCCAAACTTCAACAAAAATGCAAGGCTTAGCCGTTGTGATTTTATCCGAATTTAAGTCAAATTTCACTACAAATGCAAGACTTACCCCTTGTGATTTTATCTGATTTCAGCTAAATTTCACCAAAAAAGCAAGGCTTACCCCTTGTGATTTTCTTCGATATCAGCCTAATTTCACCAAAATGCAAGACTGATTTAGCCGAATTTCACCAAAATGCAAGACTTATCCCTTGTGAGTTTAAGTGATTTCAGCCAAATTTCACAAAAAATGCAAAACCTACCCCTTGTGATTTTATTTGATTTCAGCCAAATTTCACAAAAAATGCAAGACTTACCACTTGTGATTTTATCCGATTTAACCCAATTTTCAACAAAATGCAAGGCTTACCCCCTTGTGTTTTTATTTGATCTCAGCCAAATTTCAACAAAAATGCAAGACTTACCCCTTGTGATTTTATATGATTTCAGCCAAATTTCAACAAAAATGCAAGGCTTACCCCTTGTGACTTTATCCGATTTCAGCAAAATTTCACCAAAAAGCAAGGCATAATCCTTGTTTGTAGACCATGAGACATGCACCTTTGAAAACCCCTACGTATGGATTAGACACCTATAACAATGTTTTGTATCAAACGAAGTTGCGTTTTATTGGTGGATAAATGCTTCATTCTGTGCACCGACAGTTTGCAAATACATATAAAACTTTAAGTATAAAATAATTTAAACTTATATAGGTAAAAGTAAAAACACTTTATTTCTTATTTCAAAATACTAAGCCATCAAATAACGACTTTGTTTATCATATCTTATTGTTAAGTTTAACCACCTGTTAAAAGAATAAAGGAAACAAGTTCTCTATAAGTAAGTTATAAACAGAAGGAGCCAGCCAGTACCTAGCCTGAGTATCCGACTCCCACTTTGAAGCACCTGGCGGGATCCTGTCAGATTAACCTTTGACCTAGCATTCATTCATACAAGTACATGAACACACATAAAACTTGACACTGGCAGATCATTGTAGGTACAGTTAGCCCTGCTGGAACACTGTCACTTCGGAAAACAGCAATCATAAAGCAGAAATTGAAAGTTGTAAGACTAGTGCCTATCTTTATCCCGGCCGGTGACCAGAGCCCAATTTCATAGCACTGCTTAGCGGCCGATTTTGTGCTTACTGTGCAATTTCTATTTCATAGCGCTGCTAACTGTAAGCACACGAAAAGGTATACTAACCTTCCGGTGCTTATCGCACGAAAATAAATGACGTCACAATGCAAACCAATGGTAAACACGCAATATGGCTGCCCAATTTTCCTGCTAACCTGTGAAACACATGTACGCTTGCACTTTAGCAAATTTTTCTGCTACAATAAGCACGAATATTTGCTTACTGTTAAGCAGCGCTATGAAATCTGGCCCCGTTTATACAAGGGCTTGCTCAACTGTTAATGTCTTTGGTTTGACCCGAGGGTGCTACACTGCTAGTTGAGCTTGTGACATCTACTAGTTGAAAGACATTGGTGAAAAAGAACGTATGGAACGAGAGACGAACAATAAATCGTACAAGCAATATACCTGCTGAGTGTATAACCAATACTTGATACTAAACACTTACTTAAGCATTTCTTTACAATATCTTTTATACTACAATATGATATACAAACTAACTGAGGATAAGGATTTAAGTTTGTTAAGTTTGGATGGAAGTTTGTAAGGCACAGGAGCTGTTGGTAAAAGTCAAGAAATAAATGTTCATTCTCTAGAAACATTTAAGTTGAGGTACAACAGTGATATTTCAAAAAGTGTTTAGGTCAACAGAACACTACTATAATATTACCTAAAACAGCAGTTCCTGTGCATTAAAATACTTGGTTTTAAAAATCTCTATTATTTACATAATATTTTTGTTGTTCTAGATATTATGTGTATTTGTAGATCTGATCTGTGTAATACTTCATGTTCTTCTTTAGTTCTTTAAAACATTCTCTTCATTTCTAAGACAGAAGAAACAGTACTTTAACTTTTTAATTTCATGTATAATTCTGAATAAAATACTGATGTTCAACCTACACATTTTGTTGTTTGATTGTATGATAAGCGTTACTTTGCTGGAGTTGAACAAGTTTACATTTTGAAACGTGTGATCATTGATGTGACATGGCTATGGTAATAAGGTTTAGATAGTGCTGACTAGGCCTGGGCGACTAGTGACTAAGTTGTGACTAATTGAAGCGAACTAGTCGGGTAGTGAGCTTCATTTATTGCCCAGTATTTGTGCTGACAGTGTTAGCAGTAAAAATTGAGATATTGGCAGACTGCCCCTTCTCTTACAAACATGGCGACAGCTGCAACCAAAGTAATTTAACAATAGATTTAGAGATCTTGACAGTTTGCCTTTGTCTTAACAAACATTGCTGATTTGCTTGAACCAGAGTCCAAAGTCATGTCCGTTGCTGTGTTTGATAGGATGCTGTGCTCTAATCAAAGCCTCACAACATATCAAAACATCACTACAAGCTAATATAAAGAACAGTTCAGGGATTTCACAGAAACATCTGTAAATCTTTCTACATGTCTATTTGTAAAAATGCATAGTTGTTGGATAAAAGGTCGGTCGGTAACAACATTATAATATAAATAAAAAAAATTGCTTGAAATGACATTAAAAACAAAATCATGATTTACATGTAAGTTTAAACTGCCTAAATCAACTCGTGTAGATAAACCCCTATAATAGCAGCTTCTGCCATGTGTACAGCGTATACATAATCAATTTGACAAAATACCCTAACAATAAACAATAAACAATAAACATCATGTATAGTTCCCAATATAGCTTTGGATTTGATCTGCATCAAGCATTAATCTATGCAACCAAGTGGATCACAGATCAACCATGCAAGGAGTTGATAAAACTTGGTGCCCGCAAAAATGGCTGACTTAACATTCTGTGACGTCAACTGTCGTAACAAAAACCAATTACTTTGAGCAGTTCAATCAAACCAGAATTCTGGACAAATCCCCGAGTTGGAACAATGCCCCTTTTCATCCTCGGCCTCCTTTTAGGAAACTAACATGCACCAGAGCTGCAAACTCTCCCCGATTCTGCAGATATTTGAGTCCAAGTCATAACACTTGTATCCTAGAGCAAGACACTACACCATTATTGCTTTGTCCAGGATGCGACTTGAAGTCGTAGGTCCTGTGTGTACATTCAATGCACGTATAAAAGACCACAGAACACACTTATCGCAAGGAGACAGGGTTCGCTCTGGTGTGTCTGGCAGTCTTTTCATGTTTTAATATAATATTTTTTTTTACAATCTCCCTGATTATGAAAACTTCTTCTCTTTGTTGTGTTAAGCGTAAATCTAAATATCTCACCGACTCTTGTACAACATCTCCCTGACTGCAAGATGTAAATGTGGAAGCTCTGCATGTCGAGGGGAAGGCTAGTGTAGTTTTGATAACACAATCCCCATGTTAACAGTTTCTGCACAACTCAAGAAACCTGTACACTACAAACGAGTACCATGTATACAATAGTCGCTAAGGGTCTACATTGACTTCCTAGTTTGTAGAGGCAGTAAAAATCACAAGATAATGCTCTCAACCATTAAAAATACAAAATCTACAATGAAAATGTACAATAAAGTGACAAGTAAAAGTATATGTAACTTGCAGATATTTAAAATTCTAGCAAGATTAAAAGGTCTTACATAAAAACCACAAATAAACATGTATTTGTAAAAAAAAAAAACATGACAATTGCTATAAAAAGAAAAACAAAAACAGAGTCGTTTTCTTGGTGACTTTGAATCCGAATCGGTTATTGTACATAAAAATAGTGTTTTGGTTGTCATTTATAAAGAAATCTTAGTGCTTTGAGGATCTCATCTCTTGTATGGCGAGATGAATTTTGACTTTGGAGGGGGAGCTGGCTTGGTGTAGACCGTCTCAAATGGCTTCTTATTCCTTCTATAGGTGCATAAGAGTATAACAATGAAGATAATGATAAGAATGATGAGAGCACATATTACTCCAATCCACCAGGGCTCCAATGGAAACGTGTTCAAACCTCCTTCATCCGGCAGATTCGGGTTATTGTTGGGTTCTGAAAAGAAAAAATATATTTAGTTAGAAACAGAAACAAGGCTTCTAGTCCCATTTTGGGAATGCTGT